>NC_136070.1:1008277749-1008877276 GCF_964261635.1 Lissotriton helveticus
GCGGTTTAAGGACCTCAGTGAGGAGATTAGTCCTCACGGCTACGACGGGGAGCTAAAGGCCCAAGGCCTTGGCAGGCCTCATCAACACCACACTGTAGGTTGCCCCCTCCTCCGAAGCCACGGTAGGAGGGGAGACAAAACCAGTGTCTGGAGAGGTGTCCAGGCCACTGGCCTCCCCAAGGTCTCCTGCCCAGTCCTCATGAGACTGACACTCTCAGGTCAGAGGGTCCTCAGACTCCTCCCAATCCCCTTCATCACCCATCTCCTGATACTCAGGGTTCTCAATGAATGGGGCCTGTTCATAGAAGTGAAACTCTCCAAACGACGTCTGGAGCGGCGCCCATCGGGGCCATCCCGACGTCGGAACAGGAACGAAGGAGGTATCGGGGACAGCGCCGCCCGAGGACGGCGCCGGAGGCGACACCCGATGGTCCGACGCCGGGGAGGTCGTAAGGTCCACCGGCGACGATCCAAATCCCGAATAAGGTCCAGGGGGGTCCCGCGGCGCCGGGCCCGAAGGCGCCAGCGGAGCCGGGGCCGCTGAACCCTGCTGCGCCGGGCCCGAAGGCACCGGCGGCGTCAGGATTGTGGGGCCTAGCGGCGCCGGGCCCGAAGGCATCGGGCCGAAGCACCCGACGGCGTCGACGCCCTCGACCCGCTAGAGGCCCCAGACGGGTCCGCTGGGCCCGGAGGCGCCGCGGAGCCCGTCGAAGGAGAGAGATTCCTCATGGCCATGAGGAAGCGCTCAATCTCCCCCGGCGTCACGTTTAGCCCAGGGACCGGAGGGTGTGGAGCTGGACGCGGCGCCCGCGACTCCGACGGAGCCGCGTGGGTGGTGTCACCCGAACCCCCGGCCGCATCGCGCGAGCGTCGGGGGGAGTCCGAAGAGCGATGACGCCGCTTGGACTTCTTATGCTTCTTACCTGACGACGACTTCGACCCGGAGGAGTGCGGCCTACTCTCGGAACTGTGGTGGCTCCGAGCCCACGACCTGTCCCTCGACCTCCCGTGGGACTGGGACCTCTCGCAGTGCTTAAAGCCAGGCATCCCTACGGCACCGATCGGAGTCGTGAAGACTTCGAAAAATGATCAAAAAGAACCAAAAAGTTAGTCAAAAATTGACTACGGGTTACTGCTTTTTCCAGATCTGCGCTTGCTGGCGCGGAAAAAAGAAGAAGAACTCATGTCAGCACGCGGAGGCGGCGTCTAAGAACTCCGCCGACGTCATCACAGCGCCCACGACGCCGATGACGGACGGGGAGCCGCAGACGACGCCTACCGACGCGCAAGGGTACTTCTACGCAAAAGTTTCCGGATCCAGTCTGACGCCCGGGGATATTCTAAGGTAAGGAATCTAATACTAACGTGTCTCTTTCAGATTAATCCGTCTAAATCAGAATGCATGTGTTGGAATATAACATCTCTATCTCCAATACCAATTTTAAAACATGAAATTAGATATTTGGGAGTCCAAACTACGCAGGACATTCAGCAATTAGCCGACAAAAATCTAGTTAAAATCGAGAGGGAAATTACAGAATCTTTAAAAAGTTGGACACTTCTTCCTTTGACCTTAATTGGAAGAGTGAACATTGTTAAAATGATGCTGCTACTTAAATTCATTTTCATTTTTCAAAACATTCCACTTGCTTTTAAGGAATCCAGATTAAGTAAGATCCAAGCTAAATGGAACTCATTTATTTGGGCTTCAAAAGGCATCAGGATTGCATGGAAGAAGCTTCGAAGAAGGAAAGCTAAAGGAGGGCTATGCGCTCCAGATCTAAGAATATATGCCTGGACTCTACTAATTAAGGCGGGAATAAGGCTATTTGATTCCCCTTCAGGGACTGAAACAGATTTTATGTTTCAAAATATGTTATCGGAGATCCAGGGGGGTACACAGGGATTTTTGTTTAAATTTGGAGATTTGCGTTTTTTTAAGAAAGTGCGCTTAAAAGTTGTTAGAGACATGGCGTATGTGTGGGCCAGAGTAAGAAGGGTGCTAAACATTTCATATTATTCCGTGATGGCTCCAATAAGGGATTCACCAGGGTCTCCTGAATGGGCCCAAGACTCACTATCCATCCCACTTCGGATAGCAAATATCAATTAATGGGGCCAACTATTCCCAGAAGGGGTACTTTTGACCTGGGAGGTGATCTCAAATCTCACGCAAAACAATTTATCTAAATTCAAATATCTACAAATCAGAAGTTGGGCCCAGGCTATGACAGAGGACATTGGAGCTACTTCAACCCTGGAGGAACTCCTATTGAAGAAAACAAGGAAAATAACATCTCTTTTTTTATTGGACAATTTTGGAAGGAGAAGATGGAGAGTTCGGTCTCCCGGTACAACTTTGGAGGGACCAAGTCCCGGATGTCGACTTGCAAAATCTATGGCAAGTATCTTTTGATTTATTACATCTTACAGTATCACCTTCCAATTTAAAGCGAAACCACCTGTTTTCTCTCCATAGAGTGTATTGGTCTCCGGCCAAGCTGGCTAAATTTTCTAAGGGGCCTATTCCTTGTTGTCCAAAGTGTAACCAGGAAAAGGCAGATGACCTCCATACACTCGTCAAATCATGCAGGCACTAACTATGCACTCATTCAATCAGCCAGGCATTACCCATGCACTTCTCCAATCACACAGGGACTACCCATGCTCTCATGGAATCACCCAGGCACTACCAATGCACTCAAACAATAACACAAGCTCTAGTAATGCACTCATACAATCACTACTTTTCTCTCTCCTTTCACTCCTCTCCTAATTGTACTGCCTATTCTTTTGGATGTATTGTGTAATTGTTGAACTTTTTCTGTTACATTGTTGATTCTCATGTAAAGCGCTCTGATACCTCCGGGTCTAGCCAGCGCTATATAAAACTCCTTAAATAAATAAACTTTTGCACTACCCATGCACTTTTTCAATCACCCAAGCTCTACATATGAACCTATGCAATCATCCAGGCACTACTATACACTTATTGGTCTTCTTGAAACCGATTAGGTGGTTCTGAACAGAACCGCTTTTTTCTATTTTATAATTTTTTTGTGTTTTTTAACTATTTTGTAAAATTTGTTGGTGTTTTAAAAAAAACCAGAACAAAGAGTCCAACTTTGCAATTAAACAGTCATTGCAGGAAAAAATGCAATAAACTAAAATTAACATGTGGTTTCTTGCGTTCGATACCACAGCATCAATAGACTGCTCACCGAAACACACTACTGCATTGCACTTGATGCAGAGTTGTTTAAGATTTGCAAACTCGGTACGGATATCGGGTCCACGGCTTACTCCTGATGTACTTTGTCCAGCAGCCTAGTCGTCATGCTGCGCAGCTTCCTGGGCACGACAATGTTGTTCGCGAGCCAGATGCTGAGGATGAAGTGTCTGGAGATGCTTGAGCATGCTGGACGTCCCACAGGAGTCCTTAAATAAATAATAAATAAATATGTTTTTGACGTGCCCTGTACTAATGAATTTCTGGTCTGAAATAGAAGAAGGTATGAAAGCGCTCTTCAATTTTGATATACAGGTTAGTGTATTGTTAGTTTTTTTTGGAATTGTTTCTAATTATGAGGAATTTCCTCGAGATATTAAGTTATCCCTTTATCTAATCATTTTGGCTCGAAGAGAAATATGTAAACTGTGGGTGAGTGCTACTGCACTACTATATTTAGATTGGATCAGAGCAATCAGGCACACACTTAAATTGGATAAGGTAGCTTGGAAGAAAAAGAAGCATTTTTGGATTCCATGTATTAATTGGTTGGATAGGCTATGAACGACTTTGTCCAATGATTATGCCTTTTTGTAGAATGAATCACCCTCAGATCAGTTCAAGGGTCTGGAAAGTTGGAAGAACTGAGTTGAACATACATTTTGTAGTACCGCGAGGTACATATAGGGTGTCTGCAAAAAGAGCATCCAAAAGGATTTTCAGAGTCTAAGAAGGGATCCCCCTGTTATAATTACAGGGGTGGCTGGAACAACGCACTCTGAAAAATTTCTTTTTGGCGTACGAGGACAAAAAAAACAATGTGATTCTCAGAAAGACATGCAGAGTCACGTATAAAGCATCACCCATGCGCATGATCGGTTGCTTTCTAGGCTGCTCGCGCCACACTCGGAGCCCATCAGCTGATTAGCTGTGACCAGTGTGTATAAACTTAGACTTAAGACCTTTTTATATGGGAAAAAGACCAGTACACAGTACGAGGTGGAGGGAGGCTTGTTGAGAAAACTGCAGTTACAACCGCGCAATGGATTTGGATTTATAAAGCGCGTAGCTACCCAAGTGCGTCCCAGCGCTATAGTATCAGCCTGAAGTACTCCTGAGGTGGAATTATTGGGGGAAGAGCCAGGTCTTCAGTAGCCTACGAAATGACAGCAGGATGGTTTCTTTACGGATGTTAAGGGGGAGGCTATTCCAGAGCTTAGGGGCGTTGTATGCGAAGCGGCGACCACCCGTGCGCGCTTTCCTTATTCTGGGGATGCTGGCAAGGAAAAGGGAGTCCGATCTGAGCTGTCTGGTGGATTTATGAGGTTTGATGAGTGGTTTTAGTAAGGGTGGGCCTTTACCTTGTAATATTTTATGGGAGATGCATAAGGTCTTAAAGGCGATACGCTCCTGGATGGGGAGCCAATGAAGAGCTTTGAGAGAGGGTTTTGCCGAGCATCTGGATTTCGTTCCCGTGAGGAGTCTTGCTGCGGCATTCTGAGCGTGCTGAAGTTTTTTGATGACAGCTACTGGGGCGCCCAGGCACAGGGCGTTTCCATTATCCAGTCTAGAGATAAGGCCCTGGATGAGGATTTTCCTAGACGGGGGGGGGGGGATAAGAGGGAGGATCTTCCGGGCGGCTCGCATTAGACCAAAGCAAGTGCCGGCTGTCTTTTTCGCTTGGGATCTGAAGCGGAGGTCCTGTTCAAGCCAAAATCCCAGGCTCTTGATTTCATTTTTTGGCGTGGGGTAGAGCCCATGCTGGGTGGCCAGGCGAGTGACTTAGGGAGTCTGTGAGGGTCGCCTAGGAGCATTATCTCCGATTCTCACCGTTGAGTTTTAATGGGGAGTCGCTCATCCATTTGGATATGTTATGCAGGCAGGTGGCTAGATTCTCCATAGAATGGTCAGCCTGGTTGATAGAGACGACTAGTTGGGTGTCGTCGGCGTACATGACCTCCTCTACGCCAAAAGGTGAGATTATGTCGTCTAAGGGGACCAGGTAAACGTTAAAAAGAGTGGGGCTCAGGGACGATCCCTGGGGAACCCCACATCGAAGGGGAAGAGCTTTGGAGTTGCCGTGACTATCAGCCACTTGGAAGTTCCTATGCTCCAGGAACGATTTTAGCCAGGCCAGGGCGGTCCCGGTGATTCCAGTGTTGTGGAGACAGTGGAGGAGGATGGTGTGGTCCACCGTGTCAAAGGCGGCACTCAGGTCCAGGAGGATTACTGCCACTGATCCCCCTGTGTCCAAGATGGATCTAGTCTCCTCTGTTACGGCCAGGAGGGCGGTGTCGGTCCCCTGTCCTGGTCTGAACCCTGTCTGGGAGTGGGGGAGGAGGGTATTTGTCTCTAAAAAAGTTGAAAGCTGTTCGTTCACGATTCTTTCTGCCACTTTGCTGATGCCTGGGAGGAGTGAGATAGGTCGAAAGTTTGAGGGATCTGTGGGGTCTAAGTGGGGTTTCTTAAGGAGTGCGCGTACTATCGCACTTTTCCAGTTGGAGGGAACTGACCCTTGGGAGAGGGAGGCATTAGCCTGGTTAGGAGGGGGGATATAGTAGGAGCAACTAATTTCAGCTTGCTCATGGGCGCTGGATCTTCCGGGCACCCACTTTTTACCTGATTGAGGGTGGCCTCCAGCCTCTCGATGGAAATGGGAAGGAAGGCATCCAGGGAGGGGGTGTCTTGGTTGATGGGCCGAGATGGAAGGTTGGTCGGGGGTGGAGCTGGGGGAAGGTCTTTAGGATCTTGCGAATTTTAGCTGAGAAGAATTCGGCGAGTTGGGTGCATCTGGCGCCGGTGGGACTTTCATAAGTGACCGTACTATACGGTAAGTCTCTTTGGAAGAGTTGGCTGCAGCTAAAATTTTCCCTTCGAAGTAGGTGGTTTGCGTATTTTTTATGACTATATTTTATCACTTTAATAGGTCCCAAAGCAGTACCCTCCAGGTAGGTTTGTGTCCCGGCTCAGACCAAAAGGTCCTGCAAAACCCAGCAAATAAAGTGCCTGACTTTCCAGGTAGTAGTGTTTTGTGAACATGTGAAGCAATGGCTATGTAGCAGCCTGACAAATATCTAGAACCTGCACTCCACATGCCAATGCAGGGTTATCAGCCTTGGTTCGGATAGAACAAGCCTGTAAGCCTTCTGGGGGCTGCTTCTTGGTCAATGCGTAGCAGATGTTGATACAGAGTACGATCCAACCTGAGCGGCAATGAGAGATCTCTCTTCTGCACGGTTGTGCCCTTTCGCGCTCCAGTAAAACCAATAGAGCGCTGATCGATGGTGTTCAGTATGATCGATGTAAAAGCTAAGAGTGGAAGCTCGAACGCAGTTAACTACTGCTGCTCCGTCTCAAAGAATGGATGTGAAAATTGTGAACACCTGGGTGCAAGAGGCTGCCCTCCCATAGAGACATAAGATCCTCCTAAAGCAGTAGCCTGATCTGAGAACAAATTCTCATACACAGGAGTTATGGGTACAACATTCTCTTGGCCCAACCCGGTGCCACTAGGATGACTTGGGCCCAGTCGTTCCTGATCTTCAAAACTCAGGGCAGGTGAGGTAGTAGTAGAAAAGCGGACAGAATCCCCGAGCTTCACTCGAGGCTGAATGCATGTCCGAGAAAGAGAGCAGTCTGAAAAAAATCAGTACGCAAGGGAGCTGACCTTGAACATTCTCAGCAGTGGCAAAAAGATCGGACCAAAGCTCTCCCAATTTGCAGAAAATAACTCATTCCACCTCCGGGTATAATTCTCATTTGTAATACGCTGGGAGTTGGAGGCAGAGTTTGGCCACTCTGGTATTTGTGGATCCTACCAGGTGGTGTTCTACCAGAAAAATCCCTTGGTGTACCCACCACTGCTAGAAGAGTAGGACCTCACAAAGACCTCAATCCCACCCTGTCCTGCTTGTTGCAATTCTACATGGTGGTGGTTTTCTTTCAGCATCTCCCCGTCGATGATTGCAAAGAAGGCTTTTTTATGCCAAGTGGATGGCCCGCAAGACTAAGAGGATGATAAGCAGCAAAGCCTCCCCTGAAGAACAAATACCTCTGATCTCCACCTCTCTCAGCAGCTTTACAGTCACCTCATTGAAATCCAGGACCGAAGCTCGAAGAACAGGATCATACCCTGAATATCCTGTACAATCTTTGCCTGAGAAAAACACGAAACCCAACTGTGGTCAGAATGGCTCAGATGAAGGGGAGCGTCTGAGGAGTCTGGTGTGCCTTTGTAATGTTGATATATAATCTCAAAGATGACAAGAGGTTAGCTGTCATCTGAGGGTGGTTCAGGACTGTCGGGCGAGCTCGCCTTAAATGCCCAAACTTCGAGGTAAGAGAAGACTTGTACCCTTGACCTCCGAAAATGTTCTGCCACTACCACCATCACTTTCATGAACACTCGAAGGGCACTGAACAGACCACAGGGGAGCACAGTAAACTGTGCATGCTCCGGTTCCAGCAGGAACTGAAGGTAGCACTGATGGGCCTGCACAACTTGAGTCTAGAGTTTGTAATGTCCTTTCTGCATGTATCTTTGGCTTTAGAAAGAAACTTGGTATCTGAATATTTTGATTCATGTGAAACTGTGATATAACCTCTGGCATGAATTGTGGATCTGTTCTCGCAACAATCCAGTCCATATGTACTTGGAAATACAGCTCTTGTAAGGTGAGCACTTGCAATTTACTTACCCTGTGAACAGTGATAATGGCTACTAAATACACAATATTTAGTGTGAGCATCTGTAATGTTGCCTTGTGTTAGGGTTCAAATGCTGCCTTAAGTTGTGCGAGTACAATGTTTAAGTTCTATGTGGGTGCAGCTACCATTTTTGGAGGTGCAATTCTCTATGCTCCTTCCAAGAAACGCTTGATTACTGGCACTGTGAAGAAACTTCTAATGTGGCCCCTTAAGTACGGCACTATTGCCGCTAAGTGAACCTTTAAAGAAGTTTACAGTCCAGGAGACATGTTAATTACCTTAACACTGTCTGATCTTTTGGGTTTCTCTTTAATAATCCTTCTTTAAGACACCGTAGTGAAGATCTTTTCCATTTAGCTATGTAGTATTTTCTAGTTGTAGGCTTACTTGCTTCCCTTAAAACAGCAACTGGTTTTTTCCTGGTAACTTTAAATGTCCAAATTCTAGATCTTCAGGAGCCATGCTGCCAGGTTTAAAGACTCTGGTTCCTGACCTTTTTGTATGGACAGCAGAACATGTCTGTCTGGGAATTTGTAAATATTTCCTTGGGATCGTTCTATTCGATAACCAGGTTTGTTTTCATTCCCAATAGCTTCCCCACAGTCCTCACTCTGAGCTTGCCCCTTCCGGTACAGCTGATTTTTCATCAATATTGCTTCTCTTCTCGCTTGGGAACACTTCCCTTGAATTGGGTTTATTCTATCTCCCAAGAACATTTTCCATTGTTCTGGTTCTGGAGATGACTTTTCCATTTTTATGGAAAACTCCAGCTGATATAGGGTATTCATTACTACAAGAATAAGTGCTTTGCATCTTTGGTGCGAGTTTGCCCTTACCAACCAGTAGTCTAGGTAGGGATAAACACGTATGGCTAGTTTTCTCAGGTGTGCCGCCACTGCTACTAAACACTTTGTGAATACTCTTGGTGCTTATTTTGTTCTGAATGCCAGTACCTTGAACTGATAGTGTTTGTCTACCACAAATCTGAGGGATCTCTTGTGGCATGAGTTCATGGAAATGCGTAAATAAGCATCTTTTAGATCTATTGTTGCCATGTAATCCCCTACTTGTAGTTGTATTCGCTGCATCTAGAGCTGATTTTAAACAAGTGTTGGCGAGGTTTTTCCCATCTTCTACCAGATGGGATGCTCTCTTGATACTGTTCTGGAAGGTGTTTCATTAACTCTCCTGTCTTTTCCCAATGTTGATAGGTGTGATGGTTGAGCAAAGCATTTGAATTTAAAATGCACAACTGATTAGCTGCACTTCTCTACCTTTCGGCCCATGAGGTCCATCCTTTTACACTCCTTGTCTGGAGAAGGACCTGGTGTGCTTGGTACATTTGCTCTTTTTCTAGCAGCAGATGTTATAATTGAATCTACTGAGACTATGCCCTTAATGTAAATTGGGATCTTAGAGAAGTGTTTATATTACTTCTCAGCTCAAGGAGTAACTGCTCTTGCATCTGAGTCTGTGTTTAGGAAGACACTTAAAACTTGGATTCACAGTGCACCTGACATACTGTGTAAAGCTCTGATCTGAATACCTACCCTTTTCCTTTGGGAGCAGTAAACCAGTTTCTTTTTCTCCATCCCTGGTGTTCCGTATTAGTGACAGGATGCTCCTTGGAGTGATAGCTGCGCTATATAAGTTCGCCTTTACATTACATTACATGTTACAGGCTCTTTAAAAGCTTCCTCCCCTAGATCTAACACACTTGGCATCATAGAGAAATTGGTAGGCAGGAGAGATTCTAATAAACATGATTGGGGTTTTACCTCCTCAAGTTGAACTCCATTTCTATCTGCTGCCTTCTTGATCACTTGATTATACACTCCAATGTCATCAGGTGGTGACTGCCTAGAAGGATGTGCTGGCAGCCTCTTCTGGGGAATCTGTTTTGAGGTCCTGCCATTGTGTTTCCTGGTATTCTGAAGCCTCAGAACCCATATAAATCGGTTCCTCCTCCTCCTCGTAGATTTCCACTTCCTGTTTTTCCTGGAGGTTGAGGAGTTAAGGGCATCTCTATTTCTTCGCCGCTTTTCTTCCCTTGCTCAGTTGTCGTGCACTTAGTAGGAATTTAATATGGTTTTAGACTTTTGTCGAAGTCAATCTTTGTAAAAGTGTAGCCATTTCAGCCTTGCGCCTTCTCATGGTCTTCTCAAACTCTGATGCTTGTTGTTCGGGATCGAGATTTTCAGGTTTTCCTTTCATTGTCTAAGAGTCATTCCAAGACAATGTAGTTGGCGAATCGTGTCTCTCCAATTATAAACGCTTCTATTTTGGTGTCTATGTGTTTTTTTCTTGACTGTCCTTTGATGTCTTGGATTTTTCAGGGATCTTAACCGCTACGCTGTCCTTTTCGAAGGATCCAAGGGTATTCTTTTCTTAGGTCGCAGCTGCAGTCATTGAGTGCTCCAGTGCCGAGGCGCTCTTCAAGCTCTTAAGAGTCTAATTTTCGGGACTCTCCTAAGTTTGAGGAAGGTCCTTCTCTTACCTCTTGAGATGCCTTCTTGCCTTTTGTTTTTCCACGTCTAAGATTTGGATGTCAATGTCTGTCTCTCCTTTTGGTCCTTCGGCATTATTCTCCTCCTCGTCGCTTGAGAAGCCCAAGTCTTGTAGAGACTGTGTTGTATGCTGACCCTGCATGTTGGGATGGGCTCTTCTCTACCTCTCTCTCTCACCCCCAGTCTTCAGGGTGAACATGTATGCCATGCAATCTTCACTTCGGTGGTCTACCGGCATGCAGAGGTAGCAGACCAGGTGTTGATCCTTCTGGGCTAACTTGTGATGGCAATTCTTACAGAACTGGAATGGTGTTTTCTCCATCACCATGTACAGGCAGCTCCCTGTACTTGCTTTCCCAGGATTCGAAGAGGGCACTCACTTCTTAGGAAGAGCTTCTCAGATACCCTCTTCTGATGGTTTCCTTAACTCAGGTTGACTTTTGATATGCTATATATATTTTTTCATGAAATGTTTTTCTTCCAATTGTTGGAGAGCCTTCAGCATCATCCAGACCCAACGGCAGAAAAAAAGAATCTAAAGATTGGGACCAAAGGTGGGAGTTTCCGGAGGCAGCATGCAGACGTAACAGGGGGACACCAAATAGAGGTCAGTTGATGCCTACCAACAACAAAAAACAAAAAGAGTAGAAGGACAGTTTTTAATAGAAGTAAAGCAGAATTCCGAACCCAAACCCTAGATGGTGGCATAATGCAGAGCATGTAAATCCAGAAAAAAATCATGCTGCAAAAGTATGGTTGGCGTACCCATGTAGAAGATGCTAGGGTGAGAGATGTCTGCAGAAGTCTCTGAACCACAAACGGAAGTAGTGGGAGAGGAGGAAAAGTGTAAGCAAATATCTCTGACCAACTGATCCATGGTGCATTGCTCTTGGACTCTGGGACCTAGAGGCAAAGTTTGGGCATTTGGTGTTTTCTGTGGTGGCGAAGAGGTCTATGCCTGGTAGTCCCAGTGCCAGAAATACTTCAAAAGGACTTGAGTATGAAGTTCCAACTGGTGGATTTGCTGCATCCTGCTCAGGATGTGGGCAAAGTCCTTGTCCACTCCCTGGAAGTATTCCGCTAACAGATAGATATGCTGTCCGAGTGCTCACCTGCAGATGCTCTGGGCTAAAAGAGAGTAGAGGGGATCTGGTGCACCCTTGCTTATGAAGGTAACACATTGCTGTTATGTTGTCCGATTTGATGAGGACCACCTTACCAGTTATTTTGGGGGTTTGGGAGGGGGAGGAGATTTGTAAAGCAATGTGATCAGCTAATAGTTTCAGATAAATTTATGTGGAGGCCTTGGGACTAGGTGTCCATTGGCCTTGAATAGTCGGGTCCTGTGAGTGCGTCCCCCACCCTGTAAGGAAAGCATCTGTTGTGATGGTTCTATGTGGAACTAGGTGAGAAAAGGTTGTCCCCTGTAAAAGGCTGCAGGTGTTACACCATTGCAGAGAGTGATAAGCCTGATGACCCACAAACACTAGATTGTCTCAATGACCCTCCACTTGAGACCACTGGTGCGGCAAGCACTCCTGCAATTGACACGTGTAACCCGACATGGGGTACTAGGGCGATACAGAAGTTTATCATGCCATGGAGACGCAGGACTGTTTTGAATCGGACTTGTTGACCTGGTTGGAACAGAGGAATGAGTGTCTGAAAAGATTGTATCCTGGTGGCATCTGGGTAGGACATAACCACCTCCAAGTTAAGAATTGTCGAGAAAAGATTGAATCTGAAGGGGTTGGAGAGGAGATTTTGAGACGTTGATAGTAAAGCCTAGTTTGTGAAGTAGCTTAATGGTGATCCTAGTGTGTTTGTGGCGTTTGAGTAGTGGCACTCTTGGTGAGCCAATCGTCCAGATACGTTGATGAGGCATCCATGTTTTCACCTAAGTGATCAGCCACCAACGCCAGGCACAGATAAAAACCCTGGGTGTTGTAGTGACTCCACTGGGGAGCTTTTTAGATGGATGATGCTGTCCATGGACTACAAATCTGAGGTACCAGAGACATGCCGGATGGACTGGAATGTGGAAATAGGCGTGTTTGAGGTTGAGTGCGGTCATGTAGTCATCTTGTTGTAGCAGGATGACATCTTGAAGAGTGACCATACGAAAATGCTCTGAGAGAATGTATTAATTTAAAGACCAGATGTCCAAAAATGGTCTGAGTGACCCGTTCTTTTTGGGAATGAGGCAGTGAATAAACTCCTGTGCCCTCTTGATGGCGAGGGACAGGTTCTATGGCTCCTTTTTGGAGGAGGGCTTGCACCACTTCCCTGAGAAGCTGTTGGCTAGGTGAGGAGAGTTTGTGAGGTGGAATGGCAGGAGTTTTGGAAGTGAGCTCCAGACTAAAACCATGTTGGATAATATAAAATGCCCACTGGTCGGAGAGGACGTTCCACGAAGCGGGAAAGAACCCCTATTAATGACCCAGACTGGTATTATGTGGTCCGGGGGTGGAGTGTAAATCAGGGCTTAGCTGTGGTGGTAACTCCTTTGGGGGATCCACCTTTACCTCTCCATTTGGAGTTGTTACTTCTGTAGGAGCCTCGAAAATAGCCTCTGGGAGAGGTTTGGTGTGTGTCTGGATATTGGTATGAGGTGGAGGTTTCCAGGGAGATGGTTTTGGAACATCCACAATGGAATGCACGACAAAAGGACCTGTGAGGAGTAGAGGATTGAAGGAAACCCATTGCTTTTACTCTCGGTGTCCTTAATGTGCTCTAATAACAGCGGTCCAAATAGATGTTGCCCATCAAAGGGCAGGTTGAGCAGATTTTGCTGGACTTCAGGTTGAACACAAGAGATATGGGGTCATGCGTGCCTGCACAACAAGACACTAGAATTAACCACGCTAGCAGCAGTGGATGGTGGTGTTGGAGATTTCTTTCCCCGAACACTATCTCAAAACACCTTTTCTTGTGCTCCACTGGGAGATATTGAAGGAGCTCCTCCATTTCATCCCAATTGGTGGTCATACCTGGAAAGCAGCCCAAAGGAATTGGCAATCCACCAATGGTTTGCCTATTGCACAGCTAACCTCATACCTGCGGCATCTATTTGTTTACTCTTTTATGGTGGAGGGGCACCCCAGTGGTTTGAGAGTTGGCTCTTTTACAGGCTGTAGCGACTACTAGGTAGTTGGGTGGAAGATGGTCTAGCATGAAGAGAGGGTAATTTGGGGAAGCCTTACATTTTTTGTCCACTTTTGGTGTGATGACTGACACATACTGGCTCGATAAAATGTCTAGGGTGTGAAGGAGCAGGTCTTTGAGCATGGGGAGATACTGAGCGGAGCACTGGCTGGAGGAAAGGGTCTCAAAGAGGAAATCCTCTTTTAAAGGCTTAGTATCGAGATCCACCTTGTGGAAGGAGGCAGCTCTACCAATGAGATCGTGGAAGGAGGTGGCATCGGGAGGGCAGGGTACAGGTAAGGATCTATGTATACTGGAGGGTCAGTGTCATAGGGTCTCAGGGATTCTCTTGCGGTGGAATATCGAAGGTTTCCCCTTCCCCTATGCCCTCAAAGTCTCAATGAGGTGACCCCTGAGGTGTATATGGCACAGGGTCACCTGGAGAAGTAAGGGAGGAGTGTGTGTGTGTGTGTGTGTGTGTGTGTGTGTGTGTGTTGTGGGGGTGAGGCTGGTGCGGTAGGGGGGGTAGTAAAAGGCAAAGGGCTTGTACGCTTGTCCACTTTTGTGCGCTGCTAAGGTGGAGGTAGCATGTCCAAAACTTCTTCGAAAGACAGCTGCTGTTTGGATGGTGCTGCAACCGATCCCAGAGGGCAGGTGAGTGTTCGATCCATGATTACCTGACATTGCGGTTAATTAATTTACACAACTTATATTGTCACTAACTGATCGGGGGTGGGTGTGTATATTCACTGAAAAAAACATAGGTTTCATGGACGTTATAGTTAGAAATTAGCATTTTAAAAACCTTAGAAAGTCACTGAAAAAACCATAGGCTTAAGGGACATTATAGTTATTTGGACATTTCGCCGATACAAAACCAGAGAAATTCGGCCGTTCTAGTTAGTTGAGCTAACTATAACTCGTGCCTCGCAATGCACTGCTGACGTCACATTACATCACTCATGACATGGTCAGTGACATTACGGTTTACATCATCCAGTGACTGTTTCTTTAAAGTTTAAATATGTTTTATATATATGCCAGGTGTATTGAAGAATGAGTGGATGTATAAGTGTCTGGATGGAGGATTTAGTAGGTGCATGACTGACTGTATAAGTGAGTGTTTAAATGTGTCTTACTGAATGCATGGGTTAGTGACTACACTGTGTGTACGTCTGTATCAGTGTCTGTTGTGTAAGCTGCTGCATGCGTTGGTCAGTAGCTACATGAGTGTCTATAGAGGTTATGGATTGGTTGCCTGAGTATTTGTATGGGAGACTAAGTGTGTGTGTGTTGTGCGACTGTGCATAGATGTGTGAGTGGTTGATTCACTGGATGTATGTGTTCAAGAGTGCATCTGTGAAGGTTTGCATGTGTGGGTGAGTCTGTGTATGGCTGTGTTGGTGAGTGAATTAATTTCTCAGTGGTACTTGTGCAAGTAACTACATATGTGAAAGGCAGTATATGTGAGTGTTGGAGTATATAAAGGACTATATGGGGGAGTGGCTGTATGGATAAGTGTGTTTGTGTTAGTGATTGTAGAAGAGAGTAAGTATGTGTTAATTTCTGTATCAATAAGTGAAGTGGTGTATGTATAACTCTATAGGCTAGTAAAATGGGGGTGTGATTGATTATTTGCATGACTGACTAGATGTGTGAGTAACTATGGTTGAGTGGTGGTGTGTGAGTGTCTCTATAGATGTACGAGTGCATATGATAGTGCCGCATTAATGAGTAACTGCTTGTATGAGTAACTCTTTGGGTGAATGAGTGGACTTGTGTGTAGACCTAAGAATCAGTGAGTGGGTATGTAGTAACTGGTATTGGTGTGTCTATGGTTTCAAAAATGGTAGTCTGCATTTTAGAGTGGGTATTTCAAATGTTATATTAGGGTGGGAGAAGGTGCATCAGATCATCACATGGATGATATCATCAGTGATGTCACTGACCATGTTATGAGTGATGTAATATGTGAGGTCATCAGCAGTGCGTTGCGGGGGCGCGAGTTAGTTAGCTCAACTAGAACGGCCGAATTTATCTTGTTTTGTGCGAGTGAAATGTCCAACTAACTATAACGTCATTGCAACCTATGGTTTTTTCAGTGAATTTCAAAGGTTTTTTAAATGGAAAAAAGATAAATTATTGTTAAATATATTTTCCGGAAGTCGCGCCGGGTGCGCTTACATTATGTGTCCGGTGCGCAAATCCCATGTGTTTTGCAAAGAAAGCATTTGACTGGTTTACAAGAATTTCTTTCTAGAATGTGAAGGGCCCCCTCCCTTTTTTCATTCCTTCTTCTACATCTTAGGAGACACACCTGCTGTGTAACATCTCTCATTTGTACCATTTTTTGGTGTTTTTTTTTCTCCAAAAAAATGGCGTCTTCAACTGATGTGAACTTGGTTAAAGAGGAAGAAGAAGAGTCGGAGGAACCTGTTAAAAAAAAAGAAAAGTCAGTTGTTTGGGCCTTCTTCACAATTCCGAACGGAGAGAAGAAGGTTAACGCAAGAGAAGTTAGCTGTACTCTATCCAAGGGTGCTCTCCCGAGGAAGTGAAAGGAAGTACTCCTGTGGGACGTCCAGCATGCTCAAGCATCTCCAGACACTTCATCCTCAGCATCTGGCTCGCGAACAACATTGTCGTGCCCAGGAAGCTGCGCAGCATGACGACTAGGCTGCTGGACAAAGTACATCAGGAGTAAGCCGTGGACCCGATATCCGTACCGAGTTTGCAAATCTTAAACAACTCTGCATCAAGTGCAATGCAGTAGTGTGTTTCGGTGAGCAGTCTATTGATGCTGTGGTATCGAACGCAAGAAACCACATGTTAATTTTAGTTTATTGCATTTTTTCCTGCAATGACTGTTTAATTGCAAAGTTGGACTCTTTGTTCTGTTATTTTTAAAAACACCAACAAATTTTACAAAATAGTTAAAAAACACAAAAAAATTATAAAATAGAAAAAAGCGGTTCTGTTCAGAACCACCTAATCGGTTTCAAGAAGACCAATAAGTGTATAGTAGTGCCTGGATGATTGCATAGGTACATATGTAGAGCTTGGGTGATTGAAAAAGTGCATGGGTAGTGCAAAAGTTTATTTATTTAAGGAGTTTTATATAGCGCTGGCTAGACCCGGAGGTATCAGAGCGCTTTACATGAGAATCAACAATGTAACAGAAAAAGTTCAACAATTACACAATACATCCAAAAGAATAGGCAGTACAATTAGGAGAGGAGCGAAAGGAGAGAGAAAAGTAGTGATTGTATGAGTGCATTACTAGAGCTTGTGTTATTGTTTGAGTGCATTGGTAGTGCCTGGGTGATTCCATGAGAGAATGGGTAGTCCCTGTGGGATTGGAGAAGTGCATGGGTAATGCCTGGCTGATTGAATGAGTGCATAGTTAGTGCCTGCATGATTTGACGAGTGTATGGGTAATGCCTGGCTGATCGCAGAAGTGTGTAAGTAGTGCCAGCCTGATTGCATGAGTGCATGGAAAATTACTGATGATTGCATGAGTGCATGGGTAGTGCCTATATGATTAGACAAGTGTATGGGTAATGCCTGACTGTGAGAAAGTAGCTCTATATATACTGGACTAGAATGAAGTACAGTATGTATAGAGTCCACCAACCCCAGAGGTATAACAGAGGTTAAAGTCAGAACTGACCTTACTCTCCAAAGTGGTAGCTTGGTTGAGCAGTAAGGCAGTACCAGAGGACAGTGTAAAGCATTTGTTGTACACAGTCAGTAAAAGGTTTCACACACTCAAGGACTGAACTCCAGGCCAATTGTTTTTATATCCACAGATATAGTTGTTTTATTTTTAGAACCAACAGTTATAAAAATATACTTTTCTTGTTAGGAGTACTCTCATGTAATTACTTTGCAAAGGTGCAATGAAGTTAGTACACACAATTAATACAGTATGGACCTAGGACCAGATCCTAGATTCAGTCCTGGGGTCTAAGCTGAAACCAGATTAGCAAAAACGTTTTAGTTACTGTGGTGAATTTTCATGAATATAAAGCGGTTTTAAAAGTTCACACTTAGAAACTTTTCAATGTAAATATGACAATGTTATTCAATGGGAGAAAATTCAGGTTGCAGGTAAAGTACAATCGCGTTACTTTTGTAATCCAGCACTGGTCTCCTGGGGCCAGCACTGGGGTCTTAACTTAAAACAGGTAGGTAATTGTGTTTCATTAATTCATATGATTTTTAAAGAATATTTAAAGTTTTCAAAAGTAGACACTTAGAAGAAATTTCATAGAAAAGCAGACAATGGGTTCCTATGGAGAAAATACAGATTACTAGTAAACCCGGTACGGATTACTTTTACGGTTCAGTACTGGGCTGAAAGGTACAGTACTGACTTCTCCCCTGATCACAGGTGAGTATTTCGGAAATCGGCCGATTTTATATGAATATTTTCAGTTTTCAAAGCTTCACACTTAGAAGAAATTTCATAGAAAAGCAGTCAATGGTTTCCTATGGCAGAAATGTAGATTACTAGCATACACGGTTGGGATTACTTTTGCGGTCCAGTACTGGGCTACAAGATACAGTACTGGCTTCTCTCCTGATCACCGGTCAGTAATTCGAAATTTGTTATTCGGCTGATTTTAGATGAATATTTTAAAGTTTCAAAACTTCACACTTAAAAGATTTTTCGAGTCAAACCAGTCAATGTTATCCTATGGCAGGAAAGTGAGTCATCGGTTTGCAGGTGAGTACTCGACTGGTGAAGTTAAGGTTCTGGGCATAGACTGTGGGGTCCCCCAGGGTCAGGTAGGTACAGTTAGTACACCCTCAGCGGCACAGGGGCGGTCGGGTGCAGAGGTAGTTAGGCCCAATGTTATCCAATGAGAGGCAGGGGGCCGTCGGTTGGTGGCTGCTGGCTAGCAGGCCACGTGGCTGTGGGAGCTGGGCTCCTGGTCACTTGCTCAGGGAAAATGGGGAAGTAGAATAGGGTACAGGTTGCACTGCCAGGGGCACTCGGGCGGCTGGGTGCAGGGTGCTTTTGAGCTGTCGGGCGCTCAATGTTATCTAATTAGGATCTTGAAAAAGGAACAAAGGCTGCAGGCTCGGGGACGGTGGATCTTCAGGAGCGACCAACACTTCAAGTGGTAAGATGGCATTTTGGAGGATAGGTAGGCACCCAGGAGTTGGGCACAAGGGGCCGTGGGGCGCCGGGTGCAGGGGTGTCTTTTGAGGTCGGGAAATCTTACCCCCTGCTGGTCGCGGTCGGAGGGGTCCTTTGTCCTGAAGCTGCAGGCGTCGTCTGGGTCGACGAGGAGGGTCCTTGGGCACTGTATTCAGAGTCAGAATCGCCAGGGGGATGTCCACAGGGTCTTGGTTCACTACAGCACAGGCCAGGCTTGGCGGGTGCAGAGTGTGCAGGGTTCGCGGTTCCGGGCTGATGCCAGGGCTTGTTACTTGCTTTGAGCAGTACCACTGCTCGTGGGAGACCCAGGTAGTCAGAGTCACAAGGCTGTCAGGTCCTCCGGGGTTTTTGAGGTTGCTGACCACTGGAAACGCCAGGGTTTAGCAGGAGCAGGTTCGAGGGTCGACAGGCCGGTAGGGCTGGGGCCAGATCAGTTGGTGTCTTCCTCTTCTTAGCAGCTGCACGGCAGGTCTTCTTGTTTCTTGTTCTTCTTTCGGTATCTGGATCTAAGGACGGAAGGTTCAGGGAGCCCCTAAATACTAAATTTAGGGGCGGTATATGTAGGGCAAGGGCAGGGATCAATGGGTCCCTGTCCTGGGGTGAGTACACCCCCTAGCCTGCTCCTCTCCTGTGGGAGGGGGGCAGGAGCTTAGCTGGGATTGGGCAGGGCTCACCATCTACAAGATGGCCGGAGCCAGGGGTCGTGCTTCACCTCGCCTCCTTCACCTGAGGGGTGGAGTTGGCAAAGGTTGGCACACCCCCCTGTCTGACGTAATTTTTCCCCGCCAGTCTTACCGCCAGAGTGGGGGTAGAACGGGTGGGAGCCAGTTGCTGGGTACAGCAAATGGTCTGGAGAAGCTCTCAGAGGCGGCATGCCTTTGAAGCTTCCCCCTGTCCATCCTGGGGAAGGAGACATAGCACCTCACCCAGGATGTGCATTGTTGCAGGCCCAGGAGAGCGGGGGCTCTCCACCCAGGGGTCCAGCAACATGTCTGTTGTGTGGCAGCCTCTGCAGCCACTCATCCCAGACGTGGATTGTAGATTATGTTTAAAGGGGCATCTCTAAGATGCCCTCTGTAGTGCATTTTACATTAAATCCCACACTGGCATCAGTGTGGGTCTGATGTGCTGAGAAGTTTGATATCAAACTTGTCAGTGTTTAGTGTAGCCATTATGGTGCTGTGGAGTTCGTAATGACAGCCTCTCAGCACCATATATTCTTAATGGCATCACTGTACTTACAGTGCCCAGGAATGGCCCTGGGTACTGTAGGGGCGCAGGGCTCATGCACCCGTGTCCACACCACTGGCATAGGGCACCCAGCTAGAGGGGTGGGTGATGTATGCCAGGGTAGTGGGGTTGTGGGCATGGCACACAGGGATGTGTGCCATGTCGACTCTTTGTTTAGTTCTGAACCTAGACACTCAGCCTGCAAAGGCAGTGTGTGGGTGTCAAGGTACAGGGCCCCTAAGGGTGGCACAATAAGGAGTAGTTTCTGTCCTGTAACTCCAGCTCTGTAGTAGGGGTATCTCTGTTATAGTCATAATCTAGTGAATAGTCCCCGCTCATGAGCGTGGACCCCAGGGCAATCAAAAATAATCTCTTAAGCTGTCTAAAAATGCAGTCCTGCAAGACACTAGAGAAAATGTAAAGACCTATAATGCAGCCTATATCCACAGGCTACACTGTCCAGTACTTCAACTAGACATTCCACCAAAACCACAAACAGCACAGCCTGTCAAGTTTTCTTCATAGAGAAAAACTTCCCCTTTTACCAACAAAGCCTCTGGAATGATAGAGAGGAAGGGGAGGACAGACAAGCCCCATAGGCTGCCATTATGTGGCTCAAAAAGGGATACCGTGCCTTTAAGAAAACTTTCCAGAACTTCACAGTATCCCAGAATGCACTGCAGGTCCCTTTTACTTTCAGTTCTTTTTTCCGGCTCCTGCAAGCAGGACCCTGGAGCATTGAGCTCTCCCTTTTCAAGGGTCCTGTAACTACAGAACTGGAGTTACAGGACAGAAACTACTCCTTCTGTAGTAGGGGATTTCTGTGTATAGTCATAATCTAGTGAATAGAATGGCAAGCCCATCCCCACAAAAAAGCGGCGGTGGAGAAAAAGAAGTACAACACCACTACTGAGCGAACAGATTTCGCAGCGAAGCCTGCCCAACCTGAGCGTCTGCCCTGGCATCAGAGTCCAGACAGTAATGCTTAGCAAAGGTATGGACCGACTTCCAAGTGGCCGCCATGCAGATTTCTGCAATGGGAACATTACGTAACAAAGCAGTCGTGGCAGCTTTGCCCCTGGTGGAATGAGCTTTAAGGTTTACCCCCTAAGGTCTTATTAGCCTTTTGATAACACAATTGTATGCAGGACACAATCTACCTCGAAATGGACTGTTTTGAGGTAGCAAGACCTGTCCTAACTGACCCATAGTTGATAAACAATTGGTCTGACCTACGAATATCCTTGGTTTTATCCAGATAACATTTCAACACCCTCCTCACATCCAGGGAATGTAGAGACCTTTCCGCTGGAGAGGAAGGATTCTGAAAAAACTTTGGTAAAGTTATGGTCTGGTTAACATGGAAATCAGAAATAACCTTAGGAAGACATTTAGGGTGAGTACGCATAACAACCTTAGCAGCATGAAATACAGTATAAGGTTCTTGGCAACACAACACCTGAATTTCACTCACCCTGCGGGCCGATGTAATGGCCACGAGGAACGCCGCCTTCCAGGACAGGTGCTGCAACGAAGCCTTATGAATAGGTTCAAAAGGTTCCTTCATCAATCTGGACAGCACCACATTCAATTCCCATGAAGGCGAAGGAAGCCGGACAGGAGGAAACACTTTCTTCAAGCCTTCCAAAAAATCTTTGATCACAGGGATCTGGAAGAAGGAGGTCTGTGAAGGGCATTTCCTGTAGGCAGTCAGCGCAGCGAGATGAATCTTAATGGAATGAAAATTAAGGCCAGACTGCGCCAAATGTAAAAGGTACGGAAGGATGACATCTTCCTTACATGTCGTTGGATCATAGTTCTTGGACTTGCACCAGATGCAAAATCTCTTCCACTTGTACACATAAGAAGTCCTAGTGGAAGGTCTCTTGGATTCCTTCAGTATGTCCATACAATCTGCAGGGAGATTCAAATGGCCATATTGCACTATCTGAGGAACCATGCCGCCAAACTCAAAGACGAGAGATTGGGGTGCACCATCTGCCCCCCCGAACTTCGTGAGAAGGTCCTGCCGGCATGGCAGCCGAATGTGAGGAAAGAGAGACCGGTGAAGCAGGTCCGTGAACCACCACTGCCTGGGTCATTCCGGGGCAATGAGGATCATCCGCGCCCTGGACTGGGCCAGCTTGATGAGCACCGCCGGTATCAGCGGAATGGGTGGAAAAGCGTACAGAAAGCTGTTCGACCAGTTGATCACTAACGCATTCCCCAGCGTTCCCTGCTGGTAGTACCTGGATGCGAAGTCTAAGCATTTGCTGTTTTCGGCGGTGGCGAACAGATCCACATCTGGAGTGCTCCACCTGGCGAAGACATCTCCGAGCACTTCGTCGTTTATGACCCATTCGCGGTTTTCCTGGATCAGTCTGCTCAGTGTGTCCGCCTGAACATTCTGCACACCTGGTAGATGAGTAGCCGTTATCGTCAGTCCTCTGGCAAGAAGCCAGTGCCAGATCGCCTGCGCCTCCTGCGACAGGGTGCGCGATCTCGAGCCCCCGTGCTTGTTGAGGTAATACATCGTGGTCGTATTGTCCGTCTGTACAAGCAGAGAGTTGGTCTGGAAGGACGGATGAAAGGCCTTCAGTCCCAAGTGAACAGCTCTGAGTTCCAGAAAATTGATGTGATACGTGGACTCCGTCTGGGACCACGTTCCCTGGATCTGTAACCCCCCGGAATGGGCTCCCCAGCCGTGGAGAGAAGCATCCGTCACGATAGTCTGAGTGGGAATGTCCTTGTGGAAGGGAACCCCCTTGAGGAGATTCTCCGATGAACACCACCATTTCAGAGACTGTAGAGCATGCAGAGACAGTCGTATCTTGTCGTCCCAGTTTCCACTCCTCTGGTCCCACTGATCCTCCAGACACTCCTGCAGCGGTCTCATGTGTAGCCGTGCGTGAGGAAGATACAGGAGGCCATCGACCCCAGTAAAGAAGACACCGTCTTCACTGTTGTAGATGGAGCGGTCATAAGAGCCTGAGCCTTCCGAAGGAGTGATAATCGTCTCTCCTCCGAAGGAGACACGCTTGCAGACAGCGTATTGATGGAGGCTCCAAGTTCTGTAGGCATTTGACCGGAGTCGGGACAGACTTGGACATGTTGATGTGCAACCCCAGCCTGTTCAAGAGAACGGACGTCTTCCGGAAGTGCGCTTGAGCTTCAGAGAAGGAGGATGCCTTGATCAACCAATCGTCCAGGTACGGGTAGACCAACACCTTGTTCTTTCTCAGGTTTGCCGCTACCACTGCCATGCATTTGGAAAAGGTCCTGGGCGCAGACTTCAGCCCGAACGGTAACACTGTGTATTGATAGTGATTGGCGCCGACTTGGAATCGCAGGAACTTCCGGTGTTTTCTTATGCAAAACTTTTCTCTGCGAATCCACTTGTTTGCTTGTCGCAAATCCAGAATAGGCCGGAACTCGTTCTTGTCCTTTTTTCGGACCAGAAATAACCATGAGTACAGACCTCTTCTCCTTTGAGACAGAGGGACGTCTTTTATCGCTCTTTTCCTTAAGAGGGTATCGGCCTCCGCCTGGCGCTCGCGCAGCTGAAACTGAGAGCAAACCGGTGGAATTGCTGGAGGCGGGCTGGTGAACCGAAGACTGTATCCATTGCAAACAATATTCAGCACCCACTTGTCCGGAGTAATTTTTCTCCACTCTGCCAGAAAATATTGAACGCTTCCCCCCCACCGGAGTGGGTAACGAATGACGGGGAAGTAATCACTCAGGGCCTAGACCCGGCCGGGCCTTTGGACGCGGTGGCAGACTGCTCACCACCCCTGCCCCTCTGACGTTTCTGGAAGGGCTTCCTCTGGAACTGCTGCTGCTGCTGTTGTCCAGACTGTTGACCTCGCCCTCTGCCCTGCGCCCCGTACCGTCTCTGGAACGGGCGGTAGTTCTTCTGGTCCTTGGGCTTCTCCAAGCCCACAGCCGTCAGTCTCAGCCTCCGCCTTCATGCCGGCCATCTCATCGTCGGCGTGTTTCCCGAATAGGGTCTCGCCCGAGAAGGGCAGGTTGGCCACCCTCTGCTGGGCTTCAGGCTTCAGTGACGTCAGTCTGAGCCAAGCGTGGCGCCTTTGATTAACTCCATGGCAGTACCCGTGGGCTGCCAGGAGCGACGAGTCTGCAGCTGCGCTGATCAGCTGGTTCGACACCAGCAATCCCTCATTCAGGATCTCCATAAAATCCTCCTTTTCCCAGGGTTGGAGGTCGGCGAACTGTTGGAGGGACTCCCAAAGCGCCCGATCATAGCGGCCCAACAGCGCAGATGCACTGGCAGCCTTCATGGAGGTAGCGGCTGTCCCGCACGCCTTCCTGCCTGACGAGTCCAACCAGCGACTCTCCTTGTCCGGAGGCACATTTGAGGACGGGGTGGTGGCGGCGTGTTGCTTCCTTGCCGCCATCACAATTACGGAATCCGGAGTTGGATCCAATCGGAGGAAAGCCGGGTCCACATCAGGAGCCTTGTACTTCTTTTGCAGCCTGGAGGGGGCTGCTTTTGCCAACGCCGGAGTGAGGAAGAGCTCCATAACGGGTTCCACTAATCCAGGCACCAAGGGCAACAGAGGCCTAGATAGGTGCTTCTTGTGGAGAGTCTCAAATATTACGGAGGTCGTAGGCGTGGGCACAGTCAGTTGGATGCCCAGCTTGCTCGCACCCCTCAACAAGGCTTCCTGAAAGGAGACCACGTAGTCCAGAGGGGATACCCTCGTCCTAGGGGATTCTGATAGAGTTGGCGAATAATCCCTTGCGCTGGACGAATCCGTGCTGTACCTAGACCGACCCCTCCTACGGTGTCGTCTGGATCTCGCCGATGAGTGACGGCGACTCCTTGATCTCCCTCTCCGTCCGGAGCGAGATCTAGGTCTTCTAGGCCTTGGGCGTTCCGCGGGTGCTTGCGGCGGAGCCTGCGGTGGTGGCCTGACCGGGGACCTCGGCCGAGTTGCCCCCCTTAGGCGGCGTAGGGAGGTGCGTCAGTGAGACCGATCTCGGAGGCCGTGGCGGTGCATGTGGAGGAACATGAGGAGGTGGTGGTGAACGAGTGCGCGGCGGCGGCTCCTTTGGCAGTGGAGGAGGAGTAGGAGATTTCGGCTTGGGGGTCGAGTACACCACAGAGTACACCGTTCCCGGTGACTCCCTCATCTTCTTCCTTGGCGTAGGCGATCGAGAGGCAGCGCCCCCTGTCGGTGACCGACGTCGCGCCCCGGAGGATCCGGAAGGACTCCTGACTCCAGAACGCCTCCTGGAGGATAATCTCTTCCTCTTAGGTGCCGAGCGTCACTTCGGCGTCGAAGAACGCCTCCTCGGCCGACAAACGTCGTCTCGGCGTCGACGACCTATGCCTCGACGACGGGCTTCCCCGCCTCGACGCTGAAGATCTGCGCCTTGACGTCGAGCTTGTCCTTCTCGACGCCGATCAGCGAGTCGACGTCGAGGGCGAACGGCGGTGTCGCCTAGATGGCGAGCGCAGAGTCGACGCCGCGGGCGAACGGCGGTGTCACCTCGACGGCGAGCGCCGACACCGTCTGGAATCTTTACGACGTGGAAGTGTCGATGATGACGACGTCGATGATAACGACGTCGATGACGACGACGTCTTCGACGGCGACCTCGTCAGTCCCCTCGACGCCGAACGTCGACGTCGTCTCGACCCAGAGCCATGGGAAGACGGGGAGCAGATCGCCGTCATGCCTCTCGACGCCGTCGTCGATGGTATCGACGTCGACGGAGAACAGCGACGCTTTCTGGCCTTCTTGACGCTAGGGAGCCCCCCCAGAGGCCTCAGCATGGGCAGAGGAAGTAGATCCAGCCTGCCCAGACCCACCTAGACTCTGCAGCCTTCTTTCTTCCAGTCCTTGGAGCCTGATCTTCTTTCTGTCTCTCAGGGTCCTGGAGGAGAAGGTCTGGCAAATCTCACACTTCTCAGGTAAATGAGTAGAAGGGAGGCACAGGATACACAGGGTGTGGGTCCGATTTGGCCTTCTTCCTGGAGCACTCCGGGCATTTATCAAACAATGCTGGCATTATTGACAAAAAGGAGTGCTCAGAATACTAGAAGAGGAAGAGGGCACCAAAACACGTCGAGTGTAAACACACACACTTTAAAAGTGCAAAAATTCTTATAACAAACCCAAAAAAGGGAGAGCTCAATGCTCCAGGGTCCTGCTAGCAGGAGCCGGAAAAAAGAACTGAAAGTAAATGGGACCTGCTGAGCATTCTGGGATACCAGGAAAGTTCTGGAAAGTTTTCTTAAAGGCACGGTATCCCTTTTTGAGCTACATAATGGCAGCCTATGGGGCTTGTCTGTCCTCCCCTTCCTCTCTATCATTCCAGAGGCTTTGTTGGTAAAAGGGGAAGTTTTTCTCTATGAAGAAAACTTGACAGGCTGTGCTGTTTGTGGTTTTGGTGGAATGTCTAGTTGAAGTACTGGACAGTGTAGCCTGTGGATATAGGATGCATTATATGTCTTTAAATTCTCTCTTAAGTGTCTTGCAGGACTGCATTTTTAGACAGCTTAAGAGATTATTTTTGATTGCTCCAGGGTCCACGCTCATGAGCGGGACTATTCACCAGATTATGACTATACAAAGAGATCCCCTACTACAGAAGTGCTGCAGCCCTTAGGGGTCTCCTCTGGTCACAATGCCCTGGGTACCTAGGGTGCCATTTACTAGGGGCTGATATGTGGCCAGAGATGCCAATTGGGTTTAGGCTTTAGTATAGTTTTTAGGGAAGAAACACATGCCCTGGGTACCCGATTGGTAGGGACCCAGGGCACACCTAGGAAAAGTACATCAGGTATCAGGTAAAAAGTGGGGGGGGTACTGCAACAGGAACTCACTTCCTCACACTGACTGATTGCATAAGTGCATGCGTAGTGCCTGCGTGGACAAGTGCATGAGTAATATTTGGGTGGATGCATGATTTTTTTTTTTTTGCATAGTTTTATATAGCGCGAACTTGACCCTAACTGAATCAGGTATCAGACCGCTTTACATAGCACCAGTTACGTTACATGAAGACACACATTCATTTTAGGCACGGGGAGATTAGGTGATTTGCCCAGAATCACAGGAGGTTTTGGCGTCGTTACCGAGACTCGAACCCAGATCCCCAGGTCCGAGGTCGAGCACCCTAGCCGTTAGGCCAACTCCCCTCCCTTTTTCCTCACTTCTTTTAAAATATTGGCCAGGGAGATGTTGAAGGAGGCCATTTATCTCCTCCCAATGTGTGTAATCGTACTGAGACATGAGACCCACTGAAGGCGATGTACCAGTGTGTGGCAGCACCAACCCTCCCCTTTTACCTGCAGCATAAATATGTTTGCTCTAATTGTTAGGCGGCGGAGCATCAGCTGTGGACTGAGCTGCCTGACAGTAGTGAGGACCATAGAGTCCAGTGGGATCTAACCCCTGAGCTAAAGTGGGCTGGAGGGTGCTGGCTGGTACTTTTTTCAATCTTGGGTGTAACCACCTGGGATTTGACCAGGGCCATGAAAACACCAGGGACAGATTTTATCACCCCTTTAAGAATAGGAAGGTATTGGAGGGAACAATATGTTTCAGAGAATGCCTCAACCAAGAAATAGTTATGCTTAAAGATGGTGTGCATTTCCACTTTATGATAAGCGGCTGCACATTGGCTAATGCTATGGCACACTGTGGTGTCTTCTGGTGGGGAGGCCCTAAAAAGGACATGATTGAGATCTGCCGCCAATACCCCGAGCCTCTACATCATAATCCTCTCAAGGATCATCCATAGGATGTGGGTAAACTGGGGTAAAGTTCTCCGCTGGAGAGTATGGGCTAGAACTTCCTGTGTCAGAGTACGTCTTCGGTGACCTCTGAAGGGAAGTCATAGGAGGCAAGTGAGGAGATGGAGGGATGAACAGTGGAAGTGGTTGTGGAGAAGGTGGAATAGGAGTAGGGGGAGGAGGAGGAGGAGCAACAACTTTGTATCAAGGCCTTTTGGAAAGTTAGGAGGTGGTGAAGTGTCTGCAGGTGGAACATCTTTGAAGAGAAACCTGGGGTTCTTAGGTAGAGTCTTTTGCGAAGCAGACATCTTGCCTATATGCAAATAGATGATGATATGCTGCTTCCCGTCATCTAGCTCCTGTTGAAGTTTTTAAAAGATAGGACTTTTCTTTGAGCCTATTGTCAATGGTCCTGGGGCTGACAAAGGTTTTGGTGTCAACAGCGGTTTGTAATTGAGAGGTGTTGGCTTTGAAGGTTCAGCGCCAATACGTGATCTCAGACCGGAGGGACACTGAGGGTTGAGGTTCTTGGTTAGGTCCCTTCTCAGCCCTGAGACCTTGATTTAGCCAGAGGGCGGTGGCGCACCTGTATACGGTAGCGGCTGAAACACAGGGCTCAAAACTCGAAGGGCCAAGTGGAACGGTTGTACAATTACTTTGAACTTGACGATGGAAGCAGCAATCGTAAGAACTGATGGGCATCAAAAGGTCTTCTAAGCGACGGGAAGGAAGACAACGGGCTCCGGGTTGCAACAGGAAATGATGAACACGTCGGGACTGGCACAAACGCTGATACATATCCGAACCGGATGGCAGAGAAAATCAATCCGATAATAGTCAGCGCCCATTTCCATTGGAGTCCATAGGAGTGACATCAATTTGCAAAAGTCAGAGCCCAACACTAGGTGTCACCAATATACAGAGCATGAGTTTTTACAGCCACAAATGCTTGGAGCAGAATTTTCTTTATTATTAGCTCTCCCGAGATCTTAATTTACTTTCCCTCTTATTCCTTCCCCAGATTGCAATACACTCCTGTAAACTCTGGGCTTGTCTCAAATATTCTTGATTTTACCAAGTAGCTTTTCTTCAATGCACTGCTACCTTTTCCATTGAATCTCCACTCAGCTGTTTATATTCTGTTTCGTCTCACTTAAACTTACTACTTCATTCGGTCTCCACCTTAGTATCTATTTTGTATCAATTTCAATTTTTAAATCTGGTCTTTAAATGAGCAGAATTACTTACTTCTATACCTTAATTTTTGCCAGTGAGTCTTTATGTGCCCTTTACATTCCTTTTCTCTCGGTCGCTTACTGTGCACAGTCTAGATTTCTCTCATTTTCCTACAGGCTGAAAAACCTTGGAATACACTACCTTCACATGTTTGTCTTATGCACACTCTGGCACGATCTAGAGTGTAACCATTTAATAGCTTTTTCAATTTTAAACTTTTCACAAGCATTTTTACTTGGTCAGCTTGTGCTCCATGTTGTGAGTAGACTTTGGTGTTTGAAGGATTATCCTGAGTGCCCCTCTGAGGAGCAAAATGTGACCAATCCTGCCTTGAGGAGTAGAATGAGTCTGCAATCCCACCCGAGGAGAAGCATGCTCAGTCCTGTAACCACACTCGCCCTCTCCCCTCCTCCCGGAAGCAGAGTGCAGGACTTCATTCTGAGGACAAAGGCAAAGGCAGATTTCTTTAAAAGTGCTTTCATTTCAGATTTTTTGGGGTGCATGATTACAGAGCCTATTCTCCCAAACATTTTAAAATAAGTAAAAGTAAATTGATAAAAGGCAAAAAATAAAAGGAGTCGTCAGCCCTAAGCAACCCAGCCAAGTCTGCTGCACCTTTAGTATGAAGCAGAGGGGTATCCGCAGCACCACTGCAGGTGGTTTACCAATCAGGGTCTCCCCACCCTGTCCTGTATGAAAAAAGGTTGTTACAACAAACTACAGGCTGCCTGTGCACCACCATCCCTCTGCTATAGTCCAGTGTGTTTTCCAACATTTTCCTCTTTTAATTAACAACAAAAATGCGAAACGAAAGCTGCAGTAAGAAAGTGAACCCCCCACACCGTTGCATAAATATCAAGGCCACTTCTGGTTAAGGCATCTGCATCTTCCTTGCATTAAATTAAGGAGTCTCCTATTCTGTGCTTTGTGGTGAGGCTACTCAGCCCCAGACAGAGTTCATTCCTGATGCTTGTTCAACGAATGCATGAGTAGTGCCTGTATAATAAGTTAAGTGAATGGGTAGTGACAGGGCGATGGCTGGAGTGCATCGGTAGTACACAGGGGATTGTAGCAGTGTATGTGTTAGTGCCTAGGTCATTGCATGAGTAGATGGGTACTAACTGGATGATTAGAGTACTGCAAAGAGTGCATGGTGAATTTATGAGATCTTGGGTATTGGCGGAGTGATTGGATAAGTACATGGTGCTGGATGGATGATTGGAGGAGTACATGGTAAGTGACGGTGATTTATTGACTGCATGGGTAGTACTTGGGTAATTGGAGGAGAGGAGTGAATCAATAGTGTGTAGCTGGTTAGAGGTCTGTATGAATAGTGCACAGTGGATTGTAGCAGTACATATGTTAGTGCCTGGGCCATTGTATGAGTGCATGGGTACTGACTAGATGATTAGAGTACTGCAAAGAGAGTGCATGGTGAATTCATACATGCTTGGTTTTTGATGGAGTGATTGGTTTAGTACATGGTAGTGCCTGAGTGGCTGGAGGAGTGCATGGGGAGTGACAGGGTGATTGCTGGACTGCATGGGTACTACAAGGGGAATTGAAGGAGCGAATGAGAAGTGTGTAAGTGGTTAGAGGACTGCATGGGTAGTGCATAGGGGATTGCAGCAGTGCATGTGTTTGTGACTGGGTTATTGCATGAGTACATGGGTACTAAGTGGATGATTAGAGTACTGCAAGGAGAGTGATGTCACGGACCATGTCATGAATGATGTAATATGTGACATCAGCAGCAGTGGATTGCGGGCGTGCGGAATATAGTTAGTACAACTAACTATATCGGAGGAATTTCAATGGTTTTGTGGGAGTGAAATGTCCAGCTAACTAGAACACCCCTAAAATCCAGTTTTTTCAGTGAATTTCTGAGGTTGTTTAAATGCCAATTCCTAACTATATCAGGCCTGAAACCTATGTTTTTTTCAGTGAAAATTTCACTCATACAAAACCATTGAAATTCCCCCGTTATAGTTAGTTCAGCTAACTATAACTTGCGCGCCCGCAATGCACTGCTGATGACGTCACATATTACATCACTCATGACATGGTCAGTGACATCACTCATGACATCACTGATGACACTATCCAGTGAATGTGTGTCTTTCGGAAAAATATATATGTATATCTAAAGGTCGATGGAAGAATAAATGGGTAAATAAGTGTCTAAATGGATGGTTTTTAAAAAAAAAATGATTGGTTAACTGACTTATTAAGTGTATCTTAGTGAATACATATATTAGTGAGTAATGTTTAAATATTTAAATATATGTATCAGTGTCTCACTTTGTGTATAAGTGACTGAATGGGTTGGTGAGTAGCTACATGAGTGTGTGTATGGGTTATTCGTTGTTTTTTTGAGTATCAGTATGAGTGTTTGTATGGTTTGGTGGGGGGTATTACTTAGCGCATAGATGCATGAATGACTGACTCACTGTTTGCAAGTGTTTTGAAGACAGCATGTGTGCAGGACTGTATGGGTGGATGGGTGTGTATGGGTGTGTTACTGAGTGAATGACTGTCTCAATAGTATCTTTATGAGTAACTACATATGTTTTAATCTAGTGTATGTGAGTATTTATGTATATAAGTGAGTATATGTGAGTGAGAGATTGGAAGAGTTCCTGTTTAAATAAGTATGTGTTTCTATAAGTGATTGTTTAAGAGAGTAGGTATGTGTAAGTTTCCGTAGAAGTAAGTGTGGTAGTGTGTGTATAGCTGTATATGCAAATAAATAAATGTTTGATATTTATTTGCATGTGTGAGTATGTGTGCGAGTAACTCTATGGATGACTGTCGGTGTGTAACAGGATGTATAGGTGTATCAGTACATATGATGAGTGAGTACATGTATGAGTGACTATATAGAACTGTTGGTGAATGAGTGGATGTGTATATAGATGGTGGAATTACTGAATAGGTTGTTGTAACTTGTATTGGTATCTCCATTTTTTTGAACATTTTAGTTTCTATTTTTGAATGTGTGTATCAAAGGTTATATTACGCTGAGAGGAGGTCTGCCACTCTTTCACAAGGATGGTGTCATCAGTGATGTCATTTGAGATGTCATCAGTGATGTCATGAGTGATGTCACTGACCATGTCATGAGTGATGTAATATGTGACGTCATCAGCAGTGCATTGCGGGCGCGCGAGTTATAGTTAGCTGAACTAACTATAACAGGGGAATTTCAATGGTTTTGTACGAGTGAAATGTCCAACCCCACAGGACTTCAGACAGGATGATTTATTTTGTCAAAACAACCCATGCAAGACGCGTTTTGGGCCACAAGAGCCCTTGTTCACATGCAATCTTAGTTTATCGCTAATGCTTTTTTTTGTGTAATGACCACCCCCTTCACCCTTCCGAGTCACATGTCTATAATCATGGAAAACAGACTCGGTCAGAACGGCAGTGTGTTTAAAAGCCGGAGGCATCTGCCTTTAATGCAATCATTTGTTCATTTCGAGAAGAACACAGATTTAATACATTCAAATGTAATAATTATGTGCAAAAAAGGACAATTCTGAATAAATAAATAATTCTGATATATATATATATACCTACTGGCGGTTGCCAGTAGGTAGTTATAGTTGGGACCTATTTTCCAGAGGAAATCCGCAACATTCTATTTGGAATAACTGTGGCGCCGGTTGTCGAATCTTTGCGAAAATCTCAAAACTGGTGGGGCGCTTCGGTCCGCTCCTATCCTGGAAGGATTGGGGCGATTCGTAAAGCGGGGGCTGAGGAAAAAAGAGGGGTCCCAAAACGTGTTGTCCCCATGCAATTTTCCATAGGTATCGTTCATCGCAGCCACAGCCTGAATGGTTGAACGGAATTACACCAAATTTGGCAAAGTTGTAGTCCTTGATTCAGACTCATGGTTTTTGCTTACATCGCGTAAATCTGTCTAGTAGTTCCTGCTATATTGAATACCGAAGATTCACAAGAAAATTATGCCAGTTCCCGAGAGGCCTATTATATTTGCCATCAAGAGTGCCGGGAAACAAGTGAGTCTGTATATAGACTTTTTCTTGCAAGATCTTGTTAAAGATTTACCAAGTTATGTAAAAAATACAAGTGATTTCCTAACTAAAATTGATGGTTTATGCTGGAGTGACGACATGTTATTGATAACACTCGATGTTGAATCACTTTATACTAGTATTAATCATACACAGGGAATGATGGCTATTGAATACTTTTTGGCAAAAAGATCAGTTGAATTCTATGAACATAACAAAGCAATAATCAAACTTATTGAGTGGTGCCTACATAACAACTTCTTCCTTTTTGGAAAGGAGTTGTATATGTATAAACAATTGGGAGGTGTGGCAATAGGTTCTTGTTTCTCCCCCAGCTATGCGTGTCTTCACGTTGGCTGGAGGGAGGAAAAAGTCCTAAAAAAACAGCACAGGACATGGTATCAAGAAAATCTGTTATCTCCGCTATATTGATGATATTTTTATTTTATGGCAGGGAGATGAATTAGAAGCCCATGTTTTTGTAGAGGAGATAAATCAAAATGATCTCAATCTTAAATTTACTTCCCACATTGATAAAAACCTGTGCAGAATTACTTGATGTGAAAGTCTATATTAAAAATGAGAAGATTGAGACTACATTACATAGGAAATCCACGGCTGGAAATGCTACTCTCCATGCCACAAGTTTACACCCTAAGCATTTAATTGCCAGCATCCCTCATGGAGAGATCTTAAGATTGAAGCGCATATGCATTACTGAGAGAGACTTTGAAGGTTGCCTCAATGAAATGATGGCACGGCTAAGAGCACGGGGGTATTCTGATGGATTATTGCAAGAGGCAATCAAGAAGGCAGAATTAAGATCTAGAGAAAGCCTTTTTGATATCAAAGATCCTAACAATGTGACCTCTGCAATAGAAAATGCCACGAGAGAATAGTTGGTTAAAAAGAACTGCCCTAGACTAATAACACCCTTTAGCAATGAGGATAAGAAAATTTGAGCCATTGTTAAGAAAAATTGGCCGATTCTCTTAACTGATAATGTACTTGGATCTAGATTATCTAGTAGCCCTACTGTAACTTTTAAAAGAGCTAATAACATGGGGAGGATACTAGATAAACGCAGCCCAGAAACAATCTCTAAAATTATGTGGCTAATGCCTGCTAAAGGGTTCCGTAAATGTTCCAGTTGCAGAGCCTGTAAGTTTGGAATTAATACCACTCATTTTCGAACCTCGTTCAGTCCACAAAATGTGGCACTCTGGGAGTTATGATTGTTAAACGGAGTATGCTGTGTAGTCCGGACGTGCACCTGTGGATTGAACTACATTGGGAGTACTAAGCTACAGGTGCACGTCAGGGTTTTGCAGCATCTCCGGGCAATTCTTCATTCTGACCCATCCTACCCTGTTGCACGCCACTTTAAAAGATGTCATAATAACGATGTGGCGTGCCTAAAATATTTTGTGGTGGGGGCTATCTCTAAACCTCATAGGGAAGGCAACCATGGGCGACAATTATGTCAACTTAAAACTAAAATGATATTGGAGTTTGATAGCAAGTGGCCAAACGGGCTGAATAATACGGAAGAATGGCACAATTTTCTGTAATTTTGTTAGCTCACAGATTCTTAGTCAGTTTGAGATTTTCTAACATTAAATGTTTTTTGATTGAAATAAGTAATGCTGTTTACTGACTTGCTGGTACTGATGGATTGAGTGTAATTCTCCACATGAAACATAGGTTCCCTAATTTCATGATAAATGATTAATAATGATATGGAGAATACACATTAATGAGTTTTGTTTTGACAAATTTCTTTCTATATAGTTGTTAAAATATAAATTATGTAAATAATCAAATTAGAATCTTTTTTGTACTGCATATTTTATCTCCTTTTTATGTATCAATTTTACCGTAAATGATAAAGTTTTAAAACACTATTTATATATTTTTAGCAATGTTTTATACTGGATATTAGGATTCATTGTTGAATATATGATCAATAGATTTTATTTATCAGACGGTTTGCACTTTATAATAACTGTTTTGCACAGATATGTTGCACAGTTCTTTGCACAGTAAATCAATGTCTAGCTAAAAATTGCACTTGATATGAAAAATACAAAAATTTGTTAGACTTGGTGAATCAATACGTGTTATTGGATCTTTGGTTTGTAGATAGCTTGAGGCAAGGAAGTTAACACTATTTATACAGGAGACATTGATATTATGTATGGTTATATTAATATTTATATTGGGATTTATGCATTGTAATCATTTGTCGTCGTTTTTTATGCTTTATGTTAATATATGTATTTATACAGTACTTCCAGAGATCGCAAATTTCACATACCTCCAAATGTCTTTTAAAATTGGTTGTATATGTCGTTTGAAGAGTAGTATTTCCTCACTGTTGGTGATCACATGATGCAGTCACATGGTGTTGGGGGGAGTACACAAACTAAGCATTTAAAAAGAGAATTGTTGGCTGTGGCCGTTATGTGATCAAGGGCTTTTCACGCCCGAAACGCGGCATCTTTGACAAACTTGGCTAAAGAAATAAAACGGAACATCTTGCCAATTATTTGTGGTCTCTTCTTCTGCTTCGCCGGCTTTCCTGGCCGGAGGTGGTACGAGGATCTGGTAATTGATATATATATATTCACTAAAAAAAAAACATAGGTTTCACACTTGTTATAGTTAGGAATTAGCATTTAAAAAACCTTTGAAATTCACTGAAAAAAACATAGGTTTCACACCAGTTATAGTTAGCTGAACATTTTACTCTTACAAAACCATTGAAATTCCCACGTTATAGTTAATTGGACTCACTATAACTAGCGCGCCCGCAATCCACTGCTGATGATGTCACATATTACATCATTCATGACATGGTCAGTGATATCACCTCACATGACATCACTGATGACATCACTGATGACATCATCCAGTGACTGTTTCTGTAAAGTTAAAATATGTTTTACATATTGAAGAATGAGTATGTATGAGTGACTGGATGAAGGATTTAGTAGGTGCGTGACTGAGTGAGTGATTAAATGTGTCTTACTGAATACATTGGTTAGTGACTAAACTGTCTGAATGTGTGCATCAGTATGTCTGTTGTTGTGTAAGCTGTTGCATGTATTGATCAGTAGCTATATGAGTGGCTATATGGGTTATTGATTGGTTGCCCAAGTATTTGTATGTGAGGGTGAGTGTGTGTGTGTGGGTGGCTGGGAGGTGTGTGACTCTGTGCATAGATGTGTGAGCAGTTGATTCACTTGGTATATGGGTTCAAGAGTGCATGTGGAAAGAGCTGTATGGGTTGTTGACTGTGTGCATGGGTGTGTTGGTGAGTGAATGGATATCTCAGTGCTACATGTCCAAGTAAGTACATATGTAAAACACAGTGCATGTGAGAGTTGGCATATATAAATGACTATACATGAGAGCCTGTGATTGCGTAAGTGACTGTATGGATTAATGTGTACTTGTATCAGTGATTTTAAAAGAGAGTAAGTATGTGTTAGTATACGTTTGAATAAGTAAGCTTTTTGTGTATAACTGTATAGATGAGAAAATGGGAGTGTGATTGATTCTTTGCATGACTGACTAGGTGTGTGAGTAACTCCATGGATGAGTGGCAGTGTGTGAGTGTCTGTATAGGTGTATGTGTGCACATGATAGTGTTGTATTGATGAGTGTCTGTATGTATGAGGGATTGTGTGCATGAGTGGATGTGTGTAGACCTAGGAATCAGTGAGTGCGTATGTAGTTACTGATATTGGTGTGTCAATAATTTCAGGAATGGTAGGTTGTATTTATCACTTGGTGTATCAAAGGTTAGATTAGAGTGTGAGCAGGTGCATCGTATTATCACATGGATGATGTCATCAGTGATGTCATTTGAGATGTCATCAGTGATGTCATCAGTGATGTCACTGACCATGTCATGAATGATGTAATATGTGACATCATCAGCAGTGGATTGCGGGCGCGCGAGTTAACATTGAGTCCAACTAACTATAACGTGGGAATTTCAATGGTTTTGTATGAGTAAAATGTTCAGCTAACTATAACGAGTGTGAAACCTATGTTTTTTTTAGTGAATTTCAAAGGTTTTTTAAATGCTAATTCCCAACTATAACGTTTGTGAAACCTATGGTTTTTCCAGTGAATTTCAAAGGTTTTTTAAAAGCTAATTCCTTGCTATTTTGAGTTTGTAACCTACGATTTTTAAAGGGAATTATTAAGTTTTTGTAGTTGTTTTTTTATAACTATTAATTATTATATGTTTTATTTAAAAAATTCTAAAATTAATTTACCAAAGTATTTTTCTTTTTTTAAAAATCATTTTACCCTGGAGCGCTCAGGGTGCGCGCACCGGTGAGCGCACCCGTTAGCGTAGCGAGAGCGCTATTCCCGCGTGCGGATTTTTTTTTTTTATTTAAAGTTAATAATAATGCAAGACATTCAGTGGCATACTTAAAATACGGTAAAATAGTACTTTTATAACTTTAAACGCATTTCGTAAAATCTAACAAAACGTCATTCAGGCACGCCGCGTACGCGCCCCCGTAAGCGCCTACGTACGTGCCGCGTAAGCGCTCCTGGAAGCGCTCCGGTGCGCGGAGCGTAAGCGCGTCAAGTCATGTGACCTTAAAATAACACTTTTCATTGGATGTTAACAGTTTTTTTTACCACTAATGAAAACCCCACCCATTTCCTTCACTACCTCTTTCACTTTGCAGAGAGCAACACCTATTCTCTTGTACTCTTCTATTCTTTGCAAAAAATGGCTGCAAGACCACCAAGCAGCAGTGATGACTCAGATGAGTTTCTCCAGGAGGACCCTCCTGAGCCAAAAGTTTCATTTGGAAAAAAATTCAATTCCAGAAGGGGAGAAAAAGGTGAATGCTCCTAAGGTGAAGTCCAAAATTTGCCACACTGTTCTTTCTCGTGGTGACCGTTCCAAAAAATATAGTTTTGGGAACTCAACGATGATTCGGCATGTTCAAAGGAGGCCCCCCCAGAACTATGCCCGGGAGAGTGTCAGGGACCTGGCACGTAATCCCACGAGAGATGGCGCCTCAACTTCCACCGGAGGACCAACAACATCCGTGAGAGGAAGACCAGTTGAGTTAATTCCAAATATTCAACCTGTTTTTACGGACATTGCAATTAAGTGTAAGCAGTGTGACGAACTGCTTTGCTACGGAGAGCAGAGTATTCTGCTAATTGTACGAAAAAGGGAAGAACACGTCTGCCCTCTCCAGCCCTAATTTTCCCCCTTTTTGTTGCTCCTCTTGAGTAGTTTGGCAATCCCTATTTTTGTTTTTGTTCTTAAAAAAAAAAAAATAATTAAAAACGTTCGGAAAAAGTAAGAAAAAAAGAAGAAAAAAAAAGTTCTTTTTAGAACTACCTCCAATTCTCCAAAAAGAGCTGTATTCTTTACGAATTCAAAAGGAGTGAGTGAAGTGGAGTGCAGTGAGAGAGGAAAGGAAAATGAGTGAGGGAGCAAAGAAAGGGACGAGAGGGGAAGGGAAGTGAAGTAGGGGGATTGAAAGAAGGTGAGTGTGGGAGGTGAGTGAGGGGAAGGGGAGTGAACAAGGGGAATGAGGATAAGTGAAGAAAACGAAGTAAGGGAACGGGGGTGAGGAAGGGTAAGAGAAGAGCAGTGAGGTTGAGGAAAGAGTGGTGATAGAGAGTGGATAAAGGCAAGTGAGCGTGAGACAAGGGGAGTGTGGGAGTGAGGAGACAGAGGAAGTGAAGGAAAGAGTGAGAGAAGAGGACTGAGTGAGGGAGCAAAGAAAGAGAAGTGAGGGAGTGTGGCTGAGTTATAGGGAGTAAGGGTAACAGAAGAGGAGTGAGAGACTAAGAGGACGGAGAGAATGGGGTAACAGAGATAGTGAGGGAAGGGGAGTGAGTAAGTTAGAGGACAGAGGGATTGAGAGAAGGAGTTACTGAATTGGAGTAAGGAGAATACCAGAAGGGAAAAGAGTGAAGGGGGAAGGAAGGGAAGAGAGAGGAAGGGAAGTAAAACAGGAAAGCTGAAAGAAAGTGAGGGAGTGTGGCTGAGTTATAGGGAGTGAGTGTGACAGAAGAGAAGTGAGAGACTAAGAGGACGGAGAGAATGAGGCTAACAGAGAGAATGAGGGAAGGGGAGTGTAGAAGTGAGATGACAGAGGGAGTAAGAGAAGGAGTTACTGAAGTGGAGTAAGGAGAGTAAGGGAAGAAAAAAGAGTGAAGGTGCGAAAGAAGGGAAGAGAGAGGAAGGGAAGTAAAACAGGAGATCTGAAAGAAAGTGAGTGTGGGAGTGTGGCTGAGTTATAGGGAGTGTGACAGAAGAGGAGTGAGAGACTAAGAGGACGGAGAGAATGAGGCTAACAGAGAGAGAATGAGGGATGGAAAGTGTAGAAGTAAGAGGACAGAGTGAGTAAGAGAAGGAGTTAGTGAAGTGGCGTAAGGAGAGTAAGGGAAGGGAAAAGAGTGAAGGAGTGAAGGAAGGGAAGAGAGAGGAAGGAAAGTAAAGGAGAAGGTATGAAAGAAGGTGAGTGTGGAAGTATGGCTGAGTTATAGGGAGTGAGCGTGACAGAAGAGGAGTGAGAGACTAGGAGGACCGAGAGAATGAGGCTAACAGAGAGAATGAGGGAAGGGGAGTGTAGAAGTAAGAGGACAGAGGGAGTAAGAGAAGGAGTTAGTGGAGTAAGGAGAGTAAGGGAAGGAGAAAGAGTGAAGGTGCGAAAGAAGGGAAGAGAGAGGAAGGGAAGTAAAACAGGAGATCTGAAAGAAAGTGAGTGTGGGAGTGAGGCTGAGTTATAGGGAGTGAGAAATGTCCAGCTAACTATAACTCCCCTGAAAGCTATGGTTTTTTTTTAATTCAAAACCAAACTGCACATTTTAATTGGTTGTACATTTCAACACTTTGAAACTCACATAATATTCACCCATCCCCCCAGTGCTCATTCAGCCTGTTACCATGGTAACTCTCACTGAGCACACAGGTAAAAAGTTCATGATACTATGTTGCAAATGAATCCAGCAAGGGTGTTTGACTTCTCAATATAGCAGCTTATCCTGTGCAATGTTTCTTTCAATTACTTGTTCTCAACCATTAGAATTACATCTTTCAAAAAACAAAAGCACGCACCCTAATTTTCAGTGGAGAATGTTAACCCCTACCGCGTTTTCCCGCTGTGCGCTGAAAAAAAATGGCTCGTTTATGACAAAGCCAGCTCGTCATCCGCGTAGCGCAGGTAACGCCCATGACGAGCTGGCTTTGTCATTAGCACTGAAGGGTTTAAGAAAGCACCAATCATTTCTTGTTTTTCAAGTGCACTGAATCTCAACCACTTTTTTTTTTTCATAACTCCTACTTTCAAACTGCCATTTCATTTCCACAACTCATCTGAATACAAGCACATCTACCTTCAAGATGCCAAAAGTCTGGTTTGTGGGTCATAGCTTTGTCTACTGGAGTGAAAAATTTGCAAGTAACAGAGGTATTTACAACCTTGATTTACCAAATGTGGACATTGTGTGGATTGGACAGAGAGGATTGAGAAGTCACCAATTGATACCATTGATAAAATCCTTTATGCATCTACCACAGCCTGACCTTATAATTGCGCACTGTGGTGGCAATGACCTGGGCACTTTGACTGGGGTAGGTCGGGAAATGCTTTTAAAGGACATCTTTGGGCAATTGATGTAACTTTTTCCAAAAACTGCCTTGGTATTTTCTAATATATGCCAGAGGCAAAAATGAAACTGGTCCAACCAATTTTGTCCACAGATTGAGAAAGCAAGGAAACATGTAAATAAATCTGTTTCTGCTTTCCTCAGAGACTATGGTATGGGTTCCATTTACCACAACAACTTGCGTTACAACATGCAAGGCATCTATAGGCGAGATGGTGTACATTTTACAGATGAGGGGAATAGAGTCTTCCTCTTGAATTTGAGACTCTGCATTGGTACCTACTTGTAGGTGCAAAAAACACCCACATAACACAACAGCTCTTTTCAGAGCTACCTTACCTCTAAGCACTCTAAATGATTTTTTTACTATATTTTTTTACAGTTTTTCCCCGTGGTGCGCTCAGGGTGCGCGTACCGGAGAGCGCACATGGGAACGCACCCTGCGCTTACCCCGCAAAAATTAGTTGTTTTGCCCTTCAGGGTACTTCTAGGCCCCCCTCAGAAAACCTAGGGGGTCAGGGGGTGTCTACCCTGCCCCCTTTTATTCATTTCCCCTTTTTTATTTTCACTTCTTGTGTCTCGGTTCTACCGAGACACAACATGGCGGACTCTCCAGACTGTTTAGAATGTTGACAGACATCCGACAGCCAATCAGCTTTCCGCTCGCGCACTCCCGTAGCGCGCCGGGTGTGCTCCCCGGTACGCGTACCGGAGAACGCTCGGAGCGCGCCTATAGATATATATGTGTTTTTGAGGTTAATTTTCGAAAACACCACTGAAGCAATTTTCACCAAATATAGCAAAGGCACTTCTGCGTACCAGTCCCTACAATTTTGCAAAGTTTGGCGTAATTCCGTTCAACGGTTCGAGCTGTAGCCGTGTCAGAAGGTCCTATGGAAATTAACATGGGGAAAACATGTTTTGGGACCCCCCTTTTTTCTCGGCCCCCACTTCACGAATCCCCCCGAAACTTACAGGGAAGGAGCGGAGCGGAGCTGGCCAAAATTTTGGAAAATTACACACTAATTCCTCAACCGGCGCCAAAGTTACTCCCAATAGAATGTTGCGGATTTCCTATGGTAGCTAGGTCCTAACTATAACTACCTACTGGCGACCGCCAGTAGGTAATACACACATATATATATATATATATATATACATACATATATACATATATATACATATACATATACATATACATATACATATATATATATATATACATACATCCCACAACATGAAAGAGGTGGTAACCGTATACAAAGATTGAGACGATTGGAATCGAAGTTAATTATAAGGTTCAGAACCAAGCAGCCGGCTGGCCTCAACGGCGATGAAGAACTGTATGTTCACTTATAATGTAATATTGATGAACTTTGGGAAATGCATGTTTGCTATAATAGTGCAATTAGACTCTCCAAAATATTGTTAAACCAGTAATCAATTGCCTCCAGTGACAGACCGAATATGTTGGATATGGGAACTCACAGTAAATGACTATATGAAAATACACAATGCGGGATACAGCACAACAGCGGGGACGTAGGGCACTCAGCCCTGAATTGTAACTGACATTAAGTCCCAAGTTACGCATAAAATCAATTATCAGGTACTGTGATGGTTGATTTAACACGCACGTGTGTATCACGAGCGTTAAGGAAGCGAAGAATCCTTTAAAAATAGGCACGCTTTCCATGCAGTAACTAAAACAGTCCTCGCTGATATGCACAACCCACATTCTGTATTGCATGACGCAATGCATATTGACAATACAGTTGTAACTACAAGTTCCATCATGCCCCAGATAATTAAAGGGATGTGCAATGATATAAATATGGAAAGTGAAAAGGGACTAATCACTAATACTACCGTGAACAGGAACTACGGTTCGAAACGCGTAGGAGGTGTTGTGTCACGTTTGAATAAATCACTGCGAGAAAACCAAGAAGTGTGCCGCGATATTCTTTTTTGTATTGGATATATATATATATTGCCAACTTGGTTTACTATTAGGAGTGAGTTCCACCATCAGGACATGGTTTCAAATGTAAATATTTATGTTTTTAACTTTTATATGGTCCTTTTGAGCTTTTTATCAATTAATGAGTAACCATTGTGATTTGATGGTTATATATGAAATTTTGGTAATAGGGGCTCCTCAAGTAGCAATTAATGTGCGGTGACAACTTGTATGTTGTATCTTGTATTTTACAATTACTCGGACAGATAACAATTGACATTTGTTTGGGCTTGTGCAATAGTGTGCAAATGAACAGCATTTACGCTGGAATTTAGAAAGACAAACTTGAGTTAACTTGCAAGATTATAGTAACTCTTCTATGTTTGTATCATGTGATGGCTATTTTGCACTTTAAAAGGGTGGCCAGCCCTCGTGACGTTGTCATGTGAACAAGGCTACGTTTAGCCGAAACGCGTCGTGGCGGACTGGTGCTGGGTTTTGAAATAATAAAATAACTTTGCACCACATCTTGGGTCTCGTTGGTTCCTGTGTGTGGCAGACTGCAGCGCTAGTGGACGAAGGAACTTGACATTATATATATATATATGTGTGTATGTATGTATGTATGTATGTATGTATGTGTGTATGTGTGTATGTGTGTATGTGTGTATGTATGTATGTGTGTATGTATATATATATATATATATATATATATATATATATATATATATATATATATATATATATATATATATATATATATATATATATATATATCCTACTGGCGGTCGCCAGTAGGTATATATAGTTAGGATTTTTTCTCTATGGGATTTTTGAAAATTCTATGTCTAATAACTTTGGCGTTTGTGGACGGAATTGGCTGAAATTTTCAGGAAAATGGCACATTTTGTTTCTGAGCAGCCCTTGAAAATTGGGGGGGGGGTTCGTCAAGGGGGGGCCGAGAAAAAAGGGGGGTCCCAAAACGTGTTTTTAACATTGAGTTTTCCATAGGGCGGTTGGCCTCACTTTTAGCCCGAACGGCTGAATGGATTTGCATGAAACTTGGCAAAATTGTAGGGACTGGTAGCCCGATGTGCCTTTTGTAGGTCTCAATATATGTGCTACAGTGGATTTTGAGAAATTAACGTTTAAAAAAAGATATATATCTGTAACAGCGGACCGGGCAGCGCTCCAGGACGCGTACTTTTCGCGCAACGGAGCTTTGTGAAGCGAAGCTGATTGGTTCTCCGGCGTCTGTCAACATTCCAAACAGTCCGTAGCGGCCGCCATCTTGTCTCTCGGTAGGATCGAGAGACAAGAGGAGGCGAAAGCGAAGGGGCAAATGACCATAAGGGGGAATAGTAGATCCTCGCTGACCCCCTAGGTTTGATGTGGAGGTTTTAAAAGGGCCCCGCGGGGCAAAAAAAAAAAATAATAATAATAATCGAACGGCTGAATGGATTTGCACGAAACTTGGTAAAATATTAGGGACTGGTAGCCCGATGTGCCTTTGCTAGGTCTCAATATATGTGCTCCAGTGGATTTTGAGAAATTAACGTTCAAAAAAAGATATATATCTGTAACAGCGCTCCGCTTCGCGTAACGGAGGTTTGCGACGCCGATTGGTCATTCTGTCACTGGGCTATAGTTGGGCTACATCTGGCTGATATTTGGGCTACATTTGTTTTTTTTCGTCTCTGGCGGCCATCTTTGGGCTACATTGGGCTACATTGGGCTTCATTGGGCTTCATTGGGCTTCATTGGGCTTCATTGGGCTACATTGGGCTACATTTGGGCTCCAACATATATATAGGCCAATGTAGCCCAATATATATTTTTCAAAGTTAATTTTCGTAAAAACCACTGGAGCATATATCTTGAGACATAGCAAAGGCACATCGGGCTACCAGTCCCTACAATTTTGCCAAGTTTCGTGGAAATCCATTCAGCCGTTCGAGCTAAAAGTGAGTCCAACCGCCCTATGGAAATGAAGGAAATGAATGGGTAATTTGTAATTAGCAAATAGCTCATCGCAAACTAGGAATGGTAAAGAATCGCTATTTATTCCTTAAAGTTCGCTATTTAGGAAATGCAAAAAACTTTGATGATACATATGGCGGTTCATCTCTAACAAGATAAGAAGCATAGGGATAGATTTATGATGACTGGCGCATCACCAGGGATGTGTTAGTCATTCTGTGCCGCTGTTCCGTCACCTATGGTGTGCTGCATTTACAATGCGGCGCATCATGGGGCAAAAACAGCACAGATGCGTGATGTATCTGTGCCGTAAAGGTGGCGCATTGCTGGAGTTGTATCGCAAGTGTGATGAAGCTCCAGCAAGGGTCGGGGTGCCCCTGTCGCAGGGTTTATGTTCTCACACAGAACTGTGGACAGAGGATTGGAACCTCGGCGAATTAGGGTGTCCCAAAACTCACCTTAGTAATCAAAAACCCCTTAGCAAGCTAGGTACAGTGTCACATTGGATATAACAAACTCTCAATGTTTAGACAATCCAGAATATGAACTTATAGTACCTCAGGATACGTGGAACTCATGAACACTCGGTCGTTATATATTTCTTAGAAACCAGAACATGGAGTTAAGAAGAACACATGTGTATTTGAAATGTTTATTTACTAATGCCGTCTTCTCAGGCGTAGTATCTTAGATAATACAAGTACACATATTATCAGTAGCAAAATTACCAGCATAGTTACTAGTACATAAAAAGCGAATGGTGACAGTATGTTAACATGCTGTAAATGAATAAGAGTTAGCAACACTTATAAGCAGCCGCGGGCCGTGGAGGGAGTTACGGTGGGGCAGGGAGGCGGGGAGGGGGAGGGGCAGGGTGGAGAGGGCTCCACCCTGCTTCTCCCCCTCCCCGCCTCCCTGCCTCACCGTAACTCCCTCCACGGCCCGCGGCTGCTTATATCTCACCCTCCCTAATACACATATTATATTATTTGCTAAGAAGGTCTCTTTGTGTTGGTTTAGGGCGTGCCCATACTTTAGTGTCTTAGATTTGAAGGAATCACATCAGCATACACCAGCTCTCTCTTCATGTGAACCGCATCAAGTGTTGTGTATGTGTGTTCGGCAAAGCAATATAAAACCCGCCTCATGCCCAGAATTGGCAGAAGTTGCACTTATGTTATGAGTATGAAGTCGTGGAGATCAGACCTCATACCAATTCTGTATCGTGTTGTTCTTGAAACTTTAGCACTCGCTGTACAGATATAGTTTAACAAGCAAAGCAGATAGTAGAGCAATAACATATTATTCTCATGTAAACCACGATGAACTACTAGGTTGAAAGCTAAAGCAACAACTAAGTGTCGTGTGCAGAAGTTGCAAAAAAAGGAAAAATGGTGTTTAAACCGGTAATGAGCCCATGCTAACTTAACACGGTGTAAAGATATCCAGGACCTAGATGACACCTCCCCATGATCCGGAAACGAACTGAATAAGATAATAGAAGTGCCATCTCATGAGAGCAGATTGCAAGTTTATATGTGGACGGTCCGCAAGGTAAAGCATTAAAAACTAGGAAAATTTAATGCTAAAGAAAAATAAAACAGCCAAGTACTTTATCGAGTCTTAAGCCAATAGGCAAGGTAAATAATAAAAACTTGACAAATAAGTCAATGAATTGTCAATGAAATGCTAGTACTCAGCATATCAAACATGAAAAAGGTCTATGACATAACTGTGTATGCAAAATAAGCTGCAACAGCCTCCAATAGGAAGTCACCGTCTTCATCCGAAAACGGTTCAGCCATCCAATTTAAAAGCGGAAAAGAACATACGTGCTCTCCCAGTACCGGATCCTCTATCACCATCAGAGGACAGCTCGGTGGGTTTTCAAGAAAGCTCTGTTCCAAGAAAGACTGTGTTGCCGCCAGTAAATTCCAGGGACCAATTAGTCCATGCATCAATGCCACAGCCATAATCCTTTCGCCAGGACAAACCAACTCGTGAGTAATGATAGGAGTCATCAGCTGATTAAAGTCGACGTCAGGAGAAACCGGTCCGCAGAGACACAAATCAATGACCCAATCGAAATCACAGGTCAGGCAGTGAAATACAGGCTGGACACAGGTGAAGTAGGAGAATCGAAAAGATAATCCATATGCCGTGCTTAATATCGCCAACGGCATTGTGCCATAATATTCTAGCATGCGATTGCGGGACAGTGTCAGCAGCTGCAGGGCAGGAGGTTGCATAGGAGGGACATCCATATTTAAAAATGTAAAAAAGCACAAGAGCGTCCGCTGGTAATGCAAGTAAAAATGGCAATCCACGAAGCAGAGTGGAAAAAATACAATGAAAGAAAGCAGGGATGACTCCAAAGATTTTCTCAAATGAAGTCACGAGACCACTGGTAACAACTTTAAAAAAGTGCGCCAGGGCCTTTGTGGAGGATGCGTTAGAGATAGTCCGAACCATCTTGCTGAAATGGAAAGGCAAATCTGAATTGAAAAGGGTCTGCACCTCTGTACGGGTGTTCGCTATGTGAAGCACGAAAGTTTCACGGGCCGAACTCAAGGCCACCTCTCTCTGAGACAAAAGAGCTCTTATTCTTGCCATGCCGTTGAAATCTGCTCCCACGGTTGGTATTTGTGGCGAGATTAAAAACTCCCTATGTTCATGTGTGGGAGGAAATAGAACATTTCTGCAGCAAATAACCCGTTCACTTACTGTTACGATAAAAGGAATACTTTTAATTAACCCAGAACAATCTTCATTATTGAGCATCAAATAACTACCATTTTCCAACAACTTGAACGTGGGGATGATAGCAGGAACTGGCGTGCCTTGCAACACGCAAGCCATATTTGGTCGGTGTTTGTTGCATGAACCGTGTAACTGTATGTGCCTACACATTAGTGAATGATCTGGCGTCTCAGTGCATTCCTCTCCATTCAGATAAACTTCTTGATCATCTTTGAAACATCTGTATGTGTATGGAAGCGACCAGACCTCATGAAGAAAAGCACTACCTAAAGGTTCATAACGACCTATTGGTATATATTTCATACAATTTGAAAACTTATATAAAGCAAAAGGCAGCGTTATTAAACCGTGGATAAGGCACGTTGCCAAAAAACCCGCAATCCTCTGCTGATGATGTCACTGAGCATGTCATAAATGATGTAATATGTGACATCATCAGCAGTGGATTACGGGTAATAGTATCTCTAGTTTACTCCCCTATAGCTGTCTTTCTTTTAACATAAGTGTCTGTTTCCTTGCCTTATACTTACTGTTTTTGGTTCGCTTCCGGTTCGCGTACCGGCGAGCGAACTGGGAAGCGAACTAAGAGAAATAGAGGTTGGCACAGTTCCAAATATTGTACCAATTTTTTAATAACGGGGAGGTAGTTCTGAAAAGAACTTTTTTTTATTGTTTTTGTTGTTTTATATTTTTTTTATTTTTTTTCGGAACATTTTTTTACTTTTTTTGAATTTTTCTGAACAGTTTTATATTTTTTTGGGGGTTTCTTGGAGGGGGCAATGAAAACGATTCATTGTAAAGGGCTCAACAGGAGCAACAAAACAAAAAAAAAGTATTTATTATTTTGGCCGTTTCGTACAAACTTGCATATGATAGTCAATAGCTCTGTTGATCAGAGTGATGCTTCTTTCTCCGTAGCAAATGAATCCATCGCAAAATACGCAGATGTGTTTTACTTCACCAAATTTCATTTGTATATTTGGCACCATCTCCCTGCCCTCTGGTCCCGTTACTTCCGGTACAACAGATCTTCTGGCCATAATAGGGAGATTATCTAGGTCGTTCCGAAACTGTGCAGCACTGTAGTTGTTAGGATGCCACCTAGTCATATGGCGATGCATTGTGTAGTTTCCGAAACTGTATTTTTTCTCGGTTCCTCTGGACAGTCTATCTTGACATATAAGGCAAGTTACGTATCTTGCATTTACTTTTTTCTGACCTTTGGGAATTTTAAAAAATTGCCAAATGAAGTTTTCTTTCCGGTGAGACGTCCTGGGCTGCTCAGGCAAAAACTGCCTCTCTTCGTGCTCGTCGTCCTGTTCCTCTTCTTCCTCTTCTTGTTGAATTATAACTTGAGCAGGTGGTCCACTCTTCCTTGGATGTGGTGGAGGTGGTGGGGAAGCACCAGCTGAAGCTACTAAAGAAGCCATTGCTCAGTGATCACAAAGGGTCTTTCTCTCACAATGATGAAAGTCAGAGTGAGGAAAGAAGGAGGGATTTTCATCATTTGGGAAAAACAAGAGTTCTCAACCAATGAAAAGTGTTCATTTTAGATTATATGACCTAGTCTTACATCATTAGGAAACCAAAAGTGAAATGAACCAATGAAAAGTGTTATTACCAAGTCACATGACCTGCTGTGTTTACGTTAAGCGCTTTGCAGGGCCTCCCGGTTTGCTTCCAGAAACCTGCGCTTTGCGACTCGCTTCGCGTACCAGTTCGCTAACGTAGCACGTCATATGACGTATCACGCGACAACGCGAAACGTCATGCGGACGGGAGGAGTCACGATGTTGTTTTCTAACGCGGCAGTTGCGGTAAAGAAACGTTTACCGGCTCGCGGTCTATTTCGCGGCATCAAGGTCAGCTAACGGGAAGCTTCCCGATTCGCGAAGCGGGAACGAAGAAAAAAAAATATTTTTAAAAAATTATTCATAAACATAAAATATATTTTGGGATTTAAAGAAAAATACATTTTACAGCTACAGATATTAGCTGTTAAAAAACCAATGAAATTCACTGAAAAAACCATAGGTTATAGACCATATATAGTTAGGAATTAGCATTTACAAAACCTTGAAAATTCACTGAAAAAACCATAGGTTATAGACCATATATAGTTAGGAATTAGCATTTACAAAACCTTATTTTACTCACACAAAACCATTGAAATTCCATATATAGTTAGTTGCACTAACTATATATCGCGCACCTGCAATCCACTGCTGATGATGTCACATATTACATCATTCATGACATGGTCAGTGACATCACTGATGACATCACTGATGACATCTCAAATGACATCACTGATGACATCACTGATGACAACATCCAGTGACTGTATGTTTCTGTAAAGTTAAAATATGTCTTACATATTGAAGAATGAGTGGATGTATAAGTGTCTGGATGAAGGATTTAGTAGGTGCATGACTGACTGTATAAGTGAGTGATTAAATGTGTCTCACTGAGTGCATGGGTTAGTGACTAAACTGTTTTAAATTGTGCATCATTGTGTCTGTTGTTCTGTAATCTGATGCATGTGTTGATCATTAGCTATATGACTAACTATATGGGTTATTGATTGGTTGGCCAAGTATTTGTATGGGAGACTGAGTGTGTGTGTGGGTGTCTGGGAGGTGTATGACTCTGTGCATAGATGTGTGAGCAGTTGATTCACTAGATGTATGGGTTCAAAAGTGCATGTGGAAACAGCTGTATGGGCGGTTGACTGTGTGCATGAGTGTATTGGTGAGTGAATGGATATCTCAGTGCTACATGTCAAAGTAAGTACATATGTAAAACACAGTACATGTGATAGTTGACATATATAAATAACTGTGCATAAGAGCCAGTGAATGTGTGAGTGGCTGTATGGATTATTGTGAACTTGTATCAGGGATTGTATAACAGAGTAAATATGTGTTATTACATGTTTCAATAAGTAAGGTGTGTATAACTATATAGTTGAGGAAATGGAGGTGTGATTGATTCTTTGCAAGACTGACTAGGTGTGTGAGTAACTCCATGGATGAGTGACAGTCTGTGTCTGTTTACACTGAGTGTATCTAAGGTTATATTAGAGTCTGAAGAGGTTCATCGTATCATCACATGAATGATGTCATCAGTGATGTGATCAGTAATGTCAAATGAGATGTCATCAGTGATGTCATCAGTGATGTAATTTGAGATGTCATCAGTGATGTCATCAGTGATGTCACTGACCATGTCATGAATGATGTAATATGTGACATCATCAGCAGTGGATTGCGGGTGCGCGATATATAGTTAGTGCAACTAACTATATATGGAATTTCAATGGTTTTGTGTGAGTAAAATAAGGTTTTGTAAATGCTAATTCCTAACTATATATGGTCTATAACCTATGGTTTTTTCAGTGAATTTTCAAGGTTTTGTAAATGCTAATTCCTAACTATATATGGTCTATAACCTATGGTTTTTTCAGTGAATATATATATATATATATATATATATATATTCTCCAATCCTGTCACATAGCATTTAGCAAACAGGCGCTGACTCCGTAGGGTCTTTCTTCAGAAACAACATTTATTTTCTTTTAGTGCACAGATCGACGCGTTTCGACGGTCACAGCCGTCTTGCTCACAATATATATATATATATATATATATATATATATATATATATATATATAGATAGATAGATAGATATATAGATAGATATATAGTGTGTGTGTATTACCTACTGGCGGTCGCCAGTAGGTAGTTATAGTTAGGATTGTTTTCCATAGGAAATCCGCAACATTCTATTGGGAATAACTTTGGCGCCGAATGAGGGATTTGCCTGTAATTTTCCTTAACTTTGCCTCGCTGCGCTCCGCTCCTTCCCTGAAAGTTTCGGGGGGATCCGTCAAGCGGGGGCCGAGATAAAAGGGGGGTCCCAAAACGTGTTTTCCCCATGTTAATTTCCATAGGGCGGTTGGACTCACTTTTAGCCCGAACGGCTGAATGGATTTCCACCAAACTTGGCAAAATATTAGGGGCTGGTACCCCGATGTGCCTTTGCTATGTCTCAAGATATATGCTCCAGTGGTTTTTACGAAAATTAACTTTGAAAAAATATATATTGGGCTACATTGGGCTATATATATGTTAGAGCCCAAATGTAGCCCAATGTAGCCCAAAGATGGCCACCAGAGACAAATAAAACAAATGTAGCCCAAATATCAGACAGGTGTAGCCCAACTATAGCCCAATGACTGTGGCATTGTGAGTGTTCTAAAGAACAACTAGAGCGCTGACAGTCTTACTTATGACAAAAGTATGGCACACCTGAAGTCATCTTGATTGGAATAAAGTGTTAACACTTAAACCATTTAATTTGCAAAGGAACAAAATGAGGGGTTTCATTTTGCCATAGAAATTATGATTAGTGCTGAAGAAAGAAAAATTAGGGCACATTTTGAGTGACTTCTCAAATCCTCTTATATTTCATTAAAACAATTCTGATATGCAGTCTCCCAAGATGGCCACCAGAGACAAAAGAGCCCAAATGTAGCCCAAATATCAGCCAGGCATAGCCCAACTATAGCCCAATGACAGAATGTCCCAGAGTGTTCTAAAGAACAACTAGAACGCTAACAGTCTTACTTATGACAAAAGTATGGCACACCTGAAGTCATCTTGATTGGAATAAAGTGGTAACACTTAATACATTTAATTTGAAAAGGAACAAAATGAGGGGTTTCATTTTGCCATATAAATTATATACATATATATATATACATAGATTATATATATATATATATATATATATATATATATATATATATATATATATATATATATATATATATATATATATATATATATATTCACTGAAGAAACCATAGGTTTCACACCAGTTATAGTTAGGAATTAGCATTTAAAAAACCTATTAAATGCCCTGAAAAAATCATAGGTTTCACACCAGTTATAGTTAGGAATTAGCATTTAAAAAACCTATTAAATGCACTGAAAAAACCATAGGTTTCACACCAGTTATAGTTAGGAATTAGCATTTAAAAAACCTATTAAATGCACTGAAAAAAACATAGGTTTCCCACCAGTTATAGTTAGGAATTAGCATTTAAAAAACCTATTAAATGCACTGAAAAAACCATAGGTTTCACACCAGTTATAGTTAGGTGGAAATTTTACTCACATAAAACCATTGAATTTCCCACGTTATAGTTAGTTGGACTCACTATAACTTGCGCGTGCAATGCACTGCTGATGACGTCACATATTACATCACCCATGACATGGTCAGTGACATCACTCATGACATCACTGATGATATATATATATATATATATATATATACACACACACACAATATATATACACGCACACACAATATATATACACGCACACACAATATATATACATACACACACAATATATATACATACACACACAATATATACATACACACACAATATATATATACACACACAAAATATATATACACACACAATATATATATATATATATATATATATATATATATATATATATATATATATATATATACACACACACACACACACTATATATACACACACACACTATATTGAATATGCTACTTACCAGTATGCATCTGTTCTTGGCATGTAGGGCTGCTAACATTCATATCTTAGCATTAGATCGCCGCCTAGTGTTGGGTCCGGATGATCGCACATTGTTGTCCTGGAAGAGTCTTCGAAGTATCCTGAGATAGGTGGCTCCTCCCCTGGACTACAGTGCGCATGGGCATCGGCTCCATCCTAAGATTGTTTTTCGCCATTGTGGCAGAAGATGGAGTGAAAAGTGTAAAGGATGTCCATGCTAATGATTGAATACAATAGTATATCTGCAGCTGCGACAGGCACCGGGGAGGAGGGTGGGCGATATGAATGTTAGCAGCCCTACATGCCAAGAACAGATGCATACTGGTAAGTAGCATATTCAGTTCGAGGCATGTGGGCTGCTAAATTCATATCTTAGCATAGAATACATAGCAGTCCCTCCATCAGCGGCGGTTGCCCGTGCCAGCTGCAGAAACTTGAAAAAGTGTCTTGAGAACAGCCTGTCTTACAGCAGCTTGCTGCTTGGAATGTACATCAACACAGTAGTGTTTTGTAAAGGTATGTGGTGTAATCCACGTGGCTGCTCTGCAAATATCCTCTAAAGGAATGTTTCCTAGGAAAGCCATGGATGCCCCCAATTTGCGTGTGGAGTGCGCCCTTGGGGGTATCGTTAATGTGCGCTTGGCCTTTTGATAACATATTTGGATGCACTTAACAATCCACCTGGCTATTCCTGCTTTGGAAATAGGGTTGCCTTTGTGTTGTGGTGAGAAGGCAACAAAAAGTTGTTTTGTCTTTCTAAAGGGTTGTGTCCTGTCTATGTAGTACATCAACGCCCTCCGTACATCTAAGGTATGGAGCATTCTTTCCGCCACCGTTTGTGGGTTTTGGAAGAATGCCGGTAAGTCAATAGTTTGGTTGAGATGAAACTGTGACACCACCTTCGGTAGGAATTTGGGGTTAGTACGTAGTACTACCCTATTTGGATGAATCTGAATGAACGGCTCTTGGATTGTGAGCGCTTGCAGCTCACTAACACGCCTCAGTGACGTAATAGCAATTAGGAAAGCCACTTTCCACGTTAGGAACTGGAGTTCACACGAGTGCAGTGGTTCAAATGGTGGTCCCATCAGTCTGGTGAGGACCACATTGAGGTTCCACACCGGAGCTGGCGGTGTTCTTCGGGGAATGACTCGTTTCAGTCCTTCAAGGAAAGCTTTGATGGCCGGCACTCTGAAGACAGAGAGGTGCTGCCTATTCTGAAGATATGCTGCGATGGCGGATAGATGTATCCGAATGGAAGTGTACGCTAGATTGCACTTGTACAGATGTAGCAGATAACAAATGATGTTAGGGATAGATGCATCTAGCGGGGTGATGTCATTAGCCGTACAGTAAATGACAAAACGCTTCCATTTTGCAGCATAGCATGCTCTGGTAGTTGGCTTCCTTGCCTCCTTGATGATGTTCATGCATTCTGGAGGTAAGTTAAGGTATCCGAACTCTAGGACTTCAGGAGCCAGATCGCCAGGTTGAGCTGTTGCGGATCTGGATGCTGAATTTGTCCATGGTTCTGCGTCAAAAGTCTGGGCGTGAGGCGCAGTCTTTGATGCGGTACCACTGAGAGTTCGAGGAACGTGGTGTACCATGCTTGGCGCGCCCACGTTGGAGCAACTAGGATGAGAGTCATCGCGTGCTGCCTTAGCTTTCTTGCCACCAGCGGTATCAGAGGGGCTGGCGGAAAAGCGTACGCAAATTTGCCTGACCAGTTCATCCATATCGCATTCCCCTGCGACTGTGGGTGAGGGAACCTGGCGGCAAAGTGTTGGCAACTTGCGTTTTCTTTTGTTGCAAACAGGTCTATCTCCGGATGACCCCACTGCTGGAAGTACGGGTGGAGTACAGATGGGTGTAACTCCCACTCGTGCATTTGATGGCTGTGTCTGCTGAGCAGATCCGCCATTAGATTGTCCTTGCCCGGGAGGTGTTCTTCCATGAGGAAGATGTTCCTCTGAATGGCCCACTTCCACATGCCCTGAGCCAGATGAGACAGCTGTGGCGAGTGGGTGCCCCCCTGCTTTTGAATGTAGTACATCGCGGTCATGTTGTCCGTCCGGACCAACACTACCTTGTTGCACAGATGTACAATGAAGGACTTGAGCGCCATGAAGATTGCCATCAGTTCCAGATAGTTGATGTGCATCTTCTGTTGCTGCGTCGTCCATAGTCCCTGCACAGTGTAATTGAGCAGATGAGCTCCCCATCCCTGGAGAAATGCGTCCGTTGTCAGGGTAATCTGTGGCACTGGCTCCTGGAACAGTCGGCCCTTGCAAAGGTTGTGTGGAGTCCACCAATGCAGAGAGTCGTATGCCCGACTGGTAACCAACACTAGGTCTGTTAATTGTCCCTGAGCCTGTGTCCACTGATTTGCTAAGCACTCCTGGAGCGGGCGCATATGTAGCCGTGCGTGAGGGACTATGAAGATGCAGGAGGCCATCATGCCTATCAACTGCATGAACACTCTCGCTGGAAGTGAGTGTTGTGATCTGAACTTCTGGATCAGAGACTGCATGCTGTCTATCCTGACTTGGTTTGGTTGAGCCACGGCTGTCAGGGTATTGATCGTCGCGCCTAGAAACTGCCAGACATGCGCCGGTTGAAGGTGCGACTTTGGGTAGTTCAACGAGAAACCTAGATCGTGAAGGAGGTGAATGGTAGTCGACATGTCCGCGGCACACTGTTGTTCTGACTTGGCTTGAACGAGCCAGTCGTCCAGGTAGGGGTAGACATGGATGCCCTGCCTCCTGAGGTGCGCCGCTACTGTCGCCAGACACTTTGTAAACACCCTTGGGGCTGTGGTGACTCCGAAGGGTAGGACTTTGAACTGATAATGTTTGCCTTGGATAGTGAACCTGAGGTATTTTCTGTGGGACGGGTGTAGTGGTATGTGGAAATAAGCATCCTTGAGGTCTAAGGTTGCTAAGAAGTCCCCCTGGTTTAATAAGGGAAGAATCTGTTGCAGTGTGAGCATATGGAAATGTTCTGACAGTATATACAGGTTTAGGGAACGTAGATCTAGAATGGGTCTGAGAGATCCGTCCTTCTTTGGGATAAGGAAGTACAGGGAATACACCCCTGTGCCTTCCTCCTCCACTGGCACGAGCTCGATTGCGCCTTTTTGCAGCATCACCACTACCTCCTGCTGCAATAAGTGCAAGTGCTCTGCGGACATAGGCCTTTGCCTTGGCGGGATGTTGGGTGGAGTGGATTTCAACTCTAGGCAATAACCATACTGGACTAGTTGACGCACCCACCTGTCTGTGGTGATGTTTCTCCAGACGGGCAGGAACTGCTGCAGTCTCCCCCCGACAGGTGTTAAGTGGTCGGGGGGCAGTGACAGAGAGTCACTGTTTGCTTGGGGTAGAGGAGCGGGAGCTGTTGTTTCCTCTGCCGCGACCTCTGTTGCTGTTATTTCTGTAACCTCCCTTGTTCTGTTTTGTGAACGAGGATTGTGCTCCACCTTTTGAGAATTGAGATTGTTGACCCATTTGTCCTCTGGTGACTCCACGTGCACCTGAGCGACGAAAATTGTTGCCACGAAACTGTTGTGACTGTAGGGCCCCCATGGACTTAGCAGTTTCTGTGTCCTTTTTTATCTTTTCGAGGGTGGTGTCAACATCTGGACCAAACAGTCGATCAGGATTGACTGGCTGATTAAGGATGGTTGTCTGAATATCAGGTTTAAACCCAGATATGCGGAGCCAAGCCTGTCGTCTTAGCATGACGCTAGTGTTGATCGCCCTAGCTGCCGTGTCTGCGGCGTCAAGTGCACACTTGATGGCTGCGTTGGAGATCAATTTTCCTTCCTCTATAAGCAGTTTTGTGCCCTCTTGAAACTTTGGAGGCAGGTGTTGTACAATCTGTTCTAGGGTGTCATAATGCGCCCTATCGTAACGTGCTAAGAGTGCTTGTGTATTAGAAATACGCCAAAAGTTGGCAGCCTGTGCAGCTACTCTTTTGCCCCCTGCCTCTAGCACTTTGGACTCCTTATCCGGGGGAGGAGTTTCACCCGTTGTTTGGGAGTTGGCCCGTTTGCGGGCATTGGCGACCACCAGGGAGTCTAGCGGCAACTGTCCCCGAATGTATGCAGGGTCTGCAGGTGCTGGCCTGTACTTTTTTTCAATACGTGGATTGACCACTCTCGCCCTAGTGGGTTCCTTAAAGATGTCCGCAGCATGTTTGAGGACTCCCTTGAGCATAGGCAGTGTCTTTACAGTCCTCTCAGAGACTGAAAACGTGTCAAAGAGAAAGTCTTCTTCAACCGGGTCAGCATGCATGTCCACATCATGATTAGCAGCTGCCCTCTCAATTAGTGCATGAAAACCTGCAGAATCCTCTGTTGGGGATGCACGTGCACTGAATGGTTGTGGATCTTGCCCCACACTCTGGGTGCCTTGGTCACCAATGTCATCATATGCATCTGGATGTGCATCTGGTTCATTGATGGGGAAGGTGTATTGGTCCTGTTCATCATATCCCTCACCCTCAGATTGGTCTGGTGAGGGAGTAGGGCTTCTTCTAGGAGGAGGCTGGATAGGCTCTATCAGGTTAGAAGCGTCCAGAGGCACCCTTTTCTTCTTTAGTGGGATGACATAGGAGTCCAGAGGCTCCGAAGTGATCCTCCTCTTGTATAGGGTTAATTTGCCTGTGTTGGCGTCGATGAAGTGCTCCGAATCGTCCTCTGATTCGAGTTCTCGACCTGAAGGTGCACCTGCCGTAGAAGAATCCGACTTCTTTGGCGTCGATTTCGTGGAAAAAGCCTTCGGAGCCTCTTTCGGCGGCAGAAGGAAGAGAAGCTTACTCTTAGGCTTTGCCGGAGCGTCCGTCGGCGTTTGAGGCGACGGCAACGGAGCCGACATAGCAGCGGCCTTGTCCCTGATTCTCTGTAGCGAAGCGGCGATGGGGGACGCTTCACTCACAGTGTCTTTTGGCGCTGACGAGGGTGTCTTGACCTTCCCCTCGGATCCGACGTCATGGCGGCCTTTCTTAAATTTGGACGCCGATGCAGTTGTCGCCGACCCAGAGTCCTTGGATCGATGCGCAGATGTGCCAGCTGTCGATCCGTGCGCCTTCGTCGGTTCCGCATCCACTACGCGACCGACCAACGGAGTCCCAGGCGTAACCGGAGCCGTGCCGCTGGCCTTGGCGTGCTTAGACGGTGTCGCCGCGGTCGATCCGTGCCGACCACCTTTTGTAGAGGATCCCTCCTCTTGCGCCGATTTTGACCCTTTGGAATCGACCGGCTTCTTCGACTTCTGCGGACCGGAGGTCGACGGAGCCGATGCGGCGGCGGGTGCAGTAGTTTTCTGTGTGCCGGCCGCCATTTTAGGGACGCTCGAGTCCATAAGTTTCGGTTTCGTTTTCGGGTCGGCCATTTTAGGTGTAGTCGACACTGTAGGTTTCGGTTTCGGTTTCGATGTGGCCTGCTCAGCAAGTATGTCCGTGGCCGGGCCTGATGGCGGGGCCGTGGCTTGCGGCACGGGGTCTTGGGTAAGGCCGACTGGCGATCCCGTGACCCGATCGTGATCTTCGAAACCTTCGGGGCATAGCTCGTCCCCTGAGCTATCTTCCGCGGCCCCATAAATTTCTTCGACGTCCCCTACCTCGTCGACGTATTCAAGGCCTTGACCCGCGACTCCGTCGTCGTCCGCCGGATCCGCCTCGACCTCCGTTTCGGATGGGGATATCTGGAGATGATGACCCTGTTCATCTTCTTCTTGGTCGCCGAAGATGTTTTCTGGATCCGGGGCCGCTTGTCTGGCCTCCAGGCGCACCGCGCGCCGGAGCTTAAGAGTTTTCTTTGACCGGAACTGAGCGCAAGCCTTGCACTTGCCGTCATCATGGTCCGGTGAAAGGCATTTGTTACAGACCGGGTGCAGGTCTATATGTGGGTACTTAGACCCACAGAGCGGACAGTACTTAAACGGACTCCGCTCCATGCTTGAAAGTAGCGGTCGTGTCGCGATGAGAAGGCCTCGACGTCCGAAGAGTGAAAAACTCCGCTGAATCCGACTCCAAGAGTTGGAAGAACTCGAGACCGTGCGCAAACAATACCGACGCTATAAAATATAAGACCTTTTGGTCTTAAAAAGTAAGTTTTACTCGGTTCCGACAGAGAGAAGTCGAGACCGCATCCGAACCCAATGGCGGAAAAAAACAATCTGAGGATGGAGCCGATGCCCATGCGCACTGTAGTCCAGGGGAGGAGCCACCTATCTCAGGATACTTCGAAGACTCTTCCAGGACAACAATGTGCGATCATCCGGACCCAACACTAGGCGGCGATCTAATGCTAAGATATGAATTTAGCAGCCCACATGCCTCAAACATATATATATATATATATATATATATATATATATATATATATATATATATATACACACACACAATATATGATATATATACATACAAAAAACTTACTTACCTGTACACTTGATAAGAGCAAGATTTCGCATCGCGACTTGCTCGATTCATGAACCTCGAATCTGTTGTAACCTCATAACAATTGTACGTTTTACTAATCTCTTTTATTTTGGGTATGCGTGTGTCGTAGCGAAGCTTGCCTATGTGTTTTACTAATACAAATAACCCGTGTCCATAATATGGCCGCCGCTTTTAAGTTTGCTTCTGCGCATGCGTTAGTCACACTCACGTGACTTTACGTAGATGTAGTTTGGAGGGAAAGGGTGCGCATGCGTAATAGCCATAAAATGGCTGCTTAAAGTAATCATGTGGTGAGGCTCGTGCTGTTGCTCTTGTGTCGTTATATATTGCACTAATATCTAATTGCATAGTATATTTTTATAATGATAAACCTGAAGTACGAAATCTTGACATGTAATACATTCATTTATTTCTATGTGCTAATTTGTTTTCGCTTACTTTACATGTATCGTGGTAAACGGGGGGTCCGAATGGGTCGAGAGCCATCTTGAAGGTCCTTTCTGCGCATGAGTGCAAACGCCCGGGTGAAGTAGCCTTGAACAGTGGAACTCAGCCAGCTGGCAGCCACGGTCAAGATGCTCCTGAGAAAGTGACCTGCGACCCAGCAGGACGGAGTGGTCTGTACCCATATTGAAACATTTGTTAATATTCCATTGTATTCCACTGGCTTGTCTCATGAGAACCCCAATCTTGCTAGGCGGTACCTTAGAATGTAAATTAGGACTTGCAGAAGTCTGTTCTGATTGGTGTGTTAACCAACTCCTACCTTAGGACCAATCGAAAATGGGGATTCTGACACTTTGCAACATTTGGGGGGTGGTACACTGTCCCAAAACAGTATATCTACCCTAGGTTCACCTAGGGAATTTGTTCGACTTGTCTGAATAGCTGACCTGTCACTGACCCATCGTACTCAATAGGTGACTGAAGATACAGAGCGCTGCGGAGCACTCTGTCCGAAATTGACCATAGACTAAGGTTTTACTAAACCTTAAGTGCTGGCGGAGCACTTTTGCTGGGAGTTCGCTGACCCAATCGGGGTCCTGACTGATAGCTGCAGAGAGGGTGGAGCGCAGGCGTTGCTTCCAAACTGCGGGTGCTGATCGTGTCCTGGTGGTCCTGTCCTGATCCTAATCTGGGTTTCCTGTCCTGTCCTGGGGTGTCCATTCTGCACCTGCTGTCCCGTTGATGTCTGTCCTTCCTGGGGTTATTTCCTGTCCTTAACTGACCCGTGGCCAGGGTTGGTTTTCACACCAGTCTAGGTAAATATCTTGCTGAAAACTCTAAACTGCACCTTTCTATTTTCTGTCTTTGCTTCAATAAAGACATACCTTTGCATATGATAATTTTCCATGCTTTCCGCAACCATTGCATATCCTAAAGTCATTTACATTTGCATTTCATAGCATGTTCCTATGTTACCCTACCTTTTTAGAAATCATTTTCTCCATTGCAGTTTGCAATTGGCTTATGTGGTCTATAATTTTCTCGTATAAAACTGACTAAAGTAATTCCCTTAATGCATAGCGTGTTTTGACTCTCCTATAGATATATAGGATCTCTGAATTTACCATAGTATAAAACTTTTCCAATAGGGAATCTCTAGTACGTGCATAAGACTGTTCCTTAATGAATGTCCGTTCTTAAACTTTCTTCTGAAATCTGCATAGCATATCCCCGTTGCATCTCATATCAGAATTTCAATGGTTATCCTGACATTATTTCTCTATAGCTATGTACTTTTCGTTATCTTGATTATTGATTGTCTTCTTCTTGTAAATCTACTGATTTCTGAGAATGAACTTTAGATAAATCTTTTAAAACTTCCAGTTGTCCGTGGTCATTTCATGAAAATAAAGTACAATAAGTTGGGTTTCGTATTTTTCTGCCTTTCCTTTTACAGCTAGCTCCCTGACCCATCGTGGTCATAGGTACCCGTAACGGTGGATGGTAAGTCGGGTACACTGGAAATAATCGAAAGGGACTCAATGATTATTGGTAGTAGATTGTAAGGTCATCTGATCAATGTATATATGGTGAATTGGAGTATATGGGCCCGAAGCCAGAGTGGCGAAATTTATTGGTCGGGTGACCTGCGATCTCTATCAGTAATTTTCTGGTAGCAGAGGATGGTTAGGGAATAGTTAAAGGTTAGGTAGGACTAGTTAGTCTAGCTAAGTCGGATGCTGCTAGCGAGAGTAGGCAGTTCAGGTGGACTGATCACTCACTTGAAGTGTTTACTTTGAAAAATTATGAAATGTTTTAAAATCGTTATTCTTGTTATTATATTGTTATATGTATTAATCCATTCGTATGTAAAACGTTTTTCATGTTGTCGGAAATCCCCGGGGAATTGAATAGCGAGTGGTGAATAGAATCCATTTGTTTGAGGTCACTGGCTTTTAGGAAAGTTGGTGCAGGTTAGGCAGAACTGGAAGCACTAACTAGGGTTTTTTCTGAATGTATGTTTGAGTAAATGTTAGTAACGAGGTTCATTGGCAAAATTCCTATTGTGGCATAACCTAGTGAGGGTCACACCGGAAGAGTAGCAGGTTCATCGAAGCTAGGGTGAAGGCAAAGGGGTTCGCTGGTGAAACTTTAGACTCGGATATATCCCAGAAAAGTGGATGAGTCTAGGGAAGTAGCAGGTTCTCCAATGCTTGAGTGAAGCTGCACCATCAGGATTCAAGCAAGCCGGGCCGAAGACGGCTGTAAAGGCCAGGGTCAGACTAATTTGCATGTAGCCAGGTTCTGAACTGGGATGGTGCAGTGAGCTAAAAAAACGGTGATGGATCAAGCCCTGATCTTTTGACTGGGTAGGAGTGTTCTGCTTAATTCAGATACTCTGTCCATCACCACCCCCTTTTGAATCGTTTTGGCCACCACAAGTGTGGAAGGGTATGCTCAGATGTGAGTCCCTTGCTCACTGCACCATCAGGATTCAAGCAAGCCGGGCCGAAGACGGCTGTAATGCCAGAAACCGGTCCCCGGAAGCTTGTTTCCTTTCCAGTAAAGAATTGGCTTGGTAGTTTGGTCTGCCCTGTTCCCATGATGCACTGGGCCAGGGTCAGACTAATTTGCATGTAGCCAGGTTCTGAACTGGGATGGTGCAGTGAGCTAAAAAAACGGTGATGGATCAAGCCCTGATCTTTTGACTGGGTAGGAGTGTTCTGCTTAATTCAGATACTCTGTCCATCACCACCCCCTTTTGAATCGTTTTGGCCACCACAAGTGTGGAAGGGTATGCTCAGATGTGAGTCCCTTGCTCACTGCACCATCAGGATTCAAGCAAGCCGGGCCGAAGACGGCTGTAATGCCAGAAACCGGTCCCCGGAAGCTTGTTTCCTTTCCAGTAAAGAATTGGCTTGGTAGTTTGGTCTGCCCTGTTCCCATGATGCACTGGGCCAGGGTCAGACTAATTTGCATGTAGCCAGGTTCTGAACTGGGATGGTGCAGTGAGGTAAAAAAACGGTGATGGATCAAGCCCTGATCTTTTGACTGGGTAGGAGTGTTCTGCTTAATTCAGATACTCTGTCCATCACCACCCCCTTTTGAATCGTTTTGGCGACCACAAGTGTGGAAGGGTATGCTCAGATGTGAGTCCCTTGCTCACTGCGCCATCAGGATTCAAGCAAGCCGGGCCGAAGACTGCTGTAATGCCAGAAACCGGTCCCCGGAAGCTTGTTTCCTTTCCAGTAAAGAATTGGCTTGGTAGTTTGGTCTGCCCTGTTCCCATGATGCACTGGGCCAGGGTCAGACTAATTTGCATGTAGCCAGGTTCTGAACTGGGATGGTGCAGTGAGCTAAAAAAACGGTGATGGATCAAGCCCTGATCTTTTGACTGGGTAGGAGTGTTCTGCTTAATTCAGATACTCTGTCCATCACCACCCCCTTTTGAATCGTTTTGGCCACCACAAGTGTGGAAGGGTATGCTCAGATGTGAGTCCCTTGCTCACTGCACCATCAGGTTTCAAGCAAGCCGGGCCGAAGACGGCTGTAATGCCAGAAACCGGTCCCCGGAAGCTTGTTTCCTTTCCAGTAAAGAATTGGCTTGGTAGTTTGGTCTGCCCTGTTCCCATGATGCACTGGGCCAGGGTCAGACTAATTTGCATGTAGCCAGGTTCTGAACTGGGATGGTGCAGTGAGCTAAAAAAACGGTGATGAATCAAGCCCTGATCTTTTGACTGGGTAGGAGTGTTCTGCTTAATTCAGATACTCTGTCCATCACCACCCCCTTTTGAATCGTTTTGGCCACCACAAGTGTGGAAGGGTATGCTCAGATGTGAGTCCCTTGCTCACTGCACCATCAGGATTCAAGCAAGCCGGGCCGAAGACGGCTGTAATGCCAGAAACCGGTCCCCGGAAGCTTGTTTCCTTTCCAGTAAAGAATTGGCTTGGTAGTTTGGTCTGCCCTGTTCCCATAATGCACTGGGCCAGGGTCAGACTAATTTGCATGTAGCCAGGTTCTGAACTGGGATGGTGCAGTGAGCTAAAAAAACGGTGATGGATCAAGCCCTGATCTTTTGACTGGGTAGGAGTGTTCTGCTTAATTCAGATACTCTGTCCATCACCACCCCCTTTTGAATCGTTTTGGCCACCACAAGTGTGGAAGGGTATGCTCAGATGAGAGTCCCTTGCTCACTGCACCATCAGGATTCAAGCAAGCCGGGCCGAAGACGGCTGTAATGCCAGAAACCGGTCCCCGGAAGCTTGTTTCCTTTCCAGAAAAGAATTGGCTTGGTAGTTTGGTCTGCCCTGTTCCCATGATGCACTGGGCCAGGGTCAGACTAATTTGCATGTAGCCAGGTTCTGAACTGGGATGGTGCAGTGAGCTAAAAAAACGGTGATGGATCAAGCCCTGATCTTTTACTGGGTAGGAGTGTTCTGCTTAATTCAGATACTCTGTCCATCACCACCCCCTTTTGAATCGTTTTGGCCACCACAAGTGTGGAAGGGTATGCTCAGATGTGAGTCCCTTGCTCACTGCACCATCAGGATTCAAGCAAGCCGGGCCGAAGACGGCTGTAATGCCAGAAACCGGTCCCCGGAAGCTTGTTTCCTTTCCAGTAAAGAATTGGCTTGGTAGTTTGGTCTGCCCTGTTCCCATGATGCACTGGGCCAGGGTCAGACTAATTTGCATGTAGCCAGGTTCTGAACTGGGATGGTGCAGTGAGCTAAAAAAACAGTGATGGATCAAGCCCTGATCTTTTGACTGGGTAGGAGTGTTCTGCTTAATTCAGATACTCTGTCCATCACCACCCCCTTTTGAATCGTTTTGGCCACCACAAGTGTGGAAGGGTATGCTCAGATGTGAGTCCCTTGCTCACTGCACCATCAGGATTCAAGCAAGCCGGGCCGAAGACGGCTGTAATGCCAGAAACCGGTCCCCGGAAGCTTGTTTCCTTTCCAGTAAAGAATTGGCTTGGTAGTTTGGTCTGCCCTGTTCCCATGATGCACTGGGCCAGGGTCAGACTAATTTGCATGTAGCCAGGTTCTGAACTGGGATGGTGCAGTGAGCTAAAAAAACGGTGAAGGATCAAGCCCTGATCTTTTGACTGGGTAGGAGTGTTCTGCTTAATTCAGATACTCTGTCCATCACCACCCCCTTTTGAATCGTTTTGGCCACCACAAGTGTGGAAGGGTATGCTCAGATGTGAGTCCCTTGCTCACTGCACCATCAGGATTCAAGCAAGCCGGGCCGAAGATGGCTGTAATGCCAGAAACCGGTCCCCGGAAGCTTGTTTCCTTTCCAGTAAAGAATTGGCTTGGTAGTTTGGTCTGCCCTGTTCCCATGATGCACTGGGCCAGGGTCAGACTAATTTGCATGTAGCCAGGTTCTGAACTGGGATGGTGCAGTGAGCTAAAAAAACGGTGATGGATCAAGCCCTGATCTTTTGACTGGGTAGGAGTGTTCTGCTTAATTCAGATATTCTGTCCATCACCACCCCCTTTTGAATCGTTTTGGCCACCACAAGTGTGGAAGGGTATGCTCAGATGTGAGTCCCTTGCTCACTGCACCATCAGGATTCAAGCAAGCCGGGCCGAAGACGGCTGTAATGCAAGAAACCGGTCCCCGGAAGCTTGTTTCCTTTCCAGTAAAGAATTGGCTTGGTAGTTTGGTCTGCCCTGTTCCCATGATGCACTGGGCCAGGGTCAGACTAATTTGCATGTAGCCAGGTTCTGAACTGGGATGGTGCAGTGAGCTAAAAAAACGGTGATGGATCAGGCCCTGATCTTTTGACTGGGTAGGAGTGTTCTGCTTAATTCAGATACTCTGTCCATCACCACCCCCTTTTGAATCGTTGAGTGAAGGGTAGGCAGAAGAGATCTACCCGTAGTGTATGAAAAGTAAATGGAAGTAGTTTACTTGCAGTGAAAATTCTTTCCTGTCTAGACACTTGAGCACAGTGGCGAATGTGTATTAGTTGTAAATTAACCAAGCACTAAGCACTTTAGAAAGTAAGAAAGTTTCCGTTACCTTGTGAAGGAGGGGGTCAGTCGCGAAGCTGCTCTGACGTCGCTCTGTGCCGCGCTGGGATTGGTAGAAGCAGCGGGCGGGTAGCGGGGCTGGAATTGTAAAGGAGGGGTGAGCGCCGAAGCGTGAGAACTGTCTCGCGAAAGGGCCGCGCACCCATTGGTCGAAAATATTTGAACTCGTGCATTTCATTGGCCGCACGAAAATAAGAGACGCATTTTGACTGGAAGTGATTTTGTAAACAAAGTCACTCGTAGGAATCGTATGTGGCATTCGTATAGACCGCATACTTGACCCGATCCACGGCATATGGGATTTGAAAACGTTCAGTGGAAAGGTGTTAAAACCGACATTATGTACGGAAATAAGAGAAAATTGTCTCTTGTAAACAAAGTAAAGAATTTTTTCAAAAAAGACAAGCCGATTAAAACTAGAGAAGGTGTTGTAATTCCGCCACCAAATACTCCCGCATCTTTCATGATGTTCGATAAAGGGTACAACACATGTGTATGGTTGGAAAATTGGGCGGAATACACAAAAGATGACCGAGTATTGGCTTTTCCGTTAGACGGAACATTCAACAGCAGGATTCTATTTAATCTGAGAACCCGAATGAATGATTTACATCCCAGACCTAGATTAACGCAGTACGAAGCACTAGAGGAATGGGAAATCGAGGCTTTTGAAAGGGATAAGCCACGGATGGATAAAGGGTTAACTAAATTTTATCCAAAGTTGAAGCAGGAAGCCCGAGCCAAAAAGATGAAACAGTGGAGACAGAATATGATTGTAGAAGGGCTGTTTCCAATGATGCCAGCATGTGGCCCTCCTACAGGGGAGAAGAAAACAGAAAAATGTAAACATTGGGTGCCCATTGGGGAATCGGATGATGAATTGTTAGATGACATATTTACAAGAAGCCCACCTCCTTATAATGAAGAACGTAGACCTTCTAGTGAAGGGGAAATTTTCCGAAGACCTCCTCCCCCGGAGGAGGCCAGATCTGCCAGTGCAGGAGGGGGATGCTTCATACCTCCCTACCCCGAAAGTCTAGGTCCTGTAGAAAAGAGGGATATTTATCCAAAGATACCCGTTAGTGGGGAGGCAAGATACTCCCGTGAAAAAGATTTTTGCTCTCGACCTCCCTACGGAGGTGAAGGAAGACCCTCAGGTTCAGGGATGCCGTTCCTACACCCTCATTATGAGGAGGAACCAAGATCCCTAGGCACAGGAAGTTTGTTCCCAAGACCTAATTATGGCGAAGGACCAAGTGAAACACATCCCACTGCCCCGAGTTATGCTCCCACTCTGACCCCGCAGGTGTTACATGACAAAAACTTAGAGAATATTGGAAGAAAAGGAGCGGGAGGTTCTAGCAAAACAGAGAGCTGAGATCATTCAGAAAATCTCTCAGTTAAATACCAGTCCTGAAGCCTTGACAATCCCAGTAACTATCGGACCGGTGGTTCCGTTGTATGGGGACCGTCAAGGGAGTCCGAAAACTCCAGTCATTACTCCCGTCATAGCACAGCCAAGACCAGAGCCCTTAATTGTAGATGAACAGACAAGTGAGGGCGAATCTGAAGTCTCACTATTGGATCTGCCCATTAGAAATACAGGGAGAAGGATGCAGAAAAGACATAATCCTTTCAACACGAGGGAGATTCAAATGGAATCAACTTCGGGTACTAAAAGTGTCACGTTGGTGACTCCTGAGGAAATCGAAAGATGGAGTCAAGAATTAGAGAAACAAACTCCACAGACGAAACCTTTAGATCTCTACAAATTGAAAATAGAAGAATTAATGGCAGGAAATGTAGGATTAGACAGATTAAATACCTACTCTGAAGAAGAGCTACTGTTTATTTGCAAAAGTCTTACCCGAAATGCCCGAGTACTCCATGAAAAATTGACAGACACGGCTGCTAGCATGGGAATAGATATTTCAAAATCGAAACCTTTACAGAAACCCTACCGAGCAGACTTTTCAGACAAAGATTTAGAAAACCTGAATGTGTCAGGTAAGAAAGTACAGGTCAAAGAACTATTGACAGTATTGCAGAAATGGGGAGATGTAGAGAGATGGAAAGCCAGATGGGCTAGGAAAAAAGATGAGGCCAGGTCTAAGCAGGCAACTCCCGAATTCGTTCTAAAGGAAGCCGACAAACCAGAACAGTTATGCCCTATGCGCGAAGTGCCAGGTGGAAAATATGTACACGTTCCATGGTCCAGACAGGATATTGTGTCCTTTACTAATGATTTCCCAAAATTACGAAAAAAGCCCGTGGATTGGTACAGACAGGTAGAAAGGTTTGTAAAGGTGCAGAAATGCCTGTGGAAGGACCTGGATGGGTTCTTCGACATAGTGGTCCCTGTAGATCTGTGGACCGAGTGTAAAATCGCCATAGCTTGGCCTAGTGAGGAATACCCGAGAGATTCTAAAACAGGAGAACCCTCTAAAGAAGTGATGAGAAAATATGATCAGGTAATTCAGCATCTGAAGCTAAAAGTGCCCGCAAAGGAAACTGATTGGACCAAGATAGATAGAACAACGCAGGAATGGGACGAGACTGTGCACTCCTTTTATGAAAGGCTGTTGCAGGTATTTAAGACATACAGTGGTATAGATAACATCGAGATGAAGTATTATCTTTCATAGATTCACATGCTTGTATCTTCCCCGTCGTCATGGTGGGAGTCTCCCGGTAAAAGAATAACCATAGCATTAGAAGAAAAAACTGCCTGGAAACCATAGAGTAGTGAAAAAATAGGTAACCTCTCCTCTTCATTATGTGGCCCAAACTACAGCCAATCAGCTGCCAGCACCAGCCTACACCATTCCCAGCAGAGCCACCATACCTCAGATTTCCAACAGCCCAAGAGTGAGCTTTGTAAGAAACCAGAGATAAAAGGTGGTCTACCTAGCAGAAACGGGGAGGTGGGCGGGCGCATGTGAATCTATGAAAGATCATACTGGAGAACCATAGTGTACAGGTAAGTAACTAGTTTTTAAGTCTCGTGACCTTATATGCGCGCAAGCGCATTGAGGAACGAGAATTCAAGTCGGCAAAATCCTCGTCAAACCAAAGGGCTTTCAGCCGGCGTTTTCTTTCAGTTCACGTGAACCACAAGCACGCGCATCAGGCACTCCTCCCACACCTCACGGACATCTGTTCATTTCTCCTGCACAAGGCTCTCCTCCCTCCCCACATCAAAGGCATCCCAGGCTTCCCCAGCGCTGCCCCGCCCATCACCCACCCACGCCAGCAGCTCTTCCCGCTCCGACCCCCTGCTCTCCGCCCCTGCTGCATCAAAGTCTTTTTTTTTTTTACTTAAATTACCATCTGTTCCAAAGCCTTCTTCGAGAGCAGCTCGTAATGACTAGCCACAGCAGTCGCTTCATAGGCTGCTGCACATAGCTTTGACGTACATGGGCGCTGTGCTATATGTTTAACACGCGCCCGTTTCATAATTACAACACACACTTCAAATTGGGCCCCTGATTTCTTCGCGCAACCACACATCCCCTCCATGCCGTTTCACCTCAGATGCATTGCTAAAAACCTGTCCGGCCAAGGCGTACGTATCTGCCCTAACGTTGAGTTGCTGCCCTTGTGTTTGCAGCATGAAGTAAGTACTGCTGCGCTCTTCAACAGACTTCATAAAGGTCTACACAAGGTCTCGTGCATGGAACTCAGCTTTCTTCACCCCAGTGAACAACAGATTACCAGCAAATGCCATGATGAGGGTCTGGCCGAAGTCTAAGAGCCCCTGCACAAGCCGCATGCACACTGTACAACACAAACCACATAAAATATGATAAACTCTTGCAAATTAAAACAAGCATTGGCATAGCCAATAGGTCTCGCTTGTGGGACCTTATAAGTATTTTGTTTTGCAGCACAATATCCTTGTAACTAAATACTTATAAGGTCCCACAAGCGAGACCTATTGGCTATGCCAATGCTTGTTTCTCCAGTATTCAATCTTTCACAGATTCACATGCTTGTATCAGAATAGATAGCAGTCCTTTTTTCAAAAGCGTTTCTAGGCTAGACCCCCTTTTTAGGTCGAGGACCGTAAGGCTGCGCTTGCGCAGGCTCCGGTAGGAGATTTAATGATTTCTAGTATTGGGGCTTGAACCCGCCTCTCTCCTCCATTGGCTGGCTTCCTAAACGGAGGCCAGCCATTGGAGGAGAGGGGCATCACTCCTTTCAAGCCCCGTCTTTCGGATTCGGGGCGTTTTTTTTTCTTCGTTCTTTCGACCTGTGACGTCACCCGTCACTCAGAACGCCAAAAACACGCCCCCGAATCCGAAATTTTCGGAGCTTTGCGGCTGCCATTTTGCTGCTCGTTAAGATGGTCGCCCGCTCCCGCTGTCCTCGTTCCCACCCCCTCCCGCTATTTGTGCCTTTGTTCCTGCCCCCTTCCGCTGTCCGTGTCCTCGTTCCCGTTGTATCCCCCCCTCCCGCTGTCCGTGTCTTTGTTCCCGCCCCCCTCCTGATGTCCGTGTCCTCGTTGTGTCCTCCCAGAGGTTTTAGGTCACCGAGGCCCCAGGCTCCGGACATTAGAATGTCTGCTTCACCCCTCGGAGTGGTCGTGGTTTGCTCCAGTAACCAGAATTGGAGCATGGAGGCTCACAACATCCTAAGGTAAGGGAGAAAGGCAAAACAACCCTTTAGAGCATAACACGTGACTCAGCAGTCTTTTCTGTCCGGTGCGGGCCTTGTGCCAGTCTCAGGCCATTCTAAACCGCCTTCGCCCCCGCGCGCCAAGTTGTGTTCTCCGCCGCTGGTGCTCGGTGAGCGGCTGAGAGCGCTAGAAGAGGCGTTGCGGCGGAGCGAGGAGCCTGCAGAGAAAGCGTACAGCGAGTAATGCCAGCTCTTCTGTCAGGTGAAGTACGTGGTGTCTTAGTCTTTTGTGTCCGTGACCCGGAAGGTGGGAAGGGACTGGCACTGGCCTAAGTGCTCTGTCAGTGGCGTCGCTGTCCAGAGCGCCGATTTGCGTAGCTTTTGTGCGCGCCCCTGGGAACCTGTCATGGGAATGGAGAGGGTGTGGGTCCAGGCCTTCACCGGTTGGTCTTTAGGCCTTCTGTATGGTGTTGCACACTGGATGAACGGCTGCCTTCTGAAGAGGTTGCCTTGGCGACACTCCTTGCGCAGCCCCCCAACCAGGCTTGGCGGCTGAGGTGTTGCCCCTTGGTAAAGGGTCCTTTAACTGTGTTTGCTCGTCCTTTGCCATCATAGAGCCAGTGGCAGCGGACCATTTCTTCTCTCTGTACGTAACCATCGTACCTGTACTGTCCTTGTAATTTGCTGGAGTACTGTCGTGATCACGACTGTTTAATGGGTGCTGACATTTTTGAGACTATGCCAAAAATGTTAATAGTGAAACTGCACCCGCTAGAGTGCATTGTGATATTGCTTAAAATACAAAGAATGGCTGGCGATATTACAAATTCCGTGGGTCTCTTTGCGGTAGTGTATTACAGTTAGTTAATAAACTAATAGTGTGCCACAGTGATGAATGGGAAATTCATTTTCATCTTCAAAGTTAACGTTGAGTTTATTCTTTTTTCTAAATAAAAAAAGATGAGCGATTCCAAAGGGATGCTCGGGCCATGTCTGGGATTGATTTAAAACTGGCAACACTGCTCCAATTTTATATACTACATCTGAACTACCTATGTATAAATAGGCCTTTCTCTTAGTCTTGTTCTGCCTCTTGTTACAACATTCACACAGTACAAAGTAGCAACCACTCTTTCAAAACTCCTATTGTGCTTAAAAATGTGACTTCGGTTCTCACACACTTGGCTGACATGGTCATAAATATATCAACACATTTACCATACAAATTTTAGGTCTAAGGTGACAGTGCAGCTGTTTGCAAGGCCTGTTGCTCATAATATATGTAGAGTAGTGCAGGAAGATGGCTTTCTATATACTATGCCAAACTGAGGTATTTTGTGCAGAGTCCAGTAGATCCTTAAAGGCTTTCCTGAGACTAAAGTAGATAATACTAATGTTCTCTTTTTTGTGGTAGTGTGGGTGAGCAGTTAGGTTCATCAGAGGGCACTGCTAAGCGTGTGTTGAACACACAGTGGCAATAAATCAGACGCACACACACAATGAATAAATTCGAGAACAATTTATAAAAAAGACTTAGTTGTATTCATTTTGTAGAACCACGGAACTTTGTATCGGGTAAATACGTTCAGCAATAAAAATACTTTTCAAAATCAAAAGTAGACACCTTGTGCAATTTTCAGTCTTTGCAATGTTTACCTATGGGAAAAAGAAAACATTCAGCATACAGACAGGTAATATCAACTTACGAAACCAATCTTCAGGAGTTAAGATCCGTATTGGGCAAGGTTCAGTTCATCACCAGCAGGTTACCACCAGCGGCACAAGGGTGGAAGGGTGCTAATACGATGTTGGGTGCCCAATTCAATGAAGAATGTGGCATTTGGATGGATGCTTCTTACACGTAACAGCGGCTTTGGGCGGGGCGTCTCGGAGAGGGGGGGGGTGAAGCGAGGTGAAGCGAGATACGACACCGGGCAAGCACGCCACCTGTCGGCATAGCGGGAGCAGCGATACAATGTACCAGAGGAGGACCAGCGAGATGTGATGGGCAGAATGTCTGCGAGGAGCATCGAAAAGCGTGGGCCATGGCTAGAATGTCTTGTTAGTGCAACGGAGCAACCACACAGCGAAATCTGATGAAGAACTAATGTGCTATTTTACCTCACATGTTGCGTCGCAGCTCTCCATTTTGCACGAAAAAGCGGATTTGGAATGTTGATTTTTACAGCAAGGCACCAAATGCCACAGTTTTGACTTTCACCTGTTTAGGGTGCCAGATGACTCCATATTGTCGAGAGCATAGTGGTCCAGTTATAGGTCATTCATGCCAACACACCCGATTCACGCAGGGAAATCTCGATTTGTAAAGCCAAAGTTCGCTTTATTCTAGTTTTCTATTGCTTGAAATTACCCACTTTTCAGTGTACACCAATGGAACCATTAATTCCCCCCCGATTTATTTTTTAAAACCTCCCTCCTCACTTCCAAATGTTGGCATGTATGTGTTTTCCATTTACAAATAATTGTTTTCAGGCTTATTGGCCCAATTGGATCACTTGAAACAACCCAAGACTACAGCTCCCAATTGGATCGCTTGAAACAAACCAAGACTACAGCTCCCAGAAGGTTAAAAGAATACCCAGGACAGGAAAAGTGAGTCCCTGATGGGTTGCCACCTAGCTGTTTTTAGGTTTTTTTGTAGGTGGCTCTGTCTGTGTGAGGGTGGCTCTGTAGGTGGCTGTGTGTGTGGGTGGGTGGCTCTATGTGAATTACTCTGTGTGGGTGGCTCTGTGTGTGTGTGTCTCTGTGTGGGTGTAAATGCAATAGGTTATGCATTTGCGAGCGATTAAGCTATTGGCATTGTAAATGACAATGCCATTTATTTAACGATTAAGCTATTGGCAACGTAAATGACAATAACATTTATTAATGATTTAAAAAAAAAAAAAAGTCATGAGCAATGCCAATAGCTCTACCTTTAATAATGCCGAGACCATTGCATTGTATATGCTTGTTTCTCAGGGCTGTGTGCCATACGCTTTTTTTTTTTTTTTTTTTTAAGACTCATTAAGAATCAAAAGGCATGAAACACCATTTGTCATTAAATTAAAACTTTTGTGCATAAACAACATTACAGAAAACAACTGTAAATTTATAAACATGTACCTTATTTAAAAAGATGTCGTAGAACTGCTTGTCCCACTGCTGCATCTGCTTTCCATTCTGTGTCCAGACAATAATTTTTGGTAAATGTATAAACATTTGACCAAATTGCTGCTCAGCATATGTCTGGAAGGGATACGCCTGCTAGTAATGCAGTTGACGTTGCCATTTTCCGTGTATCGTGAGCACGGACTTTTGTGTCTAGAGGTCTTCCTGCTTTCTCTTGACAGAAGACGATTGCGGAAGTGGAGTGGTGTGGCTCACTGGTTAGAGGCGGCAGACCCGTAAGCAGAGGACGGCCCGGGACCAGGGTCCGATTCCCGACGCGGCAGGGTCGTGGACCAGGGTCAGCGGGCTCGATAATTCTCGCCTCGGTGCCTACTCCAGTCAGGGACCACACTCGGCAACTCTGGGCATTAGCTTGCCTCATCTTCACAACGGCCCCCCAGACCGCCGGGGATGCTTGGTCGCACCCTAGAGATACCCATTAGGGACCATCTCTCAGGGTGAGCCAGGACGGGTTCCCCAGCGGTCGAAGCGCGGAGATACTCCTCCGGGAGTTGATTCTAGCGCTATATAAACCCACAATTAAATTAAATTAAATCCATCTAGAGATGGAGGATCTTGAAAGAGCCAAACCTTTTCTAGGCCCTGAATAAGCAATAAACAATTGGTTTGATTTACGAAAGGATTTTGTCTTTTAAATGTAGAATTCTAGACATCTGCCAACGTCCAAAGTATGCAGAGCTTTTTCTGCCGCCGTAGAAAGATTCTTGAAATATGTAGGCAGAATTACTGTTTCATTTAGATGAAAAGAAGAAGGTATTTTAGGAACAAATTTGGGATTAGGTCTTAGCAGCACCTTATCCGATCTGAATTGCATGAAAGGATCTTGTATTGAAAAGGCTTGAATTTCGCCGACTCTCCTGGCTGATGCGAGTGCCAGGAGTAATGCTACTTCCCATGAAAGGAATTGCAACTCGGCTTTGTGGATTGGTTCAAAAGGTGCCTTCATGAGTTGTGACAAGACTGTGTTAGGCTGCCAAGGAGGTGGAGGACGTTTAATTGGAGGAAACTTCCTGAATAACCCTTTTAAGAATTCTTTAATTAACCTTTGGGACCAAAGAGATGGACATCCTGGAGATATTCGGTATCTGGATATTGCTGCTAAATGGACTTTAATTGACGAATGCGAAAGTCCCGATCTGGCTAGTTGCAGCAGATATGGACGAATTTGTTCAGGCGGAGAAGGAAAAGGATGAACCTTGTGTGCAAGACTACCAGTTACAGAATCGTTTCCATTTTGCAGTGTATATCTTGTTAGTAGACCGTGCTGTAGAACTTTTCAAGATTTCACGACATTCTTGCGGGATATCTAGTGACTGGAACTTGTGCTCAAAAGGTTCCAAGCTGACAATTTTAGAGAGGTCAATTGCGGGTGAAGGACTTGACCTCTGTTCATGGAAATCAGAGTTTTGGTTATTGGAAACTGTATCCTTGGCTCCACTGACAATTGGAGAAGTTCTGTGTACCAAAATTGCCTCGGCCAGGCTGGGGCTATTAGAATTATTTGGCACGGTTCCGATCTCATCTTTCTCAATATTCTCGGAATTAGAGGAAAGGGAGGGAAGGCATAAGCAAACATCCCTGTCCATCGGAGATGAAGAGCATTCCCTCTCGAACCCTTCTGTGGGAACCTACTTGCATAATGTTTGCATTTTTTGTTGTTCTGAGTTGCAAAAAGGTCCAAACTTTGTTTGCCCCACAAATGGAATATCCGATTTAGTTGGTCTTGATTTAATTCCCACTCATGGCAAATGTCGGAAGATCTGCTTAACAGGTCCGCTCTTGTATTGTCTATACCTGGAACATGCTTCACTTGCAGAGCTATGTTGTGGCGTAGAAGCCAAGTCCAAATTTTCTGTGCCTGTGCAGATAGGGGCTTTGATCTTGTGCCACCCGGCTTTCGAAGGTAAAACATTGTGGTAGTGCTGTCGGTCCTTACTAAGACCGATGAACCCTGAATTCTGGGAAGAAATGCCTGAAGACCCAGGAAAACTGCTTTCAATTCCAAGAGATTGATGTGAAGTTTTTCCTCTTGAGGAGACCAAAGACCTTGAATCTCTGGGTCTTGCAGGTGTGCTCCCCAACCTCGCAATTAAGCGTCTGATGTCATGACGTAACTTGGAGATTGCGGTCCGAATAGCAGGCCCTTTGTCAAGTTGCTCCTGATACCCCACCATGACATTGCTTGTTTGATCTGACAGGTTATGACCAGCTTGTCGTCGAAGGAACCTAGTGCTTGAACCCATTGTTTGTCCTGGGATTCTTGCAGCGGTCTCATATGCAAACGGCAGTTGGGAATCAATGGGATACAGGATGACATCATTCCCAGTAAAGATTTGAAGATCCTGATGGAAGTGGACTTTTTTGATGCTAGAGATGCTGTCAGACTTAGGATTTTTGTTACGCGTTCTTCTGATGGAAACACCTTCACTTCCTGAGTTTTTAATATTGCTCCGAGAAATTGCAGTGAACGTGTCGGAGTAAGAAAGGATTTTTCAGTCGATCGTGGATGGCACCGAAACTGCCCGATCGCATAAGGACTCTGATCTGTCTGGTCCCCCTAAGCGAGCCGTTTCTCCCACTTTGATCCCGGAATCTACGACTCGAGGCCCATCTAGTGTCGAAGCCTGGATAGCATTGTCTGTACCGCTGAACCCGCCGCCATGGTATATCGCCCGCCCACGTTGGCGAGTCCACCTGTGGTCGTGTTCACGTGCTCGTTCCCCAATGACTTTATTGAAACTGTGCCCCGACGGAAACAGCGAACGTCTATCGATCGTGTGAGCTGTGCAGTGTGGTGGAGTATGGAACGGTCAGGATCTGGTCGTACCGTGGCGAGTGTCATGGCGGCTGAGGATTGTGGTGGACGGTGGATATCCGTTGGACTCGCCGCACAGATTCGTGGACTGGCTGAACTTTTGATTTATCCTGTGAATATGCGGGTGCGGTGTGCGGAACTCATGGTGAACACTTGTAGAGGTCAAGGGTGAGACTGGTGTTCGACTCGGATGCTAGGGGTTTGTGAGGGACCCGGGATCCGCCATTTTCTTGTATCAGGGGGCGGGGCGGTGTAGGACGTCTTTCCTGGGTTCTACCGAATTTACTTTGCTGCTGATTGTTTAATGACCAGGACTGTACGTCGCAGGAGGGGGGTAGTGCGACTGGGGATGCGTGGTTCTCCTCCTCCCTTAACTTTTCTTTTCTTTCTTTTTCTGTGTTTCCTTCCTTTATAAATCGCTTTTCTACTGTATTTCGGGTTTTTGGTCGCTGGGCGATAGGCACGCTGCTAGGGGGGTAGGCCGTAGCCATCTGCAGGGGTGCAGGGTGGGGGGTAGGGGGTGGGGTATTTTTGTTTTTCCGTTCTGTTTCTATGGCCTTTTTCTCTTCTTTCAGTTTGACTGGACCTCTTTTTTCTCTCTCCCTGGGTTGGGGGTCAGTTTATCGGGTTACTGTTTGGACTTTTTGGGCGGTGCTGGGACTGTGGCCGCTCAGTCTCTCCTGTCATTGGATTCATCGGGTGGGGCATTAGTCGGGAGTTTTCAAAAATGTATGCTTGCTTATATTGTTCGCTTCAAAATGTTGTCGTCTCTGCAGTTGGACATGCTTCCCTGCCCACCCGGTGATTGTATCTACTTTAGATCCCGTAGCCGGCCCCCTCCTGTTCTTTTCTCTCTTTCCATCTCGTTATCATATGGAACTGTATTACGTATTTACCGTGTATATCCTGTTTTATTTTTAAAAATTGACCTCTCTAATCCTGAGATGCTCTCCTGGGAGTGCCGAAACAGTCCGATTTTCTATTTTTTGCTGCCATGCCTCCGGGATGTTTGGCTGAATAGCTGTTTGCACCCTTTTCTAAATAAAGGTCCTCCCAAAAAATTTAAAAAAAAGAAAGGATTTTTCTTTGTTTATCCGAAGGCCTAATCTTTGAAAGAGATCCATACAAATATGTAAAGACTTCTGAGTTGCTTGGTACGATGGTCCTTTTATCAACCAGTCGTCCAAATAAGGAAAATTTGGAGACCTTGCTGCCTTAGATGTGCTGCGATCGGCGCCATGCATTTTGTGAAAACCCTTGGGGCAGACTTCAGGCCGAAAGGTAAAACTTTGAACTGGTAATGACGCCCGCCAACATGAATCGAAGATACTTTTTGTGTTTCCTGTGGATCGGAATATGGAAGTATGCATCCAACAGGTCTAGAGAGACCATGTAGTCTCCTTTGCGAAGCAAGAGAAGGATTTCCTGTAAGGACAGCATGCGGAAAGAGATTTTCTTTATGTATTTGTTCAGATCTCTGAGGTCCATTACCTGCCTCCATTTGGAAGATTGTCTCTTCTTTATTAGGAAAAACTGTGAATAGAAGCCTGTCCCTTGCTGGTTCGATGGAACTTCTTCTATCGCCCCTTTCATTATGAGGGATACAACTTCTGCTTTGAGTGCTGCAAGATGTTGTTGAACTCTGCAGAGAGGTGGGCGATTTGGAGGTTTTTGTGAGAATTCCAGGGTGTGACCCTGTGTAATGATGTCTAACACCCATCTGTCCGATGTTATGGACTGCCAATGTGGTAGGAATTGAGAAAGGTAATGGAACTGAGTGATATGAAACTTTGTCGGAGGCGCCTGGAGAATATCACTGTCTGCGACCAGAGTCTTTTTTTCCTCTGGCAGCAGATTTTCTCCTCCCTTGTTGCTGAAAAGATGTATTTGAGGATCGATACTGTTGGTTGGAAGAGTATTGACGGTAACCCTGCTGATTGTATGGTTGGTACCTATTTCATTGGTAAGAGGAACGTTGTTGAAAATGTCCTCTCGATCCTCTGCCTCTAAATGACTGGTAACGGCCTTGCTGCAATGATCCCAAAGATCTAGCAGTATCAGTGTCTGCTTTTATTCCTTGAAGTGCCTCATCAATATGTTTATCAAAGAGGCTCTCGCCATCAAATGGCATGTCCATGATTTTAGACTGGACTTCAGGCCTAAAGGAGGTTGACTTGAGCCACCCTTGCTTCAGTAGGGTTACCGCTCCAGCCATCTGACGGAACGCTATAGACGCTATGTTCATCGCTACGTCTATAGACTCAGATGCTGCTCTGGCTCCATCTTGCAAAATTGTATTTGCTTCCTCTTTCTTATCATACGGAAGATGTGACAGGATTGGCGCTATGTCAGACCACATCTGTCTATTAAACTGACTCAGAAGTGCCATTGCATTAGCCGCTTTGATTGATGCTGCTGCCATGCCTGCAAGTCGCTTGCCAATACCATCCATTCTCTTGCCCTCTTTATCAGGAGGTTCCACGCAGGTTGCAATCGGATTTTTGGAGCGTCTTTGCGCTGCTTGAGTCACAACCGACTCCGGATGAGGATGACCAATAAGACATGCCGGAGCCGTCTCTGGAGCACGGTATTTCTTATCCAGCTTAGGTATTGAAGCTGGAACTGATGCCGGATTCTTCATCAATTTTATTCCTTCCTCCGAGATATGTTGGATAATCGGGATAGCTCTTACGGACTTGCGAGAAGACTCTTTGAAGTCATAAAGAAAACAATCACTTTCCTTAACCGGCATAGAAAGTTGAAATCTCTTAGTAGCTTTTTCAATTAGATCATGAAAGCTGGCTATATCCTCTGGTGGAGAACTTGCTTGAGGCAATGCTGACACTGGAGAAGTTGGAACAATGTATTGGTCCCATTCTTTCCCGACCACATCATCTCGGGGAATCTCTCCTTCCTCAGCTTGATCGTCATGATCAGAATCTGTTAAATCATCCCGACTAGTAATAACTTTCGGAACGTCCACACGTTGAACTGGAGGCGGTGAATGAACCAGAGGTGTTTCTCTCACAGGTTGAGAAACATTTACAGGAGCAGTAGTAGAGGCTGGAGCATTATCCTCCGGAAAGCGACGGTAATAACTGTCAATCATGTGTCTTAAGTCGGAGATCAAAGAGACAGGCACTGACAAAGCCTCCTCTCGAACAGGTGGACTCACTTCCTCTTCATCCTCATAGTGATAAGCTTGATGGAAGGACTCAAAGATCGTCCAGTAACAGGCCCAAAGCGTTAAAAGAGAAATGTTCCTCTCTTGAAAATCTTCCTCCGAATCCTGACTTTTAATATGACGCTGCGAGGGACTATAGGCAACTCCATAAGGCCCTTCCTCCTCAGATTCCTGGCAATCCAGTAAGGTAGATGGAAGCAGAGGCAAAATCTTTGGAGTGGAAAACTCCTTTTTTGCTTGCCGACGAGCCCGTCGACGGTGCAATCCTTTTAATGGAGATGCAAGTCGATGTTATCATTGTTGGAGATCCAACTGTAGGCATCGTCGACTATTTTCTCGTCGTAGACGCCGTCGACGAAGGCCTGGCACTCACCGCCGACGAAGGCCTGGCACTGACTGTCGACGGAGTCGCCGTCGTCATCGCTCTCGACGAGGCTGTCGTCGTCGACGAGATAGTCGTCGGCGACCTGACTGGAATATCAGCAGATTTCGTCGACGGTACCGACGACGGAGCCTTCTTCTCTGAGGTAGGCTTTAAAGGAGTTGGAGGAAGAGAAGAAGAAGGTTCACCTTCCTGGATTTTACCAGCCTTTTGTCTCTTCAGATCTCCTTTTTCCTCAGAAGACTCTCTTATGTTTCTTAGAGGTATGTCCTTTGGCTTCACCCTCAGACTCCGAGTCTGTTGATTTTTTCTTTTGAAGCCATAACAAGAGACGAGCTTCTCTATCTTTAAGAGTTTTGGCAGAGAAGGTGCGGCAATATTGGCAGTCCTTAGGAACATGCTTGGGGTACAAGCAGTACAAGCATTCCTTATGTGGGTCCTCAGAAAATAATCTGGACTCGCCACAGGACCTGCAAGCTCTGAAAAGTCTCTTCTTGGAGCCTTCAGACATTTTGAATCAAACAATCTTGACAAAAATCAGTACCTTACTTACAACTGTAGAAAGGTCAAAAGTTCAGTAGAGAGAAAAAACTGAGCTGAGCTCAGGGAGACTCCTTCTCACACGAAGGCGGTTGGAAATCTGAGGTATGGTGGCTCTGCTGGGAATGGTGAAGGCTGGTTCTGGCAGCTGATTGGCTGTAGTTTGGGCCACATAATGAAGGGAGAGGTTACCTATTGGTTCACTACTCTATGGTTTCTAGACAGTTTTTTCTTCTACTGCTATGGTTATTCTTTTACCGGGAGACTCCCACCATGACGACGGGGAAGATACAAGCATGTGAATCTATGAAAGATGGAATACTGGAGAATATATTATATATACACATACACACAATATATTATATATTTTATATTATATATTTTATATATATATATATATACACACACACATACACACACAATATATATATATATATATACACACACACACAATATATATACACACACACAATATAATATATATATATATATATATATATATATATAAATATGAGAAAGTCGAACTAGACATGACCAATGGCTTCATCCAAAGAGGGTATCCCAGGGAAATCATCCAAAAGGAATCGGAAAAGGCCTGAAAACTAACAAGCATTTACAATGCAACGGTCTCGCCTCTGCAAAAGTTAGAGCTATTGGCATTGTAAATGACATTTTTATGTATGTGTTGGTTTTGAAAACAGATAAATAAATAGCATTGTCATTTACAATGCCAATAGCTTAATCTCTCGCAAATGCGAGACCTATTGCATTTGCACCCACACACACAGAGCCACACAGACACAGAACTGGCTAATATGGCGTTCAACAAATCAAACCATTTGAAAACTAAGGCTTACATTTTTTAGACTGTAGACTAAATCGCTAAGAAAAAAAAGGATTGCTTCACATAAATCCAAGAATATACTGCTCAGATTTTGTGACGGTTCACTCTTTCACATACACTAAAACAAGCTTTGGCAATCTGAATTCTGGGTCAGATTTACTAAGAAGTCACGCAACCCAATGCAGCAAGATAACTTGCTGTGCTGCGTTGCATATCACAGTGCAGGAATTCACCATATCTACAATATAATCTGAGGCATTCTGCTCTCGCTGCTCCGTGTGCCTCCTAGTGCCAATACATGCACCCTTGCGCCATGCTGCTAAGTCACCTGCGTTACAAGTAGGCTTGTTTTTGTGCAGGAAGGGCTACCTTCCTGCAAACAAACAATCCAAGATATTTTCCTCTTTCTACATGTGCAGCATACATGGAAAGAGTAAACAAGGAGAAAAAAAGTTATTTTTTTCTAGCTACAATCCACTTGGGAAGGAGAAAAATCTTGAAACTCTGGTTTACCAACCCTAGCAAATTTGGGATGGTGTCAAAATCCATGGGAATGCCCTTGCTCCACACATTAAAGCCTTATCAGAGAAACAAGACAGGTTGCATCACTGTCTGCAACATGCTGCGTGAAAACGTCGGCTTGTGGTTCCCAAGAATGCTCTCCAGGAGATGCATCCAGGCTAGAGTGGAGCATGCGACTCCTGTACACCGTCCTTTCCATTTCCATCTCCGCCTCTCCTGCCCATAGTTCTGAAGGGGAATTAGAAACAACTGTGCCAAGGTCATCCTAGTGACTCCAGGAGTATAGTACCTGAACTTCAGAGGTCAGATGCCCATACCCGGATCAGGCTACAGCTTCGGGAGATCTTCAGTTGAAGCAGCAGAGCAGGGTTCTGTACCAAAATCTGTGCAATCTACACCTCTAGCATGGAGGGTGAGATGGCAGTGGACTGCATTTGATTAAACCAACTGAGGTTGTGGAGGCTATCCTCAGACACCATCAGGTAAATGATAATCTCTCTCTTTGTGGGGTTCTCATGGCTGAAGAAAAGTAAGGCAGTGTAGAAAAAGACTGCCAGGGTGGCTAGTGCATTAGGCGTTCCACGCATTGGCCAAGAAGCAGACTCCAAAAGGACTAAGGTCTGGTTCTTCCAGGGCCATCGCTGCTACCACTGTACTGGCACGTGAAGTGCTTGATTTTTATGGCAGGCTGTTATGTGGGCATGTTGATGAAGCACTACTGCCTTGACAGCAAGAGGATTAGGCCTGTTCAGTCCAGCAAGATTTGGTGGCAGTCACATACAGACGAGAAAACATAGCAATACCAATAATAAATAAACTATTCAAACGCAGAACACATGTACATATAGAATGGTATCAAATCCACAAAAATGGCAAAACGCCTTGAAATACCTTAAGCCAAGCACTTGACAACGATGGACCCCAGCAGAACGAGAACACAGCAAGCAACACCCTTATGCACATGCATCCATGTAAAGAACACTACACTAGCGTTCGCTAAAGTCGGTCCTGATGGCCAGATGCATGCCATGAATGTAGTTATCTAAATGGGGGATATACAAAAAATCTGGCATGGATTCAGCCATCCAGGGCAGATTTTGCAGAACCCTGCTCTACACAGATACGTGACCAAATTCCAGCCTGCAACTTTCCAAGAGATAGTCACTAAACTCTTACGTCCAACACCTTGCTGCCATTGCATCCAGATTTATAATACAACAAGTAGAATTTCACCTACAACAAGCCAGGACTATTGGCTTTGTCAAATGTGTGTTGCTTAAGATAAATAAGAAGCAGCGAAAGATTTGTTGTATATATTATTGACAACGCTTCAGTTCTGAAGTGAGAAGACTGAGAGAACTAAAACTAGTCTCTGAAGTTACATCAAAGGTTTAGAGCAGTGGTACTGCTGCAGAGTTTAGGTCCTTTTCAACCCGAGGACGAGAGCAATAGAGGGACCCTTATCAGAACCTGCTTTTAAGAACTGCTGTGCTGAGGGCGACATGACCCGGCCCACTTAAAGCACTGCATTTTTTGCAAACACCATGACAAAAACAAGTTCTGACAAAGCAAAATGGTTGGTGGCCACCACCAGACCATTAACTTTGCTAACTCTTGTATTAAGGGCACAAGTTAAAAAACTAAGTGGGGCAGATGCTGACGTCACTACAATAAGTGACGTCACAAAAGGTGGCTTGCACCATCACTCATTGCCTCCCCTCGCTCACCCTTTGGATGCGATTGCATCACAGAAGCCAGTGCGTGAGCAGCTTTCTGAATGGGCTCTGATCTCGCCCCAGAGAGGCCAAAGAATGAATGTGTGGCTCCATTTGCTCCAGTTATCGAGCTCCCGGTCAAATAAGTGGGGGGGACGCCGTCCACCCGCGTGGTACCCTGACTTAAGCCCTGCTTGTATTTGTTCCTCACTTCCTCATTCCACAGTACCCCATCTCAAAACTAAGCTCGCCCCCCTGCAGAATCTGATAATGAGCCCCAAGACGCCTATATAGCTCAATTATTCTAGCTCTGGGTGCTACTGGAGGCCCTGAAGTGCTTACCCAACTGCACCAGGGACCTGCGCTATACCCCCATAAACTAGGTCTTTAAAAGGACATCAAAACGTTTGTACAGTAGATGTAACTCCTTCTGCCCCTCGCGTATATGCGGCACACACACACACACACACACACACACCCACACCCCTCCTATTGTACTGACTCTTAACAGCCTGAACAAAGCACTAGGAGCAAATCTGATCTCTAAAAATTGAACTCAACGCAACAACAGACTAAAAACAACGTTAACAACAAATACCTAGTGAACAGCAAAGCGGCTTTAACTCACCTGAACCATTATAGAGAAAGGAAGAAAGAAAACCGCCCCAGTGTCTTATCACCTGACGAATTCTACCACCAGTGTAGCCCAAAAACCCCAGAATAACGACAGAAGGGAAGCCAACATACCTGTTAACAAACGGCTAGGCGCAAAGAGATAGACTTCCAAGAAGTGGAAACTGACTTTTGTAGCCAAAATAACCCCTTCCAGGTGAGATCGGTTTGATTAATTAGCCTGAAGGGACACCCCCCAAAGAAGGTGCAGGGTCTGATAGGCGTTCCAAATGCTCTAAGAATGCACACATAGACGAAAACACACACCGAAAAAAAATCTCCCCATTACAATGACCTGGCTAAGCAGTTTCAATGGGACGTTTTCACACAAGTCCACATCCAGAAATGCACGAGAGACTTCAAAGTGTTCACGGTGCTCTTAGTTCCTTCTCCAGCGCTCAAACTTTCAAGTGACTCAATTTCACGTGCAACAACTTCAGCCAATCCTGGATGTTTAACCCATTTTAAATTGTATTGTGGGAACAGTAGTTTAATTTTTATACCGTTGTAAATCACGGACGTAGGAATGCAGATATGGACAGTACTGTTCGGGTAAAAGCCCAGAGCTGGCGGAAGGTGTCGGCCCAGTAGCATTTATGACTCTTTTTTAACGATAAGGCGCAGCATGCACGACGACAGGACTGGGGCTCACAAAATTTTAGGTGGATTACTATTTACTGGCGGTTAATTATTAGTGGTATGGTAGACTAATAATAATAATGCCACCACCACGCCTGCCACAAACACACTGCACACAGGCCCCGTCCTCCGATCACTCACCTGCTCCCACAACATGGAAACAGCACCATCTTTCTCCGAAGCGAAGCAGAAATGCCTCGGAGAAACGCAGCGTCATTTTGGGATTCAGGGGCGTATTTTCTTTCTCTCCTCTTCCCATTGGCTGGAAGGTAAAATTCCAGCCAATGGGAAGAGGAGAGAAAGAAAAGAGAAAGTAAAAAACAAACCCCTGAATCCCAAAAAGACGGGGCTTAAACGGAGTGACGTCCCTCTCCTCCAATGGCTGGCCTCCCTTTAGGAAGCCAGCCAATGGAGAAGAGGGGCGGGTTCAAGCCCCACTCTGTAAAACATCAGTTCTCCCCAGCGAGACTGCGCAAGCATAGTCTTTGCTAGGTGGAGACCTAAAAAGATATAAAATCCTATTCGAACCTTCAAAACCCAGATGAAAAAAAGAAAAAAAAGGAGGGATCTAAAATGCATAGATTTATTACGACTTAAAACTAAACATAATGAGGTATGGGCTATTTAATAAAAATACACTGGTACCTAATAAAAAGGGATCCAATATTAGGTCCATTAAGTAAGAAATACCCTGAGATAACCTATAGAAAATCCAAGTCCCTAAAAGACCATCTAGTGAAGATTGACTACCAAATGAGCACGAAGAATCAATCACGGCTATCAACGAAAGAAGGTTTTAGAAAATGTTTTAAATGCAAGGACTGTCAACAAGGGGAAAATGTATTTCATTTTAAAGCTACTACTTGTGTAACGATATATCTGTACGAGACATTAGTTCGTGATAGATTGCTTACCTTAGAATATCCCCAGGCGTCAGACTGGATCCGGAAAGTTTGGCTTAGCAGTACCTCTGCGCGTCAGTAGGTAGCGTCCTGCGCCTCCGCGTCCGTCGCTGGCGTCATATGCGCCAAGATGACGTTACGGAGACTACTTAGGTGCCACCCATGCGCTTAAGTCAGTTCTGTACACGACTTTCCACGCCCGGAACTAGGGCCCTAAAAGGGGATGACCTTAACCCTAGTAATCAGTTCGCAGAACAGAGAGGATGGGTGGGGCGGTAAGAAATATATCACTAACTAATGTCTCTTACAGATATATCGTTACACAAGTAGTAACTTGTGCATCTGAAAGAGACACGTTAGTGATAGAATCCTTACATTAGAATAGATACCCCAGCAGGACCCCCCCCCGGTGGTGGGTCTGCTAACAAAATTACACAAGTAAGTCACGGAGAACAGAACGGCCAAAGAAGCCGTCTCTCCGGACTGGACTGTCAAGGCAGTAGTACTTTGTAAACGTGTGCAGCGAGGCCCACGTAGCTGCCTGACAAATGTCCTGCAAGGGAACGCCGCATCCCAAGGCAATAGTGGCTGCAGTTGCCCTGGTCGAATGGGCATGCAGCCCCACAGGAGGCTCCTTCTTGGCCAAGGAGTAACATACTTTGATGCACAGAACGACCCACCGGGAAATGGTCCATTTGTGCACAGCACAACCTTTTTTGGCGCCCATGTAGCCAACAAAGAGCAGATCGTCCACCCGGGTGTTGTGTACGCTGCAGATAGAATGGGAGTGCACATTTTGGTTCCAGACTTTGGATCCTCTCCTCTTCCCTGGAAGGATGCAGAGGTGGCAAGAAGGTGGGCAAATTGACGGTCTGCCCGATGTGGAAGGGCATGACAACCATGGGCAAGAAAGAAAGACTGGTCCTTAAAACCTCCTTGTCCGGATGAACTGAAAGGAAAGGAGGTTTGGAGGAAAGAGCCTGGAGCTCGCTCACTCTTCTGGCAGAGGTGATGGCAACCAGGAAAGCGGTCTTTAAGGTGAGAAGACGTAATGGACAGTTATGAAGAGGCTCAAAAGGAGCGCACATTAAGTACGTCAAGACAAGATTCAAGTCCTACTGAGGCATTATGAAAGACACGGGAAGGAACATGTGTGTAATGCCTTTGAGGAAACGGTTAACAACCGGGGACTTAAAAATAGAAGGCTGATCAGGAAGCCTTAGAAAGATAACCTTTGATAGTGCCCAGAGCAGAGCCCTGCTGGGCCAAGGATAGAAGGAACAGGAGAACCTCAGAAAGAGGAGCATTAAGGGGATTCACAGCCTTCGTTGTGCACCATGCCACAAATTTGTTCCACCTGTAGGCGTATACCATTTTAGTGGAGGGACGCCTGGCTGCCAGAATGATTCAAAAGGGGGTGGTGATGGACAGAGTATCTGAATTAAGCAGAACACTCCTACCCAGTCAAGAGATCAGGGCTTGATCCATCACCGTTTTTTAGCTCACTGCACCATCCCAGTTCAGAAACTGGCTACATGCAAATTAGTCTGACCCTGGCCCAGTGCATCATGGGAACAGGGCAGACCAAACTACCAAGCCAATTCTTTACTGGAAAGGAAACAAGCTTCCGGGGACCGGTTTCTGGCATTACAGCCATCTTCGGCCCGGCTTGCTTGAATCCTGATGGTGCAGTGAGCAAGGGACTCACATCTGAGCATACCCTTTCACACTTGTGGTGGCCAAAACGATTCAAAAGGGGGTGGTGATGGACAGAGTATCTGAATTAAGCAGAACACTCCTACCTAGTCAAAAGATCAGGGCTTGATCCATCACCGTTTTTTAGCTCACTGCACCATCCCAGTTCAGAACCTGGCTACATGCAAATTAGTCTGACCCTGGCCCAGTGCATCATGGGAACAGGGCAGACCAAACTACCAAGCCAATTCTTTACTGGAAAGGAAACAAGCTTCCGGGGACCGGTTTCTGGCATTACAGCCGTCTTCGGCCCGGCTTGCTTGAATCCTGATGGTGCAGTGAGCAAGGGACTCACATCTGAGCATACCCTTCCACACTTGTGGTGGCCAAAACGATTCAAAAGGGGGTGGCGATGGACAGAGTATCTGAATTAAGCAGAACACTCCTACCCAGTCAAAAGATCAGGGCTTGATCCATCACCGTTTTTTAGCTCACTGCACCATCCCAGTTCAGAACCTGGCTACATGCAAATTAGTCTGACCCTGGCCCAGTGCATCATGGGAACAGGGCAGACCAAACTACCAAGCCAATTCTTTACTGGAAAGGAAACAAGCTTCCGGCTGCCAGAATGACATTACAGACTGCGGGAGGAAGACCGAAAGCAGTCAACTGTCGCCGCTCAATTTCCACACATGGAGGTGGAGGCTGGACAGGTTCGGGTAAAGGACCGTCCCCTGCTGCTGCGACAAAAGATCCTCCCGAAGAGGCAGACGGATCGGGAATCGATGCTCATATTGAGTAGCTCGGAATACCATACTCTTCGAGCCCAGTCCGGAGCCACAAGAAGGATTTGGGCCTGGGCGCGCCTGATCTTCTTCAGCACTCGGGGCAGAAGTGGTATAGGCGGAAAGGCATACAACAGACCGCAGCTCTACTCGAGACGAAAAGCGTCTCCGGGCGAGTGCCGCCTTGGAAATTTCAACACGCAGAACTGATGACATTGCGCTTTCTCTTCGGTGGCGAATAGATCTAACCAGGGCTCTCCCCACTGCAGAAAGACACCTCGCACCACGTCCGAGTTCAGACGCCATTCGTGATCCACCATGCACCGGCGGCTGGGTTTGTACGCCCTGGCGTTCAGAGAACCTGCCAGGTGTTGAACCATCAAGGTAGTGCCTTGATGTTCCAGCCATGTCCAGAGGCGCAGAGCCTTCTGACATAGGGTCCACAACCCCACCTGCCCTGTTTGTTGCAATACCACATGGCGGTGGTGTTGTCCGTGAACACCTGCACTACACTTCCCCGCACAGAGGGAAGGAGTAGTTTCGGTCCTGTAACTCCAGTTCTGTAGTAGGGGTATCTCTCTTATAGTCATAATCTAGTGAATAGTCCCGCCCATGTGCGTGGACCCCGGAGCAATCAAAAATAATCTCTTAAAGTGTCGAAAAATACAGACCTGCACAGACACTTAAGAGAGAATTAAAGACAGATAATGCAGCCTATAAAACAGGATACACTGTCCAGTACTTCAACTAGAAATTCCACCAAAAAATCCACAAAACAGCAAAGCCTGTACAGATTTCTCTTGCTTCAGCAGCAAAAATCCTCTGGAATGATAGAGAGGAGGACCTGGACAGACAAGCCCCATAGGCTGCCATTATGTGGCTCAGAACAGGATACTGTGCCTTTAAGAGAACTTTCCAGAACTTCACAGTATCCCAGAATGCACTGCAGGTCCCTTTTACTTACAGTTCTTTTTGAAGGCGTAACACGCCAGACCTGTAGCATTCCTTACATGAAAATCTCTCTCCACCGGGGAGGCGGGTGGGCGCTTATGAATATAACAGAGATACCCCTACTAGAGAACTGGAGTTACAGGACAGAAACTACTCCTTCTGTAGTAGGGGATCTCTGTGTATAGTCATAATCTAGTGAATAGAATGGCAAGCCCATCCGCACACCAAAGCGGCGGTGGAGAAACGAGAAATAGCACCACTACTGTGCGAACAGATTTCGCAGCGAAGACTGCCCAACCTGAGCGTCTGCCCTGGCATCAGTGTCCAGGCAGTAATGCTTAGCAAAGGTATGGACCGACTTCCAAGTGGCCGTCTTGCAGATTTCTGCAATGGGAACATTACGAAGGAAAGCCTTCGTGGCAGCTTCGCCCCTGGTGGAATGAGCCTTAGGTTTGCCCCCTAAGGTCTTATTAGCCTTTTGGTAACACAATTGTATGCAGAACACAATCCACCTCGAGATGGACTGCTTAGAGGTAGCAAGATCCGTCCTGACTGATCCATAATTGATAAAAAATTGGTCCGACCTACGAATATCTTTGGTTTTATCCAGATAAATTTTCAACACCCTCCTAACATCCAGGGAATGTAAAGACCTTTCCGCTGGAGACAAAGGATTCTGAAAAAACGTAGGCAAAGTTATAGTCTGGTTGACATGAAAATCAGAAATAACCTTGGGAATAATTTAGGGTGAGTACGCATAACAACCTTAGCAGCATGAAATTTAGTATAAGGTTCATGGCAACACAGCGCCTGAATTTCACTCACCCTGCGGGACGATGTAATGGCCACGAGGAACGCCGCCTTCCAGGACAGGTGCTGCAACGAAGCCTTATGAATACGTTCAAAAGGCTCCTTCATCAATCTGGACAGCACCACATTCAATTTCCATGAAGGCAAAGGAAGTCTGACAGGAGGGAATACTTTCTTCAAGCATTCCAAAAAGTCTTTGATCACAGGGATCTGGAAGAAGGAAGTCTGTGAAGGGCATTTCCTGTAGGCAGTCAATGCAGCCAGATGAACCTTAATGGAATGGACATTAAAGCCAGACTGCGCCAGATGTAGAAGATATGGAAGGATGACATCCTCCTTACATGTCGTCGGGTCATAGTTCTTGGACTTGCACCAGATGCAAAACCTCTTCCACTTGTAAGCATAAGAAGTCCTAGTGGAAGGTCGCTTAGCCTCCTTCAGTATGTCCATGCAATCTTCTGGGAGATTAAGATGGCCATATTGCACTCTCTCAGGAGCCATGCCGACAAATTCAAAGACGAGAGGTTGGGGTGCAACATCTGCCCCCCGAACTTCGTGAGAAGGTCCGGCCTGCACGGCAGGTTCATGTGAGGAAGGAGAGAGCGGTGAAGCAGGTCCGTGAACCACCACTCTCTGGGCCATTCCGGGGCAATCAGTATCATCCGCGCCCTGGACTGGGACAGCTTGATGAGAACCGTCGGAATCAGGGGAATGGGTGGAAAAGCGTACAGAAAGCTGTTCGACCAGTTGATCCATAACGCATTCCCCAGCGTCTCCGGCTGGTAGTACCTGGAGGCGAAGTCTCGGCATTTGCTGTTTTCTGCGGTGGCGAACAGATCTACGTCTGGAGTTCCCCACCTTGCGAAGACTTCTCCTAGTACTTCGTCGATTATGACCCATTCGTGGTTTTCCTGAATCAGTCTGCTCAGTGCGTATGCCTGAACATTCTGCACACCTGGCAGATGGGTAGCCGATATCGTCAGTCCTCGGGCCAGAAGCCAGTGCCAGATCGCCTGCGCCTCTTGCGACAGGGTGCGTGATCTCGAGACCCCCTGCTTGTTGAGGTAATACATCGTGGTCATATTGTCCGTCTGTACAAGCAGAGAGTTGGTCTGGAAGGACGGGTGAAAGGCCTTCAGTGCCAAGTGAACAGCTCTGAGTTCCAAGAAATTGATGTGGTACGTGGACTCCGTCGGGGACCACGTCCCTTGAATCTGTAAGTCTCCGGAGTGCGCTCCCCAGCCCTGGAGAGAAGCATCCGTCACGATAGTCTGAGTGGGAATGTCCTTGTGGAAGGGAACCCCTCTGAGGAGATTCTCCGCTGAACACCACCACTTCAGAGACTGAAGAGCATGCAGAGACAGTCGTATCTTGTCGTCCTAAGAGCCTCTCCTCTGATCCCACTGATCCTCCAAGAACTCCTGCAGCGGTCTCATGTGCAGCCGCGCGTGTGGCGTTAGGAAGATACAAGAGGCCATCGATCCCAGTAGAGAAGACACCGTCCTCACTGTTATAGATGGAGTGGTCATAAGAGCCTGAGCCTTCCGAAGGAGTGATAATCGTCGCTCCTCCGAAGGAGACACGCTTGCTGACAGCGTATTGATGGTGGCTCCCAAGTACTGAATGCACTGGACCGGAGTCGGGATAGACTTGGACATGTTGATGTGCAACCCCAGCTTGTTCAAGAGAACGCACGTCTTCTGGAAGTGCGCTTGAGCTTCCGAGAAGGAGGCCTTGATCAACCAATCGTCCAGGTACGGGTAGACAAACACCTTGTTCTTCCTCAGGTGTGCTGCTACCACTGCCGTGCACTTCGAGACAGTTCTGGGCGCAGACTTCAGCCCGAATGGCAGTACTGTGTACTGATAGTGATTGGTGCCGACTTGAAATCGCAGGAACTTCCTGTGTTTGCCTGCAATGGGCACATGGAAGTACGCATCCTGTAGGTCTATTGCACATAGCCAGTCTCCCTGTTGCAACTGAGGATAAATCTGATGCAACGACAGCATGCGAAACTTTTCTCTGCGAATCCACTTGTTTGCCTGTCGCAAGTCCAGAATGGGCCTGAACTCGTTCTTGTCCTTCTTGCGAACCAGAAAGAACCGGGAGTACAGACCTCTTCCTCTTTGAGACAGAGGTACGTCTTCTATCTCCCTTTTCATGAACAGGATATCGGCCTCCGCCTGGAGCTCGCGCAGTTGATACTGCGAGCTGACCGGAGGAATCGATGGAGGCGGGCTGGTGAACCGAAGACTGTATCCATTGCAAACAATATTCAGCACCCACTTGTCCTGAGTAATTTTTCTACACTCTGCCAGAAAAAATTGAACGCTTACCCCCACCGGAGCGGGTAACGGATGAAGGGGAAGTAACCGCTCAGGGCCGAGACCCGGCCGGGCCTTTGTTCGCTGTAGAGGACTGTTGTCCACCTCTACCCTTCTGGCGCTTCTGGAAGGGTCTCCGGAACTGCTGCTGTTGTTGTTGCTGCTGTCCCGAAGACTGCCCTCGTCCTCTTCCCTGTGCACCGAACCGTCTCTGGAACGGTCGGTAGGACTTCTTTTCTTTGGGCTTCTCCAAGCCCACAGCCGTAAGGGTCTCTGCCTCCACCTTCATGCGGGCCATCTCATCATCGGCATGCTTTCCGGCTTGAGTGACGTGAGCCTGAGCCAAGCATGACGTCGCTGGTTGATCCCATGACAGTAACCATGGGCTGCCAAAAGAGAGATATCCGCAGCCGCGCTAATGACCTGGTTTGAAACCAGCATCCCTTCCTTAAGTATCTCTAGGAAGTCCTCCCTCTTGTCTCGTGGCAGAAGGTCCGTGAACTGTTGCAGGGAGTCCCACAGGGCACGGTCGTACCGCCCCAGCAACGCCGAATCGCTGGAGGCTTTCATGGTCGTGGATGCAGTCCCACAAGCCTTCCTTCCAGCCGAATCAATCCATCGGCTATCTTTATCAGGCGGCACGGTGGAGGACGGGGAGGTAGAGTGTAACTTCCTAGCTGCCGTCACTATAACGGAGTCGGGTACTGGATCTATCCGCAGGAAAGCCGGGTCCGAATCCGGGGCCCTGTACTTCTTCAGAAGCCGGGAGGGAGCGGCCTTCACCACCGCTGGCGTAAGGAACAGCTCCTCCGCAGGTTCCACCAAACCTGGCACTAATGGCAGCAGAAGGCGAGACAAATGCTTCTTGTGAAGTGTCTCACATATCACGGACGTCGTAGGTGTAGGAGCCGTCACCGTGATGCCCAACTTTGTAGCCCCCCTCAGGAGAACCTCCTGGAACGTGCTGATGTCGTCCACCGGAGACACCCTTGTCCCTGGGAAATCCGACAAGGTCGGTGAATAGGATCGTGTCCTGGAGGAGTCCGTGCGGGACCTGGATCCCCGCCTCCTATGGCGATGCCTAGACCTAGTGGAGGATCTGCGTCGACTCCTCGATCTTCCTCTCCGTCCGGAGCGTGATCGCGACTTCCTAGGCCTCGGACGATCCGCCGGTTCTACCGGAGCGGGCGTCTTAGGTTTGGCCGGGGCCTGCGGCTTAGGAGTCCCTTTGGGAGGGGTCGGAAGCCTGGGCAATGAGACTGACCCTCGGAGGAACCGGGGGCGGCCTTTCTGGCACCCGAGGCTGAGGTACGGGTAGCGGAAGCGGAGGTAAAGGAGGAGGGGTAGGAGCCCTCGGAGGTAGACCCCTCGGCAGTGGAGGCGGAGGTGTAACTGGTCTCTGTGACCGAGTATACACCTCGGAGTACACCGAGCCCGGTGATCCACCTTCCTTTCCAGCCTGGGACGTTGGCGAGCCTCCCATGGCATCAGGCCTCTTTTCATGCCTCTTCGACGTCGAAGAACGGTGACCAGACGGCGAGCGTCAGCCCCTCGACGTTGAGCGTCTCTTCCTCGGCGTCGACCGTCTTCCACGCCTCAACGGCGACCTCGTCCGCCTCGACGGCGATCTCTCGCGCCTCGACAGCGACCTCGTCCACCTCGACGGCGACCTCTTCTGCCTCGACGGCAGTCCACTCCTCGACGACGATCTTCTCCTCTTCGCCGACAGCGAATGGCGGTGTCGCTTCGACGGCGAGCGCCGACGCCGGGCCCTTCGACGTTGATCACTCGACGTCGAGTCCGACGAGGATGACGACGACATCGTCACAGGAGATTTCGACGGTGGTCTGTGCATTTCCCTCGACGTCGAGCGTCTACGTCGCTTCGACCCAGAGCCCTGGGGAGACGGGGAACAGACTGTAGTCATCCCTCGCGACGTCTCGTAGTCGGTGCAATCGACCCAGACGGAGAATGGGGACGCTTGCTGGTCTTCCTGCCCCTGGGGAGCCCTCCAGAGGCCTCAGCACGGGCAGAAGCCCCTCCAGACCCACCTTGCGCCTTCAGCCTTCTTTCCTCGAGGCCCTGAAGCCTGATCTTCTGTCTTTCCTTCAGGGTCCTGCCAGAGAAGCCCTGACAAATCACACACTCCTCTGGGACATGGGAAGAGGGAAGGCAGAGGATACACACCTCATGGGGATCTGATTTGGCCTTCTTCCTGGAGCACTCCGGGCATTTGTCAAATAATGCAGGCATATTCGACATCAATAAAGGAGCAAAAACCAAGAAGAACAGCACTAAAGTACTTTAGAAGCACTCCAATCGAAAAAATAGTGAAAAATCACCAATAAACCCTTGAAAAAGGGAGAGCTCAATGCTCCAGGGTCCTGCTTGCAGGAGCCGGAAAAAAGAACTGAAAGTAAAAGGGACCTGCAGTGCATTCTGGCATACTGTGAAGTTCTGGAAAGTTCTCTTAAAGGCACAGTATCCTGTTCTGAGCAACATAATGGCAGCCTAGGGGGCTTGTCTGTCCAGGTCCTCCTCTCTATCATTCCAGAGGATTTTTGCTGCTGAAGCAAGGGAAATCTGTACAGGATTTGCTGTTTTGTGGATTTTTTGGTGGAATTTCTAGTTGAAGTACTGGACAGTGTAGCCTGTTTTATAGGCTGCATTATCTGTCTTTAATTCTCTCTTAAGTGTCTGTGCAGGTCTGCATTTTTCGACACCTTCAGAGATTATTTTTGATTGCTCCGGGGTCCACGCACATGGGCGGGACTATGCACTAGATTATGACTATACACAGAGATCCCTTACTACAGAAGGAATGCCTTCAGTGCAAATCAGATCGCTCGCTGCTCCAAAAGGTTGATATGGAGCCGGGACTCCGCCAGAGACCAGTGGCCTCTGATCTCCGCCTCTCCCAAGTGGCCTCCCCATCCCAGGAGTGGCGCATCAGTCACTACTGTGTGCTCCGGTTGGGGAAGGGAGAGGGGTCTGCCATTGACCCAATCGCGATTCGTGAGCCACCACTGCAAGTGTCGTGCAGTGCCCTTCGAGATTTGGACATGATCGGACAGGTTGCCCTGATGCTGCGCCCACTGGAACTTCAGGTCCCACTGCAGAGCTCGCATATGCCATCTGGCATGTTGCACTAGCAGGATGCAGGAGGCCATCAGGCCCAGGAGCCGGAGGGTCATCCTGACTGAAACCCAGGATAGAGGCTGAAAGATCGGAATCATAGCCTGAATATTCTGGACTCGCTGCTCAGGAGGATACACCCACAACTGCGTCAAATCCAGAACCACTACGATGAAGGGGAGCTTCTGAGAGGGACTCGGATGCGACTTCGGCACATTGATGGAGACCCCCAGCAAATGCAGGAGGTCGTCCGTAGTCTGAAGGTGGGTGACGACTGTCTGGCGCGAGCCCACCTTCAAGAACCAGTCGTCGAGGTAGGGGAAGACAGACACTCCTAACCTGCGCAGATGACCTGCGACCACTGCCATCACCTTCGTGAACACCCGAGGGGCACTGGTAAGGCCGAAGGGGAGCATGGTAAACTGAAAATTCTCCTGGCCTACCGTGAACCGCAGATAACGCCGGTGGGCCGGCAGGACAGGGATGTGAAAATATGCGTCCTGAAAGTCCAACGCTACCATCCAGTCTCCTGCCAAGACCTGAGCCAGAGTCAGCATCTTGAACTTCTCCTTCCGGAGGAAGCGATTGACGTTCTAGATAGGACAAAGATCTCCTTCGTCCTTCTTGGGGACCAGAAAGTAGTGGGAATAACAACCACTCCTACTTCTCGCCCTGGATTGCACTTGATGGACCCCTTGGCCAAGAGGGCAGTGACTTCCTGTTGGAGAAGAACTAAATGATCTCCCAACATGCGGTGGCACCGAGGCGGCATGGCTGGAGGGGAGGACTGAAAGGGAAGGGAGTAACCCTTGCGGATTAGCTGCAGCACCCACTTGTCCAACGTGATATCGTGCCAGTGGGGGAGGTGGTGGGGGATCCTGCCTCCCACCGGTGTGGAGTGCTCCACAAAGCTCGGACTAGGAAGGCTTGGAGGTAGGAGCAGCGGGGGTAGAGGTAAACTGACCCACACGCTGATTTCCAGACCTGCCCTTGCGGAAGCAGTGACCACGGCCGCGCTGAGGCTGGTTCTGCACAGGCTTGTTGAAGGAACGTGCCTGAGTGCCTCTGCCCTGGCCATGAAAGGAACGAAAACCAGGAGTGGCCGGATTCTTCGCAGAAAGACCCAAGTACTTGTCCGTGGCCCGCGAGTCCTTAAAATGCTCCAACGCTCTGTCAGCCTTATCTCCAAACAGGTGGGTATGTAGCTGAAAACACCAACACCAATTAAAGTTGTACACAGCTTCATAAAAACATAATTAAATTATATTCAATCCTTTAATGTTTTATGCAGTCTGACCATGGGAACTAACATATCGCTGTGTCCCACAGCCTAATTTCTCAATGTAAATTACCATAGTGAGATCTGGGATGTACCACAGCAAAAAACACCACGGACTAGACACAAATTTCATATGCATACAGAGCTTGTGTGTATTTTCACACGTTTCTAAATCAGGCATATTTTCCCTACAGACCAACTTCTTGCCACTAGCACTGATTTTAGTTTTGCCAAAGGTCAGCACTGCAAGGTCAGGTGGTGAACAAACTCTTAAAACTACTTCAATTCACTGACCTTGCAAACTAAATTACACAGTTATTAAGATCTTGAGAGAGTGCAGTTCGAACACATGCATTTGCGAAGATCACAGACAGGAGCTTCTACAATGTAATTATACTTAACATGACAAGTCATTCATTCTATGACAAGCAAGAGAAAAACTTTACAAACTGTTTGCAAATTTAATTTGAAAAGCAAATATCAGTTTAAACATAACTTTAAAAAGGCATAAAAAGTGCATCTCCCTCCATATTGTCTGATATCCCACAAATATCTTTCAAGCAAAGCACAACCTAAGACTCCTGAGGTCCGGTGAACCCAAGCACAGAAAGAGTACTAAGTCTAAAAAATGGAAGAGGCATTAGCAGACCAAACACTTTTTTACTGCATATAGTATCTGACAAAGAGAAATAAATGAATTTGTAACTTGCATGTTGGTTAATGCTGTGTCTTCCAAGTGAATCCTGGCTCACCTGAGACTCCAGGTGCTTCTCCGTAAGAGTCATCATCTCTTCATATGTCATCTGGGAGAAGAGAGAGGCATACTTGTGCAAACGCAGGCTCTTCAGCCATGAGGGAACATCTGACAGGAGACACAAGTGTTTTAGGAACAATGAACATAAGCACAGCATTATATAATCATCGCTAGGCAGCTTAGCTTTTAGTAGGCACCATGCTACTTTGGCATGGTCAGTAATCTCAGGGGGCTATAGCAAAACTATAACAAACATTTTAGTGTTATTGCATGTAACATCTACAAATGATAATCTAAAACAATCAGAGGCCCCAGATTTGCATGGAGCGACACACTGTGCCAAGAAAATAGACAAGACATTCAGTGGCAAATCACTGTTTTTACCTTCTGCCTTCCTGTTTGAAGCTTTCAATGTCAAGACCCCCACTCTTAGAAAATTGGAGACCACTACTTCTCAGTAAAATGTAATTACTAAACACTGTGGAAAATTGGCTGAAAAAAATCTTGTTTCAATTTGAGTCCAGTAAAGAATTTTACAAACCTACCTGTGCACTAAGAGATCCATTTGTAAAATTCTGATTCAGAGTGGGTCGCAATCAAACCTATCTCATGAATACTGATGCAATAATTCGCAAACTGGGTCATGGTGGCCTGCTATGTCCACGGTGCTGCATTTTTAAAAAATGAAAAAAAAGTTGGCAGTGGTCCGCTAGACAACTGCCTACTACCCAACAAACTTTTTTTTTTTTAAACATTCAGAAAGGGTAAGGAGTCCCAAGTGGACCCCCTTCCTTCTGTGAACGCCATACCACCCCAATTCAGGAGCTAACAACTTTTCAATGTTTAGTGACCAGATTTTGGCCCCAAAACATGTATACATTTTATTCCAAATAGTTATTTGGAAGCAACACCTGCAACTCACCCTTTAAAAACAGTGAGTCGGTTTGGAATCACAAAGACATTTTGGAGTCTAAAAACAGACTCTTAAAAGGCATTAGAACATTCGAAAAATAGTTTTTGCTTCCACAGTAAATCTGTTTCAACCAACAATGTTAACTGCCATCGCCCTGCATCAATGCTTGCTGGGAAAAGGAGATCATATTTACAAAATGAATAACATTACAATACACAGGGTTCTAAAGTTCTTACCCTAAATAGAGCTAGCAGGTGAAAATATAAAGCGAATAAAGAGAGCAAGGCGTAGTGCCAATAAGTACAAACAATAGAACTTAGATAGAACAGTGATCCAATTTGCCCTTTCAATTGCCTTAATCGAAGAACCGCGTACAAATGGTAGACTTCAAAGCAAAAAACGAAAACAGAAAAGTCCCAAACCTGGCATCATTTGTACTCCGTAATAATGGTTAAATGCATGCAACGAAGCACTAGTGCCAGCTATCAGATTTCCACAATTTTAACACGCCTAATGAAAGAAGGGGAAGCTGCTAATAGTAGAGTCAAGAATGTTTACTACTGTGAAGCAGAAGGAGCAATCTCTCACTTCTACTCTGGCATCAAGTGTTTCACAAAAACAGGGTTGCAGCTAAATCGCTGTTATTTAGGGAGAAAATGTCTCAGATACAATAGCTTGAGTCAGACACTCCTCATCGACCATGATGCCTTTAGAATAAGATGTGCTAAGTCGCAAGCGTATGGTGAGGTTTCTAAGGTTAAACCAGCATTGGCAAAGCCAATAGGTCTCATCCATGCAAGAGCTATTGGCTTTGCCAAGGGGTTTTAGCCATGTTGTACACCAGCGTGGCTCCTGCTCAGCATGTCTCAAGTTGTTGTTGTGGAGAGGCGGCGCAGACTGCGGAGTGGCGGTGCAGAGTGTAGTGAAGTGGCGTGGGATAGAGTAGAGTGTCGTAGAGCAGATGGAGGTTGAGTGTCGTAGAGCGGAGGGACAGAGTATCAGAGCGGAAGGAAGGGAGTAGAGCGAAGAGGAGTTGAGGAAAGGGGAAAAGAGTATCAGAGCGGAGCTAGGAGTAGAGTATCGTACAGCAGACTTGGGAGTAGAGAGGAGGGGAGTGGACTATCATAGGGCGGAGTGGAGTAGAGTATCTTCTTAAATTCATACAACTTCACTCGCCTTCACAAAAGGCACAACTGCCAAATTTAGCCAAAGCAAAGGTGTTTTCCCCTTACATGCCTAATCTAGGCATGTTAGGAGAAGGGTGTAAACAGAGTCAGGAATTGCACTAGTTAAAGACAGTTTTACTACTACCACTTCTGTTGATTTTTGTCACAATTTTTGTAACAAGCAGGGCCACTCCTTGACCTACCAGCCCTCATCATAGCTTAATGAACAAGTTACCCTGCGTAACTCCATATCTGGTAGAGACTATATTTAGCCGCAGATTCCTCATCTTTTAAGTTCCCAGGCGTCAGACTGGATACAGAAGATTTTTTTTAGCCGTACCCCTGCATGCCAGTAGGTGGCGTCCATTGAATCTGTGTTTCGTCGGTGCCGGAAGTTACATCGCAGTACCTTTATAAGTGACACTTAGTTTCTTTTCACAACTTTCAATGCCGGAACTGCAGAGCCATGAAGGACACTGAACACTGGTGTGTAAAACTTGGGAATGTAAAGTCAAAGAAAAATCCCTGGAGAAATCAATGTATAGGGATACCTTAATTCGAGAAGACAGTATAAATTCAATATTAAATATTAATCACTCTGGTCACGGACTAGTTTGTGATATTCACAGTTTTTTTTATTAAAAAAGAATGCATCATAGTTAAAATTTCAGTAGAAATTCAATTATACTGAAAGCATACAATAAAATGACAAATTTCAAAAATTAAAAAACAATTAAAAAACAATTAAATCTGTGCAAATTCAACTGAACAACACAGTAAAAAGAGATACACAATTTCTAAATCATCAACATGCTATCATTATAGAGCAAAGGATAGAAAAAGGAAAGAAAAAGACCCCTCTATAGAAAAGGATATAGAGTATAATCACAGATAAGGAATGATTCAACAGCCTGTCCAATCATTTACTAGAAACCCCGGTATTGCAGTGTGCAAAATATCCACAGTTCTAGAGGCTTGAATTCATGGAGAAGTACAAAATGCGTCAGTAAAACTTGGGCCCTGAAGGGAATCAACACTGTCCCTTGAAATCAAGACACAAGAGCGGGAAGGATGGATGGGTCGTTAAGGAATTTGCAACTAGATATAGTCTACCAGATAAGGCGTTACCAAAGGTAAGCAACTTTTTCTTCTGATAGATACTTCTAGTCGATGATGCCTTACCTTTGAATAGATGCCCAAGCATTACCATCCCTGGAGATGGCCTGCAGATCAATTTCACAAAAGAAAGTCCTGCAGGATCGAACGGCCGAAGTGCCCATCTCTACGGACCCGACTGTGCAGACAGTAATGTTTGGGGAACGTGGGCAGGAAAACCCATGCAAATGTCCATAAAAGGAACTCCACGTGATAATGCAGTGGTCACAGATTTAGCTATGGTGGAATGAGCTCCCAAGCCTTCAGTAGCTGGCATTTTGGACAGTGTAGAGCAGATTTTGAAGCAGAGCATGACCCATCTTGAGATGGTTCACTTCTACACAGCCCGACCTTTCTTTGCACCGATATACCCAGAGAAGATTTGGTCGTCCACCCAGAACTCTTCTTGATTTATTTTTTATTTAGAGTTCAAGGAGATACAAGAAATACAGAACTGCAAAAATAAAGTGCATAGTGCGAGACGATCAGAGTATAGATACTCTAGCTGCCTTACAGTTAAACACTGTAAAGAGAAAAGATACAATAGTATAAATTCACAGTATAAAGTGCAAAATATTAAGAGTATACGTACTCAAAGCTTTCATACAGATAGCCATGTTGCAGAGGAGGAACAGAACATTTATATGGCGTAAGGTAAGAAAGTGCAAAAGTGCATAACATAGAATATCAAAAATTTCAGAGGTTGACCTTCGAGATCCAGGCTTAGCTATTCGATCCAACACCCGCCACCTCCTCGACCCCTTATAAGCCGTCCAAACAGAGACCTTTTCCCTTCATTTTTAGACTAATTCCCAAAGCAGCTCCAGCGTTTTTCAAAATTCCTTGAAGACCCTGATCTTAAAGCATATTTTCTTTCAAATTCTTTGATTTTGCTTAGTTTCGCTCTCCAGGCTTGGAATGAAGGTATCTGATCGGTTCGCCAGCTCTGTAAAATTAAAGATCTTGCTACTAGTGCTGCAATGTATAGGCACTCTTCATGTGTGGTGTTTAGCATTCTATTGGGAGAGAAACCCAAAACTGCAATGGATATGTCGATGAAAATGGAGAGATCAATGGGGACTCTGAGATAGTTTTCAATTTCTTCCCACAAGCTGCTGATTTTCGAACATTCCCAAACAATGTGTGACCAGATGCCACCATTCTCTTTGGCGCAGCGAAAACACCGTCCATCAATTTGTGGATAGATATTATGTAGGAAAGAAGGAGTCCTTTAGGTTAGCCATTTTGAATAAAATTGCATACACTTAAGGTTTGCGCCTCTCAGTACTGAAGCATTAAGTTTATTAATTCTGCTCCAAGTTGGTTTTGAGGGGTGCATCCCTTCCCTTTTCTACCATCTGTCTCAAATGTTTTCATATGGGGGGAGAGACTTACTTTCGTCATAAATGCTGACCCATGCACTGACCGATCATTGTGACGAGGTATCAAAAGCTTCACTGATGCCTGATCTTAAAGGTATGCTTCTTATGTCAAATTTTTCCAAAAATGGTTTAATTATGATAAACGACCTTTTCAACATTGCTTTAGAGTGTAGAAGCCCCATTTCTATCTCAGGCTATGACTTGCAGCAGTAGCCTTTGGCAAAATCCTGAATCTGTGCATAGCCATGGTCTTCCCATTTTTGTTACGATATGAGTATTTAATAAACATCGCTCCCCCGTGTAAATATGGGACAGCCTTGTTGAGCTATTAATTCTTAGACTACCATAAAATGTTAAGAATTGAGATTTTTGCTTAAACAACCATTGGAGGGTCTTATATGGAACTTTATTAGGGTATTTAACAATTCTTGTAAGGTCGACAATATTATACTCCATTAACATTTTATTCACAAAAAAATGATCTGCCTCCGGGGGGGTCTGATAGAGATAAAAATCTACAACTATTATGTGCAAAACTTGTGTGGTAGTAGTACCTAATATTTGGAAGGGACAGCCCTCCTTCTGCAACAGGGTAGCTTAAAGTGCTCAGTGCCAGCCTCAGTGTTTTTTTTAGACCATAAGAAGGAAGAAAACATGCTATCTATCTCTTTAAAAAAAGATGCTTGTAGTGCGCACGGGCCAGCACTAAATAGGAAGTTAAATAAGGGCAGAATAGACATACAAATTCGTGCCACTCGACCTTATATTAGTGGGAGTTGGTTCCATTGTGCTAAAAGGAGTTTTACTTTTGGGATCAACGGATGTGGGAAAGTGGCTCTATATACACTGGACCAGGACAAGGTACAGTGTGTATAGAGTCCACAAACCCCAGAGTTATAACAGAGGTTAAAGCCAGGTGTGACCTTACTCTCTAAAAGGGTAGCTTGGTCGAGCAGTAAGGCAGTACCAGAGGACAGTGTAAAGCATTTGTTGTACACACTCAGTCAGCAAAAGGTTTCACACACTCACAGACTGAACTCCAGGCCAATTGTTTTTATATCTAAGATATAGTTGTTTTATTTCTAGAACCACCAGATATCAAAATATACTGTTCTCAATATGAGAGGTCTCAGATGAGTACTTTGCAGAAAGGCAATAAACTTTGTAAGCACAATAGGCACAGGGGTTGCAGTAGGCAACAAAATTCTACACACAATTTAGCATTGAGCTCAATGGATTTTCTTATATAAACACAGTGGATTATTTTGTAGCTTACTTTGGTATTTCCAGGACTGGCTCCTAGATTCAGTCCTGGGGTCTAAGCTGAAAACAGTTTAGTAAAAACGTTTTAGGGATTGCAGAGATTTTTCAGGAATATACAGCTACTTTAAAAGTTCACACTTGGAAACTTTTCAACAGAAATCTGGCAATGTTATCCAATGGGGGAGAATTCAGGTTGCAGGTAAAGTACGATCTTGTTACTTTGGTAATCCAGTACTGGGCTCCTGGGTCCAGCACTGGGGTATCAATTTAAAACAGGTAAGTAATTTCGCTTCAGTATTTCGTATGATTTTTAAAGAATATTTCAAGTTTTCAAAAGTAGACACAGTGAGTTACCGGTTTCCAGGTGAGTACTCCACTGGTGAAGTTGCGGTTCTGGGCATAGACTCAGGGGTCCCCCAGGGTCAGGTAGGTACAGTTGGTTCACCCTCAGTGGCGCAGGGGCGGCCAGGTGCAGAGGTAGCTAGGCCCAATGTTATCCAATGAGGGACAGGGGACCTTCGGTTGGTGGCTGCTGGCTAGCAGGCCACGTGGCTGTGGGAGCTGGGCTCCTGGTCACTTGCTCAGGGCAAAGGGGGAAGAAGGATAGGGCAAAGGTGGCACAGCCAGCAGTACTCAGGCGGCTGGGTGCAGGGTGTTTTTGAGCTGTCGGGCGCTCAATGTTATCCAATGGCAAAGGTAACAAGCATTTACAATGCAATGGTTTTGCCTTTGTTAAAGTTAGAGCTATTGGCATTGCTCTTGACACTCTGAAGCTCCACTCTGAAGCTCCACTCTGCACTCTGAAGCTCCACTCTGCACTCTGAAGCTCCACTCTGCACTCTGAAGCTCCACTCTGCACTCTGAAGCTGCACTCTGAAGCTCCACTCTGAAGCTCCACTCTGAAGCTCCACTCTGAAGCTCCACTCTGAAGCTCCACTCTGAAGCTCCACTCTGAAGCTCCACTCTGAAGCTCCACTCTGAAGCTCCACTCTGAAGCTCCACTCTGCAGCTCCACTCTGCAGCTCCACTCTGAAGCTCCACTCTGAAGCTCCACTCTGAAGCTCCACTCTGAAGCTCCACTCTGAAGCTCCACTCTGAAGCTCCACTCTGAAGCTCCACTCTGAAGCTCCACTCTGAAGCTCCACTCTGAAGCTCCACTCTGAAGCTCCACTCTGAAGCTCCACTCTGAAGCTCCACTCTGAAGCTCCACTCTGAAGCTCCACTCTGAAGCTCCACTCTGAAGCTCCACTCTGAAGCTCCACTCTGAAGCTCCACTCTGATGCTCCACTCTGATGCTCCACTCTGATGCTCCACTCTGATGCTCCACTCTGAAGCTCCACTCTGAAGCTCCACTCTGATGCTCCACTCTGATGCTCCACTCTGATGCTCCACTCTGATGCTCCACTCTGATGCTCCACTCTGATGCTCCACTCTGATGCTCCACTCTGATGCTCCACTCTGATGCTCCACTCTGATGCTCCACTCTGATGCTCCACTCTGATGCTCCACTCTGATGCTCCACTCTGATGCTCCACTCTGATGCTCCACTCTGATGCTCCACTCTGATGCTCCACTCTGATGCTCCACTCTGAAGCTCCACTCTGAAGCTCCACTCTGCACTCTGAAGCTCCACTCTGCACTCTGAAGCTCCACTCTGCACTCTGAAGCTCCACTCTGCACTCTGAAGCTCCACTCTGCACTCTGAAGCTCCACTCTGCACTCTGAAGCTCCACTCTGCACTCTGAAGCTCCACTCTGCACTCTGAAGCTCCACTCTGCACTCTGAAGCTCCACTCTGAATCTGCACTCTGAATCTCCACTCTGAATCTCCACTCTGAATCTCCACTCTGAAGCTCCACTCTGAAGCTCCACTCTGAAGCTCCACTCTGAAGCTCCACTCTGAAGCTCCACTCTGAAGCTCCACTCTGAAGCTCCACTCTGAAGCTCCACTCTGAAGCTCCACTCTGAAGCTCCACTCTGAAGCTCCACTCTGAAGCTCCACTCTGAAGCTCCACTCTGAAGCTCCACTCTGAAGCTCCACTCTGAAGCTCCACTCTGAAGCTCCACTCTGAAGCTCCACTCTGAAGCTCCACTCTGAAGCTCCACTCTGAAGCTCCACTCTGAAGCTCCACTCTGAAGCTCCACTCTGAAGCTCCACTCTGAAGCTCCACTCTGAAGCTCCACTCTGAAGCTCCACTCTGAAGCTCCACTCTGAAGCTCCACTCTGAAGCTCCACTCTGAAGCTCCACTCTGAAGCTCCACTCTGAAGCTCCACTCTGAAGCTCCACTCTGAAGCTCCACTCTGAAGCTCCACTCTGAAGCTCCACTCTGAAGCTCCACTCTGAAGCTCCACTCTGAAGCTCCACTCTGAAGCTCCACTCTGAAGCTCCACTCTGAAGCTCCACTCTGAAGCTCCACTCTGAAGCTCCACTCTGAAGCTCCACTCTGAAGCTCCACTCTGAAGCTCCACTCTGAAGCTCCACTCTGAAGCTCCACTCTGAAGCTCCACTCTGATGCTCCACTCTGATGCTCCACTCTGATGCTCCACTCTGATGCTCCACTCTGATGCTCCACTCTGATGCTCCACTCTGATGCTCCACTCTGATGCTCCACTCTGATGCTCCACTCTGATGCTCCACTCTGATGCTCCACTCTGATGCTCCACTCTGATGCTCCACTCTGATGCTCCACTCTGATGCTCCACTCTGATGCTCCACTCTGATGCTCCACTCTGATGCTCCACTCTGATGCTCCACTCTGATGCTCCACTCTGATGCTCCACTCTGATGCTCCACTCTGATGCTCCACTCTGATGCTCCACTCTGATGCTCCACTCTGATGCTCCACTCTGATGCTCCACTCTGATGCTCCACTCTGATGCTCCACTCTGATGCTCCACTCTGAAGCTCCACTCTGCACTCTGAAGCTCCACTCTGCACTCTGAAGCTCCACTCTGCACTCTGAAGCTCCACTCTGCACTCTGAAGCTCCACTCTGCACTCTGAAGCTCCACTCTGCACTCTGAAGCTCCACTCTGCACTCTGAAGCTCCACTCTGAAGCTCCACTCTGCACTCTGAAGCTCCACTCTGAATCTGCACTCTGAAGCTCCACTCTGCACTCTGAAGCTCCACTCTGAATCTGCACTCTGAAGCTCCACTCTGCACTCTGAAGCTCCACTCTGAATCTGCACTCTGAAGCTCCACTCTGCACTCTGAAGCTCCACTCTGAATCTGCACTCTGAAGCTCCACTCTGCACTCTGAAGCTCCACTCTGAATCTGCACTCTGAAGCTCCACTCTGCACTCTGAAGCTCCACTCTGAAGCTCCACTCTGAAGCTCCACTCTGAAGCTCCACTCTGAAGCTCCACTCTGAAGCTCCACTCTGAAGCTCCACTCTGAAGCTCCACTCTGAAGCTCCACTCTGAAGCTCCACTCTGAAGCTCCACTCTGAAGCTCCACTCTGAAGCTCCACTCTGAAGCTCCACTCTGAAGCTCCACTCTGAAGCTGCACTCTGAAGCTCCACTCTGCACTCTGAAGCTCCACTCTGCACTCTGAATCTGCAGCTCCACTCTGAATCTGCAGCTCCACTCTGCACTCTGAAGCTCCACTCTGAAGCTCCACTCTGAAGCTCCACTCTGAAGCTCCACTCTGAAGCTCCACTCTGAAGCTCCACTCTGAAGCTCCACTCTGAAGCTCCACTCTGAAGCTCCACTCTGAAGCTCCACTCTGAAGCTCCACTCTGAAGCTCCACTCTGAAGCTCCACTCTGAAGCTCCACTCTGAAGCTCCACTCTGAAGCTCCACTCTGAAGCTCCACTCTGAAGCTCCACTCTGAAGCTCCACTCTGAAGCTCCACTCTGAAGCTCCACTCTGAAGCTCCACTCTGAAGCTCCACTCTGAAGCTCCACTCTGAATCTGCACTCTGAAGCTGCACTCTGAAGCTGCACTCTGAAGCTCCACTCTGAAGCTCCACTCTGAAGCTCCACTCTGAAGCTCCACTCTGAAGCTCCACTCTGAAGCTCCACTCTGAAGCTCCACTCTGAAGCTCCACTCTGAAGCTCCACTCTGAAGCTCCACTCTGAAGCTCCACTCTGAAGCTCCACTCTGAAGCTCCACTCTGAAGCTCCACTCTGAAGCTCCACTCTGAAGCTCCACTCTGAATCTGCACTCTGAAGCTCCACTCTGAAGCTCCACTCTGAAGCTCCACTCTGAAGCTCCACTCTGAAGCTCCACTCTGAAGCTCCACTCTGAAGCTCCACTCTGAAGCTCCACTCTGAAGCTCCACTCTGAAGCTCCACTCTGAAGCTCCACTCTGAAGCTCCACTCTGAAGCTCCACTCTGAAGCTCCACTCTGAAGCTCCACATCCGGAGCTCCACTCTGAAGCTCCACTCTGAAGCTCCACTCTGAAGCTCCACTCTGAAGCTCCACTCTGAAGCTCCACTCTGAAGCTCCACTCTGAAGCTCCACTCTGAAGCTCCACTCTGAAGCTCCACTCTGAAGCTCCACTCTGAAGCTCCACTCTGAAGCTCCACTCTGAAGCTCCACTCTGCACTCTGAAGCTCCACTCTGAATCTGCACTCTGAAGCTCCACTCTGCACTCTGAAGCTCCACTCTGAAGCTCCACTCTGCACTCTGAAGCTCCACTCTGAAGCTCCACTCTGAAGCTCCACTCTGAAGCTCCACTCTGAAGCTCCACTCTGAAGCTCCACTCTGAATCTGCACTCTGAAGCTCCACTCTGCACTCTGAAGCTCCACTCTGAATCTGCACTCTGAAGCTCCACTCTGCACTCTGAAGCTCCACTCTGAAGCTCCACTCTGAAGCTCCACTCTGAAGCTCCACTCTGAAGCTCCACTCTGAAGCTCCACTCTGAAGCTCCACTCTGAAGCTCCACTCTGAAGCTCCACTCTGAAGCTCCACTCTGAAGCTCCACTCTGAAGCTCCACTCTGAAGCTCCACTCTGAAGCTCCACTCTGAAGCTCCACTCTGAAGCTCCACTCTGAAGCTCCACTCTGAAGCTCCACTCTGAAGCTCCACTCTGAAGCTCCACTCTGAAGCTCCACTCTGAAGCTCCACTCTGAATCTGCACTCTGAAGCTCCACTCTGCACTCTGAAGCTCCACTCTGAATCTGCACTCTGAAGCTCCACTCTGCACTCTGAAGCTCCACTCTGAAGCTCCACTCTGCACTCTGAAGCTCCACTCTGAAGCTCCACTCTGCACTCTGAAGCTCCACTCTGAAGCTCCACTCTGAAGCTCCACTCTGAAGCTCCACTCTGAATCTGCACTCTGAAGCTCCACTCTGCACTCTGAAGCTCCACTCTGAATCTGCACTCTGAAGCTCCACTCTGCACTCTGAAGCTCCACTCTGAATCTGCACTCTGAAGCTCCACTCTGCACTCTGAAGCTCCACTCTGAATCTGCACTCTGAAGCTCCACTCTGCACTCTGAAGCTCCACTCTGAATCTGCACTCTGAAGCTCCACTCTGCACTCTGAATCTGCACTCTGAAGCTCCACTCTGCACTCTGAAGCTCCACTCTGAATCTGCACTCTGAAGCTCCACTCTGCACTCTGAATCTGCACTCTGAAGCTCCACTCTGAAGCTCCACTCTGAAGCTCCACTCTGAAGCTCCACTCTGAAGCTCCACTCTGAAGCTCCACTCTGCACTCTGAAGCTCCACTCTGAATCTGCACTCTGAAGCTCCACTCTGCACTCTGAAGCTCCACTCTGAATCTGCACTCTGAAGCTCCACTCTGCACTCTGAATCTGCACTCTGAAGCTCCACTCTGCACTCTGAAGCTCCACTCTGAATCTGCACTCTGAAGCTCCACTCTGCACTCTGAAGCTCCACTCTGAATCTGCACTCTGAAGCTCCACTCTGCACTCTGAAGCTCCACTCTGAAGCTCCACTCTGCACTCTGAAGCTCCACTCTGAAGCTCCACTCTGAAGCTCCACTCTGAAGCTCCACTCTGAAGCTCCACTCTGAAGCTCCACTCTGAAGCTCCACTCTGAAGCTCCACTCTGAAGCTCCACTCTGAAGCTCCACTCTGAAGCTCCACTCTGAAGCTCCACTCTGAAGCTCCACTCTGAAGCTCCACTCTGCACTCTGAAGCTCCACTCTTAAGCTCCACTCTGCACTCTGAAGCTCCACTCTGAATCTGCACTCTGAAGCTCCACTCTGCACTCTGAAGCTCCACTCTGCACTCTGAAGCTCCACTCTGAATCTGCACTCTGAAGCTCCACTCTGCACTCTGAAGCTCCACTCTGAATCTGCACTCTGAAGCTCCACTCTGCACTCTGAAGCTCCACTCTGCACTCTGAAGCTCCACTCTGAATCTGCACTCTGAAGCTCCACTCTGCACTCTGAATCTCCACTCTGAATCTGCACTCTGATGCTCCACTCTGAAGCTCCACTCTGAAGCTCCACTCTGCACTCTGAAGCTCCACTCTGCACTCTGAAGCTCCACTCTGCACTCTGAAGCTCCACTCTGAAGCTCCACTCTGAAGCTCCACTCTGAAGCTCCACTCTGAAGCTCCACTCTGAAGCTCCACTCTCCACTCTGAAGCTCCACTCTGAAGCTCCACTCTGAAGCTCCACTCTCCACTCTGAAGCTCCACTCTGAAGCTCCACTCTGAAGCTCCACTCTCCACTCTGAAGCTCCACTCTCCACTCTGAAGCTCCACTCTGAAGCTCCACTCTGAAGCTCCACTCTGAAGCTCCACTCTCCACTCTGAAGCTCCACTCTCCACTCTGAAGCTCCACTCTGAAGCTCCACTCTGAAGCTCCACTCTGAAGCTCCACTCTGAAGCTCCACTCTGAAGCTCCACTCTGAAGCTCCACTCTGAAGCTCCACTCTGAAGCTCCACTCTGAAGCTCCACTCTGAAGCTCCACTCTGAAGCTCCACTCTGAAGCCACTCAGACGCTCACTCTGAAGCTCCACTCTGCACTCTGAAGCTCCACTCTGCACTCTGAAGCTCCACTCTGCACTCTGAAGCTCCACTCTGAAGCTCCACTCTGCACTCTGAAGCTCCACTCTGAAGCTCCACTCTGCACTCTGAAGCTCCACTCTGAATCTGCACTCTGAAGCTCCACTCTGCACTCTGAAGCTCCACTCTGAATCTGCACTCTGAAGCTCCACTCTGAATCTGCACTCTGAAGCTCCACTCTGCACTCTGAAGCTCCACTCTGAATCTGCACTCTGAAGCTCCACTCTGCACTCTGAATCTGCACTCTGATGCTCCACTCTGCACTCTGATGCTCCACTCTGCACTCTGAAGCTCCACTCTGCACTCTGAAGCTCCACTCTGAATCTGCACTCTGAAGCTCCACTCTGAATCTGCACTCTGAAGCTCCACTCTGCACTCTGAAGCTCCACTCTGAAGCTCCACTCTGAAAGTCCCACTCTGAAGCTCCACTCTACTCTGCACTCTGAAGCTCCACTCTGCACTCTGAAGCTCACTCTGCACTCTGCACTCTGAAGCTCCACTCTGTCACTCTGAAGCTCCACTCTGCACTCTGAAGCTCCACCTGAAGCTCCACTCTGCACTCTGAAGCTCCACTCTGAAGCTCCACTCTGAAGCTCCACTCTGAAGCTCCACTCTGAAGCTCCACTCTGAAGCTCCACTCTGAAGCTCCACTCTGAAGCTCCACTCTGAAGCTCCACTCTGAAGCTCCACTCTGAAGCTCCACTCTGAAGCACTCTGAAGCTGCACTCTGAAGCTCCACTCTGAAGCTCCACTCTGAAGCTCCACTCTGAAGCTCCACTCTGAAGCTCCACTCTGAAGCTCCACTCTGAAGCTCCACTCTGAAGCTCCACTCTGAAGCTCCACTCTGAAGCTCCACTCTGAAGCTCCACTCTGAAGCTCCACTCTGAAGCTCCACTCTGAAGCTCCACTCTGAAGCTCCACTCTGAACTGAAGACACTCTGAAGCTCCACTCTGCATCTGGAAGCTCCACTCTGAAGCTCCACTCTGAAGCTCCACTCTGACCACTCTGAGCTCCACTCTGAAGCTCCACTCTGAAGCTCCACTCTGAAGCTCCACTCTGAAGCTCCACTCTGCACTCTGAAGCTCCACTCTGCACTCTGAAGCTCCACTCTGCACTCTGAAGCTCCACTCTGAACACTCTGAAGCTCACTGAAGCTCATCTGCACTCTGAAGCTCCACTCTGAAGCTCCACTCTAATTGCACTCTGAAGCACACTCCACTCTGATCTCTGCACTCTGAAGCTCCACTCTGCACTCTGAAGCTCCACTCTGAATCTGCACTCTGAAGCTCCACTCTGCACTCTGAAGCTCCACTCTGAACTGCACTCTGAAGCTCCACTCTGCACTCTGAAGCTCCACTCTGAAGCTCCACTCTGAAGCTCCACTCTGAAGCTCCACTCTGAACTCCACTCTGAAGCTCCACTATGAATCTGCACTCTGAAGCTGCACTCTGAAGCTCCACTCTGAAGCTGCCACTCTGAAGCTCCACTCTGCACTCTGAAGCTCCACTCTGCACTCTGAAGCTCCACTCTGCACTCTGATACTCGAAGATGTTCTCCACTCTGAAGCTCCACTCTGAAGCTCCACTCTGAAGCTCCACTCTGAAGCTCCACTCTGAAGCTCCACTCTGAAGCTGCACTCTGAAGCTGCACTCTGAAGCTCCACTCTGCACTCTGAAGCTCCACTCTGCACTCTGAAGCTCCACCTCTGCACTCTGACTCTGAAGCTCCACTCTGAAGCTCCACTCTGAAGCTCCACTCTGAAGCTCCACTCTGAAGCTCCACTCTGCAGCTCCACTCTGCAGCTCCACTCTGCAGCTCCACTCTGCACTCTGAAGCTCCACTCTGCACTCTGAAGCTCCACTCTGAAGCTCCACTCTGCACTCTGAAGCTCCACTCTGCACTCTGAAGCTCCACTCTGAAGCTCCACTCTGCACTCTGAAGCTCCACTCTGCACTCTGAAGCTCCACTCTGAAGCTCCACTCTGCACTCTGAAGCTCCACTCTGAATCTGCACTCTGAAGCTCCACTCTGCACTCTGAAGCTCCACTCTGAATCTGCACTCTGAAGCTCCACTCTGCACTCTGAAGCTCCACTCTGAATCTGCACTCTGAAGCTCCACTCTGCACTCTGAAGCTCCACTCTGAATCTGCACTCTGAAGCTCCACTCTGCACTCTGAAGCTCCACTCTGCACTCTGAAGCTCCACTCTGCGCTCTGAAGCTCCACTCTGAATCTGCACTCTGAAGCTCCACTCTGCACTCTGAAGCTCCACTCTGAATCTGCACTCTGAAGCTCCACTCTGCACTCTGAAGCTCCACTCTGCACTCTGAAGCTCCACTCTGAATCTGCACTCTGAAGCTCCACTCTGAATCTGCACTCTGAAGCTCCACTCTGCACTCTGAAGCTCCACTCTGCACTCTGAAGCTCCACTCTGAAGCTCCACTCTGAAGCTCCACTCTGAAGCTCCACTCTGAAGCTCCACTCTGAAGCTCCACTCTGAAGCTCCACTCTGAAGCTCCACTCTGAAGCTCCACTCTGAAGCTCCACTCTGAAGCTCCACTCTGAAGCTCCACTCTGAAGCTCCACTCTCCACTCTGAAGCTCCACTCTGAAGCTCCACTCTGAAGCTCCACTCTCCACTCTGAAGCTCCACTCTGAAGCTCCACTCTGAAGCTCCACTCTGAAGCTCCACTCTGAAGCTCCACTCTGAAGCTCCACTCTCCACTCTGAAGCTCCACTCTCCACTCTGAAGCTCCACTCTCCACTCTGAAGCTCCACTCTGAAGCTCCACTCTGAAGCTCCACTCTGAAGCTCCACTCTGAAGCTCCACTCTGAAGCTCCACTCTGAAGCTCCACTCTGAAGCTCCACTCTGAAGCTCCACTCTGAAGCTCCACTCTCCACTCTGAAGCTCCACTCTGAAGCTCCACTCTGAAGCTCCACTCTGAAGCTCCACTCTGAAGCTCCACTCTGAAGCTCCACTCTGAAGCTCCACTCTGAAGCTCCACTCTGAAGGTCCACTCTGCACTCTGAAGCTCCAACCTGCACTCTGAAGCTCCACTCTGCACTCTGAAGCTCCACTCTGCACTCTGAAGCTCCACTCTGCACTCTGAAGCTCCACTCTGCACTCTGAAGCTCCACTCTGCACTCTGAAGCTCCACTCTGAATCTGCACTCTGAAGCTCCACTCTGCACTCTGAATCTGCACTCTGAAGCTCCACTCTGCACTCTGAAGCTCCACTCTGAAGCTCCACTCTGAAGCTCCACTCTGAAGCTCCACTCTGAAGCTCCACTCTGAAGCTCCACTCTGAAGCTCCACTCTGAAGCTCCACTCTGAAGCTCCACTCTGAAGCTCCACTCTGAAGCTCCACTCTGAAGCTCCACTCTGAAGCTCCACTCTGCACTCTGAAGCTCCACTCTGAATCTGCACTCTGAAGCTCCACTCTGCACTCTGAAGCTCCACTCTGAATCTGCACTCTGAAGCTCCACTCTGCACTCTGAAGCTCCACTCTGCACTCTGAAGCTCCACTCTCCACTCTGAAGCTCCACTCTCCACTCTGAAGCTCCACTCTGCACTCTGAAGCTCCACTCTCCACTCTGAAGCTCCACTCTGCACTCTGAAGCTCCACTCTCCACTCTGAAGCTCCACTCTGCACTCTGAAGCTCCACTCTCCACTCTGAAGCTCCACTCTGCACTCTGAAGCTCCACTCTCCACTCTGAAGCTCCACTCTGAAGCTCCACTCTCCACTCTGAAGCTCCACTCTCCACTCTGAAGCTCCACTCTGAAGCTCCACTCTCCACTCTGAAGCTCCACTCTGAAGCTCCACTCTGAAGCTCCACTCTCCACTCTGAAGCTCCACTCTGAAGCTCCACTCTGAAGCTCCACTCTCCACTCTGAAGCTCCACTCTCCACTCTGAAGCTCCACTCTGAAGCTCCACTCTCCACTCTGAAGCTCCACTCTGAAGCTCCACTCTCCACTCTGAAGCTCCACTCTGAAGCTCCACTCTGAAGCTCCACTCTGAAGCTCCACTCTGAAGCTCCACTCTGAAGCTCCACTCTGAAGCTCCACTCTGCACTCTGAAGCTCCACTCTGCACTCTGAAGCTCCACTCTGCACTCTGAAGCTCCACTCTGCACTCTGAAGCTCCACTCTGAAGCTCCACTCTGCACTCTGAAGCTCCACTCTGAATCTGCACTCTGAAGCTCCACTCTGCACTCTGAAGCTCCACTCTGAATCTGCACTCTGAAGCTCCACTCTGCACTCTGAAGCTCCACTCTGAATCTGCACTCTGAAGCTCCACTCTGAAGCTGCACTCTGAAGCTCCACTCTGAAGCTCCACTCTGAAGCTCCACTCTGAAGCTCCACTCTGAAGCTCCACTCTGAAGCTCCACTCTGAAGCTCCACTCTGAAGCTCCACTCTGAAGCTCCACTCTGAAGCTCCACTCTGAAGCTCCACTCTGAAGCTCCACTCTGAAGCTCCACTCTGCACTCTGAAGCTCCACTCTGAATCTGCACTCTGAAGCTCCACTCTGCACTCTGAAGCTCCACTCTGAATCTGCACTCTGAAGCTCCACTCTGCACTCTGAAGCTCCACTCTGAATCTGCACTCTGAAGCTCCACTCTGCACTCTGAAGCTCCACTCTGAATCTGCACTCTGAAGCTCCACTCTGCACTCTGAAGCTCCACTCTGAAGCTCCACTCTGCACTCTGAAGCTCCACTCTGAAGCTCCACTCTGAAGCTCCACTCTGAAGCTCCACTCTGAAGCTCCACTCTGAAGCTCCACTCTGAAGCTCCACTCTGAAGCTCCACTCTGAAGCTCCACTCTGAAGCTCCACTCTGCACTCTGAAGCTCCACTGAAGCTACACACCGCGCAGGGCAGCTCTGGATGCTGATGCGAGAGGCCAGCTGGGAGGCGCGCTGCTCGTCTTCCTGCTCGTGCTGACTCGGAGAGAAAACTTGTTTTCATTGGGAGAGCGGCCTTCAAAGACCCGGTCACTGCGCCTCTCCGAGTGTTTAGCTTGGGATAAAATGGGCGCAGTGTTGTGGTGATGACAGTAGAGCAAGGGAGGTGCCGGCAATGCCGGACCAGACTCGGGGGCGTTCCCGGCGTCGCGTGACGTCGGCAAAAGGCAAAGAATGTCAGGAACGCCCCCGTGTCTGGTCCGGCATTGACGGACAGGCCCCTCGTCCAATGGCAAGGCTCCGTTTACGGAGCCAGCCAATCAATGACGAGGGCCGACCCAAAGCACCCTACAGTTCTCAACAGGATTTCGCCTGCGCGAAAAAGCTGCGCAGAGCGCAGCTTTCGCTAGGCAAAACCTAACAAGCATTTACAATGCAATGGTTTTGCCTTTGTTAAAGTTAGAGCTATTGGCATTGCTCTTGACACTCTGAAGCTCCACTCTGAAGCTCCACTCTGCACTCTGAAGCTCCACTCTGCACTCTGAAGCTCCACTCTGCACTCTGAAGCTCCACTCTGCACTCTGAAGCTGCACTCTGCAGCTCCACTCTGAAGCTCCACTCTGCACTCTGCAGCTGCACTCTGCAGCTCCACTCTGCAGCTCCACTCTGAAGCTCCACTCTGAAGCTCCACTCTGAAGCTCCACTCTGAAGCTCCACTCTGAAGCTCCACTCTGAAGCTCCACTCTGAAGCTCCACTCTGAAGCTCCACTCTGAAGCTCCACTCTGAAGCTCCACTCTGAAGCTCCACTCTGAAGCTCCACTCTGAAGCTCCACTCTGAAGCTCCACTCTGAAGCTCCACTCTGAAGCTCCACTCTGATGCTCCACTCTGATGCTCCACTCTGATGCTCCACTCTGATGCTCCACTCTGATGCTCCACTCTGATGCTCCACTCTGATGCTCCACTCTGATGCTCCACTCTGATGCTCCACTCTGATGCTCCACTCTGATGCTCCACTCTGATGCTCCACTCTGATGCTCCACTCTGATGCTCCACTCTGATGCTCCACTCTGATGCTCCACTCTGATGCTCCACTCTGATGCTCCACTCTGATGCTCCACTCTGATGCTCCACTCTGATGCTCCACTCTGATGCTCCACTCTGATGCTCCACTCTGATGCTCCACTCTGATGCTCCACTCTGATGCTCCACTCTGATGCTCCACTCTGATGCTCCACTCTGATGCTCCACTCTGATGCTCCACTCTGATGCTCCACTCTGATGCTCCACTCTGATGCTCCACTCTGAAGCTCCACTCTGAAGCTCCACTCTGAAGCTCCACTCTGAAGCTCCACTCTGAAGCTCCACTCTGAAGCTCCACTCTGCACTCTGAAGCTCCACTCTGAAGCTCCACTCTGCACTCTGAAGCTCCACTCTGAAGCTCCACTCTGCACTCTGAAGCTCCACTCTGAAGCTCCACTCTGCACTCTGAAGCTCCACTCTGAAGCTCCACTCTGCACTCTGAAGCTCCACTCTGAAGCTCCACTCTGAAGCTCCACTCTCCACTCTGAAGCTCCACTCTGAAGCTCCACTCTCCACTCTGAAGCTCCACTCTGAAGCTCCACTCTGAAGCTCCACTCTCCACTCTGAAGCTCCACTCTCCACTCTGAAGCTCCACTCTCCACTCTGAAGCTCCACTCTCCACTCTGAAGCTCCACTCTCCACTCTGAAGCTCCACTCTCCACTCTGAAGCTCCACTCTGAAGCTCCACTCTCCACTCTGAAGCTCCACTCTCCACTCTGAAGCTCCACTCTCCACTCTGAAGCTCCACTCTGAAGCTCCACTCTGAAGCTCCACTCTGAAGCTCCACTCTGAAGCTCCACTCTGAAGCTCCACTCTGCACTCTGAAGCTCCACTCTGAAGCTCCACTCTGCACTCTGAAGCTCCACTCTGAAGCTCCACTCTGCACTCTGAAGCTCCACTCTGAAGCTCCACTCTGAAGCTCCACTCTGCACTCTGAAGCTCCACTCTGAAGCTCCACTCTGCACTCTGAAGCTCCACTCTGAATCTGCACTCTGAAGCTCCACTCTGCACTCTGAAGCTCCACTCTGAAGCTCCACTCTGCACTCTGAAGCTCCACTCTGAATCTGCACTCTGAAGCTCCACTCTGCACTCTGAAGCTCCACTCTGAATCTGCACTCTGAAGCTCCACTCTGCACTCTGAAGCTCCACTCTGAATCTGCACTCTGAAGCTCCACTCTGCACTCTGAAGCTCCACTCTGCACTCTGAAGCTCCACTCTGAAGCTCCACTCTGAAGCTCCACTCTGAAGCTCCACTCTGAAGCTCCACTCTGCACTCTGAAGCTCCACTCTGAATCTGCACTCTGAAGCTCCACTCTGCACTCTGAAGCTCCACTCTGAATCTGCACTCTGAAGCTCCACTCTGCACTCTGAAGCTCCACTCTGAATCTGCACTCTGAAGCTCCACTCTGCACTCTGAAGCTCCACTCTGAATCTGCACTCTGACTCTGCACTCTGAAGCTCCACTCTGCACTCTGAATCTGCACTCTGAATCTGCACTCTGAAGCTCCACTCTGCACTCTGAAGCTCCACTCTGAATCTGCACTCTGAAGCTCCACTCTGCACTCTGCACTCTGAAGCTCCACTCTGAATCTGCACTCTGAAGCTCCACTCTGCACTCTGCACTCTGAAGCTCCACTCTGAAGCTCCACTCTGAAGCTCCACTCTGAAGCTCCACTCTGAAGCTCCACTCTGAAGCTCCACTCTGAAGCTCCACTCTGAAGCTCCACTCTGAAGCTCCACTCTGAAGCTCCACTCTGAAGCTCCACTCTGAAGCTCCACTCTGAAGCTCCACTCTGAAGCTCCACTCTGAAGCTCCACTCTGAAGCTCCACTCTGAAGCTCCACTCTGAAGCTCCACTCTGAAGCTCCACTCTGAAGCTCCACTCTGAAGCTCCACTCTGAAGCTCCACTCTGAAGCTCCACTCTGATGCTCCACTCTGATGCTCCACTCTGATGCTCCACTCTGATGCTCCACTCTGATGCTCCACTCTGATGCTCCACTCTGATGCTCCACTCTGATGCTCCACTCTGATGCTCCACTCTGATGCTCCACTCTGATGCTCCACTCTGATGCTCCACTCTGATGCTCCACTCTGATGCTCCACTCTGATGCTCCACTCTGATGCTCCACTCTGAAGCTCCACTCTGAAGCTCCACTCTGAAGCTCCACTCTGAAGCTCCACTCTGCACTCTGAAGCTCCACTCTGAAGCTCCACTCTGCACTCTGAAGCTCCACTCTGAAGCTCCACTCTGCACTCTGAAGCTCCACTCTGAAGCTCCACTCTGCACTCTGAAGCTCCACTCTGAATCTGCACTCTGAAGCTCCACTCTGAAGCTCCACTCTGAATCTGCACTCTGAAGCTCCACTCTGAAGCTCCACTCTGAATCTGCACTCTGAAGCTCCACTCTGAAGCTCCACTCTGCACTCTGAAGCTCCACTCTGAATCTGCACTCTGAAGCTCCACTCTGCACTCTGAAGCTCCACTCTGAATCTGCACTCTGATGCTCCACTCTGCACTCTGAAGCTCCACTCTGAATCTGCACTCTGAAGCTCCACTCTGCACTCTGAATCTGCACTCTGAAGCTCCACTCTGCACTCTGAATCTGCAGCTCCACTCTGAAGCTCCACTCTGCACTCTGAATCTGCAGCTCCACTCTGCACTCTGAATCTGCAGCTCCACTCTGCAGCTCCACTCTGCAGCTCCACTCTGAATCTGCAGCTCCACTCTGCAGCTCCACTCTGCAGCTCCACTCTGAATCTGCAGCTCCACTCTGCAGCTCCACTCTGAATCTGCAGCTCCACTCTGCACTCTGAAGCTCCACTCTGAAGCTCCACTCTGAAGCTCCACTCTGAAGCTCCACTCTGAAGCTCCACTCTGAAGCTCCACTCTGAAGCTCCACTCTGAAGCTCCACTCTGAAGCTCCACTCTGAAGCTCCACTCTGAAGCTCCACTCTGAAGCTCCACTCTGAAGCTCCACTCTGAAGCTCCACTCTGAAGCTCCACTCTGAAGCTCCACTCTGAAGCTCCACTCTGAAGCTCCACTCTGCACTCTGAAGCTCCACTCTGAAGCTCCACTCTGAAGCTCCACTCTGCACTCTGAAGCTCCACTCTGAAGCTCCACTCTGAAGCTCCACTCTGAAGCTCCACTCTGAAGCTCCACTCTGAAGCTCCACTCTGAAGCTCCACTCTGAAGCTCCACTCTGAAGCTCCACTCTGAAGCTCCACTCTGAAGCTCCACTCTGAAGCTCCACTCTGAAGCTCCACTCTGAAGCTCCACTCTGAAGCTCCACTCTGAAGCTCCACTCTGAAGCTCCACTCTGAAGCTCCACTCTGCACTCTGAAGCTCCACTCTGCACTCTGAAGCTCCACTCTGCACTCTGAATCTGCACTCTGAATCTGCACTCTGAAGCTCCACTCTGCACTCTGAAGCTCCACTCTGCACTCTGAATCTGCACTCTGAAGCTCCACTCTGCACTCTGAAGCTCCACTCTGCACTCTGAAGCTCCACTCTGAATCTGCACTCTGAAGCTCCACTCTGCACTCTGAAGCTCCACTCTGCACTCTGAAGCTCCACTCTGAAGCTCCACTCTGAAGCTCCACTCTGAAGCTCCACTCTGAAGCTCCACTCTGAAGCTCCACTCTGCACTCTGAAGCTCCACTCTGAAGCTCCACTCTGCACTCTGAAGCTCCACTCTCCACTCTGAAGCTCCACTCTGCACTCTGAATCTGCACTCTGAAGCTCCACTCTGCACTCTGAAGCTCCACTCTGCACTCTGAAGCTCCACTCTGAATCTGCACTCTGAAGCTCCACTCTGCACTCTGAAGCTCCACTCTGCACTCTGAAGCTCCACTCTGAAGCTCCACTCTGAAGCTCCACTCTGCACTCTGAAGCTCCACTCTGAAGCTCCACTCTGAAGCTCCACTCTGAAGCTCCACTCTGAAGCTCCACTCTGAAGCTCCACTCTGAAGCTCCACTCTGAAGCTCCACTCTGAAGCTCCACTCTGAAGCTCCACTCTGAAGCTCCACTCTGAAGCTCCACTCTGAAGCTCCACTCTGAAGCTCCACTCTGCACTCTGAAGCTCCACTCTGAAGCTCCACTCTGCACTCTGAAGCTCCACTCTGAAGCTCCACTCTGCACTCTGAAGCTCCACTCTGAAGCTCCACTCTGCACTCTGAAGCTCCACTCTGCACTCTGAAGCTCCACTCTGAATCTGCACTCTGAAGCTCCACTCTGAATCTGCACTCTGAAGCTCCACTCTGCACTCTGAAGCTCCACTCTGCACTCTGAAGCTCCACTCTGCACTCTGAAGCTCCACTCTGCACTCTGAAGCTCCACTCTGAATCTGCACTCTGAAGCTCCACTCTGAATCTGCACTCTGAAGCTCCACTCTGCACTCTGAAGCTCCACTCTGAATCTGCACTCTGATGCTCCACTCTGATGCTCCACTCTGAAGCTCCACTCTGAAGCTCCACTCTGAAGCTCCACTCTGAAGCTCCACTCTGAAGCTCCACTCTGAAGCTCCACTCTGAAGCTCCACTCTGAAGCTCCACTCTGAAGCTCCACTCTGAAGCTCCACTCTGAAGCTCCACTCTGAAGCTCCACTCTGAAGCTCCACTCTGAAGCTCCACTCTGAAGCTCCACTCTGAAGCTCCACTCTGAAGCTCCACTCTGAAGCTCCACTCTGAAGCTCCACTCTGCACTCTGAAGCTCCACTCTGAAGCTCCACTCTGAAGCTCCACTCTGAAGCTCCACTCTGAAGCTCCACTCTGAAGCTCCACTCTGCACTCTGAAGCTCCACTCTGAAGCTCCACTCTGAAGCTCCACTCTGCACTCTGAAGCTCCACTCTGAATCTGCACTCTGAAGCTCCACTCTGAAGCTCCACTCTGAAGCTCCACTCTGAAGCTCCACTCTGAAGCTCCACTCTGAAGCTCCACTCTGAAGCTCCACTCTGAAGCTCCACTCTGAAGCTCCACTCTGAAGCTCCACTCTGAAGCTCCACTCTGAAGCTCCACTCTGAAGCTCCACTCTGAAGCTCCACTCTGAAGCTCCACTCTGCACTCTGAAGCTCCACTCTGAAGCTCCACTCTGAAGCTCCACTCTGCACTCTGAAGCTCCACTCTGAATCTGCACTCTGAAGCTCCACTCTGCACTCTGAAGCTCCACTCTGAATCTGCACTCTGAAGCTCCACTCTGCACTCTGATGCTCCACTCTGAATCTGCACTCTGAAGCTCCACTCTGCACTCTGAAGCTCCACTCTGAAGCTCCACTCTGCACTCTGAAGCTCCACTCTGAAGCTCCACTCTGCACTCTGAAGCTCCACTCTGAAGCTCCACTCTGCACTCTGAAGCTCCACTCTGAAGCTCCACTCTGAAGCTCCACTCTGAAGCTCCACTCTGAAGCTCCACTCTGAAGCTCCACTCTGAAGCTCCACTCTGAAGCTCCACTCTGAAGCTCCACTCTGAAGCTCCACTCTGAAGCTCCACTCTGCACTCTGAAGCTCCACTCTGCACTCTGAAGCTCCACTCTGAAGCTCCACTCTGCACTCTGAAGCTCCACTCTGAAGCTCCACTCTGAAGCTCCACTCTGAAGCTCCACTCTGCACTCTGAAGCTCCACTCTGAATCTGCACTCTGAAGCTCCACTCTGCACTCTGAAGCTCCACTCTGAATCTGCACTCTGAAGCTCCACTCTGCACTCTGAAGCTCCACTCTGAATCTGCACTCTGAAGCTCCACTCTGCACTCTGAAGCTCCACTCTGAATCTGCACTCTGAAGCTCCACTCTGAATCTGCACTCTGAAGCTCCACTCTGCACTCTGAAGCTCCACTCTGAAGCTCCACTCTGCACTCTGAATCTGCACTCTGAAGCTCCACTCTGAAGCTCCACTCTGAAGCTCCACTCTGAAGCTCCACTCTGAAGCTCCACTCTGAAGCTCCACTCTGAAGCTCCACTCTGAAGCTCCACTCTGAAGCTCCACTCTGAAGCTCCACTCTGAAGCTCCACTCTGAAGCTCCACTCTGAAGCTCCACTCTGAAGCTCCACTCTGAAGCTCCACTCTGCACTCTGAATCTGCACTCTGAAGCTCCACTCTGCACTCTGAAGCTCCACTCTGAATCTGCACTCTGAAGCTCCACTCTGCACTCTGAAGCTCCACTCTGAATCTGCACTCTGAAGCTCCACTCTGCACTCTGAAGCTCCACTCTGCACTCTGAAGCTCCACTCTGAAGCTCCACTCTGAAGCTCCACTCTGAAGCTCCACTCTGAAGCTCCACTCTGAAGCTCCACTCTGAAGCTCCACTCTGAAGCTCCACTCTGAAGCTCCACTCTGAAGCTCCACTCTGAAGCTCCACTCTGATGCTCCACTCTGATGCTCCACTCTGATGCTCCACTCTGATGCTCCACTCTGAAGCTCCACTCTGAAGCTCCACTCTGAAGCTCCACTCTGAAGCTCCACTCTGCACTCTGAAGCTCCACTCTGAAGCTCCACTCTGCACTCTGAAGCTCCACTCTGAAGCTCCACTCTGCACTCTGAAGCTCCACTCTGAAGCTCCACTCTGCACTCTGAAGCTCCACTCTGCACTCTGAAGCTCCACTCTGAATCTGCACTCTGAAGCTCCACTCTGCACTCTGAAGCTCCACTCTGAAGCTCCACTCTGAAGCTCCACTCTGAAGCTCCACTCTGAAGCTCCACTCTGAAGCTCCACTCTGAAGCTCCACTCTGAAGCTCCACTGAAGCTACACACCGCGCAGGGCAGCTCTGGATGCTGATGCGAGAGGCCAGCTGGGAGGCGCGCTGCTCGTCTTCCTGCTCGTGCTGACTCGGAGAGAAAACTTGTTTTCATTGGGAGAGCGGCCTTCAAAGACCCGGTCACTGCGCCTCTCCGAGTGTTTAGCTTGGGATAAAATGGGCGCAGTGTTGTGGTGATGACAGTAGAGCAAGGGAGGTGCCGGCAATGCCGGACCAGACTCGGGGGCGTTCCCGGCGTCGCGTGACGTCGGCAAAAGGCAAAGAATGTCAGGAACGCCCCCGTGTCTGGTCCGGCATTGACGGACAGGCCCCTCGTCCAATGGCAAGGCTCCGTTTACGGAGCCAGCCAATCAATGACGAGGGCCGACCCAAAGCACCCTACAGTTCTCAACAGGATTTCGCCTGCGCGAAAAGCTGCGCAGAGCGCAGCTTTCGCTAGGCAAAACCTAAAAAGGGAACAAAGGCTGCAGGCTCGGGGGCGGAGACTCTCCAGGGGCGACCAGCACTTCGAGAGGTAAGTTGGGATCTTGGAGCACAGGTAGGTACCCCAAAGGGAGGCACAGGGGGCTGTAGGACGCCGGGTGCAGGGGTGTCTTTGGGTGTCGGAAAAGCTTACCCTCAGCTGGTCGCGGTTGGGGTGGCCTCTGGTTTGGAATCTGGAGGTGTCGTCTGGTTCGTCGAGGAGGGTCTTTGGGCACTAGACTTCGGGTCCCAGTAGCCGGGTGGATGTCCTCGTGGTCTTGGATCACTCGGGCACGGGCCGGGCTCGGCGGGTGCAGAGTGGGCTGGTCCGGAGCTTCCTGACTGGCACCAGGGGGGTTGTTGCAGCAGAGCCTCTGCTGATGGGAGTCCCAGTCTTTAAGAGGGTCAAGGCAATCAGGTCCTCTGCGTGTCCCAAGGTTGCTGTCCGCAGGAGTCGCCGGGATTTAGGCAGGAACAGGTTCCAGGATCGACAGGCCGGTAGGGCTGGGGCCAAGTCAGTTGTTGTTGTTGTCCTGTTAGCAGCTGCGCGGCGGGTCTTCTTCCTCTTGGTCTTCTTTCTTCTTTTCTTATCGGGATCGGAGGAAGGAAGGTTCAGGGAGCCCCTATATACTGAATTTAGGGGTGTTGCAGGTATGGCAAGGGCAGGGACCAATAGGTTCCTGTCCTGGGGTGGGTACACCCCCTGGCCTGCTCCTCTCCAGTGGGAGGGGGGGGCAGGAGCCTAGCTGTGATTGGGCAGGGCTCCCCATCTTGAATATGGCCGGTGCCCGGGGTCGTGCTTCACCTAGTCTCCCCCACCTGAGGGGTGGGGTTGGCACAGGCTGGCACCCCCCCTTCCTGACGTAGTTTTTTCCGCCAGTCTTCCCGCTAGAGTGGGGGTCAGGACTGGTGGGGGTCAGTTGCTGGGTACAGCAAATGGTCTGGAGAAGCTCACAGAGGCGGCATGCCTTTGAAGCTTCCCCCTGCCAATCCTGGGGGAGGAGACCTAGCACCTTGCCCAGGATGTGCATTGTTGCAGGCCCAGGAGAGCGGGAGGCTCTCTACCCAGGGGTCCAGCAACATGTCTGCTGTGTGGTAGCCTCTGCAGCCACTCAGCTCAGACATGGACTGTAGGTTAGGTTTTCAGGGGGCATCTCTAAGATGCCCTCTGGTGCATTTTACATTAAATCCCACACTGGCACCAGTGCGGGTTTAATGTGCTGAGAAGTTTGGTACCAAACTTGTCAGTGTAGCCATTAAGGTGCTGTGGAGTTCGTAATGACAACCTCCCAGCATCATATACTCTTAATGGCATCACTGCACTTACAGTGCCCAGGAATGGCCCTGGGTACTGTAGGGTCACAGGGCTCATGCACCTGTGCCCACACCTCTGGCATAGGGCACCCAGCTAGAGGGGTAACTGAAGTATGCCAGGGCAGTGGGTTCTGTGGGCATGGCACACAGGGATGTGTGCCATGTCGACTCTTGTTTTAGTTCTGTACTTAGACACTCAGCCTTCGAAGGCAGTGTGTGGTGTCAGGGTACAGGGCCCCTGAGGGTAGCACAATAAGTGCTGCAGTCCTTAGGGGTCTTCTCTGGTCACCATGCCCTGGGTACCTAGGGTATCATTTACTAGGCTGACAGGTGGCCAGAGATGCCAATTGGGTTTTAGTTTCAACACAGGTTTAGGAAAGGAACACAGGCCCTGGGTACCTGGTTGGCAGGAACCCAGGGCACACTCAGTCAAAGCACATCAGCAGTTCGGAAAAAAGTGGGGGCATACCAATGCAAGAAAGATGGCCCTTCCTCACAACGGAGTATAGTTCAAGTGGAATATGTCTTCTACTTTCTCTGTCACGTAGATCCCCAAGTATCTCTTTGGGCGAGTGTTGTAGACAGATCTAAAATCTGGCAATAGTGAATCGATGGAACAATTGCACAGAAATATCTCCGTCTTGGACTTATTTGTTTTATAGCCTCCTATTGCCTGGAATCCGAGAAAATCCTCACGATATCGTCAGCATACAATTTTATGTCAGTCATCCCTTGAAGGGAGACGGTACGCACCTTTTTCTGTCCGATTGCTATTGCTAGGGGCTCTATAAATAACGCAAATAAAATAGGGGAAAGAGGACACCCTTGCCTGGTGCCTCTATTTATTGGTCCAGTCCGTTTTAGAGCAATCTCACTCCTTGGTAAAAAATATAAACCATGTCATAATGGTAGGTTGGTGAAACTTGGTTGACCCTCCTGAGTAAGAGGGTGTTGAATATGCTACAAATTGCACTATCCTATGCAGTGGAAATCGTCACTAAGATGCACTCTGGAAAATATTTCACTAATTTTAAACAGATGTTTCTTCAAATTTCCTTTTATATCTTTATTCTGAAATTTCTTCAAATTGTTTCTTTAACAATGATTGTGTTCAGCATATATTTCAAATCATACGCCCAATGCATTTCGGGCCTTGCCCTTCTACAGGGGACTTATTTTCTGCAATGGGTAAATCACACAGCATTTAGCATTTCCATCAATATTACACTGTCATCATTGGTTGATGTTTAGGAAAATACCATCACTGGTGAGTACCTTATATCCCAAAGTGAAAACCTTAGACTGAAGTGGTGAATGGTATCGCTCAAAGTTTTCATTGAAAAAATGCGAACAAAGTCGTGACACCGATTTTCAAAAAGGAAAAAAATGAATGCAAACTGAAAATTTAATGCGAAAGTGACCCTAACCGTAAAATGAAAGGTGAACAAACAATGTCACGGTGCCGTTAGAAATTCATGCACTAGTAACCCGTACTTTGTATCACAAGTGTTCAAAATGCCGCTGAGCATTAATAACTAGAACATCAAAAACATACACATTTCAGTTAACTCATGTAAAATCATCGAGAAAACTTAGACATGCGGAGCCTATAAAACAATGAAAGAAAATGGCTAACACAGCAAAATGACCACAATTACAACTACATTTTTGTTTTCAATTACAACCGTTTTTTTTAAAAAGGATGAAAAATACAATATCCAGTGGCTCGTAAAGTCCCTTTTTCTAAGTTCAACACAAGTTCAGCTGTCAGATAAAAAACTATGTTTAGGTAACTATTCCTTTTCTTTATCCAGTCTACATGTCAAATAACGAGAAAGACGCTTACCTCGAATGTTCCAAACAGTGAGCCTCCTCGAGTCCCGCAAACTGAATCGGTTTTCATAACCCGACAACAAAATAAACCACTGCGGGTCAGCCTCACGTGACTCCACAAAAATAGAAATTGAAAATAGAATATAGTACAGCGAGATGGTGGAAAGTAAGGGGAAGAAATACTTCCGCTTTCAATAATCCAAAAGCAAGAGAAAAGCAAAAGATATCCAAACACAAAATCCTCAATATATCGAGAATAAACATTAAGGTGAAAAGATAGGAAAATTTAAAGAGAAGAAAGCAAGTGTACTCTATATATTTTCAACCTGCTTTAGAAAATGTTTTCATGATATAAATTACAGTAGTATCACCAGGTAAATTCAGAATGAAAATAAAAATAATTATAACAGCTAGTATGCACGTGAAAATTGGTATACATATAAACAATTGTACGTTTCACAAGATTGTTATACATGTCAAACATATCATGTTGGCTTGTCTGCGACAGAATGACTGAATTTAAAAGTTCGTATTTCATTGTAAAGGAAACAATTTAGATCTACACGCTCATTAAGTCCTTTTGGATGCACCATATTTAAAAAGTTAATCCAGTGTATTTCCCTTCGCAATAAATGTTGCGTGCTATCCCTTCCAGGAAGTATTTGAGTTTGCTCTAGTACCAGAAAACCTAACTAGCTCGGATTGTGATTATGAGAATTGAAGTGTGTGGCCAAGAGTAAACTACTCTATGTGGAAGGTGTTTCACTCTCTTTCCTGAACTCCTTTCTCTCAAATGGGGGTCTTCTTCTGAATTGAGAGTCATCTGATGACGGTCATCCGTTGATCTTCCGGTATTGGGATTCTGCTGTAGGCGTCAAACAAATATCTGCCCAGTTGTAGACTTCTCCCAACTTGTAATCCAATGTATCTCTTTTAAATGTTCTAATTTTGTTTTCATTAATCTCTTTTGTGTATGTGTCTGTTTATTGATGTCATCCAATATCTCATTTAATTCTTCTTTACTCAATACTTGAATCACTTCCTGTTTGAATTGTTGTGTTTCCTTGTTTAGATCTTCAATTAATTTTGCCAACTCTTCAATAATTAGTAAAATGAGGTCCAAGGAACACTTGTTAAGTATAGCTTGCCACTTTTCTGTGAAACGAGGATTATTTTTACATAATGTCGATTTAAGAGAGATGTGTAATCCCCGGGGAATTCTTTTAACTTTGTGGTACAATCTCTCTTAAATCGACATTATGTAAAAATAATTCTCGTTTCACAGAAAAGTCAATCAAATTGAGGGTCACAGCTTCTTGTGACGGCAGTAACTTGATTTACATGATAAAATGTCCATGTGGACTTGCCTATGTGGGCAAGACGGAACGTAAAATAAAAACACGTCTAATTGAACATAAGAGTAACATTTGCACAAAGAATTCCAAACACTTCAATTCTCATAATCACAATAAAAGCAAGTTATGTTTTCTGGTACTAGAACAAACTCAAATACTTCCTGGAAGGGATAACACAAAACATTTATTGTGAAGGGAAATACACTGGATTCAATTTTCAAATACGGTGCATCCAAAAGGACTTAATGAGCGTGTAGATATGAATTGTTTCCTTTAAAATGAAATATGAACTTTTAAATTCAGTCATTCTATCATAGACAAACCAACATGATAATATGTTTGACATGTATAACAATCTTGTGATACGTACAATTGTTTATATGTATACCAATTTTCACGTGCATGGTAGCTGTTATAATTATTTTTATTTTCATTCCGAACTTACCTGGTGATACTACTATAATTCATATAATGAAAACATTTTCTGAAGCAGGTTGCAAATATATAGCGTACCTTTGAGTCCTTCTCTTTACATTTTCTTATCTTTTCACCTTATTGTTTATTCTGGATATATTGAGGATTGTGTTTTTTGATATCTTTTGCTTTTGGATTATTGAAAGCGGAAGTCTTTCTTCCCCTTACTTTCCACCATCTCGCGGTACTATAGTCTATTTTCAATTTCTATTTTTGTGGAGTCACATGAAGCAGACCCGCGGTAGATTATTTTGGTGTTGGGTTATGGAACCGATTCAGTTTGCGGGACCAGAGGAGGCTCATTGATTGGAACATTTGGGGTAAGTGTCTTTCTGGTTACTTGATATGTAGACTGGATAAAGAAAAGGAATAGTTACTTACACATATTTTTTTATCGGACAGCTGAACTTGTGTTGAACTTAGAAAACGGGACTCTACAAGCCGCCGGATATTGTATTGGAGTTTTTTCATCCCTTTTTTTAAAAAAACTGTTCTAATTGGAAACAAAAACGTAGTTGTAATTGTGGTCATTTTGCAGTGTTCGATAGCGATTTTATTACACTGTTTTATAGGCTCCTCAAGTCTGAGTTTGACACACTTCCTTTCTCGATGATTGCACATGAGTCAAATGATAAGATGTGTACGTTTTCGGTGTTCGTTATTAATGCTCGGCGGCATTTAGAACACTCATGATACAAAGTACTGGTTACTAGTGCATGAATTTCAAACTGCACCGTGACATTGTGTGTTCACCTTTAATTTTTTGGTCAGTGTCACTCTTGCATTAAATTTTCAGTTTGCATTCATTTTTTTCCTTTTTGAAAATCTGTTTCACGGCCTCTTTGTTCACATTTTTTCAATGAAAACTTTATTGAGCAATAGCATTCACTACTTCAGTCTAAGGTTTTCACTTAGGGATATAAGGTACTCACCAGTGATGGTATTTTCCTATACATCAACCAATGATGACAGTGTAATATTGATTGAAAAGCTAATTGCTGTGTGTTTTACCCATTGCAGAAAATAATTCCCCTGAAGAAGAACAAGGCCCGAAATGCATTGGGCTTATGATTTGAAATAGATGAACACAATCAATGTTAAAGAAACAATTTGAAGTCGTTTCTGAATAAAGATAAAGGAAAATTGAAGCATTATCTGTTTAAAATTATTGAAATATTTTCCAGAGTGCATCTTGGTGACGTTTTCCACTGCATGGGATAGCGCAATTCATAGCCTCTATTTATTGGACAGGTGCCTAAGTTTATGGAGTTAATTAGAATTTGCACCTGTGGGTTAATGTATAACCGTCGTATTTAGATCTTCTGTTGTTTTCTTAGATATATTCTTTATTTTCGTTCACATAAAACGGCACAGCCAACGCGTTTCATCCCCAATTGTGCCTAGGGAATTTCGTCAGGGCATATACTGAACGGTCAGGTTGATGCGGTGGTCCTAGAGAAGGTCGCTCTATGGAAGCTGTTGTAAAAATGATCGCAATAGATCACAGTGTTTTCCTGGGAAAAGTATGCCGCTCAGGTCCGAGTAGGATAGAAGTTCATGTCCCCCGGATTAGCCGAAGATATAGGTTGTGACGGACAGGGTGTCTGTAGATCCTGGACACGTATAGTGCCTTGAGGGGACTTCCCGGCAAAAGCCGTTCAGCGTTCTCCGGGGGATAGACGGCTCGTGTAGTTCCTGGACTTCGCGTTATTGCGGAAAGTACCTTTGATATGGTACCCGTTCTCCGCCGCTCCTCCTCATGGATTAGTGGAAGCTTCAACCTGACCGTTCAGTATATGCCCTGACGAAATTCCCTAGGCACAATTGCGGATGAAACGCGTTGGCTGTGCCGTTTTATGTGAACGAAAATAAAGAATATATCTAAGAAAACAACAGAAGATCTACATATTTAATGGACTTTTTGTGCTACTAATTTCATTGAGTGCGCCTCTCTACTCTTTTTTTCTATTGCTGATATACATCCTTGGCAGCGGATGGTGAGAGCAGCAGCACCACCAAATAATTTTGAAACAGGCAAAGTTGATGTGCGAAACCTTGGTCAGCTGCTGTGTGCTTTGGTTTATTATAACCGTCGTATTGGCTGTGTGAACCCATCTGGGAAGCCAAACTTTTCCAAGAGTAAAAACAGACATTCCTATGAAACTAGATCGAACGCTTTTCCAGCGTCTAAAAATCAGATCTGGGCCTCAATCCTGTTTTTATTTTTAAAAATCAATCAATCAAGGCATTTATAGAGCGCACTACTCACCCGGAGGGTACCAAGGCGCTTGGGGGGGGGGGGGGGTGGGGGGGGGGGGGGTAACGCTACTGCTCGAACAGCCAGGTCTTGAGCTTCTTCCTGAAGGAGAGGTGGTCTTGGGTCAGGCGAAGGTCGGGAGGGAGGGTGTTCCAGGTCTTGGCGGCCAGGTAGGAGAAGGACCTTCCTCCTGTTCTCGCTCTTCGGATGCGGGGGACGGCGGCGAGGGCGTGGTTGGTCGATCGGAGGTGGCGTTTGGGAGCGTAGAAGTTGAGGCGGTTGTTGAGGTAGCTCGGGCCTTGGTCGTGTAGGGCTTTGTGTGCGTGGGTGAGGAGACGGAAGGTGATTCTCTTGTTGACGGGGAGCCAGTGCAGGTCTCTCAGATGTCCGGAGATGTGGCTGCGTCGGGGGATGTCGAGGATGAGTCTGGCTGAGGCGTTCTGGATCTGCTGGAGTCTCTTCTGGAGCTTGGCGGTGGTTCTGGCGTAGAGGTCGTTGCCGTAGTCCAGTCGGCTGGTGACGAGGGCCTGGGTGACCGTCTTCCTGGTCTCGGTGGGGATCCACCGGAAGATCTTCCGTAGCATGCGCAGGATGTTGAAACAGGACGCGGAGACGGCGTTGACTTGTCTGGTCATGGAGAGGGAGGAGTCCAGGATGAAGCCCAGGTTGCGTGCGTGGTCTGTCGGTTTGGGTGCGGTGCCCAGGGCGGGGGGCCACCAGGAGTCGTCCCAGGCAGAGGGCGAGGAACCCAGGATGAGGACTTCCGTCTTGTCTGAGTTCAGTTTCAGGCGGCTGGTCGTCATCCACTCGGCTACGTCTTTCATCCCTTCGTGGAGGTTGGTTCTGGCGGCGGCGGGGTCGTTGGTCAGGGAGAGCATCAGCTGGGTGTCGTCGGCGTAGGAGATGATGTTGAGGTTGTGTTGGCGTGCGATGGCCGCAAGGGGGCTCATGTAGACGTTGAAGAGGGTGGGGCTGAGCGAGGAGCCCTGAGGAACGCCGCAGATGACCTCCGTGGCTGTAGATCTGAACGGTGGTAGGCGGACTCTCTGTGTCCTTCCAGCGAGGAAGGAGATGATCCACTCCAGTGCCTTCTCCTGGATTCAGATGTTGCTGAGGCGCTGCACTAGGGTGCGGTGGCAGACAGTGTCGAACGCCACGGAGAGGTCTAGGAGGATGAGGGCCGCTGTTTCACCGTTGTCCAGCAGGGCCCGGATGTCATCGGTGACAGCGATGAGGGCGGTCTCGGTACTGTGGTTGGCTCGGAAGCCAGTCCAGTGCTTCTAGTAAAAATGTCATGTTGGTATGGAGTAGTCTCCCAGCTACGAAACCGCACTGACCCGTGTGAATAAGAGAGCCCACCATTCTATTCAGCCTATTAGTAAGAAGCTTTGTAAAGATTTTATAATGGACATTAAGAAGGCTTATGGGCGTATACGAATTAGCGTTCTCGTGGTTTTTATCCTTCTTCAGGATACTAACCACTACGGCTGTATGAAAAGATAGCGGAGGGTCTCCCCCTTTAAGAAGATGCTTAGCAAGTTTTAAAATGTCAATATTAAGGGTTGAAGCGAACCTTTTAAAAGATTTGACGGGAAAGTCGTTCACCAGTTGCTTTACAGTTTGTCATCAAATTTATAACTAAATGAAGTTCAATCGTAAAACCCACTAGCAATTCTTCTCGAAATTCGCTATTTAAATAAGGAATAGGCAAATTGTGAAGGAATCAGACAATAGATTCGGAGGATGCAAGATGGTCTGATTGATAAATTCCCTTGTAATGCTTAAACAAGCATTGGCATAGCTAATAGGTTTCGCCTTTGGGACCTTACAAGTGTTTAGCCATGCAACACTTGATGTTGTTGCACCAAGGATATTGTGCTGGATAACTAAACACTTATAAGTATTTAGTTATACATCAGGTCCCAAAGGCGAGAACTATTGGCTAGGCCAATGCTCGTTTCGCTTATGGAGGGTGGTAAGGCAGCAGAGACAATTGGAAGGTGATGGGTGGAAGGGAAGAAGTAAGAGGGTCAACAGAAAGACGGAGTGGAAGGGAAGAACTAAGACTGACAAGGGTGGGTGGTAGAATGGTAAGAAGCGTCACTGACAAGCAGGGGCCAGAGGGGAGGAAGAAATCAAGACAATTGGGGAGTGGGAGGGGAAGAAGCGACATGGACAAAGTGGGGTGGGTGGGGAGGGAAGAAGAAATCAAGACCATTGGGAAGAAAGGGGAAGAAGCGACAGGTACACGGGTACCCCATCCTCTATTACTTCACTTAGGTACACTGTAGTGTAGAGCTCATATTCCTGCATAACGTACCCAAGTGAAAATATAAATTACACATTCTCTGCTTACTTCCTAAAGAGAAAGCTGCAATGTGCACATTGTGTTCTTGAGTCCGTTATAAAAGTAAAACTGGAATGTACATTTCATATCGCTCCACTTAATTCCACTAGTAAAACTGTGATGTGCACACCTTATACCTGCTTACTCGACAATAGTGATTTTTTTTTCTTACACGTTACACTAGCTTTCTTGCCATGACTTCTAATGCTCTATAAAAGTAAAATTGTAATGTGGGCATCTCCTGCTCTCTTTCCACAAGTAAACCTGTAATGTACACATCATTCCCAGCTGAGCTTCCTAACAAAAATAAACTGTAATGCACACATCATGTCATTGCTTTCTATATCAAAGTAAATAGGTCATAATATATACATACTCGGCTTAGTTTACACATGTATAAATGTAATGTATGCATTCACAGAAGTGAGGCGGTAATGTACATATCTAATCTACCTCACTTACACGTCATTGGCAGAAAGGCTGCGCAGAGGCTCGTAAAAGCCTTTGCTCGTAAAAGCCTTTGCTCAAATTCAAGAGATGCTCGTTCAGAAAACAGGACAGCTTCAGACATGTGCTTCATGGCGAAACGAAACGCAGTACGGTGTCTGCCCTGCTTTAAATAACCCCAGTTTTTTTTCTGGGGATAAAAAGTTAATTGGAATTTTGATGCACGGCATACATGCACCTTTGGATCTGGACGCAGAGGGTTGGACACTCCGCATATAAACACAAACCGGATAGTAACAAACAAGAGCGGCACTTGACCAGACGAGCACCTACATCCCAACCTCTGTGCAGAGGGGGCAGCTGTTGACATCCTGCAGAGAGCTCGGCTTTTGTTACTGGTGGAGGTGGATACTTTGTCAAGTATCGGAGCATGGAGTATGGGGGCACCCCAAGCCCCGAAGATCTTATGCTACATAAGACGTCCTATATGCAGACGGCATAGCCTGGATCATAAACAACCCCAGAGTACCAGTGTGCCACTGCCAAGCACATCCCTGAAACCGTCATGCAACAGCAGTCATGCGATTCATTCTGAAACACACCTTCCTAAAGATTCCTCGTGGTTATCCAGCAAACATGCCAAGCTCACGTCTGAAGATAGGATGCAGCAGTGGGCATGTCACAAATTCTGAAAGGCACCCACATTAAAGATCATATGTGTAAAATCAGAACAACACACCAAGCATATGCGCGAAGATGTAATGCGACAGTGGGCGCGGCGCTTTCGTGCGGGTATTGGTTTCAGGCAGCTTCGCAGCGCGGACTCCCACGCACAACAACGCAGCATAGCCTAAAGTTTTAATAAAAACCACGCGTGCCTTTGCAAAATGTCAACGCTTCACAAAATGTCCAAAAAATGCTAAACGTGTCTATTTCCCCTCCAATATTTCGTTATTTCAATATTCCCTGGGCAAATGAAACTGACGAAGGGGGAGGGGGAGAAGGGAGGGGGTAGTGCAAGCAGAGGAGCATGATTCACGCGCTGTAAGGCTTAATGAGCCATTACAGAAAGTGCACGTTCACGCGCGCTAACCGCACGCTTGAGGCCAGCAAAAGCCTGTGGGTAGCACTTTGAAAATCCACTTACTAAATGTCTCGCAGAGCAGCGCATGCGCTGGCTCAGGCGAGACTTAAAAAGGCCTCAGATATATCCAGAGTTCTAGTTAGGCGTGTCTGGGGGAGGGATGAGCGGCAGATGTGACCCACGCACATAGCCGCTAAGTGTCACCTGATTCACCGAAGCTCCGCCTGCTTCTCCACAGCAGTCCCAGGCCACGCTAGAATGGCTGCCTCTTCTCCGAGCCAGCGAGGTTAACCCACAGTGCAAGGGGGGCAGAGAATCCTCCTCCACCGCTCTACACCACAGAAGCCGGGAACCAGGTAGGTCATCATAAAGGGGGCAGGTGCTCTTGTCGGACCCCGTTAGGACCTCGCGAAGTCAGGAAGTGTGTCCTGGTTGCTCCCGGGTGTTCCCCGTACGGGCCCCAGTCCGACCTAAGCCACAAAGACGCCTGCATTGCCTGCAACACCTGCACCTGCACGTTTGCTTTTTTACGGGGCAGAAGGTAGAAGTGTCCGGCGCCAGTCAATATAGAAAGAATTGCAATGCCTAAAGTCAACACGATTACCGGCACCGGTGAGACCCAGGCAGGTAGCAACAAGGGAGGAGGAGGAGGAGAGTCAGTACAAGCGGGTGCACTGAAGCAGGCAAAAGCAGCAGCAGAACAGCTCCAGTGGTGCTTTTCTTTTCTTACATACATCACTGGAATCTTCTGGAATCCCAACACTCCACTCCACTCCACTCCATTCCATTCCATTCCTCTGTGGGCGACCTTTGGGGAGTTCTGAGGTCGTGAGTAGTGAGTTGAGTTGAGCGGAGGGCTGGGCAGTCCACGTTAGTATAAGCCACGGACTACTGTGGGGGCATTAAGACTCTAAACAGACTTTAAAACTCTCTGTCCTGTGGCGCACACCCTAACTGTTTAACCACCTAGCACCATCTAGCAGTACCAGCTTCTGTATTGTTATTCAGCGTTTTCAGAGCTCTTCTGCAGCGTGGTGTGTGGCCCCAGTTCAGACAATTAGTGGTGGCGTTCCAGCATTTAGACACCCAGGCTATTTCTTGGACATTTCTTCTCCATGTTTACTCCCCTATTCATTAAGTCTGGTTGGCTCGCTAAAAAGATCTGGATATGCATGGAAACCAGAGCAAAGTGGTGTCGGGAAAAGAAACCTAGAGATGCCTGGACAAACAATGTCAACATCTTCACCAGCCCCAAGAGGGATGCGTAGTGGCCAAAGAAATGCCCAACAGAGGATGGATTTGAAGGCAAAGGCATTGGCTGAGAAGGATAAGCAGTCTGAGCAAAATGCTCTGCAGGGTTTCTCAGATGAAGATGAATATTCACCTGAACAGTTATTATATCTAAGCTACCTATCCCAAGCCACAGGTGGAGAGGTTGGAGAGGTTCGAGTAGCAGGCAATGCCAATAGGGGAGATGATTATCAGCTCAGCCGCAAGCAGTACCCTCTATTTCATAAGCTTCTCTTTCCACAGAATAACTCAAATGGCATGTCCCAACCGAGCAACAATAGCGGTAGGGGGACAGTGGCAGTGTTTCCCGGACCCGCTGGCCTGCTTGGGACCATCAGCCTGTATTATCAGTCCTCGCGTGTTGCGTATGCATAAGATTTTAAACCTGTTAAACCTGCTAAAATTGTGAATTGATTTTAAAAATTTACAACCTGCTAAAATTGTGAATTGATTTTAAAAATGTACACATCTGTGACACTTGAATTTAAAAGGTGCACACACCCGCACATACATGCAGAAACATCACCTGAGGCTTAGACTCCTGAGCGCTCGCTTCCCCGTGATTGTGCTCCGGGGAGGGAGAACACCACTTCCGGTTTCGCTGAGCGGTTAGCGCTCTAGCGGCCAGGGCTGACGGGGCTATTTAGGCTGAGCTGTGCTTTCCCGCGCTGCGGTAGGGGGACAGTGGCAGTGTTTCCCAGACCCGCTGGCCTGCTTGGGACCATCAGCCTGTATTATCAGTCCTCGCGTGTTGCGTATGCATAAGATTTTAAACCTGTTAAACCTGCTAAAATTGTGAATTGATTTTAAAAATGTACAACCTGCTAAAATTGTGAATTGATTTTAAAAATTTACACATCTGTGACACTTGAATTTAAAAGGTGCACACACCCGCACATACACGCAGAAACATCACCTGAGGCTTAGACTCCTGAGCGCTCGCTTCCCCGTGATTGTGCTCCGGGGAGGGAGAACACCACTTCCGGTTTCGCTGAGCGGTTAGCGCTCTAGCGGCCAGGGCTGACGGGGCTATTTAGCCCTCGCCCCCTCCTGAGCGCGCAGCGATCGCGCGCAGGAGAGCCGAAGACATCGCCGAAGACTAGCCAAAGAGTGGCCCGTCTGCGCCCGTCCGAGACAGGACGGGGCCAGCCACTCTGCCCTTGTTACTATGGACTGCCCAATGATCGCCCCTAGTATCAGGTATGCACCACACGCTCTTAAGATGCTGCAACCCCAGGAGAATCATAGCTGCACAAATAGAACGCTAAGATGTCCAGAGGGTCCCTTTTCCTGCATCAAATGCGGATTTCAAGCTACTCACTCCTACATCACTGCTGGACGGCCTATTGACAGTATAGACTCTCAGGGAGGCTGGAAAAGCTTTTTGTTAAATGTCAGATCACTCCCTAAACACCATATACAATTATGGGACACCATTTACAGCAATCAGCCTGAGATATGTTTCCTAACAGAAACATGGCTGAAACCCCATACTATCCCCACTATCACCCTAGGGATACCCATGGGATATAAAATTCTTCGTCAAGACCGCCCTGAGAAGGTAGGAGGTGGGACGGCTATCATATATAGAGACACATTGAATATTAGAGTCTTAGAACAAGTGATGCTACCTACCATGGAAGTATTAATCTTTTATTTAAAAATCAGTCCCAAGGTACATTGGAAAGGAGCACTAGTTTATCGACCGCCTGGACCCAATGCTGGGTTCTCCCTTGCTCTCACTGAATTGTTAGCCCCCCACATGAAAGCTAACGAGAACTTTATTTTACTTGGAGATTTTAATTTTCATATTGACACTGATGATCACCCTGATACGAATGTATTCCTGGCAGATCTTGCTCTTTTAGGTTTACATCCTCGAAATAGTGGACCTACTCATTCAGGTGGTCACACTCTGGATTTGATCCTTACTACCCATCCCAATGTCCATTGCCACCCCCCTAAGCACATCTACTGGTCTGACCATAAAATGATAGATTTCCTTTTACCACACTTATCCAATTCCATAAATCGCCCTGCCACTTATTCCACCAAACGTAGACCATGGCATAAAATTACTCCTGCCAGGCTCACACAAACATGGAAACAGCCTATACTCTCAAATTCCGATAACATCGACACTACTCTCTCAAAGTTTAACTCCACACTGGCGACAGCCATTGACACTCTGGCTCCTCAGAAAAATGTAAAAAAACCTACCTCAGCTAAAAGGGAAGCATGGTATACTGAGGCCCTTAAAACAGAAAAGCAGGGATGTAGAAAACTGGAGAAACTTTGGAGACGGACAGGCAAAGGGGAAGACAAGAACCGGTATTTGGAGGCTATGACTTCCTATTACAAAAACATAAAAAAAGCAAGAAAAATAAGTCTCACCACCCAAATTGCAGAGGCGGGCAACTCTACAAGAGAGCTATTTAAAATCATTCAAACCTTTACCAATCCCGTAGTATGTGAGAGCCCAGATACCTTCACTCAAGTTCTATGCGATGAAATATCTCAGTTCTTTGAGGACAAAATAGAAGGGATATATAAGAAAATCACTGCAGTCTCAGGTCCCCTGGAAACCGAGGTCCCTGAAACTTTCCCAATGGTGACCTCTGGGAATACTCTTCTAGCAATCCCAAAAATAACTATTAAAGACCTGACTGCACTTATCAATCAAATAAAGACCGGCTCTCCTACTGATTTGATACCCGCCAAACTAATCTCCCCTCTGAGCGAGATATTAGGACCCCCCATCCAGAAACTACTCAATCTCTCCTTTGCCAAGGGACAACTCCCACATTCCTGGAAGGAAGCGGTAGTGAACCCCATACGCAAAAATTCCACCTGGCCCTGGTCAGAACTCTCCAACCTCCGCCCGATTTCTCTCCTTCCTTTCTTCAGCAAACTGGCAGAGAAACACGCTAACAACATCCTCTCCAGCTTTATCGAGGCGACAGGGGGCCTGGACCAATCTCAATCTGGGTTCAGGCCCAACCACAGCACTGAATCAGCCCTTCTATCTGTGACAGATAAGATCAAAATGTCACAGGACAGAGGTGGTTCTATGATTCTAGTGCTGTTGGACCTGTCCGCAGCCTTTGATACCGTGTCCCACAACATCCTTCTCAGCCGTCTGCAGGGAGTTGGAATTGGAGGCTTAGCACTATCATGGTTGGAGAGCTTTCTTTCCGGGAGATCACAATCTATCAGCCTAGGCCCCTTTCGTTCCATCTCAAGGGTGCTCACGAAGGGGGTGCCACAGGGCTCATGCCTTAGCCCTACATTGTTTAATGTATATGTGGCCCCCCTTGCTGAGATTGTGAGGAAATATGGGTTCATACCAGTTTCCTACGCTGATGACACCCAGCTCCTATACCCTTTCAGCTCCCTTGGCCCTAAAGTCAAGGAGAACTTTGCTGAGGGTATGAGGGCAGTGTCACATTGGATGGCTGTGAACTGCCTCCAATGTAATGTGACAAAAACAGAGGTCATGCTCTTTGGCAAGGCGAGTCTCCTCTGGTCCCCAGACTGGTGGCCAATAGATCTTGGACCAGTACCTACATCCAAACCTCATGTAAAGAATCTAGGGGTGAAGTTGGACCAAAAGCTGACCTTGAAGGAACACACCAACTACATCGCAGGGTTGTGTTTCCACACCATCGGCCTACTTAGACGTGTCTTCCCGTATCTCCCTGCCACCTATAGGAAGACACTTGTACAGGCCTTGGTGACCAGTCGTCTGGACTACTGTAACGGCCTGCTGACATTAGCAAATGCAGATGCAGTGGGTCGTTTGCAGATAGTCCAGAACACAGCAGCAAGATTGGTCATGAATGCTCCAGCTAGGACTCCGTCTAAGCCCTTGTTGAAAGAACTACATTGGCTACCCATACGGCAGCGTATCAACTTTAAGATATGCTGCACGGTTCACAAATGCCTCTATGGAGCAAGTCCCAAATATCTGTCTCAATCCCTTGAGTTGTATCAGCCCAGCAGGTCTCTCCGCTCAAGTAATCAAGCCCTTCTAAAACCTCCTACCAAAAGAAATCCAGACAAGGAGACCGTGCTTTCTCCTCGGTCGGACCTGCCTTATGGAACAAACTTCCCACTGATGTAAGAATGACCATCAACCACCTGTCCTTCAGAAAGACTTTAAAGACCCTTCTTTATCAAGAAGCATTCCTGTCTTTTTAATTTCATTTATGCACTATCTGATGATTCTATAGCTGGCAAAGCGCGGAGATACTCTTACGGGATTGATTCCAGCGCTATAGAAGAATTTAAAATAAAAAAAAAAATAAACAATGGACCAATGTCCAAACCTCAACCTGACCATCAAGGGCAACCTGCTCCGCTGGCGCAGTCAATCCAGTCACAGCCTCAATCCCACTCACAGATCGAGAAAGACTCATGTTAACGCCCCTCCAACTCAAGGCGAACAAGCAATTTTACAGGCCACGCAGGGTGTAGTAAGTGGCATTCAAGCCTTCCCAGAAGCGCCAGAGTCAGAGACTATGTCGGAGTCTGAATCGGATCGAGATCCGGTGACCTCATGTGATGAGACTAAAGGAAAGATCTCAATAAAAAGTATGCTCACAACCATCCTATAAGAGGCAAGGGATTTTAAATTATCTCAAGCACTTGAAATTGCACAGTTGTATGAAAGACTGTCCAATTTGAGCAGAGTTTAGTGAATATCCCCAAAAGGCTATCAGAAGTTGGAAATAGTGTCTCAGACCTAGAGGACAATACGTCAGCTATGCAGAAGACATCCAAGTGCATAACAAAAACAAGTACCAGATGGAGCTAAAACTCCAGGACTTAGAAAATTATAATAGGAGACCATCTGAGTCTGGTCGGAGTACCGGAAGGCCTGGAGAATGCGGATATGGTGGCTTGGTCCGAGACGCTCCTAAGAAAGGTAATTCCAGAGCTACAAGGAGACCTCACAATCACTAGAGCCCATAGAGTTCCTGTACAGAAACAGCTGAATGCCAAATACCCTGGCACAATCTTAATGAATTTCGCAGACTACAGAATTAAGGAAAGAATTCTAAGCACAGCAATACCAAAAAGATAATTTTCTACTTCAGAGATCCAACATTTTAAAATCTTTCGGACATGTCCGCAGCTTCAGCACGCAGACAGAAGAATTTTATTCAGATGATTGACTCCTTTAAGGCAAAAGGAACACAAGCCTTAATCGTCCAACAATCAAAGTTAAAAGTTTTAGTTAAAGGAAATGTTTTTATTTTCACTAACATACCTGTAGGTCAATCTTTTTCGGAAAAACTGTGTGCTGTGTAAGAGAAGATATACTGTAGTTATAAGAAAGACAAGGGTGGCTCCAGGCAAAAACATGGATGATTTGTTAGCTTAAGGGTGGACATGAGGTGAACCAGGAGACGCAAAATGATGCAATAAGATGGCATCCAGTAAAAAGGGGAGGAAGGAGGGAATAGTGGGAAATTCAGTCCTTGGGGGTGGGGGGGGATTGAGGTGGAGAGGGTGGAGCATCTAGAAAAGAGAAAGTTCTTGTGTGAAGTTTTATTATTGCAGCATTTGTATAGATTTTACAGAGGAACACTTAATAGAAGAGCTGTTCATTATGAAAAGTACTGTACATATTTTCTAGGCACTCAAGCACTTTATACACTCCATTTATACAATGCACCTTAGGTATCAATGTTCTATCGCACTTTACAGTTTCGCTGCTAACACAACTTGCTGCTCAATGCTAAATAAAATTGCACTTTAGGCGGCCATCCTCTGGGAAGCGGCTTTTTAGGAAGGTATTTTACCAAACATATAGTTAGAGAAGTAGGGCACTTAAGCATTTTATATACTTCATTTATATAATGCACTTTAGGTATCTATGCTCTATTCCACGCTATATTTTAGCTGCTATGAAGATTTGCTGCTCAATGCTAAATTTGCACAGTAGACTGCCATCTGTTAGGAAGCGGCTTTATTTATTTATTTATTTTAAAGATAGGAAGGTAGTTTTTGAAAAACATGGTAAACCTCTACAGGGCCAAAGGAGTATGTTAGGAGTATGTCAGTATTCTTATGATCGGTACTGTATTTATATATTTAGGCGCTACCCATGGTTTTGATGTTACGCAGTCAACTGAATAATATTTTACTATGCTACTGGCTTTATTTTGTTAGCCCAAGTCACTAACTATCTTAGGCACTGCTGTGTTCTCTTGGACACTCTGTACTTATGTGGCCTACACCATGCATTAGGGCATATTTTGCTAATCCATATAAAGCTGGTTCAAGTGCGCTTTCACAACCTTTAGAGCCCCAAGAAGTCTGGGGGTCCCAGGAGGGGTTTACTTTTAAGTATATAACAAGGTATAATAACTATGAGTAAGAATAACCTAACAATACTCTTTGAATGCTAATGGGCTTAACAATAGGCGTAAGTCCCATGCAATTGAAAGCTGGCTTAGAGGGCACAATCCCAATGTTATCTTTTTTCAAGAGTATCCCAGACGCAAGTAAAATCTTCAAGGACTGGACGGGCTTCCATTGCTCATCTGTCTCAGGTAGCGCGCAGAGGCTGTGGGCATTTTTGTAGGCAAGCACGTTCAATTTCAAGTAAATTCATCACACTCGGACCCAGGGGGAAGATGGACATTTATCCATGGAAAACTAAATCAGTTAAACCTCATCCTGGCCACAATTTACGCACCCATCATTGATGACCCACTCCCTCTTTTACAGCTAAAACAAACCTTATCTTGTATCCCTGGACACATTATATGGGGAGGTGATTTTAACTTCTTGCAGGACCCTTCTGTTGACTCCACGAAGAACAAGCGCAAACAAATAAACCTCAGATCTCCATTGCCCTGGCGCGCTGTAAAAATTTAGATATCAGACAATTGGCGCCTTAAAAACCCAGGCAAGCGAGAGAACTCTTGCTATTCAGCAAAATATGATTCAGCATCTAGAATAGATTTCTTCTTGACCTCGTACAATCTTTGTCAATAAGTATGATCATATTCGAAACACTTTTTCTGATCATGCCCAAATAAAAATGAAATTGCTGCCGGAAGCGGGGACGGAAAATGTACTGAGAAGATGGTATTTTAATCAATTCTATATGGAAAATGAGCTGTGGTGCACAGAAATAGACAATGAGATTAGCGCCTTTTTCTATATAAATAAAGACTTCATCCCAGTTAATGTAACCTGGGACGCATTTACGGCCACGCTAAGAGGCATAATCACCTCGAATGAAATACCACAACAAAGGGCAAAAAAAGAGGAAAGATTGAAGATTGAAATAAGACTCGCCAATGCGAACCAGGAGCACACTAAGAATAGGAATCCGAATACCACGCAAAAGTTACTCCAGGCAAAAATACAAATGAAGACATTTTATTATGATTTAGGGGATGCAGCAAGTAGGACCTACCTCCAGACAGTGTATGAAGAAAGTGAATACACAGGGAAGCTTTTAGCATGGAGGGCAAAGGAAAAACAGGTGCCTAACACAATTGAGAGTATCTGGGATGAACCAACTAAAACATGTCCACCCAGAACTCTTGTGTGGCCAAAGTAGAACCACAACACTCTGTTTGGGTCCAGACGGAGTCGCTAATTCTTTAGAGAGCTGTGGAGAAGAGCAAAAAGTAGGCAGGGTGATAGATTGGCCTGCATGAAATGGGGTGACAACTTTCAATAGAAAGGAGGCCCCCTTATGCGAAGCACCGGTTTGTAAAGAAAGGCTGATCGGTAAGGCGGCTTATATAATAAGGCTTCAAGCTCACTCACTTTACAGGCAGATGTAATTTCCAAAAGGAAGGCTGTTTTTAGTGTGAGACGCCTGCGGTGAAAATTAAGAGGCTCAAAAGGAGCACACATTGAAAAGGTCAAGCACAGATTGATGGTCCACTGAGGCATAATAAACGGTGAAGGAGGGAAGAAATGGGTAAGACCCTTTAGAAACCTACGTACAATAGGGGACATGATGAGAGTTGGTCAGGCAGCAGCAAAAAGGCAGAATGAGTGCCCAGAGCCTAGTCCTGCAGGGTCAGGAAAAGAATCAAGAGTAAGACTTCAGAAAGGGGGGTGGGGTAGATGTGTTTATCTGCACACCATGCCACAATTTCATTCCAACAGAAGGCGCATACCGCCTAGGTAGAGGGACAACTAGACCACTACACCACATCACCCTCTATGTTGCAGTACCTCATGGTGGTAGTGTTGTCTATTAACACTTGCACTAGCCTTCCCTTGATGGAGGGTATAAAGCCTTTCAATGCCAGCATGCTGATGTGGAGTCCAGATTCAGCAGGAGACCAGAGTCCTCTGACCTACACTTCTCCCAGATGGCCAGCCCATCCCAGGAATAACGCATCTGTCACTACCATAAGATCTGGTTTATGAAGGGAGAGAGGTCTGTGACAGAATCGCAGTTTGTTAGTCTCCACTGCAGAGCTGGACCGTGGCGGAGAAGTTCTGCTGATGCTGCGCCCTCTGGAACTTCAGGTTCCACTGCAGAGCCTGCATATTCCAGCAGGCATGTGTCACAAGCAGGATGCAGGAGACCATGACACACACCAAACTCAGTCAATCACACCAAAACCCAAGATAGAGGCTGAAACATAAGTATCAAACCCGGAGTATATTTAATTTGCCGCTCTATAGGATAAGCCCAAAATTGCACTGTATCCAGAACAGCTCTGATGAAAGGGAGAGTCTGAGAGGGAATCAGATGTGACTTTGGCATGTTGATAGTGAACACCAGCGAGTACAGAAGGTTCGCCATAGTCTGGAGGTGGGAGTCAACAGCCTGTTGCAAGACTGCCTTCAACAGCCACTAGTCAAGAAGGGAAAGGCTGGCACCCCCGATAGCTGCAGATGAGCTACAACCACAACCATGACCTTGGTGGACACCCGAGTGGCACTGGTAAGGCTAAAGTGAAGCACAATGAACTGAAAGTGCTCGTGTCCTACAGTAAACCGCAGATAGCACCAGTGGGCAGGCAGGATCGGAATGTGGAAATAGGCATTATGCAAGTACAGCACTACCATCTAGTGTCCGGGGTCCAGGGCAGACCAGACCTGAACCAACATGAGCATTTTTAATTTGCCCTTTTTGAGTAAGATTGAGGGCCCGCAGATCTAGCATAGGACAAAGGCCTTTATCCCTTTTGGGAACCAGAAAGTAGCATGAACAGCAACTACAGACTACTTTTGGCGTAGGAACACTCTCTATGGCTCACTTGGCAAGAGAGCAATGACTTCTGCGGAGAAGCAACAGATGATCCACCGTCAGTCAGTCGTAAGATGGTGGCATAGAGGAAGGGGTAGTCTTGAACTGTATTGAGTAGCCCCTTCGGACTATCTGCAAAACCCACCTGTCCAACGTTATGAACTGCCAGTTGGGACTGTGATGGCAAATCCTGCCGTCAACTGGATGCCCACAGTGGTAATAGGGTAGATTAGGAAGGTTTGGAGGCTACAGCTGCCGGGGGTGGCAGACTGATCAAACTGCTGGCCACTTGACCAACGAGGTCTGTGGGTAGCAGGCCCTTGTCCACACAGAGGCTGGGCAGCATGTGCGGCTCATAGCGAATTAGCGCAGCTGGAAGCCCCTTCCTTAGCTGCAAAACGCAGATGGGGGATGGCATTGGGCGATAGAATGGTCCAGGGACTTGGCAAGCACAGACTGTCCTTGAAGCACACAAATGCCAAATAAGTTTAGTCTCCAAAGACACGGATCTCATACAAGGGTATGCCCATGAGTTAAGTCTGCAAACAACACTTGGGGACCCATTACGCTCCCCTATCCAGCCGCACTGCCTGGTCCGTTACAAAATAGATCCAATAAATCAAATTGGTCCATGTACTCCTTATTTCTTCCTTTTTCTTTTTAATCCATTTTTTTATCAATGTTTTACTATTGTTAGTCGATTTATTTTATCCATTCTTGACCGTGTTCAAAGAAATTCTACAGACAGGAGGTGGTTCCACATATAGCGACTTTATTAAAAATGCACCCAATGCATTTCGGGAAAGATTTCCCTTCGTCAGGGGTATCTACAAAAAAATCATTAATAGATCGCCATTAATCTACAGTGTTAACGTGACTTCTTACATGCTTTTCATACTTTTTGCATTTACAATCCACAAATCATTCTCTAACATTATTTGCAACAGCTACTGTTTAATCAACCTAGTTGTCTTGTTATAAATCGGTTGCGACTCAGTCTGTAAGTATACACAGTCCCCATATTAAGTAGGTTAACACTGTAGATTAATGGCGATCTATTAATGATTTTTTGTGGAATTTCTTTGAAGGTTGTAGCTAAAGTAATTTGTGGTACAGGAGGTCTGTAGGCTAGGGTGCTGAGCAGGGTCGCTGTGGACTTGGTCTGGATCTGGAAATGGAATTGTTCCATGGGGAACGAGGAGTCGTCAGTGCTGGAGGTAGTAAGTCAAAGGGAGTTCTTGTAAGCGATGGAGAGTCCTCCTCTTGGGTGGTTGGGGTGGTACTTTCGCTGGATTTTGTATCAGTCTGGGATGACGGTAGCTATGTCAGGGCGGAGGTGGCATTTGTCCAGGTTTCTGCGAGGAAGGCGATGTCTGGCGAAAGGGAGTCGAGGAGGTCCCAGAACTCTATGGTATGTCCGTGCAGGGAGTGTACATTGAGGAGAATGCACCAAAGGGGTTCGGTGCGCTGGTGTCATGAGGGTGGCCAGTAGCCGTGGGGGTTCAGAATTTGATGATGGTTCAGCTGCTGCAGTGTCGCCAGGAGAACTGGCCTTGGTCGGTGTCTGGTGTTGACAGCTGGCAGTTGTTTCTTACGTGGTTGAGTGTGTGGAGGGCAGGTGAGTCAGACTAGCTTGTGTGCATTTTTCTTGTGCTCATCTGGGAGGTATTGAAGTAGGCCTTCCATCTCGTCCCAGTGAGCCCTGTCATACCTAGCTAGTAGGACCTGTGTCTTGGCAATACACCAGTGGTTAGCGGATTGAGCAGCCACTCTTACCGGATGCGTCAATTAATTTAGACTATCTGGGGGAGAGATGCATCTCCAGAGGTCTGTAAATTTGCTCTTTTACGAGGAATAGAAACTACTAGTGAGTCTCGGTGTAGCTGTCCTTCAATAAAAACAGGATCAGATGGTGATGGATTTTATTGATTGTCAGGGTCTTTAAAAAGCTCATCTGCATGTATAATCATGCCTTTCAACATAGGGAGACTGACTACTTCTATGTGAAGGCCCTGGTGTCTCAAATAAAAAGTTGTCACGGAAAGCCTCTGTGCAGTGTAACCCCATGATAAGCTGCTGCTCTTGAAATCAGCTCTTGATAAAATACGTTATAAACTGCGGGTGATGGTTTTGCTGTGTATAAATCTGGATCATTATCTATGGTGGATCAATATTGTAATCATACCATGGATCTGTTGGTAAAGGAGCCCTGTCCTCTTCATCTCTGTTAGACCTGGCACCATTGGCGTGGGTCTCCCTTCCATTTTTGCTGTTGCCTCATGTGTTTTTCTGGCGTTAGATGCTTTGGGTACTGGGCCAGTGCTGTCCAGTGCCACAGTGCAAGTGCTCCCTATTGTAAATTGATGTATGAATTGGTGATTCAACGATTGACTGGTTTGGTTTACCTGTCAGACCCTAGTACAGTACACCAGGCATGCCCAGGGCTTGTAAACCAAATGCTGCTGGTGTGCTTGCAGCACTGGTTGTGCCACCCACAGAAGGGAAGCGGCTTGTAAAAGTGTGTCTAAGGTCTGCCATTGCAGAGCCTATGTGCAGTCTGGTACTGCCATGTTGACTGAGCATGTGCACCCACTTGCCAGTTCCTAAACCTTCCCTTTTCTACATATTAGTCACCCCTAAGGTAGGCCCATGGTTAGGGTGCATTGTAAGTATAATGTAGGACATGCCCTGGTGTGTGTGGCATTGCCTGATAATGAATTACAGCCATTTTCGTTTTTCACTATTGCAAGGCTACCTGTTCTCCATAGACCAGAATGGGCAGTTAGATTATTACATCTTATAATCCTAACTGACTCAGAGAACATGGTAGACATTCGAGTTTAGTATGCCTGAACTCAGAATGATAAAATACTTCTTTTAGTGAAGTTGATTTTAACATTCTGTGTATGAAAATACCACTTAAATAGGTATATTCTTGTCTAACTATCCAAAGCCTGCCTCTGCTAGGTTGTGTATTCCTTGTCTAGAGTTTGAGTGACAGGGCTGGGGGATTCCAAAAGACAGAATGAGTCCGCCCAGTGGTGAATAGAGAGATCTGCATCAAGATGGGAGGGAGGAGTAGCACCTGGGACCCAAATAGGGCTGTGCCTTTCCTCCACAATGCTGGCTCCACCTCCTGTGGGGCGTCTGATGTCTCTGCCCTGCACTGTGAAAGAAGAAAAGGCATCCTGTAACAAATTGCTCCAAGGCTGTGCTTTCCCTCCACAATGCTGGCTCCACCTCCTGTGGGGCGTCTGATGTTTCTGCCCTGCACTGTGAAAGGAAAGGAGTCATGTCAACAGAGTGCTCCAGAACTGGTTTTAACTGGGCAAAGGCCCCTCTGCCCTCAGAGGAAAAATGAGTTTGGGGTATAAATATTGTGACCCTGATCCCAAGAATTTAGATCACTTTTGGACAAACAAGAAGAAACCTTTGCTGAGGAGTGGAACCAAGAGAAACTGAGGAGAGACTATCCCTAAGCTGAAGGGCTGCTTGGGGGATTGGTCTCCAGAGGTTGCTTGACTTCCAAAGAGAGGAGAAAGGGACTTTGTGTACTTTCATCAACTTGTAAGGATCTCCAAGGGCTTGGAACAGAGCTTGCCTCCTGCTGAAGTCTCAGGGACAACAGACTTCAACCCCCAGCTCCCCAGAGTTCCTTGGGAAGTGCCTGCTGCTGTTTTGGGCCTTCCGAGGGACTGGGTGTCACAAAGAGCTGGAAGCGCGACTCAAGAGGAAGAAGCAGGTCGCTGCTGCTGCCATTGCATCTTGGATGTCGCCGCTGTAGCTCTCGTATTGCACCGCATTGAGAGAAGTGTCTCGCAACGAAGAAGAACCATGTTGCCGTCGCATCTTGGATGTCGCCGCTGTAGTTGTCGCTTTGTGCGGAAGCGTCTCGCAACGTCGGAGAAGAGTGTCACAGCCAAAGCTGTTGTCGCATCGCGGAACAAGGGTGTCGCCGCTGCAACTGACGCATTGAATCGAGACTTCTCGCATCATCGGAGAAGCGTGCCGCATCTGAGAGATTTTCACGTCTATTTCTTTGCACCGGAACTTTGCCGTATTTCCATCGCTGCAACACTTTTGTTGTGGATGGGTAACGCATCGTAAGGTACATTGAGTCAAAGTGTCGCATTTTAAGAACTGAAGAGAACTAAGCTAAAACTACCATTTTAAGTACAGTATTATGGATTTTTGTGGTCTTGTGATAAGTCCATATAAAGAATACTTATTTTTGATATAAAACCTGTGTGGTGTCCATATGTAGTGGTGTCACTTGATTACTGTCTGTGGTCACAAATGATTTACACACTGCCTCGGAGATGAGCCTGTCTGCTTGTGCCAAGCTACCAAGGGGGTGAGCAGGGGTTATTTTAGGATTGTACCCCTTTACCCTAACTAGAGGCAAGGGTCCCTATTTGTCACAAGTACCTACCTGTGCCAATTAGAGACCCCCAAATCTAACAATCTCCTAAATCAGGCTGTGTATGAGTAGACACCTGTGGTGTTAAGTGTAGTGGCTCTGAGGCTGGCATTTGTAGTACTGGTGAGTATGGCAGAGGGGATAGCAAGGTAGAATGGATAGGACTTTTTTCGATGTCGTTTTTAGGTCTCGCATGAGCCAGCGCGCATGCGCTGCATTGCGCGGCTTCTGGTAAGGACTTTCAACTCGGACCACATGCTTGTGTGTGTATTTCTTTTTGCTCGGATACTATTGGCCTTTGCATGCGTTTTTCTAAGAAAGACAGCACGGAAGTGGCCGGCGAGGCATGTCCCGCCTTCTCTCTCCCTTGGCCTAGGGAGCTCGGGAGAGAGCAGCAGCGCGGCCGGGTGCCAGCTGCATACCTCACATTCCTTGCAGTGCGCGTGCACCGCACTTGTTTAGGACTTGTGCCCTGGTGGCTCATGGCTTTCCTTAAGATGGAAAGTTTGGTGACCGCCCTGGCCCTAGGTACCGAGCTGCGGGCCAGCGATGAGACTGTCAATCATCCTGACTGACAGGTTATATAAGTGACACCAGAGGAGGAGTCGCCGGAGCCCACGCTGCGTGACTCTAGTGCCCAAAACGCACATTGAAACGATTGTGGCACACTGTTGCACCAAGTGTAGGGCTTTGAAAGCCCTGCCAGCCATCCCACTGGGTAGGTCTGCTCGCAGGGCTTCTAGACCCATAATGGGCGTCTCATGGCTTGACACAGATGGGCCTCTCCGTGTGTCCGACCCCTCTCTCCTGGACCTCTTTCTTTTCGAGGAGGCGGTCTCTAGCAGTGGCCTCTCCTGCCTCCGCTCTGCAGTCTGTGGTCTGCCGAGGCGAGCAGCAGAACGACCCCCTATATCGCACCAGTGCTTTGATTGGCATGGCCCGCCACTCAGCACATCACAGAGTCATGTTTGATCTCGGACCCTTGCCAGAAACGCAGCAGCTGAAAGCTTTGCACTTATTTCCCGGGGGATAAGAGTCCTGCGGTTACTTCCCTCGTGTTTAGACACACACGGTAATTATATGTAGGGCTTTGCAAACTGCCACATCATGTGTGCGCTGCTCTCTGCGCACTGAAATGGCTACCTGTGGAACCGATGTTTGCCAGAAAAGGCTCACCACTGCCGCCAGCATTGTGTAGACATCTTAGCAGCGTCGCCATCCGGCAAATCATATGGCTAAGAAGCCATTTGGGGGGAGCTTGACACACCCCCTGCTGGGATAAGAAGTGATATCTGCACATATTCACCAGATGGGTCTTTTTATCTTCAGGGGGATCCTGCGTCCCAGGCGCACGCGCCTTGAGTCCAAGCACCGCATATACTCAATAAATAAGTCTCACTCTCTCTCACTAACTCACTCACAAACTAACTCTCACTAACTAATTCTCGCACTAACTCTCTCTCACTAAGGAACTAACTCATTATCTCTCACTAACTCACTAAATCTATCACTCTCACTAACTAACCAACCTTTACTCTCCTGTTTTTCATACCCACCCCTTTAACAATAAAAACCATAATAAACAACCATTGGGACAGGCAGATACAAGTTGCCACCATTCAAACATTAAAAAAACTCAAGTCATTACTTATTATTAATACTTTTTTAATATGGTCATTCTGTTGTACATAATACTTTCTTGGTCATATCCAAGGTAACAAAAATGCTTCTCACACTTCTTTATTATAACTTTTCAGCATTCTGCAGACTTTTGTACAACAGCTTAAAAACAAACAAAGTCAATATCTCTGCTTAAACCCTTATTAGTTCCCAAAGGCGAGACCTATTGGCTATGCCAATGCTTGTTCTTACTAGGAATCTTCCATCCAGTGTCCTCTAAACTAACTTTCCTTTTTGCAGGAGTTTTAGCTAAAATGTGTCCAGTATCTGGATTGATGTGTAGCTTTTTCTGTTTCGGTCCAATCTTTCCATTGTAACATCTAGGATTGGTTCTGAGGAGCTGGGAGTTCTTGTTTTGATTTCGGCTCTGAAGTTTATGGTGGCGAACTGGACTCGTCCTTTTTATCCTTCAAAACTGAAGGTTTCAGTTCCAAAGCAGACTTGTGTTTTGAAACAGAAGATTTCGGCTCCGAGCTAGATTTGTCTTTTGGAGTGGAACGTTTGGGATCCTGAGCCGGAAGGCTTGACTGTGTTTCGATGCCATGGCAGAGGGCGTTAGAAACAGTCTCAGTGCCGACCTAGATCCGAAGGCAGAGGTGGTGCTGAATCCTCCTGTTTAGTGGAAGAGAGTTTAAGTGGTAAGGGGGCTTTAGTAATCATGGCACACTGTCCTGCTGGAACGTCGGATTCCAATTCGACTTTCAAGTCTGAATCCGATTCTGGGACCGAAAAGGCCCCTTCTTCCGCAGCTGTCGCCTCTTCCTGTTCGGATTCTTCTCCAAAGAAATGGTAGAGGAGCATCTAAAGCCTCCAGGAAAGTTAATAGTTTCTTTGAAGAGTGGGTTTTTGCAGGCTAAAGCACTATTTTCTTCGTTCCAGGTTGAATCCAGTGGGTTTTTTTTTTTGTGCTTTGGGAAGAGTCTTTCCAGCATGACATTAGGATTGGCTCTGGAGGAGTATTCGATCCGTAAGTACTTCAGTGGAGGGATCTTCGACTTAGGTGGAGCTACTGTCAGATTCAAAATAACCAGTTTTTGTTTCAGTGTTGATACTGAAGGACGAGACATTGTAGGCGCAGAGGTGGAGGCCCCTGCTGTAGGCAGGCTTTTTGGAGCAGAGGGAAGGGCTTCTGATTCAGTCTTTCCGTGCGAACCATGGCCTTTTTGGAGTGGCGGACCAGGAGAAGTTTTTTCAGTCAAGATCGATTTGGGCTTTGGGTCGGCGTAGAAGTACTCACTGCTGATGCTTTTGTGCTGGCTGAAGGGTGGCTGAGTTCAGATCATATTGAGAATTAGAATCATGAATAGAGAGTGATTCCTAGTGTGCTGCTGAAGCTTCCTCGTCTTCATCCTGTTGCCGACTGAAGGTGCCCAGAACAGCATTTGCCTGCATGTGCTGCATTTCTTGGCACGAAGCATGTCATTCTTAAGGGTCTTTTACGATCGAAATGATTGGCAGGCCTCACAGGTGTCCTCTCTATCGGACAAGAAGCACAGGTTGCAAACTGAGTGTTGGTTGGTATGGGGTACTGAGAATGACACTCCGGACATTAGCGAAACAGAATTCCACTTATGTCAGGAGTATAAAGACCTCTAATGTTTACTAAAGCCTTACATCTTATCAATGCTGCTTTGCGCACCCCACACAAGAGAGGTATATTGCCATCGATGTTTAACATTCCAGGAATCCTGACACCTAATGTGAATGCATTCCATTCTAGACCTTCGCCATCTTGTTACCCTGCAAGAAGAAGATACTACGAAAGTTAAAATTCAGGCTCGTTTCCAACAGCAGTGCTGCTGACAGCAGTGGGCTCTAAAAATGCAGACCACTCCTTTTAACACTGCATCTGATAGGGAGAACACTTAAACTAATGGAACGCCCCCACAGTTCTTATTACCATAGACTGACTCATCAGAATACCCTAATAGGCAACTTTTGAGACTCCCTTCTCATTCCGCAGCTCTGGAGAACGGAGGACCCTAAAATAGGATTGAAACAACTGCACTTTATTTATCCTGTCATTCATCCCTGCCATGAACACCCTCCACCCACAACACAGGATTTCACACCTGCTGCCATAGTATCTTCCACCTCAAATGATGGGACCCTGTAAGAGCATAGCAGGACCTCACCTCTCATGCCACTGCCTTCCTCTTGAAATGTATTGCGACCTTGTTCATCAGTCTGCTCACTGCCAGATGATGCCACGCTGCTCTGAGGGGATAAGGGTGCATGGTCAGAGGAAATGAAAGCAGATCTGGCACCCAGCTCATCTGTTCCCATCCAGTCGCTGGAGACTTGCTGACTCGTGGGAATCAATGACATGGAACGCTTCAGTGGGCTGGGGTGGATTTGGCAGGAAAGAACTGGAAAAAGAGATAGTAAAAGTGTCAAAATTACCTAGATCAGGGTTCTGCAGAAGAGAAATTAATAGTTAGCTGTTTTATAGTCTAAAATACCTTCACTCAGTAGTGCTTATTTTTTCATTATTTTTTTTCATTCTACACCCCAACAGTCCCCCTGCCAAACCCAAAGAGCAATGTTAGTGATTTGTCTTTTTTTTTTCCCCGACTTTACAGAGATTATCAAATTCTTATGTGGCCCTACTTATATTTCATAGCCTCTACTGTCCAACAGAAAAGCAAGAGAAGCAAATCTTCAGCCTATTGAAAGTATTGCAGCGGGTCAACAGGGTAAAGGAGGGAGGATGCTTGCAAAGACCATACATTTTACAACTGTTGGCTAGAAAACACATTACCTTACAAATCACTAGAGAATATATAAAAGGAATCGGTGAGGCAAACAATTGTCAATGTGAATATCGAAGATGCGGTTTCGGTCTAGTTGGGCAGCCTTTCCAGATCATATCTCCACAGTTGTGATTAGGTCATGCTCATAACGCAAGGCTTCCGTATAAGCCTTGCGTTAGGAGCATGACCTAATCCAATTTGTGGAGATATGATCTGGAAAGGCTGCCCAACTCTAGATTTGAGAGATATAGAGTGTCATCTAGGACACAATCTCAAACAAACGTTACACTGTGATAGCTTGACCAATTATTAAACTTCTGGAAACAAGATGTTATTCAATGTTTAAAGGAAAACACTGCCTTTAGCTGAAAAAAAACTGACAGGGACTCAATAAAGGAAGAAAAGGACATTCGAACTCAAGACTATCGAGGGCAATTGCTTTAGCATTTGTGTTGAGCATTTTTGGGGATTATACTAGCAAAGACTTCGTTTAAGCTCATACACTCTTTACATCATGACAGTACCATTGCTGTCCTTTCATCTCAGTCTATCACAGAAGTGAGAGAAACTGATAATAAATGACTTTAACTGAATGGAAACTTATACATAAGGTCACTGAGATGTGAAAGAAGGGCTGCCAGAATGGAAAAGTTCTCTTCAGAAAAACACTCTTCTGAACAAGTGCATGGTAAGAGATGAGGCAAAAAAGGCGGAGTGTGAAAGAAGAAAGAGATAAGAGGGAAGTGAGGATAAGCTTGCAAGAGGTGGTGGAAATTAATCAATGGAGAGAAAGGTTATTTAAAAAAGGATCAAATGCAAGAGATCAGGAACAAAATAATTACTTACCAGAAGGAATAGTTTTGCAGCTTGTTGTTTTCTGCATTCACATGCTGTGCATTATTCCAGCAACTAGTGGGTATGTCCGGAATAGTCTTTATTTTCCTTTTTCTGTGGGCATCGACCATCATTTGGTGGTATGTCCCTCCCCTGTGTGACATCAGACGGCACCCCGAATGTTCCTGTGCGTTGTCGCTATCTTCAAATTAGTTTTTGTTTCTTTCTGGTATACTTCCTCCTTGTTCTTTTCTTTCCAACCTGGTCGCATCATCTCCCATTGCCGAGGAGGTAGGTGGGTCGTATGTGAATCCAGAAAACTGTTCAAGCTGCAAAACTACTGCAACTGCTACGTAACCATTTCGTTTTGCAGCATGAATCCTTTTCTGGATATTTATGCTGTCCATTAGATTATGTAGGGGTATCCCTTCCCATGGGTTGTTTGGGATGAAATGCAGAAGTGTTAGCAAACAGGTGGTGAAGTACCTTTAGTCCTCCCGTGCTTCTTGTTCATCTGCCTGCCCACACCATAATGTTTTGCAAAGGTGTGTGGTGAGGCTCATGTGGCTGCTGCGCAGATGGTGTCCATGGGCACGCTTACTAGGAATGCTAGTGTTGCGCCTTTTCCCTTGTTGAGTGGGCTCTTGAGCGTGTGGGCAGTGTCATCCCTACCCCAGAATAGCAAGTCTATATTGTTTCCACAATTCATTTTGAGATTGTGCCATTAGCTACTGGGGGACCCTTGATTGCTTTGCCGAAGGAGACAAACAACTGGTTTACATAGCGAAACATCTTTGTTTCTTGTGGACAGTACATTAACGCCCTCTTTGCATCAAAGTGTGTAGGGCTCTTTCAGTCTGTGTCTTTGGCTCTTTGAAGATGCTTTGGTTGACATGAAAGTGGGTCACCACCTTGGGTAGGATCTGTGGGTTAGTTCTGAGAACTACCTTGTCTGTGTATTTGCAGGTATAGCAGGGCTCGAAAAATCTAAAAACTGTTACTAGACCTTCAGGTCTAGTAACTTAAAAAAATCTACTCGATCTACCTGTAATGCACTTGATTTCTGTGAGGAAATGTGACACGTTAACCAGATTTAAAAGGTATTTCTATTGCTCATTCACTTTGTGAGAAATAAAGATGCCTTTAAATCTTGCTATCTAGCCACATTAGCTCTGCTTTCAGAGAGAGGTCAAATGTCAATTTGTCTTCCTACTCACAAGAAAGGGTGAGTAGGACCTAAAAATCGTTTGTCCTAATTAAATCTGGCTCTCAAAAGCGAGCGGGCAAGTGGACTTTTCGAGCCCTGTATAGTACCTGTATTGTGAGTGCTTGTAGCTCGCTCACTCTGCGTAGTGATGTGACAGCAATTAGAAATGAGGTCCTGAGTGTGAGTGATTTGAGATCCGTCTTGTGCATAGGTTCAAATGGCTGATTCATTAATTGAGTTAGCACAGTGTTACTGTTCCATAATGGTGCTGGAAAAATTATATTGATTGTGCACTCCTTTAAGCTCCTTTCAAGAATCTCTTCACCACTGGTGATGTGAAGAAGCTGTTACACTATAGCCTACACCAGGGGCACTTTGTGTATTTGTTCCATTTTGCAGCATAACATTTTCTTATGGTAGCTTTCTTTGCCTCTTTAAGGGTTTTCATTGTCCATGGCAGCATGTGTAGATGCCTGAATTCTAGATATTCAGGAGCCAGGCCACTAGGCTGACAGTTGCGGGCTACAGGTGGTAGACTCTCCTCTCCTGCATTAACAGATACTGCACTGCCTGGATTGCGATCATTTGTCCCCTGGGCATCTGTACTAGGTAAGAGTACCAGGTCTGTCTGGCCCACTATGGGGATGAGGTTTGTTCCTGGTTGCCTGGCTTTATCCAGCAGCTTTGATATCCGGTGAATTGGACGAAAAGTGTATGCAAAACTCCACGACCAGTTTACTGACGGGGCATTCCCTTCTGACTGGTGGTGTTAAAACCTGGAGGCGTAGTGTAGGCATTTTGAGGTTTTGGCTGCTACGAATAGGTCTATTGTTGGTCTACCAAAGACCTTGAATATTTTCTCCAGTGTTTTTTGTTGTAGTTCCCACTCATCTGATCGGATTTCTTATCTGCTTAATCTGTATCCTTGCCAGGTGGACATTTTGTAATGTGATATTCCTTGGCATTATCAATTTCCACATTTCTTGGGATAGTTTGCTCAGATTGAACGATTTTGTGCATCCCCGTTTGCTGAGAAAAAACATGGTTGTTGTGTTGTCTGTTTATATTAGTACGGTCTTGCCTGTTATATGCGCTTGGAAAGCCTTCAGGGCTAGGAAAACTGTCTTCTTTTCCAGGTAGATGGTGTGTTTCAGCGCATCTGTGTTGTTCCATTGTCTGCATACCTTCAGGTTGCATGTGTGTGGTCCCCAACCTTTGTGGGATGCATCCATTGGGATGGTGACTGTCTTAGTTGGTGTTTTGAATGGTCTCTCTGCCATCATGCTTTTTGATTTCCATCATTGTATCTCCTTTTGTTTTTTTTGCTGTGACAGCTACTAGATCTTCCAAACTCCCGGTGACTTGTGACCATTTGTTGCAAATCCATTCATGGAAAGGGAGCATGTGCAGTCTCACATGTATTATGAGTTGTATGCATGATGCCATCATGTCTATTAGTTTCATGACAGTCCTCACTGTCAGAGAGAGACCCCTATGGTAGAGGAGAGTCTGCTCTGTGATGCCGTTGCTCTTTTTGGTACTGGGTATGCTCGTGGTGTCCTCGACTTTAAGGTTGCTCCCAGTAATACTTTTCCCTGTTCTGGTTGTGGCTACTACTTCTTGTGGTTTTTGTTTTGATTATGCCTTTACTAGCCAATCGTATAAGTAGACATGGCTACCTTGTCTTCTTAGGTCTGATGCTACCACTGCGAGGCACTTTGCGAAGACCTGGGAGGCTAATTTTACGGCAAGTGGTAGCACTGTGAATTGATAGTGCACCTTGTCCAATACCAATCAAAGGTATTTTTCATGGTTTTGGTTCATAGGTGAGTGTAGGTAGGCGTCCATTATATCTAAGGTTACAATATAATACACCTTCCTTAGGAGTTGAATTACTCTTTGGAGTATCGTCATCTTGTAGAGTTAGGTATGAATGAATTTGTTTAGGAATCTAATGTCCAGGATTGGTCTCAGAGTTAGCTCTTGTTTTGGGACAATGAAACAAGGAGAGTCGTTTCCTTTGTTTGCCTGCCCTGCTGGGACCCTTTCTATGGCTTTTTTTGTAAGAGTTCATTGACTTCTTTTATGAGTTAAATGGTCTCTTGTCTTGTCCTTAAAACCGCTTTGGGTTTGGGCAAACGTGTGGTGGCTCCTTGACAGTATTCATGACTTATCACATTCAGAATCCAATAGTCTGAGGTGCTTTTATCCCATTCCTGCAGGTAATCTCCTTTTTTGAAACCCACTGGTGTTTTGTGGTAGCATGTGGTTATTTTAGGCAAGTCACTTGCCTGCAGTCCCTCCCCCTCAGGGGGTCTGCCCTCTTTCCCCTTCCATGAAAGGGCTGCCTAGCATTGTGTTGCCACGGTTGGTAAGAGGTGTGTTGCATGGCTTGGTGAGGTGGATGGTGCTCTGCCAGGGGGCATTCGGGATGCTGTTCCTCTTCTTCCATAGGTAGCCCTAAATTTTAGTGCCCCCATATTTTGAGTTATTACAATGACTCATTCACTGCCTGTCTGGCTTAAAACGGCACACTGAGCCAAGCATGTCTTCTTAGTGTGCTTCCCGTGCACATCTGATGGCTGGCAGGGTATGCTGTGTCCAAGGCTCATTTCAGACATCACTGCCTTCGGGGCGTTGCTAAGCCGGAGACCAACATGGCCGCGCGGCGTTGAAGCTCCGCCAGTTTTATGCAGACCGGTGGGGTTATCCCACTAACCAACACACTACCGCCACTACACTCTGCTCCGGAGGGTGGCCCATTGTGTGGTATCCACATAGATATGCCTGGACAGTGATTTGCTCAGAGCCCCATGAGGCTCTGCTCGACTGCAGTGCTGGGAGGAGGAGCACGCCAATGCTGGGGACGCTGCTATTCCTTCGTAGCATGCCCGAAACAAAGACGCCCGCTGTGGCTGAATGCCTGGCCTGCACAGCTGCTGCAACATGGGGTGAGTCCACTGGAGGCGGTTGGCGATGCCCCCCCTCCCCCTCCTGGGCCCGTCTGTCTTCCGCTCCGTTCCAGCCAGATCGGCCGAGTAGGCCCGCACCCGCCGACCTTCCCACTGGGAGGCCTCGCAGGGACCGGGCCTGGGCAGCGGCAATCGCACCTTTGAGGGTGCGGGTGGAGTAGTGTGGTGGGGGGATGTTTGAGCCGCCGCTTCTGCTGCCTAGCAGTTCCCATGCAGAGGATGGCTGTCGGCCGACCTGGAGCCTTGCCATCACAGGAGTAGCCTGGGGCTATTATCATCCATCCGGGCCGCCATTGAAGTCCCCAGATAGTGCCTGCGCTCTTCGTACTGCCTGCTCCTCCACCCGGACGCTGGTGAGTCACTGATGCGCACATGGTGCGGTGCTACTTCTACAGCGCGCTCCCTACACTGAGCCTGCTACTGTCTGCACCGCACCACACTGGCTCACCCGTAGTGGGCCCTGGAATACAGCACCCTGCCCGTCCCTACAGTTCACTGCTCAGCGGCATTGCCACGGCCTTTTTGGACCGGCATCAGTTCCAGCCTGCCTGCATCTCTCCTTGGCCTTTACATGTCTGTGCACCAGAGGGTGAAAAGCCTGCTTCCCCACTGCATTACCACACAGGACATATCAGCTCTGTGACAGCTGCGCCAGGCCCACTGTGTGGGCAAACACCCCCACCACCATCTGCTCAGTTGGGGGTCCTTGCCAGCCGACCGGAGTCTCCTCTCTGGTCCAACGGACTTAAATATCGTCCTACAATGTGAGCCTTTCTTCCAGGCCTAATAAGCACATGTGGCGCGGCCTAGCTGCACTATAGCCTACACAACTCGACCCTACAGCGGCATGGGCCGTAAAGACCCTAAACATAAGACCCTGCCATTTGAAAAAATTGTAGAGCAAACCCGTAACGACGTACCCACCATGGCAGAGAGTAGTTTGGATACAGACAGCACAGATATATCTCTGCACAGACATCCACGCTGCTCCTTGAAATTAAAGCGGGATTCTATGCGCTTGAGGGGCGCTTCGACACGCTGGATAAACGCCTGGAAGATATGGGGGCTACAATCCAATCACATGATCAGCGCCTGGATTTCCGACAGGACGGAATGGCGCAATCCGTCAAGCGGCTGGAATGAATGGAGTGCATCTTTAAAGATGTGGCCATGAAGAATGAAGAGCGAAGACCTTGAGGCGCGTACTCAGCACAGTGACGTCCGCATCTTAGGGGTTGCGGAGACTACAGCAACAGGCTGCCTGGACCTCTTCGTCGTGACCCTGCTGGCGGACAGGTTTGGCAGGGAGTCCTTCACCACGGGATTCGTGATAGAACGCGCCCACCGCTCTTTGGGCCCCAGGTCAAATCTGGGCATTCCCCGCGGCCCATCATCGCCTGCATAATGATTTTCCACGACCGTGATACAGCACTGCGCCTCGCCAGAGAAAAAGGAGACACAGACTGGCAAGGCTCCAAAACTGCGCTATATCCAGACTTCACGCTCATGAAACAGGAAGCCTGCCGCAAGTTCAAGGGGTCAAGGCCACTCTCAGATATTTGGACATGAAGTACCCGATGGAGGCGCAGGAAATTTGCCGCACGTACAAGCAGAACAACAACGGGGCAGACGGGGACAGATCCTCGCCCTTGGGTAGCAGCTCCAACACAAGCATGGAACTGTTTTCTAGTGCTGGCACAGGCTGATCAGCACACCCTGCAGGAGACGGTCTAATAGTATTCATAAGTTGGGATATTAATGTTCAATTCACCAGTAGGTTTTTAATGTCTGCTTGACTGGCGTGGCGTTGCCACCCCTCATGGTGTAATACTGTGATTTATTAAGCGCTACAGCTACCCCCACACAGGGGTGTCCCGGCGCTAAAAAAATACTAGGTAATTGAGGCGTCAAAGGCAAGGGTGCATATTTTCAGGTCTAAAGTGCTGCTGTCCTGAAAAGCCACGTCTTCAGGGATTTTTTAAAACCGGATTCTGACTAGGCAATTCGTAAGGATGCTGGGAGGGCGTGCCACAATTCGGCTGTTTTGACCGTGAATGCTTTTCCACCTAGCCGTGATTTCTCAAAACGCGGAGTCTGAAGCCAGTTAAAAGTGTTAGAACGCAACACTCTGTTTTGTTTATAGGGGCATAGTCTTTCCTTCAGATACTTCGGGCAGTTTCAGTTCAGAGCCCGATAGGCCATTGTCATGGCCTTAATAAGTATGATTCTTTTCTCCACTGGGAGCCAGTGGAGTTTGTGTAGATGCGGAGAGACATGTTGTCGGAATGGGATCCAGCAAACCAGTCTCTCAGCCGCATTTTGAATCATCTGAAGGCGATGGATTGCATATTTAGGGAGACCAAGGTACAGAGCATTGGCATAATCTAGCCTGGATGTTACTGTAGCATGTACAACTGTTTTGCGGCAATCTTCCGGTAAAAAATGCAGTATTTTCCGGAGATTTTTTAATTTACTAAAGCAAGTCGCAGAGACCTGTTGTATTTGGGCTGAAAAGGTCAGATTTGCTTCCCATTTCACTCCTAGGTTTCGGATAGAGGTGGCCGGGGATGGCGGAGCACCCATTTCTGCTGGCCACCATAGTTCTGACTCAGGCACATTACTTTGCCCAAAAAACAGAACCTCTGTTTTTCCGCGTTTAGCTTTAGTTTATTAAAATTCCTCCACATAGCTACATCGTGTAAGCACCCCTTCAAAATTTTTAAACCATCCACCATCTGCTCTTTGAAGGAGAAAACCAGCCGAGTGTCTTCAGCATAGGAAATAGCTTTCACTCCCCAGTTGGCAATCAGGGAAAACAGAGGAGCTAGGTAGAGGTTAAAAAGTAAAGGACTCAGTGCTGAGCCTTGGGGTACCCCACACGGGAGTTGTTTCGGTTGGGATTCATAAGGCGTAAGGGCAACTTTCTGAGTGAGTCCTCTCAAATAAGAGGTCAGCCATGTGAAAACATTGCCCTCAAATCCCACTTCTTTTAGGCGCTCACCTAAGATAGTGTGGTCAACAGTATCAAAAGCTGCTGACAGATCCAGGAGCACCAGCAATGCCGGTGCTCCTGAATCCAAAGACCACCTAATAGACTCTGCCACCTCCAACAGAGCAGTCTCTGTACTGAATCCTGCTCGAAAGCCTGATTGAGTATCATGCAAAATCCCATTCTGCTCAATGAAGCTCGTCAATTGACGTTGAACCAATTTTTCCAGCATTTTTCCTGGAGCGTGTAATAGCGAAATAGGTCGCAGGTTTTTTAGATCGTCCGGGTCTCCATTTTGGGTTTTTTCAATGGGAGAAGTGTTGCATGCTTCATTTATCTGGAAAGATGCCAGTTTTTAGAGAGGAGTTCCAAACATGTAACAACCCATCCACCAACGAGGATGCTAACGCCTTTCATAATTTGGGAGGGCATGGATCATCTGGGGCTCCTGAATGGCATCTCTGAATTTCCATTAGAGCATCCTGTGGCAGAATTGGAGTGAATTCGCTTAGCCTAGGTATCTCCCAAAGGAGCGGAGATTTATCCTCTTTCACAGTGGCCTCTGGGGCCCGAAATGACTCGTAAACCTTTACGATTTTGTCGTCAAAGTAGTTCGCAATCTTATCGCACAGGGATGGGGAAGAGGTTACTTCTATCTCCAGTGCCCTGGGCTTAAAAAAAAGATTGAACAACCTTAAAGATCTCGTGCTCGACTGCTTAGCATTTCGGATACTTGACGCAATATAATTTCGTCAAGCTGTTTTTAACTCCTTATGAAACACTTTTAAGGCTTCTTTATAATTTGCCTTCATTTTCTCACAATAACCCAGCCTCCATTTGCGTTCCAACTTTTTGCACCTACACCTTTGTTTTTTTTTCTTGGAATTCTAATATACCTTGTTGGGGTTTCCGCCTTTGCAGTTCAGTTTATTGGTATTTTGGGACACGACTTTACTTTTGGGGTATGCTTCTCTCCCTTTTGGAAGAGACTGGGTGGGTGTTGCATAGTAGTTTGCAGGATTTTGACTCAAACGTTCATAGTTGGATGCCGGTATGCTCACTGTCACAATATTATTGTTTTCATTGTTGCATTTACATGACATGTTCGATTCACACTCCCAATGGCCCAGCTGGGTAATATAGATGGTCCTTCAGGCTTGTCCCTTATGTCTTGAAACATCAGAGTCCTCAACGATAACCGTAAAAGGAGACATGTTATTCATGACCTCATCAGACAGTGCAGATGTGGCTTATTTACAGGAAACGCACTTACCTCAGACTGATTCACTCCAATTTGCAGCGAGTTGGTGTGCTCACCGGTACTTAGTCAATTTTAGTAACTATGCAGAGTGGTACGGCCATACTTATTCACAAATGAGTCCCCTTTAGCTTAGGCTCTGTTGTCAGGGACAAGGAGGGCAGATACATTATTCTCACGAGATTTGTCATGGGACACAGGGTGGCTTTGGTGTGTGTTCACGCTCCGAACACTGATTCGCCTGAATTTTATCACTCATTACAAACCCAGCTACTAAAATTGGACCCCTGCCTGCTCTTGATTGGGGGGGATTTTAATCCGCTCCTCAATCCTACATTAGACAGCACAGCCTCCACCTCTGACACTAAACTGCATTCTCAACGAGCCCTCATGGCACTCTGCAAGCAGTTTACCCTACTAGACATCGGGCGCCATCCCAATCACACTTGCACTGAGTATACATATTATGCTGGCCAATATAACACCTGGACGAGAATTGACTTTTGGCTAGTTTCCGTGGCTATTTCCAACTGATTTCAGGCACTGAAGACGCACCCTAGGACATACTCGGACCATTCTCCGGTTAAGCTACGTCTGGGTATCCCTCGTCCAGAGGAGTTTGAACACCAATGGCGCTTCGTGAGCAGAGCGCTCTATGATGATCTCTTTGAAGAAGTGCGCAAAGCAATAGAAGACTACTTCACTATAAACACTGGGTCAGTGGACTCCTGGGCAGTACTGTGGGAGGTCTTCAAGGCATACATCATGGGTGTGTGCATAGCTCAACACTCTGGTGTGCTGAAAAGTCTCTGCACCACAATCTCCCATATTGAGCGCAAACTCGCTGACTTGGATGACCCCACATTGCACTCCTCAGACACGACAGGACACAGGCTAACTCTTCTGATTGAATTCCGCTGCGCCGCAGACCGTGAGATACTATACCTCGGTAGAGAGGGTGAGCGACCGGGCAGGGTGCTGGCACAAATGTTAAGGCCCCCTTACAGTAAAGCTTGCATCACTGAGATACACTCTTCTTCAGATCTGACACTCACCTCCACTTCAGAGATTCCTGAGGAGTTCTTAGAATACTTCATTGCCTTGTACTCCACTAGGGAGGTGAGAGATTCTTTGGCGCAGGAAGCTTATTTATCAGAACTTGCCTTGGTATATTTGGAGAAGGACATGCAAGACTTCCTCGATGAACCAATAACCAAAACCGAGGTGCTTGGTGCCATAGACACTCTCCGCTGATCCTCGGTCCCCGGTCTGGATGGCTTCGCTGGGGACTTTTACAAGGCATATGAAGATCTGCTGGCCCCGAATCTGATTGAGGTTTATGCAGAGGCCCTTGAGAAGCAAATGCTCCCCCCTACGGTCAGAGAAGCGGTCGTAATACACCTTCCTAAACCTGGAAAAGATCCAACGTCATGTGGATCCTACAGGTCTTTCTCCCTCTTGAACCTAGACTACAAAATATTAGCCAAAAACATCGTCATTCGCCTTTCCCAGTTGATGGAATTCATCATATCGCCGGTCCAATCTGGCTTGGTCCCCCACGATCCACCTCTTTAAATCTTAGGACGCTCTTCTCGGTCCTCCATAGAATCAACCCAGTGGTCCAGGCGGCTGCAATCCTATTGGACACAGAGAAGGCCTCGGATTCTTTAGAGTGGCCCTTCTTCCTTTCGATCATGCGCCGCATGGGCATGCAAATAGGCTTCATAGCCACCACCGCCCTATTGTACAGCCGTCCCACAGCACGGCTCTGCATAAACTGAACTCTGTCCCGTCCCTTCTCCCTAACCCGTGGCACATGACAGGGCTGCCCCCTTTCAACCTTGCTATTTATTTTGGCCATTGTTCCCCTGATCTGCCACTTTCAGCAACGGCATCTACATAGGGGCCTACAATTTAACTCTGGCTCCCTCCTAATTTCCCTAAATGCGGATGATACCATCCTCTACGTTACGGACCCCCGGGTTAACCTACAGCCCCTGGGAGAAATACTGCAGTTTGGCCTCTTCTCCGGTCTTGGTATTAACTTGCGTAAATCTGAACCTTCCGTTAACTTCCAGTACGACCCTCTGGGAGTGCGAATTCCCTCTTTAATGGTGCACTGATTCCGTCTAATATCTGAGCACTCATATACATCTTGACACTGCCCAGATCCTTCGCCTAAACTACGGTTTAAGCACTTGCCACTCTTGAATCTCAGATTGAGATATGGCTACACTTGCCCTTGTCCATTGCTGGCTGGTTTGCAATTCTTAAGATGATAAAACTGTATTATTTAGTGGCTCAATGCTGTTATGCCTACGCGTAGTTTCACCCGGACGCGTGGATCCCCTATCTTCGCCCGGAGGCGGAGTTTGTCCTTCCTGAATGGTTGTCAACCGTATTGCCCAAGGGAGTTCCCAGAGACCCTACGGACATACAGACGGTCTCCACCACCAGTTGGGCCTGGGACAAGCTGCGACTGGTCACAGCTGAACCCATACTGTACTCCTCTGCCCTGCCTGTCCCAAATGCCTGTTGGCTTCCAATCACTGGAGAAAGGTTGATCCAGCGCACCGTAACCAAATTTGACATCACTACACTACAGGACCTATACCCTGAGGGACATATTTTCTCCCCGTCGGAAGATACCCGTTTCTAGACCGTCGCCTTTATGGACAGTTTTGTGCTGAGTCAGATCCTCTCTGCTCTGCACTGCGCTGCCCAGTTTCCCCCTAGAGCCGGAGTCATTCCCGCCTGAACACTAATAATCGAAATCCCTAGCGGGGCACACCTCATCTCTATAGTGCACAAAGCCTGTACGTCCTTGCGGCCCGTCCATGACAATAAGGTTCACACAGACTGGAGGGTAGATCTAGACCACCCTATCACGGACGATCAGTGGGCTAAACGCTGCGCAGTGACACAGGATGTCTCAGTAGACATAAGCTGCTACATTACAAGTTCCTGCGCAGAATGTATTTCACCCCAGTCAAGGCACACAGATTAGACCCAACTAGACCGCACACCTGCCAAGTGTGCAGCCCCACATGCTAATTTTGCTCACCTCACAGGAACTTGCCCCAAGATACACACATACTGGGAAGAAGTGCACAACACACTGGAGGCCATGACGAAGCTGACCCTTACCGCCATAGTGGAAGTAGCGCTACTGGGTTACACGGTGAACTTTCCCAAAAATGTCAGATGTTTTGCATCCCTCAGTTTACGGCTAGCTGAACATTAAATTGCTCTATTATGGGGCCGCAAAACAGCTCCTACCTTGGCAGGCTGGTTGTGCATCGTGGCTTATTGTAATACAAATTATGAGGTATATGCCGGGCTTCTACCTGGGGCTTCTCGTCTTAAAGACATTTGGGGCCCCTACAGACAGTATGCAGAAAATCTGGGGCATGCTTCTATCTCTCAGCTACACCACGGTATAGTCCCGGAAGGCGTGGGATGAAGTGATTGTCCTCACAGTCTGTTCCTTTATCAGTCTCTATTGCTTTATATGAGTGTGGACATTTCAATGAGTGTGGATTTTAGCATCTCAACACTTGCTGACAGGACGGGATGGGGTCGACCAGAGGGACTGTCCGTCCTGTTTAATACGATATTGTATTGCTGGGTATTCACAGCCTATGACATGTCTATTTTGCGATAATGATGCAACACTTTTTCAAATGTATTTCTCCTTTACTGCTCATCGTTCCAATACTATGCCATTGATGATGACCATGTAATCCTGCACTATCTTGTCTCTTGCCAAAATGATAAAGTTAAAAAAATTAAATAAAAAGATAAAAAACACATCACTGCCTTGGCCCTCTTCTTGCACTCCTCTGGTAGGTGTTGCATAAGGATCTCCTTCTTATCCCATTTCTGATGTCTGTACCTCATCAACAGGGCATTTGAGTTGCCAATCCGCTACCGAGTTGCAGCCTCCTTCTCCATTTTCCTTCCCACCAGGTCCAGGCTCCTACTATCCTTTTCGGGAGGTGGGCCTGCGGAGGTTTGTGCATTATTTCTCTTCCTGGCGATTGCAACGATGACTAAATCTGAAGGAGCCTTTACCTGGATATTATTGGGATCTTAAGTAGATGGCTTCTATTACTTCTCTACTCTGAGTGTAATAGCCCTTGCAGTGGCTGGTTCATGGAATGCTACCTTCCCCAAGTCCAATATGCTCGGGAGCATGGGTAAATAAAGGTTCCCATTGTTTAATGACATTAAGGTCTGAAAGGAGAACCAGGAGTCCTTTTCCCTCCTCTAATTGGACTCCATAAGCCTCTGCATCCCTCTTCCTAAGGCTGTTGCAGAGAGATAGGTAATCTGGTGGAGATGGGCATGAAGTGTAGTTGTCCACACCTTCTGGGGACTCTGTATCGATATCGTGCCACGAATCTTCCTGGAAGGTTGTTGCCTCTTCCGCCTCCTAGAGTTCATAGAACTCTCCCTGCTCCTCTTCGGAAGGTTCTGGTGCTGCTGGGGCCTCCAAGGCAGACTGGTCGCACTCAGACGTCGAAGGCTTGCAAGGGATCTGAAAATCCTTCAAGTCGAACTCCTTCTTCCTTTGCAGGAGTGCAGCCATTTCAGTCTCAAGCCTTCTCTTTTTTCCCAACGCGAGCCTCGGCAAAGGTTTCTTTCAGCGTCGACGGGTCCACAGTCTCTGGTGCCTTGGTCTTCTCTTTCACTCCCTCTCGCGCAGATGGAATTGTCGAGGGTTTAGAAGGTGTCTTGCCTCCATCGGTAGCCCTTGTTCAGAATCCCTGCTGCTCCTTGGGTTTCAACTGATTTTCGGTTAAGGAGTGTTTTAATGCTGAGGCTGCCTTGTGGTACTTATTGTCTGAGTGTTTTGGGTCCGAGCTTTTTAGTTTGTTGCCTTCGGCTTCTTTTTAGAGTTCTTCGCCACCTTTTTCGCTGCTCATTTTTTCTTGGCGTCTGCCGCATAAATCTTGATGTGCGACTTCCGTTCTGGCGCTGTCTCTGCTTCTTCAATGATCTCCTCCTAGCAGGACAGGCCAAAGTCCTGCAGCAAAACCTGTGTCCTTAGACTGCTGGCCATGGTGGTGTAGTGCTCCAGCCTCTGTCTTCCACTTACCTTAAGTGTTTTGGGTACGAATGCAGCGCAGGCCTTGCAGTCCTCATTTCAGTGGTCTTTCGGGAAACAGATTACACACCTTGTGGGGGTCTCTCTGAACATACCTGTGTGGCAGCTGGGACAGAATTAAAAGGGGACCTTTTCCATGACCCCTTACTTGCCTCTATTCTCAGACTATGTGGCTGGTACCGACAGGGTCCCCCCCTCAGGTTGAAAAGAAGCAGGCCCCCTTCCCGCTCTTTGGCCCTCTAGTGGTTTTTTAAAAAAATCGGTTGATTTTCTTAAAAAAAAACGTTAGCTTTCTCCGGAAAATTCTAGGAGCTCCTGTATTACTTCCAGAACCAACGGTGGAAAAAAGAATCTGAAGATGGCGACTATGCACAGGAACATCTGTGGGGCCATCTCATGTCACACAGGGGATGAACATACCAAAAAATGGGGTCAGACAATGCCCACAGAAAAAGGCAATTCTGGACCAAACCACTAGATGGCAAAATACTGTACAGCCTGCAAAACCTAGGTAATAATATAGTTGAAAATAAAATTACACATCTCCACACTTGCTACCACCTCAGCAGAGATGACATGGCATTTCAGTTCTCCCATCATCCTTCAAGGTAGATGTGATTCTGAAAAGGGCAATATGAGGAGCAGGCCACTGTAAACACATTGTAAGAATTAAATATGTGCATCACTCGCCATTAAAACAAGCCTTGGCCTAGCCAAATAGGTCTCGCTTTTTGAACCTTATAAGTGTTTAGCCATGCATCAGTTTATGTTGTTGCACCAAGGATAATATGCTGCATAACTAAATACTTATAAGGTCCCAAAAGCGAGAACTATTGACTATGTCAATGCTTGTTAATAAAATGTCAAGGCACTGTAGAAGGCACACACGCCTATGGAGACTCAGGTCTTGAATACTGCAACTCCCTAAGAGTATGGACATCATTTTAGGGTGGATTCCAAGCTCTCCACCTAGTAGGGAGCTCTAAGGCAAAACACATTCCTCATAAGATCCTGGGAGCGCATTTCCCCTAAATCAACTGTACTGCCCCCTAAATAGTCCATTGAATGCAAATATCTGCACACTGCTCATAAAACAAACTGCTTGTGCAACCAACAAGTTGACTCCTCCCTGCAAACACCGATCCTTAAGGAAAAGCATAACCAAGGCTACAGCAATCTCTGAGCACAATGGAACGTTTTCAAGTGATGTTATGCTCGGCCGTTATACAGCACGTTATGCTATTCCAGGTATCTGTAAAGCAATGAGTGGGGACAGAGGAGCCTTTACAGTGACTATCCTTACCTGTGGAACTCAAAGGCTAAGGTCAGCTAAGCTAACCATTATTCCGACTGTATTTTTTCAAAATCTTGCAGTCTACCTTTTTAAATAAGCTTTAAATCTACAACTCTCCAAGCCAGCGTACAAGATGACCATCCAAGTGAGCCTGAAGTGCACCTTTCTGACAGTTACAAAACTTATATGTAACCTGAATAACCTACTGCAGTAAGAATCTGAATAATCTAGCTTTAAGTAGGAGATGGGTCTGCATTTTATAGCCCAGACCACAGGTGTGACCAATTCGTCAAGTAAGAATCTAGCATGACCATTTCCGAGATTCAAACCTGTGAATTTCAGAAAGCTACAGCTATTGGTGGAAAGTGTTTGCTCACAGAGCCATCTTGGCATGATTCATAAACTACATACCATAAATAATGTACTATGTGTAATCAATTTGCATGTGTAAGAGTGGGCAAGAACAGCCGCAGAACATTCCAAAACAAAACGTTTCTCATTAGCTTTAAGAACAGCAGCGGTTTCGGGGTAAAAAGGCATACAAATGAATTAACCGAAGAGCCAGACAGAGGTCAGAATTGAAGAAGGCTCCTACATTATGCAACCTCTCTATGCTGGGCATCACATGAAGCTTAGCACTTTTGAGGGAAGAGGTAGTGAGACTTCAGGGCACATGAACAGCATCCTCTTGGTTCATGTAAATTACAGTCAATGTTTTGTTTTGGTACTCAGGCTTGTCCACTGACTGCCCAAAAGTTATTTTTGTACAAAACGGGAAGCGCAATGATGAGGCCATAGTGTTCCTCTTCAGCAGTTTTGAAGACGTCAGAAAATCATTTTGATAGGAAACTCTCCACATACAGAATTAAAAAGCATCTAAAACCGCCTGTTTAGTTTTAATTTTTCCCTCATAGGAGGTTACAAGAAGAGACAAGACGGTACTAAGGAGGGATTACTAAGCCTATTTTTGAACTGTAATCCCCCAACACTGCTCCATAAAGCAGCACTAGCTTGCAAACCCTGCTACACAATCCCCAAATCTATAAAAAACCAGCGCGCCCCCCGCTCCTCACTTACAGAAAACCGTGACTTGAAGAAACGGTTCACAACCTCTTTCCTTCTTTCATTTAGTTGCTTCCTGTGAAATGGACCCAAAAAAGAACCAGCGCGCGCCTCGTGCTGGCGGGAGGAGAGAGAGGAGGGGGCTTGCGGCTGTTTCCCTTGCGGGAGTGAGCAGGAACCATATGTTAAAGCTCGCTCCCGCAAGGGAATCGCCAAACGTGCACGTGTTGCATTCAAAACAATGCAATGCGTGCACGTTTTTGACTGAAAAACAATAGATTGCAAAAGGTCTTTTTGCCAATGCAGCGCATGGGCGCTGCATAGGCGAAACCTCTCCCACCTGGTACAGACTGCAGGTTAGGGAACAGAGATTAAAAGTATTTGCCAAGAATGTCAATATGGAAATGTTAATTCTTTTTAATCAGAATCATGAGCAGGTACATTATGGAGCTCTTGCCCATGGGCATCACACAGAAGGAGTAGTTTTTTACGTGCAACTCCAGTTCTGTAGTAGGGATATCTCTGTTATAGTCATAATCTTGTGAATAGTCCCGCCCATGTGCGTGGGCCCCGGAGCAATCGAAATAGTCACTTAAGTTGTCTTCGTCTGCAGTCCTGCATAGACACTTAAGAGAAAATCAAAGACAAATAATGCAGCCTAAAACTACAAGGCTACATTCATTGGCCAGCACTTCATCTCGAAGTGAAAAAGATAGCCAAATAATATTACATTTTACACACTTTGTAAAGTTTCACACCTAGAGAAACTCCCCTTCACAAACATCCTTTGTCATGATAGAGAGGAAGGGTTTGACAGACAAGCACCATAGGCTGCCATTATGTGTCTGGAAAAAGGATACCGTGTCTTTAACCCCGTCTATGCTAATGACAAGGTCAGCTCGTCATGCAGTACACTGGACGTGTGCTTATGACGAGCTGACCTTGTCATGAACAATGGGAAAAACGAATATTCAGCACAGGAGAAAAATCTCCATAGCATTGAAGGTGTTAAGGAACTCTACAGAGACCCTCGGTATTCCAGGATGCACAGCCAAAGGTCTTTTACTTTCAGTTCTTTTTGAAGGTGTATAAAGCCAGGGCTGTGGCATTCAGTACATTATTGTTTCATCCTCCGGGGAGGAGGGCGGGCGCTTATGACTATATAGAACTGGAATTACAGGTAAGAAACTACTCCTACTGTAGTAGGGGATCTCTGTGTATAGTCATAATCTTGTGAATAGAATGGCAAGCCCATCCAAACAAACCAAACCAGCGGTGGAGGAAACAGACAAAACCACTACTGTGCAAACAGATTTCTCAACGAAGCCTGCCCAACCTGAGCGTACGCCCTGGCATCAGAGTCCAGGCAGTAGTGTTTGGCAAAGGTATGGACCGACTTCCAAGTGGCAGCCCTACAAATATCTGCAATGGGAACATTACGTAGCAAAGCTGTTGTAGCAGCTTTGCCCCTGGGGGAATGAGCCTTAGGCTTACCCCCTAAGGTCTTGTTAGCTTTTGGTAACATAGCTGGATACAGGACATAATCCACTTAGAGATGGGCTGTTTAGAGGTGTCAAGACCAGTCCTGACCGAACCATAATTGACAAACAATTGGTCTGACCTACGAATGTCCTTGGTCTTATCCAAGTAGAATTTCAACACCCTTCTTACACCCAGGGAATGAAGAGACCTCTCCGCCGGAGTGGAAGGATGTTGGAAAAACGTAGGTAAAGTTATCGTCTGATTAACATGAAAATCAGAAATTACTTTCGGAAGGAACTTAGGGTGATTCCTCATGACAACTTTGGAAGCATGAAACACTGTATAGGGCTCTTGACAACAGAGAGCCTGACTCTCACTCACCGTGCGGGCCGATGTTATAGCCACAAGGAACGCCGCCTTCCAGGATAAATGCTGCAGAGAAGCATTATGAATAGGTTCAAAAGGCTCCTTCATCAACCGTTACAACACCACCTTCAGTTCCCATGAAGGCGACGGACGCCGAACAGGGGGAAATCATTTCTTCAATCCCTCCAAAAAATCTTTAATTACAGGAATCTGGAAGAAGCATGTTTGTGAAGGGCATTTCCTACACGCAGTTAATGCTGTGAGGTGAACCTTAATAGAATGGAAATTAAGGCCAGATTGAGCTAAATGCAAGAGGTATGGAAGGATGACATCTTCCTTACAGGAGGTAGGATCAGCGTTCTTGGACGTGCACCAGATGCAGAACCTTTTCCACTTATAGGCATAGGTAGTTCTTGTGGAAGGTTTCTTAGCCTCCTTGAGTATTTCCATGCAGTTGTCAGACAAGTTCAAGTGTCCATATTGTACTATCTCAGGAGCCATGCCTCCAAACTCAACGATGAGAGGTTGGGGTGCACCATCTGCCCCCCGAACTTCGTGCGAAGGTCCGGCCGACATGGAAGCCGCAGATGGGGTTGGAGAGACCGGTGGAGCAGGTCCGTGAACCACCACTGTCGAGGCGACTCTGGAGCAATGAGGATCATTCGTGCTCTGGATTGAGACAACTTGATGAGTACTGCCGGAACCCGGGGAATGGGTGGAAAAGCGTACAGAAAGCTGTTCGACCAGCTGATCCATAGCACATTCCCCAAAGTCCCCGGTTGGTAAAACCTGGAGGCAAAATCCCAGCATTTTCTGTTTTCGGCAGTGGCGAACAGATCTATTTCTGGAGTGCCCCATCTTTCGAAGATGTTTCCTAGCACCTCGTCGTTTAGGACCCACTCGTGGTTTTCCTGGACCAGCCTGCTGAGTGCGTCCGCCTGAGCATTCTGCACACCCGGTAGATGGGTAGCTGTTATCGTCAGTCCTCTGGCTAGCAGCCAGTGCCAGATCGCTTGCGCTTCCTGGGACATTGTGCACGATCCCGAGCCCCCCTGCTTGTTGAGGCAATACATTGTGGTCGTTTTGTCCGTCTGCACAAGCTGTAGTGTAGTTCCTATATTCCCAATAGGCTCTGCGCATTGGAATAACAAACAACAGTTTAGACGTAGGACTGAGGCCATCTAGGTCTCTACTGACTACGTTCGACTTAATTAGGTTTGCCAGCTAGCTCAGAGGTCACTAGAAACTTTCTCGAATGTTCAGGAAGGAGTTAACTTTCCTGATTAGACAAGAAGGGATTAGTTTCTGACAAACGCATAAACATGAAAACTTTGCTTCACTCAGTCAATCGTGCATGCTTAATTTCACCAGGAGTGCAGAGAAATAGAGAGACGGGCGTTTTCAATAAAAGGTGTTATTTATTGAGCAGTCTTCTTTCTCATGCAAGAGAAATGAGTTGCCACAATTGCAATACTTATGAAGTAAAGTGCGTACAGTAAAATGAGTATTATGAAAATACTGTAAAAACATTTATATGGTTTCTGAGCCATATGATACTTTAAAACGGATAAAATATATACATACATAAAATCATTGACTAAACGTACTCAACTGGTGCTTCTAAGATACGCCTACCCCGGTGTACCTGACCTAAGCCTAATACGTGGGAAGGAGTAAGTAAGTTGCAGTTTAAATTAAGTTGTTTTTGCCAAGAATCTGAATCAAGAATTCTCTCAAGGTTTTAGTCAGCTCCGTACCTTGGTTTCAAGAATGAAGGAGGTCTTGTATCTCTCTCTCGGGACTCGATCTCCCAGCAACCCGCAAGGGTGACTGGAAACACCGGAGCTGGAATTTCTCGGCTGGAGAAAAGACTGCGTCTCTCTCAGTGCGTCAAATGGGAGGGTCGGCTTCCTTCAGCACTCGCATCAGCTGGGCGTCGGGCAAGTAGATAGCCGCTCTGCTCCAAACCACCGTGTGTTTGCTTAAGGAAACGTGGGTATATTTATACCTGAAAGGTGCCGGGTTTGACGTAAGGTTGGACATAAGACGTCACTAAGAACTTACAGTTCTTTCTGGACTCCAGGAGTTCTTGTTCAAATCAAAACAAAAGCAGGGGAATTTACCGGGCTGCTGGAGGCTTGGTTTGTTTAAAGAACCCGTTGTACTTTCTAGGAGTCTATGGGAGTAGCCCTGCCGTATTTGGACTGCATTGGCTATTACTAAATATGGACATGATTCTTACGCCTTTATAAGGATATGTTTTGTTATAACCACATAAGGGCATGTATCGGGGATATCTAATTTAGGGTCCTAGATCGATTCACAACACCCACTCCACGTATTAATGTCCATCATTACTAAATACTAAGCAATACTAAACATATAACGATGCATGTGTTTTCCAACCCACCCCAAAATACATAAATTGCATTTGAAATGGTGTATGGTATATACACGAAAATGAGTATTTATACTGTACGTTTTTTCAAGCAGTGTTATCATTCAGATAATGCATACATAAATATTGGCTGAATGAATTGCGAAAATTACATTTATGAAATGGATCTTAATTCAGAAAAGAAGGGCGAGACCATTTCATCACATATTTATACAATACTGTACATGTGCTAGAGGCTGAGGTAAAATATTGTCTCTAGTGTCTCTAAGAATAGAAGCTATGTTCTCTAAGAATAGTTCTACTTTAAGCAGAGTACCATGTGCCAGAAAAAGGTAAATATTTTGGAAGTGGAAAAAATAATTTCGCTTTCAGGGGAAAATTAGTTCCAATTGTTTTCAGCAGTGTTGTTTATAAAAACTGAAGGCCGAATTCAGAGTTCAGGGAACGCGGTGTGCTCGTTGATTTAAAAGTTCTTCTCGTTCAGACAGGCTTGCGAAAAAGTGGTCTACAACATCAGGTGAAAGTTCGAAAAAGCTGAACTAGTGCATATGTGAGAATCATTGCCATCATCGATGTCGGGATCAGCAATGCTCACAGAAGGTTGTACCTGTGTGGTGCAGCTTTCATCTCGTACTTCACCGCCACCTAATCGTAATGGTGAAGTCTCAACGAATGCCGTCATCAGAATAGGTAGCCGCTGGGGACAACACGTTGCATGAGCCGTTACCGAACCAAGCAAAGTATCGATATCCATAGGTACTGCTGATGGTAGTGTTAGACAGATGTCCAACACGCATTCTTCTCCGCATAGCAGACATCGAAGCACAGGTAAGATGCAATCTTGCCAGATTGGTCTGAATGAAAGAAACCAGGTAGTACTCAGATCTCTTAGCCGGGCAAAGCCGAGGACTTTAGGGATTCGTTCTCGGTAGCGTATTGCTAGGATCGTTTCTTCCATCGTACCTGGAGTTCTGTCTGTGGCTTGGCATATCGGAGCAGAAGGATCAAAAATAAAATTCCTGCTACGAGTCCCAAAAGAAGAGGCAGGTCGCCGAATAAAGAATGCACAAAATTCGGGAAAATGCCCAGAACTGTTTCAAAGGGTGCTAACAGTCCCAAAAAAATTGTCTTAAATACATGTGCGATGCGATGTCTGGTATCAGACATGTTTAAAATTTGACCTAACATTTCTACGAAATGCACCGGGCAATTTGTTGATAATGGGGTATGTATCTCTGCCGCTGTCCTTGCAACTTGCAGATAATACGTCTCTTTGGACGAGGTTAAAGGCACAGTTGTCTGTAAAAGAATAGACTTCATTCTGCTTAAAGTATCAATTCGAATAGAAGAGATATTCAAAGAAGGACATATTGCCACCTTCATGTCTGGATTGCTGTTTGGATACAATACTTGCATACAGCAAGTGACCATGGAAGTAACGCTCACGAGATAGGCTTTTCCTGGCACCATGCCACAACAGCTGTGGTCACTTATTAGAACGTAGCTGCCGTTGGAAAGCTGTCTGAAAAATGGCTCTGTGTTGCAGGAGTGCCATGCAGGTGACATGAAAGATTATTTGATGAACCCTCGCAGGCTCCATGCAAGTTAATACCTTCACACAGAAGTGTACCGCTTAGTGATTTTTTACAGTTGTTACCACTAAGAAATACCTCTTTTTTCCATTCACTATAACATTTATGTGTATAAGGTAAATTCCATGTTGACTTGATGTATCCTTTACCCAACCTTTCATACAGGCCTGCTGGTATATAATTTTAAAAAGTGGGGGTGGTAATGGACAGAGTATCTGAATTAAACAGAACACTCGTACCCAGTCAAAAGATCAGGGCTTGATCCATCACAGTTTTTTTGGTCACTGCACCATCCCAGCTCAGAACCTGGCTACATGCAAATTAGTCTGACCCTGGCCCAGTGCATCATGGGAACAGGGCAGACCAAACTACCAAGCCAATTCTTTACTGGAAAGGAAACAAGCTTCCGGAGACCGATTTCTGGCATGGTAGTTTGGTCTGCCCTGTTCCCATGAGGCATGGGGTCAGACTAATTTGCATATAGCCAGGTTCTGAACTGGGGTGATGCAGTGAGCTAAACGGTGATGAATCAAGCCCTGATCTTTTTGACTGGGTAGGAGTGTTCTGCTTAATTCAGATACTCTGTCCATCACCACCCCCTTATATGAATCGTTTTAGCCACCACAAGTGTGGAAGGGTATGCTCAGACATGAGTTCCTTGCTCACTGCACCACCAGGATTCAAGCAAGCCGGGCCGAAGACGGCTGCAATGCCAGAAACCGGTCCCCGGAAGCTTGTCTCCTTACCAGTGAAGAATTGGCTTGGTAGTTTGGTCTGCCCTGTTCCCATGAGGCATGGGGTCAGACTAATTTGCATATAGCCAGGTTCTGAACTGGGGTGATGCAGTGAGCTAAAAAACGGTGATGAATCAAGCCCTGATCTTTTGACTGGGTAGGAGTGTTCTGCTTAATTCAGATACTCTGTCCATCACCACCCCCTTATATGAATCGGTATATAATTTTGGCAATACTTAAACTGGAAAGTTGTTATCGGAATTGTAATTGTTCCGTGTATTATCCATTCAATGACATGTCTTTCTGACATTCTCAATGGTAATCTTTCAAGTTTTTCAATGCTCAGAATCGTATAGTCTGCTCCTTTTTGTGCCAAACTGATCTGTTTATCAGTAAGGTTTAAGATAGAAAATAATGACGTTGTGTTGATTAGACGCCATGGCACGTAGCCTGAACGCAAATTTGTAACTTCCAGACTAGCTGTACAATAGAACGCAATTGGGACTGACCATGTTGTAACATTAGTAAGTCCTGCTCTATTATATCAATAGCAGAGGATACAATGCTGTCCAGTGAATATATTCTGGAGGACAGAGTCGTTAACCCATTGTCCACTACAGAAAGTGATTTTTCCAAATTAATACGATCAAGTTCTCGTATTTTTTCTGCAGTTTCAATTTGAGTCACTTTCCAAGCTTCGTTGTAAGCAGCATATATACCGGCGTATATCAAACGTTTTTGACGCTGTTTGTGAGGTCCCAGCATGAAATATTGCAAGTCAGCACCTTCTTTAAGTAAAGTCAAGTGTTGCTTAATTTCAGCCAGTGTGGATTTCTGTAGCCATTCGAGGCATAGTTTCCCTACACTGTATGTTGTAACTATCCCCGGATGTCGTCTCTGGGAATATCTTGGGTCTGGCCTTGTCTGTTGGAACCCCTGTATTTTGTTCAGGAATCTATCTTGACAGTTATTTGTGTCTGTGGGCCAGATCAACCATTTTTTCCAATTAGTATTTGTTCTGTTTTGGTGTAAAATATGGGATACGTCTATCTCCACATCTGTAGTGCTATCACTACCAGGTATGGGCTTTGGAATAGACGCTTTGTTTAAGTCTTTTATCTTGGCTAAACCAAGACAGGATGTTTGCTGAATGGTGTCATTCAGGAATATTATCTGTTCTGGGATCATGCAGGCTCTAAATAATGCTTCTAAATCTTGTACCTGCCAGTCTTTTGTACCCCAGATAGTTTTTGTTTCAATGTTGTTTTTCCAAAATTCAAAACCAAATGTAACCATTTTTTCATAAAATGTTTCAGAATAAATGAATTCAGTATTTGTCAACATTGTTTTCATTCCGGTCTTATGTAACATTTTGAAATAAAACGTTTCTGGATCAGTTGTGTTAAACCCTGAGAAGTATGAGAATTTCTCATAAAATGTTTGAGCTGCTTTTTGGCGGTGTTGGACAATGTTCCCATTGGTTAGAAGTAAAAACATTTCTAGGATTAGCAGATTTATGCAAATAGTGATGACCATAATGATTATAACAGTACATTTCTTCATAGTTTGCTGAACCCTGCAAATAATCTTGTTCTGTGAATTTTGCAGACATTACTAAATCTGACATCATATTATTAATATTTTCAAAGTCCCAATCATCAGAGAAAGTACTTGGGGTCACAAAGTCCCTTAATGAAACCTTGAACTGATGTGGATATTTCAAGAGCTCAATTGGGCCATAGATTTCATAATTCGTTTTGTCCCATGCTACCCCACCGGGTATTGGATTGGCTGTGATGTTCACCGATGACAGTTCTCTTTTCTCGATGTGAGATAATCTGTGAGGCTTTAGGACCAAGTTGATGTTTTGACTTGCTGTGTCCATTGTACTATATTTTCCATCAATAAATCTACCCAAACATAAAACCATGATGAGCCAAAGTAGGAGGAAAAGTACACCTAACACAATCCATAATTCAATCCATGGTGAAATCAGATATGTTTCTTTTAGTTGATGAACGAGTTCAGTCATTTTTTGTTTAAAAGTTTGTGTTGCTGGCGTTTCTTCATGTTCACTTGGATCAACCGAAAAGTCATCGAAATTGATGAAGTGGCCAGATGCAGTTCTGTCAATTGTTGGAATTGCTTCTGGATTGTTATTAATCTTTGATTCTGTATGTTCAGAGGCTACATCATTGCAGATTGGTGTTTCTTTGACAAACTGTTGCAATTTGGGTTTCAAGAGGCACAAGTTCCATGGCTTTGTTGCATAGTCCTTTTTTAGGTCTCGCGCCTGCAGGGCAAAGCCCTGCATCGCAAAGCGAGCCTATAGTGATCGTTTCTGTTTTCAAGGAGTACAGAGGAGATGGACACAGACACACGCACACACACACACACACGTGCACACGCACACACACACATGCAGACACGCGCACACATACAGAGACACCCCCCGCCATCGCACACATACACACACACGCGCGCACACACACACACAGAAGCGCACCAAGACCCCTCCCCCTCCCGCCCCCCCTACAACTAAGGCCCACTTACCGGCACTCCGGACATCTGCAGCCTCCGCGGGGCTCTTCCTCTGGCCAGGCACTCCGTGGGCGCGGGCTTCACAAGACGGAAGTCCCACCCCACGATAGGTTTCGGTTTTGTCAGTGCGCGCGCACGTCTTGTATAAACAAGCATTAGAAATGCAATCGGGCTCGGATTTATTTGAGTTTGAGCTAATGGCATTGTAAATGCCAATGTATTGTTGCTATGTGTTATGGAGTGTGTTCATGTGGTGTGTACTGCCAGTTATCTCCTTTTGAGTGTGAGAATATTGCACCGTTACTGCCTGTGATGTCCTTCTTGTGAGTGTGAGAAGCTTGCACCTCTGCTGCCTGTGGTCTCCTTGTGAGTGTAAGAAGCTTGCACTGCTGCTGCCTGTGATGTCCTTCTTGTGAGTGTAAGAAGCTTGCACTGCTGCTGCCTGTGATGTCGTTCTTGTGAGTGTGAGAAGTTTGCACCGCTGCTGCTTGTGATGTCCTTCTTGTGAGTGGGAAAGGCTTGCGCCTCAGCTGCCTGTGGTATCCTTGTGAGTGTAAGAAGCTTGCACAGCTGCTGCCTGTAATGTCCTTCGTGTGAGTATGAGAAGCTTGCACCGCTGCTGCCTGGGAGTATGAGAACATTGCATTGTGCATCTCTGTGCTGTGCCTGTTCTTTGTAAGGGACTCTTGCTCTGTTGCTGCTGCTGCCTTGGCACCGTACCTGCTGTGAGTGTGTAAGGGCAGCTTGCACCACTGCTGCTTGTGATGTCGTTCTTGCGAGTGTGAGAAGCTTGCACCTCTGCTGCCTGTCGTCTCCTTGTGAGTGTAAGAAGCTTGCACTGCTGCTGGCTGTGATGTCGTTCTTGTGAGTGTGAGAAGCTTGCACCGCTGCTGCTTGTGATGTCCTTCTTGTGAGTGGGAGAAGCTTGCACCTCAGCTGCCTGTGGTCTCCTTGTGAGTGTAAGAAGCTTGCACAGCTGCTGCCTGTGATTTCCTTCTTGTGAGTGTGAGAAGCTTGCACCGCTGCTGCCTGTGGTCTCCTTGTGAGTGTAAGAAGCTTGCACTGCTGCTGCCTGTGATGTCGTTCTTGTGAGTGTGAGAAGCTTGCACCGCTGCTGTTTGTGATGTCCTTCTAGTAAGTGTGAGAAGCTTGCACCGCTGCTGTTTGTGATGTCCTTCTTGTGAGTGGGAGAAGCTTGCAACTCAGCTGCCTGTGGTCTCCTTGTGAGTGTAAGAAGCTTGCACAGCTGCTGCCTGTGATGTCCTACTCACTACTCTACTCTACTCACTACTCTACTCACTACTCTACTCACTACTCTACTCACTACTCTACTCACTACTCTACTCACTACTCTACACTCACTACTCTACACTCACTACTCTACACTCACTACTCTACACTCACTACTCTACACTCACTACTCTACACTCACTACTCTACACTCACTACTCTACACTCACTACTCTACACTCACTACTCTACACTCACTACTCTACACTCACTACTCTACACTCACTACTCTACACTCACTACTCTACACTCACTACTCTACACTCACTACTCTACACTCACTACTCTACACTCACTACTCTACACTCACTACTCTACACTCACTACTCTACACTCACTACTCACTACTCTACTCACTACTCACTACTCTGCACTCACTACTCTGTCTGGGTTGAGGGAGACCCTCGAGGCCCTGGTGTCACTGCACCTGCTGCACCCTCACAGCCACTGGTAGTAAAATACAGGACTGTCTGGGTTAAGGGAGACCCTCGAGGCCCCGGTGTCACTGCACCTGCTGCACCCCTGGACACCCACAGCCACTGGTAGTAAAATACAGCACTGTCGGGGTTAAGGGAGACCCTCGAGGCCCCGGTGTCACTGCACCTGCTGCACCCTCACAGCCACTGGTAGTAAAATACAGCACTGTCTGGATTAAGTGAGACCCTTGAGGCCCCGGTGTCACTGCACCTGCTGCACCCCTGGACTTCCACCGCCACTCGTAGTAAAATACAGCACTGTCTGGGTTAAGGGAGACCCTCGAGGCCCCGGTGTCACTGCACCTGCTGCACCCCTGGAGACCCACAGCCACTGGTAGTATGCTGTTCTGTGTTATGTGGTACTGGTATGTTGTGCTTTGTTATGTCACTTTAACTATTGTTGTAATGTTTGAAGTTATGATACTCAGTGTTATTTTTCTATGTCATGTGTTTCTATGTTTTGTGGTCGTGCCTTGATGTGCCCTGCTAAGTCGTGTCATGCGATGCTATGGTATGTCGTATCATGCTGACATGCCATCATGTGTTTTGTTATGGTGGACTACGTACCCCACGTCATGCCTATGTTTTACAACATTACACTATATTGCAGAGCTTTTGCGTTTTTACTTAAAACGGGACTGCTTCTAGGCGTTGTAATGGTTTAAACATTCATACGACGATCTAGAAAACAACAATCTCAAATAATCGCCTCATAGTAGCTCACATCAACACGCCAATGGTTATGGTACCAATCGCATACAAACATACACAAAGAACACCCCCACTGCACATTGAGGAATCATTGTACGAGTGAGTATCCGTTTTCTTTCCTAACTTTTGCACATGGCGAACCTTCATGCCTTGGATAATTTTGCGTCAATGGGGTGTCTCGGGAATCAGAGTATTCATAAAGAGCGGGGGGAAGGGCTTGTGTTGCTGGCAAAAGTCAGCGATCGAAGGTGGAGCTCGAGTGGCGTCGGCAGCTGTGCCACCGGAATACGAGTGGATTGCTTCAGGGGCGCCCATGGAAGCTCCCACCGAGGGGGTGTCGGCAGCACGGTGCCCCAGTAGTCACCGTGGTAAATTCCCAGGACGTGCATCTGGTGAGATTGCGGATAACGCGGACCAAAACCTCCCCTCACCCTGCCAGCCCCACCTCAGCCCCGCCGCCGTGGGTTTAATGTATATGAGATGCGCAACGACATTGTCTGCACACCTAAACTCGCAGCCACCAGTAGTGATGCACATGTGCTCGCATAGGCACTTGCCGTTAGGCGGCACACCTGAGCCAGAGGATTAAGGCAGGCGAGGTGGGCGTGGCATTAGTATGCCACCCTGACCCCGCGGCCTTCGTTGGTGTTGCACGTGCCCACGCGTAGGCGCATGCTATATGCGGTTAGTTAGTACACCTCAGCCCATGGCCCCCGATAGGTTTTAGGTTTATGAGATACGCAAGGACATTATCTAACCATCTGAATCAGCGTTCATCCCCAGTGTTGCACGTGCGCTTGCATGCCCACATTTAGACGTCAATAGGGGCGCACATGAGTTACAGGTGTAGAAGTAGGACGTGCGCGTGTACATTAGCATGCAAACCGGACCCCCAGCCATCGCCTGTGCTGCACCTGTGCATGGATACGCACACGATAATGGCCGCTAGACTGCACATCTCTGCCCCCGCCGTCAGAGGTTTAATGTATATGAGGTAGACAAGGGTATCTTTACCTGCGCACCTGATTCTGCGGCCATCGCTGCACAAGTGCATATAGTGGCATACTGATGTCCATTTAGGGGACTGTCACGGGTTTAGGTACCCCAGGTGCGCACGGGCTTTAGCTGTACACAGAGCCTGCGGGCTTCACAGTAGAGAGGATGTGGCCTAATTGCCGGAGCTGCCGACTTTGAAACTGAGGACAAGGGTTTGATTCTCCGCGTGGCTCAACATCCCTCGAGTCTCGGCGAATAACTGTATCTCCCTGTGCACACGTCATTCGCAGTACACCTCTGGGTAAAGTCCGCGCTATATACAAATGCATAAATAAATAAACCCGGCAAAAAGTACACCACGCAATGCTAAACAGTCAGCACACCATCGCTCATTATTCTTACAGACTGTCACGCAGAGGCAGAAAAAAGACACCCCGTAGCAACTTAAAACAAGAACTACAGTGTGGACGAGCATGTATGAGTCATCTTCTGTGAGCCTCGCCTGCTGCCTCTCGTCATTTAACATTGAACGCGCTCACCGCTGTGAACGCGTTCGCATCATCTGGCTTGCATTACACGGGCACTCTGACTGCTCGTAATTAAGATTAATCACTCTACCATGCTCGCTCTCGCACACAAAATGCCACCTCGGGCACGCGTACATTACTTACAGCCTATCACTTCAAGGCTACTACATACACAGCACAGGGAAGACGAATCACTGACCAGATGCCAGAAAACGCTAAGGAATGTCTGGAATTTCTCTCTCCAAGGCCCTCTTCTTCTTTTTTTTCTCCTTTAACATTAGTTCTCTAACTCCTCCCCCAGGGGGAGGAGTCCGAGCCCTAAAAAGGAACTGGTTCTTCTGCACCGCACTGACGTATTTAGGCACGCTTCGGATGCGGGCATTTCATAAAAGTGAGTTAATTTCTAATTATCGTTTGTGACCGGCTCATACCTGTCTGGCGTGGGTATCAAACATCTTTGATGTGTTTCAATAATACAATAGATAGGGTGGTTTCATCATTCGCAATCAGGTTTTATCATTTGCGGTTGCGAGTAATCTCTACACGTCTCCTTGCAAATGTTTTTTTTCATCTTATGAAGGAGAAATCTGTTGCTCCTTCGGGGTTGGGAGGAAAAGCACAACCCAGTGAAAGTAATTCGTACGGAATATATTAATAACCGGACCAAATTAACCTTGTATCGCGGAAGATCGGAGGTGCGGAGCCTCGTCTGTCTCTCACCTTTGCTGTGCCTCTTGCGTGCCAGTGCTGCTGCCCTCCCCAATGCCCCAGAAATGAAAGGAGGTCGGAAGGAACAGCTTATATGCTCAGACCTCGGGTGATACAGAGTCGAAAACATAGAAGAAATCCTTCTGTAGTTGATGTAGGTTTTGTTTAGATAAAAGGAAATAGGTAAAAAATAGGCTAAAAAAATGACAAATTATCGTTTGTATTCAAATTGGAAGATTCTTGAGATGTATACAGCAATTTGGTGTGGGTGTGTCTATGTTTTTGACGATTGTTACATTGACCCTTATGTAGCGCTATCGGGGGATGTTACTATCTTTATTAGATGTGCATTATTTCTTCCTTTTATGAATTGGACAGTGATAGTCCAAGCATATCATCTATTGCTAGTGACTCCCGTGTTTCGGTGGCAGAATGAGATATGCTGCATTTTGGTTATTAGTTACTTTCTGCCTCTGGTTATCAGTCCAATCTTATGATCGTTCGTACATCTAGGTGAGTCATCCAATACTTGGAAAGTGGCAGTGATGCAGCCATGATCAATTTCCTTGGTTTAAATGGTAAGTACGTGATTGCTGGCTATACATCTCCTATTTCTGCAGCGCGGTCCTCTTTCACTTACAGGACTGCGCTTGTTGTAAGAGGGTGTAGCGCTGTCGGTCCGGCGAGAAGTACTTTGGGACTGGCACGTGGTTATTGGTCACAGGTGAGTACTCAAAGTCTATGTATACTTTTCAAGTTGGCAAATATAGCGTACCTCCAGTAGAACTATGCGCCAAAAGTGCTGCTACGTTTAAACGGTATTTGTGTTTTGTGCCAAAAGCTGTATTTTTAGACTGCTAATGACATTCTCTTTATGCACAGGATTTCCGTGACATTAGCACGTCCATTTCGATTCATTTCCAATTGGTTATTCATCATTGTCAAGAGCAGGCACATGCAGTATGTTAATATTTACATCCACTAGAACCTTTATTTGAAAAATAATCTTTTATTTTACATAGCGCTTCATTCCTCACATCTGCCGTTTCTAAGCACTGGAATGAACAGACAACACTCTCACACGATTTATGCTGCTCTATTTACTGGCCTCAGAAGAATGCACGGTTGAGAGGACAGAGCCCGAATTCGAATCAGTAACCCGCAGGAGACCGCATTTGTATGCAGACAGCGTTCAACTCATTGAGCCATATAGGCGCTATAAACACAATATCTTTCACTCTATCTGGAAAAGAAGGATCACTACAGTTCATGTAACATAACATCACTAATAACTAATGTCACTGAGGCGTGTTTCGTAGGAATGCCCTTGGGAAAGCGCTGCGAAGGGAGAAGCCCGCGTAACTACTCCGGGTTAGAAAGTTGCAAAGCATAGTTCAGAGTCCCTGACCAACAGTCTGATCCACATTGAGTTTTGTCATCTGGGTTTCTTACTCATGCTACTAAAAGACAGACGTGAGCTACTAGTGAATCTGGCGCCTAGACACTCTTCAGGTGGCGATGTGTATATACAAGCAGGCATACCTAAATATTTCACTTAAAGTGTTATCGAACGAAGAAACGAACGATAATATATTATTAGTAAATAATGATTATCGTAATAATGCTACTACTACTAGTACTAATAATAATGCTCCAAATTGAGAAATATTTAATCGTGCAATACGTTAAGATGCATAACTATTTTGGGGAATATTTTAAATCTGAGTAATCCTTAATTCGGTTTTTAAATGTACCAATATTTTTATATGAGCCCCTTGATTTCTCACAGGTGAAAATTTTCAGGAGGATATGCCACTTTTGGGGAGTCACAGCAGGGCAGCTGAGTGAGTTGGGCACCTGTTGCTGACTCGTGGGACCATATTAGACAAGCATTTGCAATGCATTAGGTCTCGCATTTGGGCGAGTTTAAGCTGTTGGCATTGTAAATGACAATGCCTTTTATTTAGGTTTTAAAAACGAAAATAAAAAGGCAATGTCATTTACAATGTTAATAGCTCAAAGTTGTGTAAATGCGAGACCTGTTGCATTGCAAATGCTTGTTATTTACTGCAGGTTTATCAAAAGTGATTAGTCTCTCAGTTTGAACCTCTTGGATTGTAGCAAGGTTTGGTCTTCTGCTACTTCTTGGAAGTCCACTGGGCCTACTACTTATTATTGGCCACATGATTGTGGTTTTACCAGGTCGATGGATACAACTCTGTTCTCCTTTTTACCAGCAAGGGGCGGTAGTACTACTGATCTTGTTCCGCTGACAGCTAAGACAGGTACTGCTTTTCTGTAAGAAGGCCCAAATTCCTTCTTCACCGCGATCTTTTCTCGGACTAGATCCCCAATCGTCGGAATCCAGACAGGTCTTGCTGGGACAGGTGGTTTATCTTCAGTGGTCGTTGGCTTTAACTTTGTTACTTAGACTTCTTGTTTCATTTAAGTCCTGTAAAACAGCCAAACGATCTTTGATATCAAAGGTTTTGTCTTTCACCACTGAAGTCTGACATTCTAAGTCCTGGATTTTCTTTCTAGTATTGAACAATAGTTTGTATGGAGTGATACCTTTTAGAGAATTTCCTGGCAGATTGTTAAGACTACGTTGGACACTTGTTAAATGTTTGACCCACCCATCACCCGAACCCAATACCCTCGCCGTTACAGATTGCTTCATGTCACGTTTTTTTTCTTTCCACTACCGCATTTCCCTCAGGATGTAAGGGAGAAGAGTACCGCAATGCAATGCCCATGCTGGCCATGGCCTCCTTGTAAGCCCGAGAGCTAAACGCAGGACCCTGGTCAGAATGTAGCACACCAATTGCGTATGGGCCGATAAAGACTCGCAAATCTTTTATAACAGTTCTGGCGTCAGCCGAGCGCTGGGGCCACATCCAAATGAATCTCGTGCAGAAATCCACTGCGACCAGGATATATTTATAGTTGCCATCCCTTTGTAAGGGACCACAGTGGTCCAGGTAGACACATGCTAGTGGTTTATCTGAGATTAGAAGGGGCGTCTGTGCTGGTCGTTTCACTGTTGATACTTTCATTCTTTGGCATATTTCAGTTTCTAGAACATAGTTTCTTGTCTGTTTCCTCATGGGTGGCCACCAATATCTCTGTTTTAATAATGATACTGTGGCAGAAACACCAGCATGTGCAGAAGCGAGCCCCTCGTGTGCCGCTAAAATTAGTCCTAACCTGTGTTCCATGTTTGGAATCGCCCTATCCCCCACTCCAGAGATTCGAGCAAAAGGAACATTATTCGCATCAGTTATGTACGAGTACTTTACCGGAAAGCCTTTCGGGAATGTTTTTCTATCATCTTTTACTGAAGCACTGACAGCTTGCATTATATCGCTGTCTATTTTTGTTTTTGACCGGTTAATAGCAGCTACGGTAGCCGTTTGCACAGCTGCCTTCACGGCTTCATCAGCCAATGAATTCCCCGCAACGTGAACGCCATCACGTTGATGACTCAGTGTATGTATCACGTGAGTCTTTCGTAGTTCTTTCTGTAAGAGAACTACTTGTTCCCAAAGCATTTTATGATTGATTGTGCCACCTTTTGCATCTTTGAAGCCGTTTTGAACCAAGTTCTGCAAGTATTCATTGTAAGATTGAACGCAGTAATATGAATCGCACACTATTAGTGTGGGGAATTCGCGATAGGTATTTTCAAGCGCCATCTTAAAAGCCAGTAGTTCAGCTCGCTGAGCTGTACAATCTCCTAGAGATTGAGTTTTAGTGACCAGTGGTCTAAATTTTCCTTCGTGCCAACGACCTTTAACAATCGCGCACGTAGCACTGTATGCTTGTTTACCCCCAACTGCAGGTTGTGCTGAACCGTCTGTATATATTATACAGCCGTAATGTTCCAGAGGCAGGATTTCGGTCGGCAGTGGACATTCATATTCATTTTGGAGAAATTCTTGTGTTTTTAAATTAGGATCAAATTCGTATACTACCTCTGATGCAGCAAGAGAATTAACCCATAGTATCCATCTCGGATGTAGAGCTTTAGCATTTGGAATGCTTGCTCTGGTTACTGCTTCTAGGGCAGGTACTGGTGTAACGATTATTATACGTTTACCTTGTGCGAGGGCTCTTTCTTTTGCTACAGCAGTTTGAACCGCAGTCAGAATTTTTTCAGTAGAACTGAATTTCATTTCAGCTTATGTGTACAAGTGTGATTTGTAAGCTATTGGTACCGTTTCTCCCTCATTAGAGGTCAGGTACGTGAATCCGCATCTTCCTGGGATGACTCTGATTACAAGGTTGCGTTCGTTTGCGCGTGTTTGCAGTTTTGTTTTAGTTAACATGTCGGTTTGTAATGATCTTAAAATTTCCATGTGTTTCTGAGTCCAATTAATTTGTTTGAAATCAGGTTTTAGTAATTCATAGAGAGGTTTAACCCTCTCTGCATAATTTAGAATGTATGTTCTACCGAAATTCAGGAAACCTAGTATTGATTGTAAGTTCTTCAGCGTTTTTGGTGCTTGGAGTACAGCACACTTCTCTAAGAAGTTGTCTGCTAGGCTTTTGCCTTCACTTGATAATTCATATCCTAAAAACAGGACAGTTAGGTGAGCAATTCGTGACTTTTTAAAGTTGAATTTATACCCTTCAGCTGCGAACCCAAGTATTATGGTGTTCACTCTTTTCAAGTGTGTCTCCAGGTCATCATTTGTGAGATAGATGTCATCGACATAAGATAATGCCTCATCATCATATATTTGTAGTAACTCTGTTACCCTTGCTCAGAATAATCCTGGGCTGTTCTTGAATCCCTGTGGGAGTCGACAGAATTGTTTTTGCGACCCCATTGTTGAGAAAGCGGTCAAATACCTGCTTTCAGGTGCAATGTTTTGACAAAAGAAGCCGTTTGATATGTCTAATGTCGTTTTATATTTTTTTTAGCCCACGATGTTATTCATTAGTGCTGCACTGTGTGAGTTTTGTACTGCAAATGTTTTGCAAGAAGAGTTTAGGTGTCTGGAGTCCAAAACTAGACGATATGAATGGTCTGGCTTGGAGACAGGAAACAAAGGATTGTTCATTTGTGAGGTGCATGTTTCAATCACCCCCTGATATTCAAGTTGATCTAAGATCTCCCTGACTTGTTTTTTAGCTTCTTGTTTAACAGGATACTGCCTTTGTACAGTAGGTTGATTTTTTTAACTAGATTTTGTGGGGAGGAGAATCCTCATCCCATCCTACATGATTTTTATATAATGCAGGAGCTTGGGCTACTGCCCATATTTTAGCAAATGTGTATTTTTATTAATTAATTATTAATGAATTGGAATATGATTTGAGAAGTCAGGCATAATCATTTCTTCGCCATGAGGGCTCTCCCTGACAAACTCTGGTGGCCAGTCTTTCTCAGCTAACAGGATATCATAGCCTTTAGATAAGTTATCCCAAAAGAGACCCCTTATTTTCCTAGTTTTGTCCCCCTCTATACGCAATGTTATTTCATATAATTTATGGGGTTTGCTAACTCTGGTGTCTGCAGTTTCCACCTGAATGTATTCATTCGTGTCCACTGTCTCCAGAAGATTCATCAGGATCTTGCGAACTATGGTTACTTCTGCTGCGCTGTCTAGCATTGTCTGGGCCCACTCTCCGTTTTTCAGTCGTGTCCTCAGAATCCTCGGCATGTTTTATTTTAATACTAGCTACCTTCTTTTTTGTAAATTGTAGTTTTTTTACTTTGATGAGCAGGTTCCTTGTCTTTGGACTTAACGTGCTCTTCCTTGTGTTCTGACCGTCCTCTTCTTTCCGATTTCTGTGAGGAAGTCGTAAAAGATCGAGAGGGACTTGTATCAATATCTTGATATCGGTCAGGTTTTCTCAATTTATCCCTATCTCTAAGGTTGTATCTTTTCTCAGAGGGCTCCCTTTGGGGAGACTTGCTTCCTCGTTCTGGAGATGGATCTCTCCGTTGAGGAGACCTTCCTCTGGACTGAAAACGTTTTTATCTGGGAGTGGATTGTTTATTACCCTCCCAACTCTTTTTTGAAGTATTCAGATTATTTTTAATAAACATTTTTTCAGGATTTTCAATTAGTTGTGGTTTTAGTGGTTTCCCACCCAAACTGTCTCTACCTAGTTCTTCATAGGATTTTTCTATGATTCTGGCAAGTTCAAAAGGTTGTTCTGCTATATCTGTTTCTTTCAATTTCTGCAGGTATTTTGTATCGTCAATTGCCAATTGAACTAATTCTCTATATGCCTTTGTTAATTCTTTTAGTTTAACTAAAAGTTCTTCGCTTGACATTTATTTTTTCAATGTCGTGATGTGGTGTGTAGCTGGCTAGAACTGGCCATGTGACTCCTGGTCTACCTAGTGGACCGAGCCTGGTAATGTGATTTTGATGTTTTAGGGCGCCATTAAACCAGAGAAGGTGCTCCTGGTATGTTAGTGGAATTTCAACGTCCTCGATAGGAGCGTATTCATCCGGAGGTTCCTCTATTTTGTAGTAGTGGAACAAATGTGTCACAGCATGTGCTGCTGGAAAATGTATCCATGAATAGAATACCTCTGTCTGTCGATATTCATGGGCCTCTACCACAAATATGACTGTACCACCTCTCGATGATAGTCCATTTTCCATAAGTTTAATAGTTATAGTTTTTCTTACATTTACCGGAATGATTATAGCATTCGGGTCATCATTTTGGAGACTTGTGTCATCCGCTAGGAGTTGAGCTGCTATTCTAGCTTTCTCACTTTCGTCTTCATTATCAGACATTTTTCTGACAGAAAGCTTTTGTTGCAGAGCAAGTTTCAAGGAAACAAAGATTAGGTGCACAATATTTTAGAACACTGTATCCTTCAACGTTGACTAAACCAAAAACTTATACATAGGATTCTCATCTTACTAAGTTTAGGCGGATATTAACCACTTGGATGCTAAGGCCCTGGAAAGATTTACTACCAATTTCCATTGAAATCAATGGAAACTCCATGACGAGCTGAGCTCGTCATGAGCGTCGAAGGGGTTAACCTTTTACCCACTCCAGACATCTATTAGAGTTTTTATGGGGAAAAAGGGGTCTGTGTGAAAAAGCACGACTGAGTTACTCTAATGTCTTGCGTTAGATTATCGCCTTACCAAACATTGGGCGCCATGTAGTGTAGTTCCTATATTCCCAATAGGCTCTGCGTATTGGAATAACATAAACAGCAGTTTAGACGTAGAACTGAGGTCATCTAGGTCTCTACTGACTATGTTAGACTTAATTAGGTTTGCCAGCTAGCTCAGAGGTCACTAGAAACTTTCTCGAATATTAAGGAAGGAGTTAACTTTTCTGATTAGACAAGAAGGGATTAGTTTCTGACAACCGCATAAACATGACAACTTTGCTCCCTCAGAATAAAGAGTAGATCTCTAGAGTTGTGTGAAAACAATAGACAACTATTTCACTCAGTCAATCGTGCATGCTTAATTTCACCAGGAGTGCAGAGAAATAGAGAGACGGGCGTTTTCAATAAAAGGTGTTATTTATTGAGCAGTCTTCTTTCTCATGCAAGAGAAATGAATTGCCACAATTGCAATACTTATCATGAAGTAAAGTGCGTACAGTAAAAGGAGTATTATGAAATAATACTGTAAAAGCATTTATATGGTTTCTGAGCCATATGATACTTTAAAACGGATAAAATATATACATACATAAAATCATTGACTAAACGTACTCAACTGGTGCTTCTAAGATACGCCTACCCCAGTGTACCTGACCTAAGCAGAATATGTGGGAAGGAGTAAGTAAGTTGCAGTTTAAGTTAAGTTGGTTTTTTGCCAAGAATCGGAATCAAGAATTCTCTCAAGGTTTTAGTCAGCTCCGTACCTTGGTTCTAGAATGAAGGAGGTCTTGTATCTCTCTCTCGGGACTCGATCTCCCAGCAACCCGCAAGGGTGACTGGAAACACCGGAGCTGGAATTTCTCGGCTGGAGAAAAGACCGCGTCTCTCTCAGTGCGTCAAATGGGAGGGTCGGCTTCCTTCGGCACTCGCATCAGCTGGGCGTCGGGCAAGTAGATAGCTGCTCTGCTCCAAACCACCGTGTGTTTGCTTAAGGCAACGTCGGTATATTTATACCTGAAAGGTGCCGAGTTTGACGTAAGGTTGGGCATAAGACGTCACTAAGAACTAACAGTTCTTTCTGGACTCCAGGAGTTCTTGTTCAAATCAAAACAAAAGCAGGGGGATTTCCCGGGCTGCTGGAGGCTTGGTTTGTTTAAAGAACGCGTTGTACTTTCTAGGAGTCTATGGGAGTAGCCCTGCCGTATTTGGACTGCATTGGCTATTACTAAATATGGACATGATTCTTATGCCTTTATAAGGATATGTTTTGTTATAACCACATAAGGGCATGAATCGGGGATATCTAATTTAGGGTCCTAGATAGATTCACAACAAAGCAAGGAGTTGGTCTGGAAGGACAGATGAAAGGCTTTCAGCGCCAAATGAACAGCTCGGAGTTCCAGAAAATTGATTTTGTGGATTCCACCTGGACCACGTTCCTTGAATCTGTAGATGATCTGAATGCGCTCCCCAGCCGTGGAGAGAAGCATCCATCACAATAGTCTGTATGGGAATGCCCTTGTGGAATGGAACCCCCTTGAGGAGATTCTCTGCTGAACAGTACCATCTCAGGGGCTGTTGAGCGTGTAGACACAGTTGGATCCTGTCGTCCCAGCTCCCTCGTCTCTGGTCCTATTGATCCTCCAGACATTCCTGCAGCGGTCTCATGTGGAGGCGTGCATGTGGTGTGAGAAAGATGTAAGAGGCCATCGACCCCAGAAGAGAAGACAACGTCCTCACTGCCGTTGACGGAACAGACATGAGAGCCTGAGCCTTCCGAAGGATCGATAAGCGTCGCTCCTCCGAAAGAGACACTCTTGCTGTGAGAGTATTGATTGAGGTCCCCAAGTACTGCAGGCACTTCACAGGAGTCGGAACAGACTTGGACATGTTGATGTGCAAACCCAGCTGATTCAACAGAACGGCCGTCCTGTTGAAATGGAATTGTGCTTCCTGGAAGATGGAGGCTTTGATCAACCAGTCGTCCAGGTATGGGTAGACAAACACCTTGTTCTTTCTCCGGCGCGCTGCCACCACTGCCATGCATTTTGAAAAAGTCCTGGGTGCCGACTTCAGACCAAACGGTAGTACGATGTACTGATAGTGATTGGTGCCTACTAGGAAGCGCAGGAACTTGCGCTGTTTCAGTGCAATGGGCACATGGAAGTACGCATCCTGCAGATCTATTTCGCAAAGCCAGTCTCCTCGTTGCAACGGAGGATAAATCTGGTGCAAGGACAGCATGCAAAATTTCTCCCTGCGAATCCATTTGTTTGCTTGTCGCAAATCCAGAATGGGCCTGAACTCGTTCTTGTCCTTTTTGCGTACCAGAAAGAACCTTGAGTATAGAACCTTTCCCCTTTGAGACAGAGGGACGTCTTCTATCGCCCTTTTTCTTAACAGGGTATCGGCCTCCGCTTGAAGTTTGCGCAGCTGGTATTGCGAACGAACTGGTGGAATAGCTGGAGGAGGGCTGACAAAACGAAGACTGTATCCATTGCAAACAATATTCAGCACCCACTTGTCCTGAGTACTTTTTCTCCACTCTGCCAAGTAATTCTGTATGCTTCCCCCCACCGGAGTGGGTAACGGACGAGGGGGAAGTAACTCCTCAGGGCTTAGACCCAGCCAGGCCCTTATTCGCTGAGGAGGCCTACTGGCCGCCTCTGCCCCTCTGACGCTTCTGGAAGGGTTGTCGCTGGTATTGCTGTTGTTGCTGCTGCTGTTGGCCAGCTTGGCGACCTTGCCCTCGCTGAAATCTCTGGGAAAAGTAACGCCTCTGGAAGGGGCGGAAGGACTACCTCTGCTCCTTTGGTTTCTCCAAACCTACAGACTTCAGCGTTTCCACTTCCGCCTTCATGCGGGCCATCTCTTCGTCCGCATGAGTCCCAAAGAGGGTAGATCCTGAAAAAGGGAAGTTAGCAATCAGCTATTGCACCTCTGGTTTAAGAGAGGTAAGGCGCAACCAGGAGTGGCGTCTCAAGGTTATGCCACGGCAGTACCCATGAGCAGCCAGGAGAGAGGAGTCTGCCGCCGAACAGATGACCTGATTCGAGACCATCATGCCCTCATTCAAGATCTCCTGGAAGCCTTCTCTCCTGTCCCTCGGGAGGAGCTCAATGAATTGCTGCAGGGAATCCCACAAGGAGCTGTCCTACCGACCCAAAAGCGCTGATGAACTCGCCGCTTTCATAGAGGTGGTGGCTGTACTACAGACTTTTCTCCCTGCCGAATCCATTTCACGGTTCTACTGGTCGGGAGGGACCGTAGACGAAGGGGCAGTAGAATGTTGCTTCTTGGCCGCTGTCACAATGACAGAATCAGGGACAGGATCTGATCTTAAGAACGCTGGATCCGAATCCGGGGCCCTGTACTTCTTTTGAAGCCGGGATGGCGCTGACTTCACCGAGGCCGGCGTCAGAAAAAGCAGAGGCGGTGGTGGGGGGAGGTGGAGGAGGTGGAGGAGAAGGCGGCGGTGGTGGAGGAGGAAGTTGTGGATGAGTAGGAGGCGTAGGCGTCCTGGGCATTGAGGGCGAATAGGTCCTGAAATCAGTGTCCGGTGACCTAGGAACTCTCCTCTTCTTACGAGCAGGCATCGGGGAGGATGCTCTGGAAGTAGATCTCTCGGAGGACGAGCGCCGTCGCGACCAGTGACTCGGCGATGAGGAGGAGACGCTAGCCACAGAGGCACTAAAAGCCGTTCTGGGCCTAGACTTCCTCTTCGATGTCGACTTATCCCTCCACGACATCGACCTCTTCGACGTCTCTCTTCCTGACGTCGCTCTTCCTGACGTCGCTCTTCCTGACGTCGCTCTTCCTGACGTCGCTCTTCCTGACGTCGCTCTTCCTGACGTCGACTAACTCTGCGACATAGAGTGCCTTCGCCTTGACGTCGATCTTTCTCTCCTAGACGTCGACCTTCGTGTCGACGGCGAAGTCGCCTCGACGGCGATCGCCTGCCTCTTCGGGACTCATCACGACGTCGATGGTGTGTCGACGCCGGTGAAGTCCTCGACGTCGACCTCGTCAGAGGTCTCGACGTCCTACCCCTCAACGCCGAAAGTCGACGTCGCCCAGAGCCCTGGGTCGACAGGGAACAGATGGTAGTCATACTTCTCGACACCGACTAAGCCACCAACATCGACCGGGACCGGTTGTGGGAAAGTGCCATCTTTTTTTTTGCATTGGTATGCCCCCATTTTTTTTTTCTGAACTGCTGATGAACTTTGACTGAGTGTGCCCTGGGCTCCTGCCTACCAGGTACCCAGGGCCTGTGTTACTTCCCTAAAATTGTGTTGAAACTAAAGCCCAATTGGCATCGCTGACCACCTGTCAGCCCCTAGCAAATGGTACCCTAGGTACCTAGGGCATGGTGACCAGAAAAGACCCCTAAAGGCTGCAGCACTTATTGTGCCACCCTTAGGGGCCCTGTACCCTGGCGCACCCACACTGCCTTTGCAGGCTGAGTGCCTAAGTACAGAACTAAACAAAGAGTCAACATGGCACACATCCCTGTGTGCCATGCCCACAAACCCACTGACCTGGCATACATCAGTCACCCCTCTAGCTGGGTGCCCTATGCCAGTGGTGTGGGCACAGGTGCATGAGCCCTGTGCCCCTACAGTACCCAGGGCCATTCCTGGGCGGTGTAAGTGCAGTGATGCCATTAAGAGTATATGGTGAGGGGAGGTCGACATTACGAACTCCACAACACCATAATGGCTACACTGAAGACTGACAAGTTTGGTATCAAACTTCTCAGCACATTAAATCCCCACTGAGTGTGAGATATAATGAAAAATGCACCACTGAGGGCATCTTAGAGATGCCCCCTGAAACCTAACCACAATCCACGTCTGGACTGAGAGGCTGCCTAGGCTGCCACACAGCACACACGTTGCTGCACCACTGGGTGGAGAGCCCCCCGCTCTCCTGGGCCTGCAACAATGCACATCCTGGGCGAGGTGCTAGGTCTCCTCCCCCAGGATGGGCAGGATGGGCAGATGGAAGCTTCAAAGGCCTGCCGCCTCTGAGCTTCTCCAGACCATTTGCTGTACCCAGCAACTGGCCCCCACCAGTCCTAACCCCCACTCTGGCGGGAACACTGTCGGGAAAAACTACATCAGGAAGGGGGGGGGGGGTGCCAGCCTGTGCCAAACCCACCCACCCCTCAGGTGGGGGAGACGAGGTGAAGCACGACACCGGGCTCCGGCCATCTTGAAGATGCGGAGCTCTGCCCAATCACAGCTAGGCTCCTGCCCCCCTCCCACAGGAGAGGAGCAGGCTAGGGGGTGTACCCACCCCAGGACAGGGACCTATTGGTCCCTGCCCTTGCCCTACCTGTAACGCCCCTAAATTCAGTATTTAGGGGCTCCCTGAACCTTCCTTCCTCAGATCCCCCCACTAAAACGTTCTTGATCCACCACTTTGTTCCATAGTTTCCACTATCAGAGAAGCCAGTGAACTATTGTTCAAGTATGTGGACTCATTTTTACACCTTTGGTAAGCAGGTTTCCATCTTATGTTACAGACACGAGACACATGATCATTAAACTTGAAGGAGTTGGATTTGACTATGAAAGGAAAGTGTTGGTCACGATAGACAGAGTCCTTTTACACTAATGTTCCTCAAAAGGAGGCCCTTGAAGCAGTGACCAACATATTGAAACAGGCATGCAACAACGGAACTAATGCTTTTGAATTAAAGTATCTGGAAATAGTATTGAACAAGAATTCTTTTCGAGTTTGATAATGTTTTATGCAAACAGACCATGGGTACCGCCTGTGCTCCCAGTATAGCAGACATCTATGTGGGACTTTTCAGAGATATACGAGATTGGAGCATTTTTTGAAATATTAAATATGGTTATAGATTTATAGACAACATTTTCTTTGTCTGAAATGGAGAAGAGGAGCAACTGCAGGAATCTTATGCATGGATCAACCTATTTGACAACAATCTCAAGATTACTCCTAATAGTAGTAGAGATCAAGTTGAATTCCTTGACATCTGGACAACAATGAGACCAGAAATTAGAGGTTACGTTGTACACTAAACCTATGGCACAAAACACTCTACTCCACTTTGAGAGCTTTCAGCCCAGATGCCAAAAAGCCAGGGGATTCCTTTTAGCAAATTCCTTTGACCCTCCAATCTTGATCAGAAAGTAAGACAAATCGTACAGTCTGTGGCGCACACTGAATACCAACGCAGAGAACAGTAAGTTACTGAAAACTATTTTTGCATTTTGTACAAATTAAAAACTTAGGAACATGCTAGACAAATCCAAAATTATTAATAGAGGCGATTTTTGTCAGAAGTCTATTTCGGGTCAGAACCCAGTGAGTGAAAACCACAAATGTGGTCATTGTCATGCCTGCAAGAAAGCTATTGTTTCTAACTTGATGGAGTATGACGGAATCCAGATTGCAACGAAAGAAATGACAAATTGCAGATCGTTAAATGTTATCTACTTTATTCTTTGCCCAGGTGGTTTGAGGTATGTAGGTGAGATGAGCCATGAATTTAGAGTGAGATTCAGTGAGCAAAAATCACCTATAAGTAACTAACTCTGCACCTTAAGTACAACATTAGGCTGAATCGGGGCACATAGAAAATAACCTAACGTGCCCTATTGTTGAAAGAATACAGTCATTCAGAGGCAGAGAAGTATATCGGATATTCAGTTTGGGCACACACAGGAAAGGCCTCAATTAAGCTATCCCCTAGGGAGAATGCCATGTGATAATTATTTTGCTATGACTTTTGCACTTATTATCCAGCTAGTCTGTGTGTATTTTCCAATGCTTCTCATTATATCGATACTAGTTTATTTTTCGCAAATTCCATCATTGGTCATGAGCGAGATCCCATGATGGGGATACTAAAAAATATACAAATGGACCCTACGGAGTAATGTTTTTAGTTTTTCCACTTGCGGGCAACATATGCGGAGCCATTTAAGCAGCATGTAATAATTCATCATGCCCCTCCATGCTTGTGGGTGCTAAACTTGGTGCCTCGGAGAGCCCTTAGACACGCCTAGAGACTCCAGCATTCTCTACATCAGCGTATGATATTTCAAAATTAGCATTCCCTAGTTGAGGTATAAACGTGTTCATCAACTTTAGAACAGTATTTTGTCTAGCTTAGCAGATTACTTAGGTCTAGTAGGTTGCAGGGTTTTTTATCTCCATATCTTCTTGACTTCGTTTTATTATGCTGGTTGTTGGCTTGATTTTAAAACTGGGACATTAACTGCTTAGGGAGTATGTAGTGTGTAGTGTTTAGATTAAACACTTTAAATTCAGGGTGCTGGGTTTTAAACCACCCAGAATGAATATGCTACTTACCAGTATGCATCTGTTCTTGGCATGTAGGGCTGCTAACATTCATATCTATAGCATAGATCGCCGCCTAGTGTTGGGTCCGGATGATTGCACATTGTTGTCCTGGAAGAGTCTTCGAAGTATCACGAGATAGGTGGCTCCTCCCCTGGACTACAGTGCGCATGGGCATCGACTCCATCCCCAGATTGTTTTTAGCCGTTGTGGCAAAGATGGAGTGTAATAGTGTAAGCGATGGCCATGCTCAATATTGAATGCAAGAAAAGTCTGCAGCCGCTACGGGCGCCGGGGAGGAGGGCGGGCGATATGAATGTCAGCAGCCCTACATGCCAAGAACAGATGCATACTGGTAAGTAGCATATTCAGTTCGAGGCATGTGGGCTGCTGAATTCACATCTATAGCATAGAATACATAGCAGTCCCTCCATTAACGGCGGCCGCCCGTGCCAGCTGCAGAAGTCTGAAAAAGTGTTTTAAGAACAGCCTGTCCTACAGCTGCCTGCTGTTTGGAATGCACATCTACACAGTAATGTTTGGTAAAGGTATGTGGTGTAGACCATGTGGCTGCTCTACAAATGTCTTCCAAAGGAATATTACCTAGGAATGCCATGGAGGCCCCCAACTTGCGTGTGGAGTGTGCTCTGGGGGGGACCGTTAAAGTGCGCTTAGCTTTCTGATAGCAAATCTGAATACATTTAACGATCCACCTGGCAATTCCTGCTTTGGAAATGGGGTTGCCTTTGTGCTGGGGTGAGAAGGCAACAAAGAGTTGTTGTGTCTTTCTAAAATGTTTGGTTCTGTCAATGTAGTACATTAACGCCCTTTTGACATCAAGCGTGTGGAGCATTCTTTCTGCCACAGTTTCAGGGTTTGGAAAGAACGCGGGCAGTTCTATGGTTTGATTGACATGAAACTGCGACACCACCTTAGGAAGAAACTTGGGGTTAGTGCGTAGCACCACCCTGTTTGAATGAATTTGTATAAATGGCTCTTGTATTGTGAGCGCCTGTAGCTCACTAACACGTCTCAGAGACGTGATGGCAATGAGGAAAGCCACTTTCCATGTCAAGAACTGAATCTCACATGAATGGAGAGGCTCAAACGGGGGACCTATCAATCTGGTGAGGACCACATTGAGGTTCCACACAGGAGCCGGTGGGGTCCTGGGAGGATGACCCGCTTCAGCCCTTCTAGGAATGCTTTAATGGCAGGCACCCTGAAAACAGAGAGATGCTGCCTGTTCTGGAGATAAGCCGCTATGGCGGATAAGTGTATCCGAATGGAAGCATATGCTAGATTGCATTTGTAAAGATGTAACAAATAGCAGATGATATTAGGAATGGATGCATCTAGCGGGTTGATATTGTGTTCTGTACAGTAAATGACAAACCGCTTCCATTTTGCCGCATAGCAAGCTCTGGTAGTGGGCTTTCTTGCCTCCCGGATGATGTCCATGCATTCAGGAGGCAAATTAAGGTAGCCAAACTCTAAGACCTCAAGAGCCAGATCGCCAGATTGAGCTGTTGCGGATCTGGATGCTGAATGTCACCATGGTTCTGCGTCAAGAGCCTTGGTGCGAGGTGCAGCCTTTGATGCGGTACCACGGAGAGTTCTAGAAACGTGGTGTACCATGGTTGGCGTGCCCACGTTGGAGCAACCAGGATGAGCGTCATCGAGTGTTGCTTTAGCTTTCTTGCCACCAGCGGAATGAGAGGTGCTGGAGGAAAAGCATACGCAAATCTGCCTGACCAGTTCATCCATATCGCATTGCCCTGCGACTGTGGATGAGGGAACCTGGCGGCAAAGCTTTGGCATTTTGCGTTTTCCCTTGTGGCAAACAGGTCTATCTCTGGATGACCCCACTGCTGGAAGTACGGGCGGAGTACCGATGGATGTAACTCCCACTCGTGCATCTGGTGGCTGAACCTGCTGAGCAGATCCGCCATCTGATTGTCCTTGCCCGGGAGGTGTTCCGCCATGAGGAAGATGTTCCTCTGAATGGCCCACTTCCACATGCTCTGAGCCAGATGAGACAACTGTGGAGAGTGCGTACCTCCCTGCTTTCAACACCACTTTGTTGCACAGATGTACCTTGAAGGACTTGATTGCCATGAAGATCGCCATCAGTTCTAGGTAGTTGATGTGCATCTTCTTTCTCTGCGTCGTCCATAGTCCTTGCACCGTGTAGTGGAGCACATGAGCTCCCCATCCCTGGAGGGATGCGTCCGTCGTCAGGATAATCTGTGGCACAGGCTCTTGGAACGGTCGGCCCTTGCAAAGGTTGTGTGGATTCCACCAATGCAGAGAGTTGTATGCCTTTTAACTGCCCCTTGAGCCTGAGTCCACTGATGCGCCAAGCATTCTTGGAGCGGACGCATATGCAACCGTGCGTGCGGGACTATGAAGATTCAGGAGGCCATCATGCCTATCAACTGCATGAACACTCTCGCTGGTAGTGAGTGTTGCGGTCTGAACCTCTGGATTAACGACTGGATGTTGTTGATCCTCGCCGGGTTTGGCTGAGCCGTGGCTGCCAGAGTATTTATTGTCGCGCCCAAATATTGCCGCACATGGGCTGGCTGAAGGTGCGACTTTGGATAGTTTAGTGAAAACCCCAGACTGCGAAGGAGGTGAATGGTGTGGGACATGTCTGCGGCGCACTGCTGGGCCGACTTGGCTTGAACCAACCAGTCGTCCAGATAAGGGTAGACATGTATGCTCTGTCTCCTGAGGTGCGCCGCTACTGTCGCCAGACATTTTGTGAACACTCCGGGGGCAGTGGTCACCCCGAAAGGGAGGACCTTGAACTGGTAATGCCGGTTTTGGATGGTGAACCTGAGGTATTTCCTGTGGGATGGATGGAGTGGTATGTGAAAATAAGCATCCTTGAGGTCCAAGGTTGCGAGGAAGTCTCCCTGGTTTAACAATGAAAGAACCTGCTGCAGTGTTAACATGTGGAAGTGTTCTGAAAGAATGTACTGGTTCAGGGGGCGTAGGTCCAGAATCGGTCTGAGTGAGCCGTCCTTCTTTGGGATTAAGAAGTACAGGGAATAAACCCCTGTGCCTTCTTCCTCCACTGGCACGAGCTTGATTGCGCCTTTTTGCCGCATCACAAGAACCTCTTGCTGCAATAAGTGCAAGCGCTCTGCTGACATAGGACGTTGTCTTGGGGGTATGTTTGGTGGAGTGGATGTCAGCTCCAAACAATAGCCGAACTGGATAAGTTTCCTGACCCACCTGTCTGTGGTGATGGACTTCCAGACCGGCAGGAACTGTTGGAGTCTCCCCCCGACAGATGTTGGATGGTCGGGGGGCAGTGACAGGGAGTCACTGTTTGTTTGTGGCAGAGGAACGGGAACTGTTGTTGCCTCTGCCTCTACCCTTGGCACTGTTTCCTCTATATCCACCTCTGCCCTGCTTGGTGTACGAGGATTGTGTACCACTTTTATTGAATGGCGTCTGCTACGACATGTGTCCTCTTAACACCTCGACTGCCTGAGCGACGAAAAGTGTTCCCTCTAAATTGCTGTGACTGGAGAGCACCCATGGATTTGGCAGTCTCAGTATCTTTCTTGATCTTCTCCAGGGTGGTGTCCACCTCTGGACCAAATAACCTGTGTGGGTTAACCGGCTGGTTGAGGATAGTAGTCTGTATTTCTGGCTTGAACCCTGAGATGCGGAGCCATGCCTGACGCCTCAACATCACACTAGTATTGATTGCTCTCGCTGCCGTGTCCGCAACGTCCAGCGCACACTTTATAGCAGCGTTGGAGATGAGCTTTCCCTCCTGGATAAGTATTTCAGCTCCCTCTTTAAACTGGTCTGGAAGGTGTTGCAACAGCTGCTCTAGGGTGTCATAGTGTGCCCTATCGTATCTGGCCAACAGTGCCTGCGTGTTTGAGATGCGCCAGATGTTGGCCGCTTGAGCTGCTACTCTCTTCCCCGATGCCTCCAGCACTTTTGACTCTTTGTCTGGGGGAGGAGCTTCACCCGTGGTTTGGGAGTTTGCCCTCTTGCGGGCATTAGAGTCCAGAGGCAACTGGCCCCTAATGTAGGTTGGGTCGCCAGGTGCCGGTCTGTATTTTTTCTCTATCCTAGGGTTGACAACCCTTGATCTCGTGGGTTCCTTGAAAATGTCTGCTGCATGCTTAAGGACCCCTTTGAGCATCGGAAGAGTCTTGACAGTTTTTTCAGCAGTGGAGAAAGTGTCAAAAAGGAAGTCAACCTCCACAGGGTCAGCATGCATCTCCACTTTATGGTTTGTAGCTGCCCTTTCAATTAAGGCATTAAATGCCGCAGAATCTTTAGTGGGAGACGTTTTAACGTTATAAATCTGAGGGTCATGGACTGTTTGCTGGTCCTGATCACCTGTGTCCATCCATGAGTCCTGTTGCTCATCAGGCTCTGTGTGCGCAGGAAAGTTGTACTCCTCATCCTGCTCCCCTTCACCTCCATCAGAGTAAGTGGCTGAAGGTGTTGCACTCCTCCCAGGCTGTGGAAGAATCTGTTCAACCAGTACTGGTGTGTCTGGCGCAGGCTTTTTGCGCTTTAGAGGAATTGTAAATGACTGCAGAGGCTGTGATGATATTTTCCTCTTGTAAAGCGTGAGCTTCCCGGTGTCGGCATCGATGAAATGCTCCGACCCTTCTTCCAATGAAGGTTGTCGATGACTCAAACTCCCACCTGGGCGAGTTGGCTTCGACCCTTCTGAGTCTTTGGGCACCGACCGTGGTGCGAAGGCCTTCGGTGCCACCTTAGGCGGTAACGTGTAGAGGATCGGCATGGAAGTCTTCTTCGGCGGGTCAGACGGCTTCGGTGCGGAAGGCGTTTTCGGTTCCGATGCTGAAGCCTTCTCCCTAATCCGCTTGAGGGAGTCCGAGACCTGCTTCGTAAAGGAAGCGGACGGTTTCGTCGACCCGGCCGACGACCTTGGGCCGCCCCCAGGGGAAGACCCGAGCGTCAACGACTGTCGTTTGTCTGTTTGAGGCGCAGGAGGATCCGTGACCGGTGCGCTTCGATCTCTGTCCACGGCAGCAGACGTCGACGCCGACGGCTTCGGGACGGCAGCCTTGACTCTTGGCGTCGTGATCCCAGACTTCGGCTCGGCGCCCTTGGGTGACTTCGTCTCGACGGGCCCTTTGCGTTTCGGCTCGACAGACTCGCCAGATGTAGGCTCGACAGCCTTCTTGGGCACGCCCGCCTTGCTTGACACCGACTCAACGGCCTTCTTCAAGCTCGGCTCCTTGACCACCTTCGCCTGGTCGACAGCCTTCTTCGGCTTCGAGGCCTCCGACGACGACGATGTTAGAGCAGACGGTTTCGTTTTCGATGGCGCCTCGGCCATCTTTGTTTTTGTCGACACCGATGGTTTCAGTTTCGGTTTCGATTTTGGTAATGGCGGCTCCGCTGAGGTGTCCGTAGCCGGGCCGGAAGGCGGGGCCGTGGATTTTGGTGTAAGGTCTTGGGTAAGGCCGTGTGGCGATCCCGCGACCTGAGCCTTGGTAAGAGTACGAACGGGGCATAGCTCATCCTCCGAGCTATCTTCCATGGCCCCATATGCTTCGTCGTCATCCCCTACCTCCTCGACGACTTCCTCCAGGTCTTGGCCTTCGACGTCCGCTTCGTAGTCGGACTCGACGTCCACCGCCGGAGGTGAAACCTGCAGTTGAAGTTCTTGGTCGTCTGCTTCCGCATCGTCGAATATGTCCACCGGTGCTGGAGCCGATCGCTGGGCCTCGAGGCGCGCCACGCGCCGCATCTTGATCGTTTTCTTCGATCGAAATCTGGAACAGGCCATACAGTCGGCCTCGTTGTGGTCCGGCGACAGGCACTTGTTGCACACAGGATGGACGTCAATGTGTGGGTACTTCGAACCACACACGGGACACTTCTTGAACGGGCTCCGTTCCATGTCGTCTCGTCGAGGGTCTTGCTGCGTTGACTGGGCCTCGATCACCTAAGAGTCACTCGACTCCCTGGAAATCCAACTCGACGAGTTGGAGTACAGTCAGGACCGAACGCAAACAATACCGACGGTTCAGAGAAGGCCTTCTGGCCTTAAGAAAAGCCTATAACGATTCCGAACAGGAGTTGTCGAAATCACATCCGAACCCAATGGCGGAAAAAAACAATCTGGGGATGGAGTCGATGCCCATGCGCACTGTAGTCCAGGGGAGGAGCCACCTATCTCGTGATACTTCGAAGACTCTTCCAGGACAACAATGTGCAATCATCCGGACCCAACACTAGGCGGCGATCTATGCTATAGATATGAATTCAGCAGCCCACATGCCTCGAACTTTAGTTTCCACATCTTTGGGCCTCAGCTCTATATATTTCTCCTTTAATTGACTGAGGCTATTAGAATTGATTAGAAGAGCTCTTTATGGGTTATGACTTTACCATTCCTTACTAAGATCGTATGGATAGAAAGCCTTATTCTAATGTTATACTCTTTTTTACAGCATATTTTATGGGTGATTGCAATACCCTATTACCGGAACGCCCCTTGGCGTGGACGTCATACAGGCGACAGATACTCATGAGATTGCTTCCGATGTTTATGCAATATTTAATAATAATAACTTTATTTCGGCTTTTTTGAGTCACAAAAGTACATGATTAAAAATACAACAATTTAAATTAAACATCAATATTTGATTTACAATTGTGGCAATAAAAGACTACAGGAGCAACAGAGTCCAGAAGATTCAAAGCATTGATATAAAATAGCATTTAAGGCCCCGTAATTTAAAATAATAAATTAGTATAAAAGACATTAAAAAGATCTATTAAACATTTATATAGGGGCGAATAAGAACAAGCACAACTTCAGGTGGAAATACAAAGTGATCATAATATCTATACATCAATTTCTAAAAGTCGCCCTCTCTTTCTCCACATTTCCTACAAAAATTTAGACATTGCAATAACAAATAGAGGTTTCGTGTCAGATTTTAAAATTCTTAGTGTGGCTGAATAGTTCCTTATGCCTAGGTTCCTACATACTTGTATGATCCATTAATTCCTAGCCTTCTCATAGGCCGTACAAAAGAAAACCACATGGACCTCTGTTTCTTCTTCCGTGTGGCACCCAGGACAAAGATAACAAGCATCATCTGACCACTTGTGCCATATCTAAATTGAAGATAAAGCCTCCTTGTCAACGCGGGATATATAATATCCAGGGCTTGTTCAAAGGAGTAAGAAATTTTATAATTCAAGAACACCCAAGTCGAGCTTGTGTTAGAGTGAGCTTGGCTTAAGGACGACAATAGTTACAAGCTAATTCATAGAGTATATTTGTGGAACACATGAAACACTAGGTATGGCATTTTTGTAGCAGTAAGGCCATCTCTCATCCTCCATTATAATTTAAAGAGTGGTAGTCATCTCTGTACTTTAGTCCACCCCTTAGCTGCTCCAACTTCAGCAAAGGCACGTAGCCTTTTCTCCCGCCTCTTTGCAGAAGTACCCATAGGACTGCGGGTCATTGTGTAAGTGCTCTATTTATATGTGTTGGTGAGGTAATTGGAACTAGTAATCCATCACAGTGCAACTATATCTTGGTGTGGTCATACACATATGTGGTATATATGTCACATTAAGGTTAGCCTAACAAGGCACATGAGTGTTGGTGCAGGTAAGTGTTTAACGGTTAAAGGCATTACTATTTCACATAGGGTAACCTCTCCTTCAGAATACACAATTAGTTTAAGTCAAATACGGGTTTATTTTCCTTGTGAGCTATTTTGTAGTATGAGCATTATTATGTTTATTTATATACATCTCTTACAGGTGGTTCCTTCATCACAGCTATCTCTTTCTTTTTTCCCCACTTAGTCCATAAAATACATCTAAGTGCCCTGAGTAAGGTGCATGGCCGCATTAGCATCTTGGTGTGGTACCAAAAACCAGAGTAGGCGTCAACACACTGGGGACCAATCTAAGTTGAGGAGTCGAGATGTTTCAGCCAATCTTAAACTTCCAATGAGGTGTTAGGCATTCATCAGGGACAATTTGTGAAAGTCACTCTACTTAACCTAGGAGATTAAAGTGTAAAAAAACTGAATGTTTGAAAAAGTGATTTTAGAGGCGAGAACAGTGATCCACAGGAATTGTGGTTTTGATCCACTGTGATCACCTGCAAGAAAAACATACAAATAAGAGACAGAAATAAAGGAAGCAATTAGTGAATATGTCTATGCCAGTTACGGGCATAGCAATCATAGCAAAAACACAGATGCAATAAACTCCTCCCGTGGTGCATAACTGAACTTTGGCCATTGGTTCTGTGCCCTGATAAATAGCCCCCCTCTCTCCTGTGGGTGGAGATGCTGCTGCTGCAGCTCCACCCGGCACCCCCAAAGGAATAAGCAGACAGCGATATATTAGGCCAGTCATCTCTCGAGTCTTCGTGATTATACTGTACTTGGCGATATCCACTGGTGGTGCTTTGTGCACATCGGAAAGCCCCAAGTAGAATCCCTCCCGTGGTGGTCTTCTTGCCTATCTAAACAGATCCCAGACAAAATTGGTGGCTCCTGGGAGAATGGAGCGTAGCTCAACCATGGTGCTCACCAAGTCTGACCTGCTGGACAGCCTTCGAGTTTTAAATACTGAACTCTGCAACAAAACTTCAACAGACTAGCAGACTTGAGTGTTACCATAACTTAACTGTGAACTGATATAGGCTTGCTGAGCGAGCAGATCCTAGAGACAGAAGAATGGCTGGATGCAGTCTCTGCAGATCAGTCCACCACAGCGAAGAGCTGTGCCACACTGGTGGAACTCTAAAGTGCCACTGACAAACTGGAAGACCTCGACAATTGATCGAGGACTGCAGCTCGAAGGACTAAGTAAATAGATTCTAGATGCCAATCACAAAGCCTGCTGGGCAATGAGCGCCCTAAAATACTGATTGACAGACTGCACAGGGCAGGCCATAGGAGCCAGTCTAAACAGCAGAGACCTAGAAAAATTCAACTATTGCTCGAATTTGGCTCCGTATTCAACGTTACTTGGATGAATTAAACACATCTATTTATTAAGGTAGGATGTGACTCATCCCAAGGTCCTTTATGATCTTTGTACCATAGCTGGGACATACTAAGAACTTCTTATGTAATTATGAGCACTCTCTCTTTTGTGCTGCAGGTCTCAATTCATTTAAGACGCAAGAATGCGTAATCCCTGCTTTTGAAACATTATAAGTAACATACTACAGGTGAGAATCATAGAGAGTTCTGCCTTTTTACTGCATCAGTTTTTTCATATCACACTGACACTCAGTTCATTTTTCCACCACACAGGCTGTGCACTATCAAATATTTAGCCCTGAGGAAGACCCCAAGGTGATGTCCCTCTACGACACTCGCATGTCTTTTGAGGGTTGAAACGTCGACGCAATCTGAATAAGTGTTCAATTTCCCAGCAGACATCTATGTTAGGAGGAAAAAGCATACGGCTGTCTAGGGAGTAGAGGCTATCTGGACACTTAAACCTTTCATGCATTTATGTTTGTTTAGGTGATCTTATGTTGAAAATGTACATGTTCCATTGTGTCTAACATATGTGTAATGTATCAGGTATAACTGTTGTATAGTAACGGTTATGCATTTGTCCTGTTTTTAGAATACTAAGATGTATGTCACAATATCCGATAAATGATTCCTTAATATATCAGTCACACACTTTTTCAGTTTTGAGTGTTTGTGATTATTTTATTAATTTTTATTCATTTCAATGTAACATTGATTGTTAAATCCTAAGTGATGGTGGATTTACCGAATAATATACAAGTAGTCACCAATTGCATGGCAGAACCATTGTCTATATACTAATAACGCAGAGGTTCAACACAGCTAATGCTTGCTTAAAGAGGGCTGTCCTTGCTCAGAAACCTCTGAGGAGCAGGCCTGCTGTAAGTGAATCTCTGGCCCAGCTGTGGACTTAGACCTTCATCAACACAAGGAAGCTATTCCTACTCATTTTATTCTATTTTGATACGTCGACACGGAAGGTATGTGACAGAGTCTTTACCATGGCCTGATGGGAGAACGGGGGGGGCCATGGTGTTACTCCTTAGATGAACCATGTTTAGTCTGGGGTTACTAGGCCAGTCGCGCAGAGGGCAGATAGCACCCTAGCACACCAATGCTCTGCGGCATGGGTTCGGTTTAGTTAGTTAACACCCTGCTTTACCCTCCTTGCTGAGGGATCAAGTAATCAATGATTAAGTAGGGCAACATTTAGATGAATATTTGGACTTTATTGAAAGAGTGGAGGTGTCTGTCAAAGGAGTCCGAGACACATTCAAGGCGGTAGTCAGAAGTAGTTTAGGAGCAGCAGCAGCTGAACATGTTAAGACTCCATAGACTGGGGAAAAAGCAGCTGGAGAGACGTTCAAGGTCGCTAGGGTAGCCCTGACCAGATACCTTGTGACTCCATTCCGTCTTTCCTGAGGGACAAGGTAGGGATTTCCTCTGTCTCCGCTTCTAATACTTCTATTTATAAAGCCCCAAGCCTGCTTCATACGGCAGTCCGCAGCTGTGACAGGGATCCTGTTTGGATGAGAATTCAAAATCTTCTTCTACGCCAACAATGTGCTCCTTACACCGAGAACCCTGAGGACATCACTCCTGGAAGTCATACACTTACTCCATGCATATCTGCTAGCCTCTGGTCATAAGATAAACTAAGACAAATCTGAGATACTCATACTGACGGCACTTTTCCCTTTCAGGTGCGCAAAGTCTTCAATGAAATACTTGAGAGTATGGCTCACAGAGACTAATGGGGAACTCTTCAGTGCTAGCTCTCACCCTCTAGAAAGGCTAAAAAGGTGCAACAGAACCCTCCCCCCCCCCCACCGCACCCCAAATGTGTAAATTTGCATCCCAGTATCTACAACCCTCAAGACATGGGATAGGTAGGCCCAAGGTCTGGTGTACAATGTATTTCCATATACGCCCCTCCACTACAATCCAGCTTTGACATTGGGCCAAGAGGGCAGACCTTCCATAAATGAAGGGAGGGAGGGGGGCAGTAAAGTGATCTCTGATATGTTGGACACCATAACCCCAAAGACCTTTATGCAATGTAAACTATCATTTGGCATACATAAATTAAAACAAATCTAGATAAAGCATTGGTGACGCGCCCTTCAATCTGAGCTGGAGCCACAAGAACAAAGACACCCATTGAAGGATAAAGTTACTTACCCAGTAATCATCTGTTCTTGGCATGTAGAGCTGTAGATTCACATGCTTTGCATACTCCTGCTATCTAGTGTTGGATACGGATGTTTGCACTTTGGTTTTCTTCGAAGAAGTCTTTCGAGTCACGAGGTAGGGGACTCCTTTCAGTGATAGTGCGCATGGGCATCAACTCCATTGTTAGATTGTTTTCCAGCAGAGGATGAGAATGGAGTAAGTAAGTGTACAATAAAGATGTCCATGCCTATGTATAAGCGTAAGAAACAGCACCAGGTATAGGTACCCAGGGAGGAGGGTGGGTGCATGTAAATCTACAGCTCTACATGCCAAGAACAGATGCCGGGCTGAAGAGAGGTGTTACCTCGAAACCGGTCCGGTCCTCGGATGCTTGATTCCGTTCTGGGAAGGACATGGCTTTTGTAGTTCGGACTGGACTGTTCCCATGGGGCAACAGGGTCAGAGCTGATTTGCATATCGCCATTGTCTAACCCAGGGTGGTGTGGAGTGCAAAAAAACGATGGATTTGGGCCCAGATCTTTTGACTGGGGGAGTGTGTGACATTGATCCACATTCAGTCCATCACTTGTTGTTTTTGCAATTGCCGCCCTAAGTGCGCTGGGGATGCCCAGACGTGGGTCCCAGGCACTCCACACCACTGGAATCAAGCTAGCCGGGCTGAAGAGAGGTGTTACCTCGAAACCGGTCCGGTCCTCGGATGCTTGATTCCGTTCTGGGAAGGACATGGCTTTTGTAGTTCGGACTGGACTGTTCCCATGGGGCAACAGGGTCAGAGCTGATTTGCATATCGCCATTGTCTAACCCAGGGTGGTGTGGAGTGCAAAAAAACGATGGATTTGGGCCCAGATCTTTTGACTGGGGGAGTGTGTGACATTGATCCACATTCAGTCCATCACTTGTTGTTTTTGCAATTGCCGCCCTAAGTGCGCTGGGGATGCCCAGACGTGGGTCCCAGGCACTCCACACCACTGGAATCAAGCTAGCCGGGCTGAAGAGAGGTGTTACCTCGAAACCGGTCCGGTCCTCGGATGCTTGATTCCGTTCTGGGAAGGACATGGCTTTTGTAGTTCGGACTGGACTGTTCCCATGGGGCAACAGGGTCAGAGCTGATTTGCATATCGCCATTGTCTAACCCAGGGTGGTGTGGAGTGCAAAAAAACGATGGATTTGGGCCCAGATCTTTTGACTGGGGGAGTGTGTGACATTGATCCACATTCAGTCCATCACTTGTTGTTTTTGCAATTGCCGCCCTAAGTGCGCTGGGGATGCCCAGACGTGGGTCCCAGGCACTCCACACCACTGGAATCAAGCTAGCCGGGCTGAAGAGAGGTGTTACCTCGAAACCGGTCCGGTCCTCGGATGCTTGATTCCGTTCTGGGAAGGACATGGCTTTTGTAGTTCGGACTGGACTGTTCCCATGGGGCAACAGGGTCAGAGCTGATTTGCATATCGCCATTGTCTAACCCAGGGTGGTGTGGAGTGCAAAAAAACGATGGATTTGGGCCCAGATCTTTTGACTGGGGGAGTGTGTGACATTGATCCACATTCAGTCCATCACTTGTTGTTTTTGCAATTGCCGCCCTAAGTGCGCTGGGGATGCCCAGACGTGGGTCCCAGGCACTCCACACCACTGGAATCAAGCTAGCCGGGCTGAAGAGAGGTGTTACCTCGAAACCGGTCCGGTCCTCGGATGCTTGATTCCGTTCTGGGAAGGACATGGCTTTTGTAGTTCGGACTGGACTGTTCCCATGGGGCAACAGGGTCAGAGCTGATTTGCATATCGCCATTGTCTAACCCAGGGTGGTGTGGAGTGCAAAAAAACGATGGATTTGGGCCCAGATCTTTTGACTGGGGGAGTGTGTGACATTGATCCACATTCAGTCCATCACTTGTTGTTTTTGCAATTGCATAGACTATACAGCAGTATTTTTCCAAAGCAGTGGCTAAACTGTAGCTGTTGCAATTGTCTGAAAGAGTGTTCTAATAACTGCCTGGCCTACATTAGCTTGTTGTCTTGCTAACATCTACACACTAGCGCTTGGTGAAAGTGTGTAGTGTAGACCATGTTGCAGCTTTACAGATGTCAGCTATGGGGATGTTTCATAAGAAAGCCGTAGTAGCCCCTAGTTTGCCGGTAGAATGTGCTCTAGGGGATATTGGTAAAGTTATTTTTGCTTTTGCATAGCATGTTTGGATACATTTTACAATCCACCGAGCAACACCAGATTTAGAAATAGGATTGCATTTGTGTGGTGGAGCAAAAACTACAAAAAGTTTTTTTGTTTGACAAAATGGTTTTGTCCTTTCTATGTAATTCCTCTAGGCTTGTTTAACATCTAAAGTGTGCAGAGCCCGCTCTGCCACTGAATCTGGTTGAGGGAAGAACACAGGCAACTCAACAGAATGATTGATGTGAAAGACAGATACCACTTTGGGTAAGAATTTGGGGTTAGTGCGAAGAACCACTTTGGTTTTGTGTAGTTGGAAAATTGGTTCCTCTATGGTTAATGCCTGAAGCTCACCCACTCTCCTCAAGGGATGTAATAGCAATAAGGAAAGCAACTTTCCAAGTGAGAAATTGCAGTTCACATTTATTCAATGACGCAAAGGGTGAACCAGTTAGTCTGGTAAGGACAATGTTGAGATTCCACATCGGAGCAGGTAGAAATGTTGGTGGAATAACTCTTCAGTCCTTCCATAAAGGCCTTGATAACAGGTACTCTTAAAAGAGACAGATGCTGTATTTTGAAGGTATGCAGCTATTGCAATGTAATATAAGCGCATGGATGTGTAAACCAATCCGGACTGCTGCAAGTGAAGTAAGTAACACATGATATTTTGAATGGAAGCATCTAAGGGGTTGATATGGTTGTAATTACAGTAAATAATAAACTCTTCATATTAGCTGCGTAGCAAGCCCTTGTAGTAGGTCTACTGGCCTCTTTAATGATGTTCATACAGTCTGGTGGAAGGTTCAGATAACCAAACTATGATTTCAGTTGCCAGATCGCAAGGTTGAGTTCCTTGGGATCAGGGTATCTTATCTCTCCATGGCTCTGTGCAAGGAGACTGGGTGTGAGTTGTAGTTTTTGATGAGGAACAAATGAGAGCTGCAATAGGGTACTGAACCAAGGTTGACGTGCCCATGTGGGAGCTACTAGGATCAGTGTGAGGGATGTTTGTCTGCGCTTCCGAACCACTAGTGGAATGAGTGGGAGAGATGGAAAAGCGTAAACAAATATCCCTGACCAATTTATCCATAGACATTGCCTTTGGACAATGGGTGTGGATACCTGGAGGTGAGGTTTGGGCGTTTGTGGGTGGCGAACAGAATAATCTATGGAAACCCTCACATTTGAAAGAATGGGAGAAGAACCTGAGGGTGAAGTTCCCATTCATGACCCTGTTGTCTGCCTGCTGAGAAGGTCTGCGATTTGATTGTTTACTCTTGGGAGGTGTTCTGCTAGGAGATACATTTTGTGATGTATGGTCCACTTCCAAATGGCTTGTGCAAGGCGTGACAGCTGAAGAGTGTGTGTCCCTCCCTATTTCTGTATGTAATACATAGCTGTCATGTTGTCGGTGAGGACCACAACAGTTTTGCGTGCAAGGTGAGCCTAAATTCCACCACTGCATAGAGCGATGGGTGTGGCTGTCTACCAACACTAGATCTGACAATTGACCTTGAGACTGATTCCACTGACTTGTTAAGGATTCTTGAAGGGGACGCATTTAAAGTCTTGCATGGGGAACTTCTGATGCAAGTAGCTGCAAATATACTCGAGATGGTAGTGACTGGTTGGGCTGAAACTGAGATCAGAGCCTGAATATTGCATATTCTGGCAGCATTGGTACAGGCTAGAGCTTTTTGAGTATGGAGAGTGGCTCTCAAATATGTTTGTGTTTTGGAGGGTTAGAGATGGGGCTTCAACACATTTACTGTGAACCCCAGATCATGCAGTAATTGTAGTGTTATTTGAGTGTGCTGGAGACACTTTGGGTAAGAGCTGGCTTTGATGAACCAGTCGTCCAAGTATGGGAAGCAATGAATATGCTGTCTTCTCAGGTGAGCAGCGATTACTACAAGGCATTTGGTGAATACTCTGGGAGCAGTGGTGACTCCGAATGGAAGCACGGTGAACTGGTAGTGTTGTCCTACTACCACAAACCTGAGATATTTGCGATGAGCGGGATGTATTGGAATATGGAAGTATGCGCCCTTTAAGTCTAGAGTAGACAGAAAGTCCGTTTGGAAGTGATCCGTTTGGACGGACATCTCCGTAGAGTACGCCCTAACTGTTATGAAGTTCGATGTTGACTTAATGTTTTTGTTACAACAGACCGGTACACACTTGCTCGCCCACGACACAAACTCACCAATAAGAAACCTGCTCGCACCACCCCAGATGACAACATACACTAGTAATATATACAAAACAAGGGGACCCAAATGTAGTCGGTCAGGGACCTTGGGAACTAACTTATTGCACGAGACAGTGGTCCCTGGAAAATAAGGGATGTGAATTCAATGATTATAGCCCCAGTCAGTGCTAAATTTGGGCCAGTATCCAGCCGGATAAAGGCAATATTTAATATGCACAATAAGTCAAATTTAGAACACAAATGCGAGTTAGGTAACAGTGGGATACAAGCCTGTATCCATGGACCCACGAGGAACAGACAAACAAAGTAAAAGCGCCCATGCAATTTCTGATTGTTTCTGTAAAGACTTACATAAATTGTGAAACAACAAATACAAGAGAGTCACCTTTACACAAAATTTGAATAAAAGAGTATATGTGTATAAGGTTGACTATTGTGTCGATGGCGTTTCGATCCTTATCTGCGAGATATTGGATCATCATCAGGGCTAAAAAATAGGGTGCTTGAGAACATTTTGCCTGTAATATATAATACATTAAGCACGAAAAACAGGGGAAAAGAAGGGGGAAGAGAAAATATAAGTCAGGGATTACAATGAAAGATTATGCGGCCAACTATAAATGGCGAAGCAGAGTGGGAGCAAGGTGGGTTAGCCATGCGGGTGAGGGTTTGCCATGTGAGTAAGGGCAGAATAGCCACCAATATTGTATGGTGGGCTAGTGAGCGCGCCCCTGTTTTAAGCAAGTTATTATAAGATTTGGTGGAGCGAGGCTGTAATTGGTGCTCCAATTGCAGGGTTCAGTGGTGGTGATCAGTGCCTATGCGGCAAAGAAGAATCAAGTATGTAAAAATAATTCCTGTATTCGGGCCGTACAGTTGAGGGGGAACAAACACAGTGTTTTATGATGAGCGTGTTGGGACATGAGGCGCCTGGACCTGGGGATTTAAATAGGCGTGTTAAAAGGTGGCATGGTATTACAGGAGGAGGCGGTGGGCTGCAAAGAAGTGGCGAGCTTCCCCTAAAATTTCTGTTCGCTTCAATAGAAGCTTAATTAATTGCAGGGACCGAGACTGTAGATCAACAGGTACGCTGGCGGGGGGGCGCTAGAGGGCGCGCGACAAGTTGGCCGCACTTCTGTGAGGCTCTGTCGGATCAAGCTAATATCCGTCAAATATCCTGAACATCCAAGCTGATTTTCTCGAGCCACTGGGGTGCGGAGCCATCCTGGTCCCCGAGGCGACTCCTTGGACATTTTTGCAGTGCTTACTGCCTCTGCCATCCGCTACATAGTGGGATCCACGCCGGACCCTACAACATGGCGGCCCGCCTGGAGTGAGTGAATCGGAGAGTAGAAGCGATACGGGCAGGTCGGAGAGCTTTGCGACTCATTGTACGACTCTGTGCCCCTGGGACATCTGCGGCATATCGGCTGGGCCCACAAGCCACACTTCATCATGGGCAGGCCGGACAAGGGTCAGCCAAAAATTACATTTGAATCCCGCAGGCCGGCCAAAACGAAACAAAAGAATACATCTGACTCAGACACAGAGACAGCGACTGGGGGCACGCCAAAGTTACAGGCCAAGTTGCTGGCCATGCAAAAATCGCTGCAATCCATCGAGGGAGCCATGTCAGCGGTCAATCACAGGTTGGATCATATGTCCACACAGCTAGAAAAGCATAACGCCCGCATGGGGGAGGTGGAGCAGAGGGTGTCAGCCACAGAAGACGGCTTAACGGCGGTCTCTGAGAAGGCGATAAATATGGAAAAGGTCCTCTCCATTATCCAAGCGAAGAATGAGGATTTAGAGGCGCACTCGCGACGCAATAACATCCGCGTCACTGGCCTGCCGGAATCAACGAATGTGGGGAAAATGGAACTATATACGGAACGACTTATCACAGATATTTTTGGGACTGAGCAATAGTCAGCCATGTTTATCATTGAGCGCGCCCATCGGTCTTTGACAGCTGGCCCGGTGCCTGGAGCTCCACCACGCCCTATAATAGCTCACGTCCTGAACTACAGAGACCGGGACACAATTCTGAGAATGGTGAGGGAGAAGGGCACGATAGAGCATCAAGGGAACAGGCTGGCGTTCTTCCCTAACTTTACAGTAGCGGTGCAGGCGGCGAGGAAAGAATTTGGCACTGTTAAGCAGTTTCTAGGGAAGGAGGAGGTACCGTAATGCCATGTTATATCCTGCTAGACTTCGAATTGGTGCTCCAGCAGACAATAAAATATTTAGTACTCCAAAAGCAGCAATGGATTATGCGAAGAAGTTGAAATGTAAAAGGCGGGACTCCGCCGGAACGCCCGATGAGGAACACCTGGCAGAGGAGGAAAGTTAGGCTGCCTGCCAGGGCCTTTGAAGCTTTACATTTACTAGTTGACTGAGTTGGCCCTGTGGCATTTCGTTCTACTGGTCACTCCCCTCATCGGATTAGCCTGGGCGTTGGAGCTCGGGGCCACATGGAGCCTGGGGATGGGTACTGCATGCTCCAAGCACTATCTACAATGCCTATATTATTATGCTGTTTGGATGTGGTCTACCTGCTCCACGCTAAGGGTTACGGTTACACGGGAGCTGGCAGGGGGGATTGCTCTCATCTGGATTGGAGCTTGAATGAGCCTAATATAAAGTTCAGTTAGCGCTAGCTTGTATTGCTTGTACTGGGATGTCATACCATTGATGCTTGATCACCTCCTGTTTTATTTTCTACGGGATGGGAACGCCTCTATGCACCTTCCAATGGGTGTACCCCAACTGTTGACTGTGGGGGAGGGAGGGGGAGGTTCAGGGATGGCTTTGGCAAGTTGGGTGTGCTAAAGTGGGTGGGGGCTGATGGGGGAGGGGGGCAGGGCACGGGCTTGTTCATTGTTCTCCAGTTTCAGGATGGGTAAGTTTTGTGTGCACAGCCAAGGTATGGGTGCTTCTGTCTTCTATCACGATCACTTTGAGATGGGTTATATAACTAGCTCACAGGTACATGCTTGATTACTGTTGATGTCTAGCAAGAGTAGGCTTACTTGGATTACATGGAATGTGCGGGGTCTCAATAGTCCAAAAAAGATCAGACAGGAGATCGAGTTCTTGAACCGCCATAATGTGCACGTTGTTTTCCTCCAGAAAACTCACTTAACATCGCAGACAGTGACGTCTGAGGCCAAACAGTGGGCGGGGGTCCGCCTTGCTTCGACATATTCGACATATGCCAGAGGGGTCATGATTTTGATAAAAAAAGACTGTACCATTTGAAAGCCTCTATGAAGAAGTTGACAAGGAGGGGAGATACATAATACTGCAAGGGAAGTTGTGTGGAACACTGGTCACAATGGTGAATATAATGGGCCCAATTTGGACGACCCGGGTTTCTATACGGTGTTATGGAATAAGATCTATGCACTGCCATCTTCTGCTATTGTGTGCGGGGGGATTATAATGTGGTTGTGGAACAGAGCATAGATAGGAAGACTGGTCACCCTGCGCATGAGAAGAGGGCTGTGAAAGCGGTGTGTTATGGTATGACTGATCTGGGATTGGTGGATGTATGGCGCCTGAGACACCCGGGGGCACGGGAAGGCACCTGCTATACATACGCGCACGACACATGGTCCCGCTTAGATTTCTGGCTGACAACTCGTGATGTTAACGCTTGGGTTAATAAAGTTGAGCATTTATCCCGTACACTGTCAGACCACGCTCCAGTCCTGCTGGAAACGGTGCCTGCGGCATATTCTCCTGCCCCATTCACTTGGATATTGCAACCCACTGCCATGCTAGACCTGGTGTTTAAAGAAGGAGTGCGTGACGCAATTGAAAATTACTTCACAGCAAATGTGGGGCCAGTGGATGATAGGGGCACTGTATGGGAAAGTGACTATAAGAGGGGTCTGTATAGGATTACAGGCTGGGGTCCTTAAATCATTACGAACCTCTATGGGGCAACTGGAACGTGACCTAAAGGGGCTAGAGAATCGCTATCACACTGTCCCAACTGAGTCACTCTTGGCTGACATCAGATCAAGAGTGGATGAATATAATGATTTAGCAGAGCAGGAGGTGCGCCACTTGTCCAAAAGGCATAGAGCCCGGTATTATGGGGAGAGTGGGCGCCCGGGGCGCGCATTGGCGGAGCGCATCACTGAACCTTGGGCTAAATATTGCAATGTACAGGAGCTCACTGTGGATGATCGCCCAGTGACAGACGCTGGAGAAATCTTGAGCCAGTTCGTTCAATTTTATAAGGGCATGTATGGACATAGGGAAACGGCCAGCGAGGAGGAGATAGGCCGATATCTAGATGGCGTGGCATTAGTTTGGCTTTCCAAGGGTCAGCAGGATTTCTTAATGCATCACTTGACTGCCGACGAACTCAAAGATGCAATTGCTGCTTTACCGAACGGGAAGGCTGCAGGCACTGACGGCCTTCCCGCTGAATTTTATAAAGAATATGCTGACATACTCCTACCGCACCTTGTGGCAATGTATGAGGAGTCGTTTGAACAAAAACGACTACCTGCCACATTCAGAGAGGCGCTAATTGTTGCGCTGCTTAAGCACGGAAAACCCCACAACCAGTGTGAGTCCTATAGGCCGCTCTCGCTGATGAATACTGACGTAAAAATACTGGCTAAGGTGTTCGCCACGCGGCTGTGTTTGCTCCTCAATGTCATGGTACTGCCGGACCAGTCTGGGTTCATACCGTCACGCTCCACAACACATAACTTGCGTGCTATGTTTGCGGTCTTGCATCTAATTAAACCAGAATTACCGGCAGTGGCTGTCCTGCTGGACGCTCCAAAAGCGTTCGATTCTATAGCCTGGAAATGCCTATTTGCAGTGTTACATCATATGGGGGTACCCTTGTTTTTTGTCGACTGGGTTAAACTGTTATACACAGAGCCGGTGGCTCGTGTGCGGATTAATGGCCGTGTCTCCAAGGTATTTCCTATTCAACGCGGAACTAGGCAGGGCTGTCTGCTCTCGCCTTTACTATTTGCTCTGATACTTGAGCCGTTAGCTTGTATGATACGACAACGACATGCGGACTCGGCATTGCGTTTTGAGCAGCGACCACTAGCAATTTCCATGTACGCTGATGACATGGTCTTGTATGTAAGGGAACCTGACAGGTATCTAGAGGGTGTCATCCGGGAATACATTCGTTTTGAGTGGTTCTCGGGTCTGACCATTAATTGGACGAAATCGATTATCCTACCTCTTACTGACAGTACCACAAGATTTACTCTGAATTTCCCCCTGGAATGGGCCACGGACCCTGTCCGCTATCTGGGCATTTGGGTACACCGCGACCCGGACGAGATTATCAGGGCTAACTACGGGGCGGCGGTGTCCATACTTGAAGATCAGGTCGGGAGATGGACGCGATTGCCTCTTTCATTTGCTGACCGGGTGGCGCTGATTAAAATGGTGGTGCTCCAGAGGCTCTTATACCACTTTGTGAATGTCCCGCTGGTGCTTAGGAGTCATTTTTTCATCACGCTTCGCTCACTACTAATTACATTGGCGTGGGGAGGCAAGAAACCCCGACTGGGTTGGGATACATTGACGAAGTCGTACGAGCATGGAGGGTTCTCCGTCCCGGATATGCAGCTATACTATCTGTGAGCGCAGGCACACTTTGCCTCCTACTGGCAGTCGGCGCCGCTGTTTGCGTCGCACATGGCGATAGAGGCTGGAGCGGTTCAGCCACTGCCGCTATGGTCCATGATAGTAAATCCGTATTCGGTGTACGATCGGGACGAGGTGGACACAGTGCGGTGCACGGCTGGAGCTTGGAATGCACTGGGGAAAAGGGCGGGAAAACTTCCCTTTTATGCGCCGGCAATGCCTCTCCTACACCATGCGGGCATATCGGTGACGTGTGAGGCCGGGGTACTTCGCCTCATGCAAACTGCAGGGCTACAAGAAATGGGAGACGTCTTTCTGGGCGGAAAGTTTATCACACTACAGGCCTTCCTGGCTAAGGGAGGTAATGAAGTCATGGCCACGTTCGTATACGCCAGGCTCAGGGCCGCACTGCGCAGCCTGTTTCTGTCCTTCCCCTCGGAGCCAGAGACGCTAGAGGTACTGCAGCTTCTCTACAAGTTGAAAGACAGGACGAAGCTAGTGTCCCGGTTGTATCCGGCGTCACAGCGGGACGAGGGGGCCACGGTACCTTGCTCAAAACGTAAGTGGGATGGTAAGCTCCCGCAGCCACTGACGGATGACGAATGGGAGGAGAGCTGTTCCATGACTGGCAGGTTTGCAGCGAATGGCAATTTCAAACTTATACACTATAAATATCGGCATCAATTATACTACACTCCTGCACAATTGCACAGATACGGGCTGCGTGATTCTAATAATTGTGTACGCTGTGGGGCTGAGGCTGCTGACTTTATGCATTTAGCATGGGAGTGTGCTAGAATATCTAAATTCTGGTCAGATGTGGTTGAGACGCTGACTGGCATGACAAATGTTCAGATTCAGCGTGATCCCAAGGTATGCTTGTTGGGACTGGTAGTTGCGATACCGACTGCAGTGCGTAAATTGGTGACACTGTCGCTTCAACTGGCTAAGCGTAAGGTTGCTGTATGTTGGGGAGGGAGACGGGCACCTGCTCTGAAAGACTGGCTGACGGACTTGGCATATTGCCGTGATCAACTCACCTGCTACTATGAGGAATTGCCAGCGAAATCCAGACCGCATGATATCTGGGGGCCATACACTACATATATGGCTGCGAGGTTGGACTCTGATTAGTGCACTAATATAGACTATAATGGAACTTGTATGCAACTTGATTAAGAGGGTGCAGTCCCTCAGGACAGCCGGGGGAGATTGTGCTCTTTAGTGCGATCGCATTGGACTACTGGAAGGAACCGTACTGTATGTTATTGTAACCACAGATGGGTCTTTTGTTGCCCAACTCTGACTGTTTTTGCAAAAGAAGTGATACCTGTATTACTGTATACCACTGTTCTGCATATCACCTACTGTGCTGCACTGCTGTTTGTGTTTATCTTGGCAAAATGATAAATAAAACAAAAAAAAAAACAGGTACGGCGGCCGGGAGAATATCCTTGCTGCACGGTACATGGATGATAGCAGCCTGGGGGGGGGGGGGAGAAAGTGGATTAGGGTGGTTACGGGTGCAGTAGGGCTGAGGTGACTAAGGCAGCAGTGGGGGGGTCCTTACCAAGATTACGGAGACAGTCGCAATGAAAGTTGGCGAAGCATTGGACGCTTGGAAATTAGCATAGACTGCTCGGAATGCAGATGAGGACGGGTCGAGGTAGTTTCTGCCTACGGGAAAGGAACAGCCATGAGTATAATTGATGTCGAATCAAGCGGAGATGGGGTGGAGTGTGATGCGGGGATCGCGCTTACCTCAGTAGTCGCTGTAGATGGCACGCGAGTGGGCAGCTTGCTCCAGGAGGAACGTAATTTGAATGAGGCGGTGATTTGGAAGTGAACCATATTGGGGGAAGTGGCGCATGATAGAGGTCGCACGAGAGTTGAAGGGGTTGTCATGTGATCACTACACTGGGGTGGCCAGCTTGGAAAGGGGAAAGGTGAAGGCAAGTTTGCATGGAAACCAATAGATGGAAAATGTGTTGGTCAAAGATTAAAATGGTTTAGTGAGTCAAGTTGTGACTTGTATTAAAAACAGTGACAGTAGAAATTTGGAAGGGAAAAATTGCAGGGGCGTTGCCCAATTGTGGGTGATTCAAGCTAAAGAGGCTGTTTAGTGACTTGCATATACAATAGTGCAATCGAGATATGAAAGGAGAAAATGCAGAACCTTTGCCTATTAGCGAAAGGGAGAGTCACACATAGTAATGAAAAACGTGGGAAACATGAAATGCCAGTGATTTGAGGCATACAGTAAGTGCATTGAATAATAACCATTATACAGAGACGTGGGATCTGCGGAGCACAGTGGTTTAAGTCCAGAATTTAAGGCATTAAATCATGGGTCAGGTTACATTATATGATCGAAAAACAACAGCAAGGCAGATTGTGCCAAAAATGCAGTCCAGACATGGCATTCAGAGTGTTGCACAATTAATGGATACATGGGTGGAGTCATAGTAGTGTTGTCCAGTCTTCAAGTCGGTTTAGGCCTGTGTAAAGGCTAGCAGTCTTCAATATCCACTTCAGTTCCTCTTTGTTGAGTAGTAGGGAAAGGTCAGCTCCTCTTGGGGGTACTTTGACCACACTCACTATTGTCCAGCGGATGTCATCTTCAGTGTGCCCAAAAGTTTCAAAATGTTCGACCAACGGTGCATTGGGTGTTTCACATCTGAGCCTGCTCCTGTGCTAGCAGATCCGGATCTGTACCTTTTGTGTCATCTGTCCTATGTAAATCTTATCGCAAGGGCAAAAGATGGCATATATCACATTGCTAGTGTTGTAGTTGGAAAATTCTTTAAGTGTCCATTTGATGTACCAAATACAAATTCTTTGCAGTCAGAGGTGAATCTGCACACAGTACAACTCTGGTAGTCATGGAAGACCCCAGTGTTCGTTGAGTGTGCCTGTACTAGGTGGACCAGGAAGGGCGGCCCTAACCAAATGGTCCTTAATGTTTTTACTTTTCTTAAAAGCAAAGAGGGGTCTATCTAGGTTCAGCATTGATTACATTCCAATGTTTTAGTATGCTTTTGCATAGTTTGTGTGATGAGGGTGAAAAAGTGGTGACACAAATAATGCGGTTAAGTTGTTTTTTGGGTTTAGGTTAAAGTAGACCGTCTCTAGGACAGTACCATGCACATTTGTGAGCATTGCGTACCAGTCTTTTGGGGTAACCTCTGGTCGTGAGTTTGGTGCTAAGTACCGTCGCCTCTGTGAAATAATACTCCTTCAGTGTGCAATTGCGTCTAATGCGCAGAAACTGGGAGTATGGTAATGAGTACCTTAATGCTCTTGGATGGTTGCTGTTCTATTTGAACAATGTGTTACGTTCGGTGGGTTTCCTGAATAAGCTGGTGATTAGATGGCCCTCTGTGTGTAATATTGAGATCAAGAAAGGGTATACTTCTTTCGCTTTGCGCAAGTGTAAATTTCAAACCACCACAATTTTCGTACAAACCAATGCAAGAACTGATCTAGCATGGTCTGTGTGTTGCACCACATCAAGAAAATGTCATCAATATATCACTTCCACAGTGTGATGGCAATGTAGAAGGGATTGTGTATTGCCAGTATACAGTTGGTTTCAAGGGTGTCCATGTAAAGTATCGCCAAATTGGGGGCAAAAACTGCCCCCATGGTTGCACCTTTGGTTTGCTGATAGAATTGCCCATCGAACAGGAAAAAATTCCTGGTGAGGCAGATTTCTAACAATTGTATAATAAAATGGCTGGGACTGCATGGGGTCTGGAACGTCTATCTAGAATGTTTTCTAAGGCGTGGCCACGGAGGCGACCAAGATGGCCGCTTCTGCTTGAAGCTCCGCCGTCCGGGCGGCCGATCTTCATCCTGCCGGATTTTCACTGACCTGAAACCGGCCAGCGCATCCATCCTGCAGCAGAAGCGATTTGCCTCCATCCGACGTTGGTCCGAGGTCCGGAGGTGCCCCGTGAGGACCGTTAGGCGGAGGAGACGGTGCGCCACCCCAACAGCGCCCTCTCTGACTGCGCCCGGCCCGCTGGTGAGTTCTGCTTCGGAGGCGTGGCGCCTCTTGCCTGCGGCAGTGCGGGCTGGGTTTCGCTTCCTCCGGTCCCGCGGGGGGCGGGGCGCCCGGTGGTTTCGGGGCTCCGGGCGCGCGAAGGCCTTCGGGCCCGAGGCGTAGGCCGGAGCCGGGGCCTCGAGTGGTGGCTGTCCCCGGCTTGGGGGTGGCGGGATTTGGTTTCCGGGCCGCGGGAGGGCTCGGGGTTGGGGGGGGCGTCCCGGTGGCTGGGACTGCGGGAGGGGCTGGGCGGCCCCGCCTTCCTCCTGAGATTTCTCCCGGTGCCTTCCTGCTGGGCGAGTTTCTCGAGGCCTGCACGGAGCGCTCTTAAACAACTACGCAGCAGCCTTGGTCCATCATTTTCACACGGACAGGCCTGTCATAGGCCCATCGCGCTTTGGCCTCTGGGTCCACTCTTGCTTTACACGCGGACCACGAGGCGCTAGCGGGGGCTGCTGGTGCACGTGCCCCCCACCCTGTGCCTGCCTGAGGATTGCCTTGGGGTGCCTGGCTGTGGTAGGGCCCTCCTTATTGAGCATACGTGCCAGCCACTGTGCCTCCCTCCTACCGCCTGGGTGTCGCTGCCCTCCCTGCACTACCCCTGGTCCACTGGGGCGCGGACCCTGCTGACCACCATGGGCAAGAGAGACCCCAATCAGAGGAAGCTCAGCTTCGACAAATCCTCCATGCTTACCACTGACTCCGCGACGGGGGCATCATCAGACGTGATGCCCCCCCCCCTCCTCAGGATGCCACCGCCTCGCTGCTCACCACCATGATGTCCGAAATGAGGGCTGGTTTCAAATCATTAGACACTAGATTCGACACTTTGGAGCAGAAGTTGGCGGATATGGGTGCCAAGGTACAAGCACATGATAGCCGGCTTGCTGTGGTCGAGGCCAGGGTGTCGGACCTTGAGGACACGAACGCGAAAGACCGGAAAAGATTGGAACGTGTTGAAAAAATCCTGAAAGACGTGGCCATTAAAAACGAGGACTTGGAAGCGCGCGGACGACGAAATAACGTCCGTATTTTGGGCGTGGCGGAGACTACCCAAACGGGCAGAATGGATGTGTTCGTTGAAAAATTGCTGGTTGAGCTGTTTGGCAGAGATCAGTTCACTCCCGGATTTGTGGTGGAGCGGGCCCACAGATCTCTGGGTCCCCAGCCAAAACCAGTCTCCCACCACGCCCCATCATAGCCAGGATTATGAACTTCAGGGACCGAAATGCGGCGCTTCGAGCAGCTCGTGAAAAGGGGGAGATACGATGGCAGGGTGACTCCTTGTCTCTCTATCCAGACTTCACTCTTATGGTCCAGGAAGCCCGCCGCAAATACACGGGGGTGAAGGCCGCACTCCGCAATTTAGGCCTTAAGTACGGGATGCTTTACCCCGCACGCCTCAGAGTAGACGTCGCTGGAAGGCCACGCATTTTCGAAACCCCTTCGGAGGTCCAAGAATTTTGCCGCACTTATACATCAAGAGACTCACAGACATCTGACACCTCCAGAGCGCCTTCTCCAGCTCAGGAAGACTCGCAGCGCAGTGTGGACCTGTTCTCTGGCTCCGGCCATGGCTGACACTTTGCTTTTCGTCTTTACTGCTTCCCTCATGCCACGGCCGTTCATACTCCATTTGCATAACTATGGTCAGGCATGTTGCATACCTACTTGGATTGGTCTGCCCGGCAGTCGTGGCGTTGCCACCCCTAATGGCGGTTGCCTTGTGTCATTTGGGGTTTTTTGTTTTACATTTAGCGGTACACTCTGTCCATCTTGTTAGTTATCAATGCATAGCTTTCTGCTATACCGCTTTGTTGGGATGGGTTTTCCTCTTCGGGATCTGTGAGAGGTTGGGTGGGGGGTGGGACTGGGGTTTCGTTTGGTTTTGATTTTTTCGAATGTGTTGCATCATTGTCGACTTTGCCCATTGTGTGTTGAGCTACTCCTGTCATAGGTCCTCCTCCATGTCACTGTACCCATGGCCAGGTTAGGCTTTCAGAGCGGCCCCTCTAGCCTTTCACTAATGTCGTGGAATGTCAGGGGATTGAATAACGCCCGGAAGTGTAGACAGGTTTTTAACTACATTGCCCGACACAAGATAGACGTGGTTGATGCACTGGGCCAGGGACAGACTAATTTGCATATAGCCAGGTTCTGAGCTGGGATGGGGCAGTGAGCTAAATAACGGTGATGGATCAAGCCCTGATCTTTGGACTGGGTAAGAGTGGTCTGCTTAATTCAGACACTCTGTTCATCACCACCCCCTTTTCTGAATCGTTTTTGGCCACTATAGGTGTGGCAGGGTATACTCAGACATGAGTCCCTTGCTCACTGCTCCATCAGGATTCAAGCAAGCCGGGCCGAAGACGCCTGAAATGGCAGAAACCGGTCCCGGAAGCTTGTCTCCTTTCTGGTGAAGAATTGGCTTGGTAGTTTGGTCTGCCCTGTTCCCATGATGCACTGGGCCAGGGACAGACTAATTTGCATATAGCCAGGTTCTGAGCTGGGATGGGGCAGTGAGCTAAATAACGGTGATGGATCAAGCCCTGATCTTTGGACTGGGTAAGAGTGGTCTGCTTAATTCAGACACTCTGTTCATCACCACCCCCTTTTCTGAATCGTTTTTGGCCACTATAGGTGTGGCAGGGTATACTCAGACATGAGTCCCTTGCTCACTGCTCCATCAGGATTCAAGCAAGCCGGGCCGAAGACGCCTGAAATGGCAGAAACCGGTCCCCGGAAGCTTGTCTCCTTTCTGGTGAAGAATTGGCTTGGTAGTTTGGTCTGCCCTGTTCCCATGATGCACTGGGCCAGGGACAGACTAATTTGCATATAGCCAGGTTCTGAGCTGGGATGGGGCAGTGAGCTAAATAACGGTGATGGATCAAGCCCTGATCTTTGGACTGGGTAAGAGTGGTCTGCTTAATTCAGACACTCTGTTCATCACCACCCCCTTTTCTGAATCGTTTTTGGCCACTATAGGTGTGGCAGGGTATACTCAGACATGAGTCCCTTGCTCACTGCTCCATCAGGATTCAAGCAAGCCGGGCCGAAGACGCCTGAAATGGCAGAAACCGGTCCCCGGAAGCTTGTCTCCTTTCTGGTGAAGAATTGGCTTGGTAGTTTGGTCTGCCCTGTTCCCATGATGCACTGGGCCAGGGACAGACTAATTTGCATATAGCCAGGTTCTGAGCTGGGATGGGGCAGTGAGCTAAATAACGGTGATGGATCAAGCCCTGATCTTTGGACTGGGTAAGAGTGGTCTGCTTAATTCAGACACTCTGTTCATCACCACCCCCTTTTCTGAATCGACACAAGATAGACGTGGTTTTCGTACAGGAAACTCACTTGCCGCCTGACGCCGCCTCCCAGGTTGCCAAAAGTTGGGGCCCCCATCGCTTCTTTTCCCACTACAGCAGATACTCCAGAGGGGTTGCTATTTGCATACATAGTCGCGTACCATTTAAGTTATCGCACGTGGTAACTGATAACGAGGGTAGATATGTCATTGTTTCAGGTACGTTATTAGACCACAGGCTTACACTAGTAGGGGTTTATGGACCTAATGTTGACACACCCGCTTTTTTCACTGAGCTGCAGGTACATCTGTTATCCTTGCAACCGGGGCTCTTGATACTTGGTGGTGATTTTAATCTGCTATTCACCCCAGCCAGGGACAGTACCTCTTCGGCCCCGGACTCGAAGCCACACTCACGGCCAATCCTCCTCGATTTGTGCTCCCATTTTTCCCTCATTGACATCGAGGCGTCCTTACATGCCCACATTCCTACGTACACGCACTATTCGGGGTTTCATGACACCTGGACCAGGATTGATTACTGGTTGATCTGAGTGGCTGGTTGGGTAGGCGATCTCCTTACGCTCCCCCGCACCCTGTCCGATCATTCCCCCATTGTGCTGCGGCTGCAGGTCCCGAGGGCGGGTGGCTATGAAAGGCAGTGGCGCTTCCCCGGGAGGGCCTTATCAGACCCCGTGTTTACTGAGGAAGTCAGGGAAGCCATAGAGGAATACTTAGAGTTGAACACTGGCACGGTAGACACCTGGGCGGTCCTGTGGGAGGGCTTTAAAGCTACCATTAGGGGAGTGTGCATCGCTAAGCATACAGGTGCATTGTGCGATATTCGTTCTACCCTGCTCCAGATTGAACGCGATATAGCGGCATTGGATGCAGAACAACTCACGACACATACGGCAGAGGGGGAAACAAAACGCTTACAACTGATGCTACGATTCCGGGAGGAAGCAGACAGGGAACTTCGTTTTCTGACCAAGGCATACACGGCTAGGCAATATGGGGAGGGAGACCGACCGGGCAAAATGCTGGCTCAGCTACTGCGGCCCCCACGCAAGTCTGCTTACATCACTGACCTCGTGGGCCCTGAAGGGGACACGCTACACGGGCGATCTGCGATACCTTTTTGCACTACTACACATCCCTGTACACTTCCACGCTGGCCGATTATACCGTAGACCGTGGTAACTATCTTAATGAAATAGCAATGGTGTACTTAGAGAAGGGGATGATAGATTTTCTGGCCGACCCCATCACATCTGACATTATTATTGAAGCTATCGACTCCATGAAAGGATCTTCAGCCCCTGGGCTGGATGGCTTTTCTGCGGATTTTTACAAAGCCTATAAAGAATTACTGGTCCCCCGCTTGGTGGAGGTTTACGCCGAGGCCCTGGAGACGGGCTGCTTGCCCCCCATGCTTCGGGAGGCGGTCATAGTGCTTTTGCCCAAACCGGGAAAAGATCCCACACTATGTGGTTCTTATTGCCCTCTCTCTTTGTTAAATCTGGACTACAAGATCCTAGCAAAGGCCATTGCCATCCGCCTGTCTTTGCTAACGGAGTCCATTATCTCCCAGGCGCAGACTGGCTTTGTGCCGCATCGCTCCACATCTCTCAACCTCCGCACCCTTTTCTCCGTCCTGCACCGGGTGGACCCTGCCGTCCCAGCTGCGGTGATTCTTTTAGACGCCGAAAAGAGCATTCGACTCCTTAGAATGGCCATTCCTTATGTCGGTGATGCGCCGGATGGGCATTCCTGAGTGTTTGGTGAACACGGTGGAGTTGCTCTACATGCGGCCGGTGGCGCGATTGCGCCTCAATGGCACTATCACTACACAATTCCCCCTGTCGCGCGGTACGCGACAGGGCTGCCCCCTCTCGCCAATTCTTTACATCTTGGCGATGGACCCGTTGGTCTGTCACTTTCAGGAACGACATATGCATCGGGGTCTCCAGTTGCGCACTGGGCCGCTTGTTGTCTCGCTTTATGCGGACGATACCATCCTTTACGTGCGGCATCCGCAGGAAAACCTTGAACCGCTGATAGCGGAAATAACTCGGTTTGGCACGTTTTCGGGCCTGCGCATAAATTGGCACAAGTCTGTTATCTTCCCACTTACGCCGAGCACTACCGAATGGTCCTGTCCCTTCCCCCTTTCTTGGAGCCGAGATTCGGTGACATATCTGGGGATACAAGTCCACATGGATACTGACTCTATTATTAGACTAAACTATGGCACCGCATTGACTGCCCTGGAGAGTCGGATTGATAGATGGAATCGTCTCCCACTGTTCATGGCTGGGCGAGTTGCCATCGTTAAAATGATGGTGCTGCCACGTTTTTTGTACCTGTTCAACAATATTCCTGTTCCCCTTACACAAATCTTCACACAACTGCGCTCCTTACTACTACGCCTTGTGTGGGGAGACAAGAACCCCCGCGTGTCCTGGCGCGTATTGCAGCTCCCCTATGAGCGTGGCGGGCTGGGCGTTCCTGATTTTTATCTCTATTTTCTTGTGGCGCAGTGTTCTTATGCATTCCCCTGGTACCACCCTGATGCCCGGATCGTCTACTTGAAGCCTGAGGCAGACCTGGTTCTGCCGGGAACACTAGCTACCACTCTGCCATCGGGATTCCCTAGGGACCCACGTGACATCCAGACTGTCTCATCGACCTGCTGGGCCTGGGGCAGGCTACGCCGTTTGACGGGGCTCGCCCAGATGTACTCTCCTGCCCTCCCACTGCCCAACCCCTCCTGGCTTGCTATCACTGGGGAAACTGTGGTGAAAAGCACATTATCCAAATTTCACATTTCCACCATAGGGGACCTGTTTCCTGAGGGCCATGCCTTTTCCCTCACAGAGGATACCCGCTTCACTGCACGGACGTTTATGGACTCCTTTGTGCTCAATAGATTGCGTTCCTTGTTTCGTTCCTTGTTCCCCTCATTCCCCCTCCCTCCTGAAGACTTCCCTCCCCTCACCTTCCTTATCCAACACGCATCGGGGACGCATCTGGTCTCTAAATTATATCGGCTGTGCTCTGATATGCTCCCGGCCCCGGATCAGACTGTGTGGGCGGCGTGGGAGGCGGATTTGGGTTACCCCATTACAGATGAGCAGTGGCAGTGGTGCTGCAGGGCGACCAACGAAATCTCACTTAACAGTAGACATAAGCTCCTACACTTTAAGTTCTTGCGTAGACTCTACTTCACACCAGCGCGACTGCATAGAATAGACCCTGCGCGTCCACACAACTGCCCCAAATGTGGCGGACCTCAGGCAGACTTTGCGCACCTTTCGTGGGCTTGTCCCATGCTCCAAGACTACTGGTCCGGAGTGCACCGCACCCTTAGTGATATGCTGCGCTTGAACCTAGTCCCCATCCCCGAGATTGCTCTCCTTGGCTACGTGGCTGACTTCCCTAAGGCGACACGCAGACTGGCTGCGCTAGGATTCTTGCTGGCAAAGCGTGAGGTGGCACTCCGCTGGTGCGACCGTCGACCCCCGTTGCACACTTCCTGGCTCCGAAGCATGGCACACTGCAATACCAACAATGAGGAGTACTCTGCCACGGTCCCCATTACGTCCAGGCCTAAGGATATCTGGGGCCCGTATCGTGCATATCTGGCTGGCGTCGCGGCTGCGACCCAGACGGCCTCTACCTCAGACATGGAACCAGAGGGGATTGGTTGATAAGCTTTGCTGCCACACCGCCCACTGTTCGGGCTTTACGGGCCCGGCCTGACCTCCTACCGGTTACTCCCCCCTTCCTCATTTGATATTGTGAGACCGCATGTGCACCCTCTACTTCCCATGGCTGAGAAACTTACCCTGCCGCACCTAGGCATGGTGTCACACTTCCTTACGCTGACTGGCAGACATGCTGGCCTGTTCTCGATGTTGGGTATGCTCAAGTTGTTATGCACTGTATGTATGTACTCAAAGAGGCGCGATATGATGCAACTGTATTATTTTACATCTATGTTACATTTCATTGCATGTTTATCGTTGAAAATGATAAATAAAGATTTTAAAAAAAGTTTAATAGAATGTTTTCTATCACTAGTAGGGAGTCAGTTTGGGGAATATTCGTGTACAATGACTGGACGTCTAAAGTACACAGAGTGTCATTTTCAGGATCAAAGGGGTGGTTTATAACCAACGTGATCATTTGCATGCTGTCCCTGACATAACAAGTAGTAGTGTGCACAAATTCCTTTATAAAGAAGTCGACAATAGGACCCAGGGGTTCTAGAATGGAACTGCACCCAGACACAATAGGCGTACTGGAGGGTTGTCTTGATTTTTCGGCAGCGTATAGATCACTGGTGTGCGCGGTGATTTTGCGTTCAGGAATTGGTGTTCCTGCTTGGACAGGAAACCCTGGTCGAGACCGGAGTTGGTCACTTGTAGAATTGGTTTTTGGAGCTATGAGGTGGGGTTCGTAGGTAGTTTGCAGTAGTGGTCTGTATTTTCTAGTTGCCTTATGTTTTCATTCTTGTAGTTCGTAAGTTCCTGTATTACTATCCCTCCTCCTTTGTCTGCTGGCTTTATGATAATATCTTGATTGGCCTTGAGTGTGTTAAGAGCGGATTTTTCAGCCAATGAGATGTTGTATGGGACAAAGTGTTGCCCTTTCTCCATTGCGGACTAGTTTCTGAAATGTGCTGATTTCCGGAGGTACCATATTAGAGGAGAGAGAGAACGTGGGCGGTGTTCTCAGTGGTGTGTTTGAATTTTTGGATGGCAAGGGATTAAGTAAGTAGCTGTTAAGCCTTATCTTACGGAAGAATCTTATGACCTACGTTTGGAGATCGAGGAAGTTGGTGTGGGTAGTAGGGACAAAAGATACAACTTTGTTTAGTATGGATAGTTCAGAGTCATTGAGTTGATGCCTTGTTAAATTAAAGATAGGCAGCATCAAGTTAGAGGCAACCTCAGCCCTACTCCTCATGTATAGGCACCTTATATCCCAACACAATCATCAAACACGGTTTGTTCCCCCTCAACTGTACGGCCCGAATACAGGTATTATTTTTACATACTTGATTCTTCTTTGACGCATAGGCACTGATCACCACCACTGAACCCTGCAATTGGAGCGCCAATTACACCCTCCCTCCACAAAATTTCATAATAACTTGCTTAAAACAGGGGCGCGCTCCCTAGCCCGTCGTACAATATTGGTGGCGGTTCTGCCCTTTTTCACATGGCAAACCCTCACCAGCAGGGCTAACACTAACCCATCTTGCTCCCACTATGCTTCGCTGTTTATAGTTGGCCGCGTAATCTCTTCCGTTGTAATCCCTGCCTTATCTTTATCTTTTCTCTTCCCCCTTCTTTTTCCCGGTTTATTTTCGTGCTTAATGTATTGTATATCACAGGCAAAATGTTTCTCAGGCACCCCAGACTAGGGATCTTGGAAATGGACAATCACAGAAGAGGGTGTATGGGAGGGTAAGTGAGGAATCTAAAGTTCCATAGTCTATCAGAAAGTATATTATCTAGGGTGACCAACTTGTTCATTGGATAGCCTTCTATCCGCAGATTCCTCACCTCTTGAATAGATGCCAGAGAGGTACCTATTTAGGCGGGTCTGAGAATGGACAAACCAGAAAGTACTATAGGATCCAGCGGCCAAAGTGTCTCTCACAGCGAGACCAGATGTCCAGGCATTGGGCTTCGTGAATGATTGGAGGGGAGCCCACAGAGCCGCTCGGCATATAATTAGGCCAGGGGACCCCCCTACCACCACCCCCGCCACCCCTTGCATACTAGCGCAGTGGTAGCAGCTTTGGCCCTGGTAGAATGGGCATGCAGTCCTTCCAGAAGTATCTTTTTTGCCAATCCTTAGACGATCGGAACAAGAGCATATCCCAGAAGGATATGGTTCTCTTTGGCACAGCTTTGCCTTATTTTTGCGCCACTGAACCACAAAAGAGGTCATTGTCCACCTGGTGTTCCTTGACAGAATCCTATGTAGAAGCATAGCGCTTTCCTGGGGTCCAAGCAATCAAGTCTTTCCTCCTCCATGTTCTCCTTCTCCTTTTCCTCTGATCGGGTAAGCTGGAGCCATAGAATGCCAGCAGGGTAAGGGTTTGACCTAAATAATGGTTATCAAAACTTTAGGTAAAAACGGTTTAGAACCAGTTTGTGTTCCTCATCACATCGGCAAGCCATGTCAGTGAGATTCAAGCTCTTTGTGTTAATCTGCCATTTACCATCTTCTCCACAGCCAGGAGCCGTAAGGTGCAGCTGTGAAGCAGTTTGAATGGAGTACAGTAAGTAAGGACCAGATTAAAGTCACATTGGGCATCATAAAAAAAGGGGGAAATGTGTTGAAGCCCTTTCAAAATTCACATCTCAACGGGTGACTTAACCAATGAGGGCTGATCTGGCAAACGTAAGACAGCTGATAGATAACCTTTAACCATGACCAAAGGAAGACTTTGCCAGGCAAGAGATAAAACAAATATGATATCAGATCATTTGGCCTGGATGGGATCAATCTGGTATGTGCTGCACAACACAAATCTGTCCCAACAATAGACATATACAGTCTTTGTTGAGGAACACTGGCTGCCAAGATGACAACCACTTTTAGAGGTAGGTTGAAGATGGCCAGCTGTCACTGCTCAATTTCCAAGCATGAAGGTGGAGATGGTAAAGGCCCAGGTGCAGAACACTCCCCGTTGCTGCAACCGTAGATCCTTTCAGAAAGACAGCCTGATTGGAGAACAGATGCAAAGCCCAAGAGCTCTGGAAACGTACCTCTCGGTCCCCAAGCCGGAGCCACCAGGATGACCCAAGTCCTGCCGGACATGATCTTCTTGAGAACTCGGGGCAGGAGGGGTATCGGCAGAAATGCTTACAGAAGTCCTAAGTTCCACGCATAGCGGAACAAGTCTACAAGTGACAGACACCTTGAAAACTCCAAAGCACAGAAGCCCCGACATCGTGCGTTCTCTGCAGTGGTGAAAAGATAGAGTCATGGTTCTCATTATCCGCAGAAAATACCTTGCACCACCTCAGGATGAAATTACTACTTGTGATCTGCTGGGCACTGGCTGAGCTCGTCTGCCCTAGCTTTCAAAGATCCTGCCACATGGTTCACCTTCAGGAAAATTCCTTGGCAGTCCAACCACTACGAGAGGTGCAAGGCCTCTGTCAACAGGTCCACAACCCAAACAACTCTGGTTTGTTGCTGTACCACATGGCAGTGTGAGCATCCGAACCAGCTTCCCCTGAATGGATGGATGGATCAATGGAAGTCTTTCAGACTTCTTTATCAGTGAATGGCATCCAAACCTACATGTTTTACATGGAGTTGGGACTCTGCCGGAGTCGCAGGTGGCCACCTCAGTCTAGAAGCGACAAATCACTAACTACTGTCTGCTCTGGGTGGGGAATAGAGAGGGTTCTGCCACAGGTCCAACCGCTGTCTAGCAACCACCAATCCAGAATCCTTTGCAGCCTCCTCTGAAATATGAACATGGTCAGAGGTGTGCCATCGATGTTGGACCCACTGAGACTTCAGATCCCACTGCAGGATCCACATAGCGTGCTCGACCAGCAGGAGGCCATCCGTCTCAGCAGCCTCAGTGTCTACCTCAATGAAATCCAGTGCAGAGGCTGAAAGATCAGGATCATAGCCCGAATGTTTAGGACTCTTTCCCACGGACAAGGCACAAATTCGAACTTTGTCTGGAATGGCTGCGATGAAAGGAATCGTCTGTTGAGTAAGGTGTGACTTCAGCACGTTGATGGTGAACCCCAAAGATGACAGCAGATTTGCTGTAATCTGGAGGTGGCTGACAACTGCCTGGGGCAAGCATGCATTTAACAGCCACTCGTCAAGATAAGTGATGCTACCACCGCCATTACTTTTGTGAACACCAGAGTTGCACTTGCGAGACCAAAGGAGAGCACCACAAACGGAAGATTCTCCTGTCCCACCACAAACTGTAGGTAGCACCAGTGGGCTGTCAGGTCAGTTATATAAAAATAGGCAACCCACAGGTGCAACGCCACCATCCAGTCTCCGGGGTTGAGGACAGACCAGACCTGGGCCAACATGAGCATTTTAAATTTTGCCTTAAGAAAGAAGGCGTTGAGGGCACAGGTCTAAAAGAAGTTGTAGGTGTCCATCTTTTTTGGGCATCAGAAAGTAGAGGGAATAGCAACCACAACCTGACCTGGAACTAGCACCCTCTCATTAGCCCCTGTGGCCAAAAGGGCTTGCACTTCCTACCGCAAAATGTATAGATGGTTCTCAGCAAGTCGCTGGGGGAACAGTGGAAGGTGCGGTGGTGAAGAAGGATGGGAAAGGGATAGCCCTTGAAAACAATCTGTAGAACCCACCTGCTCAAAGTTACTGCCAGCCAGAGTAGAATCAGTGGATTCTGCCTCCCATCAGGTGGCAGTGTTGCTGTAAGGGGCACGCTGAAGAGGTTTGGCAAGTAGAGCAGTAAGGGCAGGGTACAGACAGTGGCTCATTTATCTTGGCTGCGCGTGAGGTGGGGACCCAGGCTGCAACTATAAAACTGCTGGCTTACCCGTGGGGGCTGGACAGGCTGACTGTAGTGGGCACCACAGTCAAAGCCACAAAGGGAGTGGTGGAACTGTTGTAGGTGACGAGATGGGGTGGAAAGGCCGAAAGAGTGCGCAGTATCCCTGCTATCCCTAAAATGTTCTTAAGTATAATCGGGCCGTGGCCAAAATAGCAGCGGTGTAACAGCTCACTTATGGAGCTCTGCCGGCTGAGGCCTGAAGCAAATCCTGGAGAAAGCATCTCAATGCTGAGAGGCGCCCCAGTTCACCTGTGAGCCCCACAGGAGTATGTCGGAAGCCCGGGAGGCGCATCACAGCTGCCATATATTGCTTCGCCCGACAGCGCCTTGCTGACAGGAATGCACCATCCATAATGGCCGCCCGCGACGGGCAGCCCTTGCCTCGCCCCACATCTACCACTACGGACTAATCTGTGAGCGTTTGGGAGCTGCACCTTCCGTCCTCGGTTAGGGGTGCTGCATCTAGCCACTTGTACTGAGGCCCCCTGCGCTGGGATGGCACATACCCTTCACTTGCTTCTGATCCCCCAGGTCTCCTGTACTGCGTAGTTGTCTCACTCTTGCTGTGGCAGCCACCCCCCCCCCGCGATGGCCTCTCACTGCTCTAAAAAAAAAAAAAAGAAAAAGCTCCGTAAAGGACCTCCTGCATAAATCTGGCAATAAAAAGATTGAAGAGACGCGCTTCCACGCTGCTGCCCTCTGCGTAGGAGGTTGATCCAGCTTTGGCGGGGAAACGGAGGAACAGGTCACCCGCCATTTCTTGAAGCAGCTGTTCGGCACACTGAAGGGGGGATTTCGTTGATCTCCGACAAGATGTTGCCATGGACATTAAGAATGTCAGGACTGAGCTTATTGAATGGGGTGACTGCGTGGACTCCCAGGAGAGGGCTGGGGACCAGAGAGAGGAAGAACAATGACCATGCTCGGGAGCTTTTGGAATTGAGGGACCAGAATGAAGAGCTATGCCTCCGCCTGGAAGATATGGAGAACAGGTTCAGACATTCCAAAATCCGTTTAAAGGGTGTCCTGCTTCAAGCAGATGCAGGGAAGATAGAGAAATTTGTGGTGCGACTCTTCCAGCATGTTGCCCCAGCGCTGGGAGACAAAGAAATCCCCCCCCCCCCCTGGATCGCACACAGGGCCGGGAGCCCGTGCAGCTGGTCCGGGTCAGCTGCAGGATATACTCACCTGCCTCCACACCCATAGGCAGAAGGAAATGATAATATAGGCAACCTGGGACACTGTGGTCATATCCTTCGAGGGGATGCAAATCAGCATATACCAGAACCTCTCCCGGCTAACTCTCCAGGGCTGTAAAGTCATGAAGCCGGCCACGCCCTTTCTGCGTGAGAAAGGGGTCCGGTACAGATGGGGCCACCCTTTCGGCTGATTTTCGAGTGGAACCAGGAAACTCATGCAGTCCGCTCCTTGGATGAGGCACTGTGTGCTCGGATTTGAACTGGCTGCCGATGGGGACCTTAACCAGTCATAACGCAAGTCACCCACATACCCAAGCGTCAAACCAAGGTGCCGACGCCAGACCGGGAAGGATGCCAGATTGGTTGGGCACTTCTTATAGTGTTTACTTGGTATCACTGTCCATGGAGTCCACTCCGGATGCTGTCCTCTGCAAAGCGCAACGCTTTGTTCCGCTCAAGATGGACCCTCTTTTCTCTACCTCGACAGCTTCTTCCTCTCTATTCTGGCATGGCACTTGTTTTACCTCGGGGGGGCTCGGTTGGGCACTTCTTATAGTGTTTACTTGGCCTCACTGTCCATGGAGTCCACTCCGGATGCTGTCCTATGCAAAGCGCAACGCTTTGTTCCGCTCAAGATGGACCCTCTTTTCTCTATCTCGACAGCTTCTTCCGCTCTATTCTGGCATGGCGCCTGTGTTATCTGGCCTCGGATTTTCCTCTGTACACATGTGCCTTTGCCACCCCTCAGTATGACTCTGCTTAGGATAACTATAATCAGCTTCTGTGTGCGGGGCCTTAACGCTCCGGCAAAACGGCATGCACTCCTTACCCTCCTCAGAAATGCCAAGTGTGACAGTTGACTGCTGCAAGAAAAGCATCTGCTCCGTGCTGACTGGAAAGGCCTTCAGTCGCAGTACTTTTCTTCCATACCAGGGAAGAGGGCGGGGTTGGCCATTCGGGTTGCAACACATTTCCCAGGGGGTTCTGGAGGTGGAGGATGGCAACAAAACATACTTTAGCTTTTATATATGTCCCAAATCAATTGCAGGAAGACTTCCTCATGACTGCCCTAAGTAGCGTGTTGGAGACTCCGGATGAGGACCTGTTAATTGTGGGGGAACTTTAATATAGTTGGCAACTGGCAAACGGATAGGTCAGTGAAGAGGACGGGGAGGATGAGCGTGCTCTCAGACTCCATGCAACAGTGGATGGCCGAGGTGGGGTTGGTTGATATTTGGCGCCGACACAATCCCACCACCAGGGAAGACACCACCTTCTCTGCAGCACACCAGACCTATGCCCGAATAGATCTTTTCCTGATATCTGCAAGCATCACATTAGCAGCCTCGGAGATCGAGATTCGGGAGGGGGGGGAGTCTGGGCACTCGTTCAGATCACTCCCCTATTGCCCTCACCTTGCACTTACCGGGGGTTCAGAACCACCAATGGGTGTGGCGGTTGAACCAAAAATTGCTCATGTACGATGCTAAAATAAAGGAGGTTCAGACAGCTATACAAGCTTTCTTAGACTCCAATGACTACTGCGTTACGTCCGCGTTGCTGCTGTGGGACACGTTGAGAGTGGTGATTCGAGAACAGTTCATTGCAATAGCTGCCAGGCTGATTAGGGACGGGAAGGATAAGCGGGAGCAATTAGAGGGAAAGGTCAAGGAATTAGAAGGGGTGAACTAGCGTACAGGCCCTCTTCAAACTGGACGCCAGCTTATAGCGGCCCAAAAACAGTTGAAGGCACTGGAAATCCATTGCGCACTTATTGGTATTATGAAGGAGGTAACAAGGCTAGTAAGCATCAGGCACACAAACTCCGGGCTTAGACTGCCCTTCATTGGGTATCGGAGATTGAGGGACCCCAGGGGACAAAACTGTTGACCAATTAAGTCCTTGCTGGTGGGTATAAATGATTTTACTCCGCTAAGTATTCTGCAGAATACCTTAACGACGAAGCTGCAGTAGAATACTTGGCGCAGGCCCCGGTGGCCTCACTGCCTGGCCTGAAGCGTCCAAATTGGATGTGGACATCCAGCCTGATGAGGTGCTTGGGGATATCCAAAAGCTTCCTACAGGCAAGGCACCCAGTTAAGACTGCTTCACCGCTGACTTATAAAAGTTTTGCATCTGTCCTCATTCCCCTGCTCACGCCTTTTAACTCGTTTAGTGAATCCAGTAGCCTTGCCCCCTCCATGTGAATGGCTGCCATTGTGGTTATACCCAAGCCAGGAAGGGACCCAACGCGGTGTACCTCTTACCTTCCCATATGATTGTTAAATGTTGACCTAAAAATCTTCACTAGCATACTAGCCATCCATCTGGCGCCCTAAATGAAGGGTCTCAGACACCCAACCAATCTGGATTCATCCCAGAGAGGAACTGCAGTGATGGTACTGAGCGGCTTTCTCACCTCCTTGACAAGATCCAATGCTCTCAAACACTGGCCTTACTCGGGTCGGTTGATGCCAAAAAGGCTTCTGATCGGGTACACGGGCCCTACTTGCACTTGGGCCTAGCTAGATTTCGTCTGGGAGAGAGACTCCAGTGCTGGGTGAGTTTAACTACACTGCGTCAGAGGTTAAGGTAAAAGTTAATGGCTTCTTGTCCCACCCCTTTCGGTTATTGTGGGGGACCCGTCAAGGGTGCCCCCTGTCTCCACTATTATTTGCACTCTATCTGGAGGTATTCGCAGAACGCATTCGCCATCACAGCTTAATCCCAGGGATCTGTATGGGGGACAGGGAACACGAGTTATCGATTTATACCGATGACGTTGTACTCATCCTGACTTAGCCTTTGGCCACTTTGCCCCTCCTCCCCTTCTGCGTGAAATGGAGGCCTTTGTCTTGATGTCGGGTTTAAAATGAACCTCTAGAAAATGCGAGGCCTTAGCTTGACGGTCCTCGGGGCTGAGCAGACATTGGCGGCCACATTCCCCTTTGCCTGTGCGAATAATGGAGGGATATAACTAGGCCTGCAGGTTTTCCCCATGACCGACTGAACATCACAGGAGAACCACTCCACTCTTCTTGTCAACGCCAGGACAGAACTCTCGACCTGGAAAAATGCACACGATCTCATGGTTGGGTAGACTGGCACAGTTAAGATTCTTACTCCCTCGTATTCTATACCTGATGCAAACGACTGCTGCAGCCTCCCCTATTAGTTCTAGCTAAGATGCAACATATTGTAGTCTATTTTATATGGGGCAGGGAGAGGACCTGTATGGCCAGCACTCAGACATACCTGAAGCAGAAGGACGCCTGTCTGGAACTCCCACAACTAGACCGATATTACCAAGCGGCCCAACTGAGCTATATGATTGAATGGTACAGGCTCACCTCGGAGAAACATTGGTGTTTTCATTTACCCAGCTGTCGCAGGAATCCATATCTGAAAGGTGCCCAGGCTACCTAAAAAATATTGACCTGCTGCAGGGGTACATATCTTGCCGGTTCTTAGAGCCACGGTAGGAGTATGGGATAAGGTGCAAGAGTACCGCCACCTCTCCAGTCGCACATCAACTTTGATTCCTTTTATAGGGCACCCAGATTACCCACAGGTTATGGAGGGCGTTAGCTAAATAAAGTGTCAAGAAGCGAACTGTAAAAGAATTGGAGACTTCTTTGATACCGAAGGGATGACAGACTTTGCGCAACTCTGCTCTGGCTATGACCTCCTGAATGACACTTATTGCCAATACATTGCCCTGTGGCAATCAGTTTCACAGCCCCACATCAGACCACGCGCTGGTCGCCCGTCGGCATAACCAGACAATCGGAAAAACTCCTACTCTCAGATATATGTTCCTTCCTCCTCATACCCACGCACAACACCAAATAACCAGCACAGCGTAGATGGGAGTCCAAATGTGAGCACGAATTCTACCTTGAGGAGAGGCAGAATATTGTACACAGGGCAAGAGCCTCTTGTAGCACAGCTGGGAAGGAAATGTTTGTTAAAATAGCACACTATGGGACTATACCCCGGCTAGGGTGGCCCGCTGGAAAACTTGGAGGGACTCACAGTGCTAGCGCTGCTGTGGTCAGGAGGGCACCCTCACCCATGTGTTGTGGCACGGCCCGAAAATCCAGGTATTTTGGGAGGCCATTCTGTGACACAGATTTACCTATGTTCTCTAGCTATATACTACTGGGGCTGCCTAACGCATTGACATGTCCTCTCAAGTCTGCTGAGAGAGGGCCATTTTGCTTTTCCGGTGGGGGCTGAGAAGGTCCCGACTAGATTGGATTGGCTGCACAAATTGTGAGAGGCGGTGGGGATGGAGAAGCGGACGGCAAGTATTACACATACACTACAGCGCTTTGACAAGACATGACGTTCAACTATAGAATTCTTAGTGGCTGAATTAAATGAACTAACCTGCCCAAGGTATTTGCGAGTTCTCTGGTATTTGCGAGTTCTCTGGCTTACTGGGTCAGTTCAAGTGAATGTGTGATACATTTGCTATTGAGATGCAGGCCATCTATGTGTGACATACTCCATCAAATGGAGCAACTATTTCTCTAAGCTGTCGAGGGTCCCTTTACTTTCAGTTAGTCAGTCAAAAAACTTTATTTTGGCCACTCGAGCCATAAAAGCACATTAATATATAAAAATCTTCAAACATTTACACAAACTGATCAATATTTACATCCCATACATTTGTGCAAGATTAAAAAGACTGACAACCACACAAAAATTTTAAATACATAAAAACAATCATTAAAAGGCAGTGGACAGAGTTTGCAAGAGGAGTTGTGATTTATTTTAGAGGCACACAGTGTAACTTATATTGGTTTTTTCCAAATTATCCTCCCCTTTAATGAATTAAAAAACCCTCTCCTAATGTGCCACATAGCATTTAAGAAACGAGATACGGCAAATATAATTGGACGCTCAGTATCGGTTATTAGAACTCTGTAGGCCTCTAGACAACAAACAAACCCTAAGTTTTTGCATACTTGGATTATCCAACGTTTACGGGGCAGGACATACGCAGAGCAGAAGAAAAGTACATGGATTTCAGACTCGGCCGTTAAATTACATGCAGGGCACACACTTGAGTTCTGGAGCCCATAGGCGCTGCCAGTGGTAGGTTCGCCAATCTGAACTGCAGATACAATTTCCTAGCCATAGGTGGGTAGATTACATCCAGAAATAGTTCTTTTTGTATACCTCTTTGATTTGTAGTAACTCCATTGTCGCCTGCCCTCTTTAGCACTTTCTTAGAGGGACAGTATGTTGGATTGCCTATAGAGTTTTACAAGGTCCGACCTAGATATCCAGGCACAGGAAAACTCTGGGGATGACCATAGCTCTGGCCTGCCAAGCCTAGCGGAGAGATTCCTTATATGGGCCAGCCACAGTATTTTACTGGGATTTAATCTTGGGAGGAGCTCCTTAAGCTCGACTTTGTAGGGGGACAGCTCTGGAGTTACCCACACCCGGTGCCAAAAGATCAGAGGCCTAGGAGCAATCTCTTCCATCAATAGGCCTCATGCCCAGATCCAAACGGAAGGGAACTAATGGGGTGATGCGTGGAAGGCCTATAAGCGGTCTCAAAGTTTTTTTTTAGCTTGACAAGATCAGAGGTAGAACAATGCCCCGAAAGCTCAGCCCCATTTTGTGTGGTCCCCCTTGCTTGGGCCTTAAATATCTCCACAACAGGAGCTGCTGGCCTATATACAGATGTTCTAAGCATTTTCATAATCCCCCCCCCCCCCACTGTCTGGATTAGCCTAAGTCTTGCTTTAGCCATCTGGGGGCCCCACCCGAATTGCTCAGATAATGTAATACCCAAATAATCGAATATCCTCACTTTTTCAAGGAGGATACCGTTGAGAGAGGGGTTTGGACGCGTGCTCATCGGCAGATTAAAGACCATGAATTTGGTCTTGGATAAATTAATGTCTAGACCTCTCAAATTGCAAAACTGTGTAACCCATCCAGGATGCGTTGAATACCTAGAGGTAACTTGGACAGTAGCAAGGTATCAACCGCGAACATCAACACTGGTATCTTCCCTGTGGCTAACTTTGTACATCAATGTCTTTTATGTTAAGAAAATCAATAAGCCCATTAATGTAGACAAAATATGGTGGGGGCTAGAACACATCCTTGTCTCACCCCCTTTTTGACAGGAAAGCGTGTGGAGAGTTCCCCATATTTTCCACATCTTACCTGTGCATAATTGCTAGTATGTAAACTCATTAACACTTTGAGGAGGTATTGGTGGAATCCCAAGGTCACTAAGCACATCCCAGAGCTTCTTCCGGGGTACGAGATCGAAGGCCGACTTCAGATCAACAAATATAAGATAGAGGCTGCCACCCCCATTTTCACCGTTTTCCAGAAAAGTAGCTGTAGTCTGAAAATCGGGTCCATGGTTGACATGTTTTATCTGAAGCCTTCCTTGTATGGCCTCAAAGTCTTCTCTTCCTCAATCCACCCCTGTATCCGGGCCAAAAGGACCCTGCCCATCAGTATAGTGTGATGTCAATTAAGCGGATGGGTCTGTGATTAGAGGGTAGCAAAGGGCAGCCTTTTTTTAATATGGGTACTATCTCAGTGCCATTGCAAGTATCGGAGGGATTCATGCACTTCAGAATAGCATTGTAAATAGCATTCTAAAGGGCACACAAATATGGTGTCCGCGGCCCACGCCCGTTTTTACCGCCGCTGCGTCCCTGCCCACCTGCAATCCCATTCAGGCCCGCTCCCGCCTCCCAGCTGCTACTCCCTCCCACATCCCCTCATATGGAAGCCGCGCAGCGGTGAAAGGAGCGACCTATGACCCTGCTCGCAGGCAGGTCGCTCCCCACGCTGCTGCACGGCTCTGCCTGCATTGTTTTTGCCTAATCTTGTATTTTTCCCCTGTGCCTAACTTGCTTTCTTGCCCAGACTTGTGTTTATTCCCCTGTGCCTGTACTTGCTTTCTTGCCCAGACTTGTTTGTATTTCCCTGTTCCTGTACTTGTTTTCTTGCCTAAACTTGTTTTTCCTTCCTGTGCCCAGTTCTCCTGCGGCCCCCGTCCGTTTTTCCCGCCGCTGCATCCCTGTGGCCCCGCCCAGCTGCAATCCCATTTGCCGCCCGCTCCTGCCTCCCAGCTGCTCCTCCCTCCCACATCCCCTCATATGGAAGCCGCTATGCGGCCGCGCTAATCGGGCGCGCCGCTGGCGCACCTAAGGCAAGCCCACCTGTGCCCGTCCGTGCCTGGACCGCGCCCAGCGCCAGGACCCCTGGACACCACAACGCCCGACACCGCTACGATGCCAGAACCCTCCACGCACTCAACACCGGACGATCACACACCTGCTTCCTGGCCGCCCCGAAGCGCACCCACAGAGCTTTCACCTGCCGGAACTGCAGCTTCACAAGGATCCGCCCCACCATGCTGCCGACCAGGAAAGAACCCAACCACCTCAGATGCACCCTTCTCAACAACCGCTCCGCCCGAAAACATGCCATTGAACTCTGGGACCTACTCGACTCAACCTCCCCAGACATCGCCTTCCTGATGGAGACCTAGCTGAACCCCGCCTCGGCACCCGACATAGCCATAGCCGACCCGGAAGGCTACAAGATCACCCGCAAGGACCGCACCAACAGAGCGGGAGGAGGAATCGCCATCGTCCACAGGAACACTCTCAGAGTCTCGACCAACACCGACGACACCCTCAGCACCGCCGAACACCTGCACTTCCAGATCCACACCGACCCCAACACCACCCTCAGAGGAACCCTCATCTACAGACCGCCCGGACCCCGACCACAGTTCAGCGACTCCATCGCAGACTTCGTCAGCACACACGCCCTCGTCTCCACGGACTACATCCTCCTCTGGGACCTGAACTTCCACCTCGAGAACAATGACGACACCAACTCCACCACCCTGATCGACATCCTAGCCAACCTCGGACTCAGACAACTCATCACAACACCCACCCACTCCGCCGGTCACACGCTTGACCCCATCTTCTCCGCAAGCCCCCACGTCTCCTGCAACCATACCACCGAACTCCACTGGACCGACCACCGCTGCATCCACTTCACCTTCAAGAAACCCACCAAGCACCACCGCACCCAACAGATGCCTCACCGCTGCTGGAGCAAAGTCACCGAAGACCAGCTAACGACCACCCTCGCCCAGAGCCCACCCTCCGACCATACCGACCACGACACCGACACCACCGCCCGCAACCTCAGACAGTGGATCAACGACTGCGCCAACACTCTCGCCCCGATCAAGAAACCTTCCAACAATCATACCAACAAGAAAGCCAGCTGGTTCACTGAAGACCTCCGGGCCTCCAAGCAAACCTGCCGAAAGCTGGAGAAATTCTGGCTCCGTAAACGAACACCGGACAGCCACGCCGCCCACAAGAATGCCACCCGCAGACACCATCACCTCATCAGATCCGCCAAAAGGGCCTCCTTCAAAGACCGCCTAGACAACAACGCGCACAACAGCAAAGAGCTCTTCAACATCGTGAAGGAACTCTCCAACCCCAGCTCCAACACCAACGACGTCCCACCCTCGCAAGACCTGTGCGACTCGCTGGCCACCTTCTTACACCGCAAGATCACAGACATCCACGACAGTTTCAATGCCACGAGCGCCCCGACAACCACCGAGACCACCACGACCACCATCAGCACCAGCCGCCTGCTCTACTGGACCAACATCAACGACGATGACACCATCAAGATCATGAACACCATCCACTCCGGATCTCAGTCAGATACATGCCCACAACACATCTTCAACAAAGCCAGCACATCCATCGCACCCCATCTCCGGAAAGTCATCAACACCTCCTTCAAGACAGCAACCTTCCCGGAGAGCTGGAAGCACGCCGAGATCAACACCTTACTCAAGAAACCCAAGGACCTCAAGAACTTCCGGCCCATCTCCCTGCTCCCGTTCCCGGCAAAGGTCATCGAGAAGACAGTCAACGAACAACTGACCCGCTACCTCGAGGAGAACAACATCCTGGACCCTTCCCAGTCCGGGTTCCGCAGCAACCACAGCACCGAGACTGCCCTCAAAGCCGCCACCGATGACATCAAGTCCCTGCTGGACAACGGAGAAACGGCGGCCCTCATCCTCCTGGACCTGTCAGCCGCCTTCGACACGGTCTGTCACCACACACTACGAACGCGCCTCCACAACGCTGGGATCCAAGAGAAGGCTCTGGACTGGACCATCTCTTTCATCTCTGGGAGAACACAGAGCGTCCGCCTTCTCCCCTTCCGCTCCGAAGCCACCGAGATCATCTGTGCAGTACCCCAGGGCTCATCCCTCATCCCAATTCTGTTTAACATCTACATGGCCCCGTTCGCCCAAGTCCCCCGACCTCAACATCCTCTCCTAGGCCGATGACACCCAGCTGGTACTCTCCATCACCAAGGACCCCCACACCGCCAAAACCAACCTTCACGAAGGAATGAAGGCCGTTGCTGAATGGATGAGGAACAGCCGACTGAAGCTGAACTCGGACAAGACGGAGGTCCTCATCCTCGGATCAACCCTTCGGCCTGGGACGACTCCTGGTGACCGACCGCACTGGGAACCGCTCCAACACCCACCGACCACGCACGCAACCTAGGGGTCATCCTCGACTCCACCCTCTCCATGACTAAACAGGTCAACGCCGTCTCCTCCTCCAACACCCTCTGCATGCTCCGTAGGATCTACAAGTGGGTCCCCACTGAAACGAGAATAACAGTCACCCAGGCCCTTGTCAGCAGCAGGTTTGACTATGGAAACGCCCTCTACGCAGGAGCCTCGGCCAAACTCCGGAGACGGCTCCAGCGCATCCAGAACGCCTCTGCACGCCTGATCCTCGACATCCCTCGCCGCATCCACATTACACCCCACCTGAGATACCTGCACTGGGTCCCGGTCAACAAGAGGATAACCTTCAAGCTCCTCACCCACGCACACAAGGCACTTCACAACACCGGACCAACGTACCTCAACAGACGACTCAGCTTCTACACCCCCACCCGCCAGCTCCGCTCCGCCAACCTCGCCCTCGCTACAGTCCCCCACTTCCGAAGAGCGACCTCAGACGGCAGATCGTTCTCCCACCTCGCCGCCAAGACCTAAAACACCCTCCCGATCCACCTACGGCAGACCCAAGACCTGCTGACCTTCAGAAAACTCAAGACCTGGCTTTTCGAGTAGTAGCAGCATTCCCCACCCCAGCGCCTTGAGACCCTCACGGGTGAGTAGTGCGCTTTACAAATGATTTGATTGATTTATTGATTGATGGGACCCATATGTTGGGTTCCTCCCGAAAGAGGCCCCCCGGGACTTTGTCAAGACCAGGGGCTTTGTTGGGCTGCAGGCTGTTAATAGCATTTCCAACTTCTGTCATTGATGTATCCCAGCCCCCCTCCTGACAAAGCTCAGAAGTTCTACTCAGAATGTCTGGGCCGGTGGGACCATCAACCTCACAGTCATACAGAGACCCACAATGCGACTCCCATACTTCAGGCGCTCTGTTGGGCTCTATTGTCGAACATCCTTCCCCGTTTCCAGTGCTCACTAGCCCCCAGAACAATTTCAGATTGTTATCCTTCAAAGCAATCCTCAGGGTATCCCACCTCTCTATTTCCCATCCTTTCTTCTCCTGCAACATGATCCTCCTATACCTAACTCTGGCTAATTTGATGTTTGGCCTGTCTTTAGCCTTCACCGCGTGCACTAGTTCCGGTTTTGCTTTGCGGCACTTGTTGTTAAACCATGAGTGTTTGGGTCGGATGGTTTCCCTCTTTAGTGTCACTGGATAGAATACATAGGTCAGTTTTGCAATTAGCTCCCCATGAATTTTCTTAATCTGGTCTCTGTCCCCTGCAGGTGCCTCCACCTGTCCCGCCTCCCACATTCTGGCTATCATAGGTGTTGCTAGCTGGTAAACTTTAGCCAATTTAATGGGAGAATGTTGGATACAGCTCCATCTGACTTTCCTTCTGTTGTTGGTGGTCTTTAGAGCGCTAGACCCGGTTGTTGGATGGGGACAAATGGTGAACCCGCCAAGATTCCCCAGCTTCAGAATTGCAATCAAGGCATCGTTGTCACTATCCTGCCTCTGTTGAACATAGAAATCTAGAACTTTTTCCCAGGTTCTAGTTTCCACCATGATGTAATAGATTAGCGAGGCCTGGCCTTCTCTATTGAAAGTAGATTGACCGGGGATGTCAGACTTGGTCCTCCCATTGCATGCCCTCAGAGAGTGGGACAACATAAGTGAGTGGAGTTGCATGGTCAGAGGGGACCATACTTTAATTGGGGTGATCTGCGGATCAGGAATTGACCAATATAGATCTTCTTCTGAGGGAGCCTCTTGGGTTTGGTAGGTTATCTTTCTTAGGTAACCCCACTGTCCGCTTTTCTATCTCTTCCATAATGTTTTGCTACTCCCCACCGGCTGATGGATGTAGGTGGCTGCTGTTCTCTACCATAAATCAATAAAAAGATGTAAACCATAAACTGGAATCAGCCCTGTCCCCGAACGGGCGAAGCCCCATCAAAAGGCATGTACAAAGGATGTGACCCGAGAACCCAGCGGATTGTGCCAATGTATGGCGGCGTATTGCAACAGTAGTACCATCTGGCCCGATAGAATCTGTGGTGTCCAAGCCACAACAAATTGTGAACTTGGCTGAATCCGGGCCATTTTGAATAATCTTAGCAAGAACAGGCAGAAGGTCTTTGGCACACCAGGTAGGACTTGGGCGCTTATTCACACACTTTTGGGATTTGTGATTCTGTGGCACAACAAGCAGCTGATGTTAACAGATCTAAGGGCAAGACTCGCGGACGAAAACACATGTTTGACAACAATTTTCTACCTGTTTAGATTCCTCATCAAGGGGAGTGGTAGGAAAGGTGTTCGAATTTGAACAACTCATGGAAGTTTGCAGTACCAGGCTGTTGGGCGAAGGGTGCTGTGAAAGTAAAGCAGTCTAGTCTGGAGCAGGGTGATGGCGCCTGGCAATTTTTCGATTGACTGGGAGGCCGGAGCAAGGTTTGGCTCATGCCCCCAATAAGGTATCCGTCACTGTCGCTTTAAAATGGAGGAGGGAGTCAGAAGATATTTGCACTGGTTGGAGGACTTCTGTCAAGATGTTAGTCTTAACCTCCAACTCCCCACCATGAGGGTTAAGGAACTCAGCTGCCCTACGCATCACCACCATGGCGTAGGAAGCAGATTCCTCAATGGCAGGACAAGGGGCTGAGACCACTAGAATTCTGGAGGTCCTCGTACCAGTTATCAGGGGAGAGGAGCGCAAACTTATCACCCGGGTCATAGTCAGAGTTTGTACCAAAAAGCACACTTAAAGCTTGTTGATTCCCATGTGGGGGATGTCAAAACAAGTGGGGAAAAATCAACATCGGGTGAAATCATGCATGACTTTGATTGAGTTCTGACTAGCGTTGGAGAGAATGATCAAGACCTCCACCGGCATCGATGGAGTCTGCATCAGCATCAAAAAGTCCAGGGCTGGCATATATCAGGAAGCGGGGCTGGGAATGCAGCTGGAGGCAAGATGGGCTGGGAGGGACTAAAACACCTAGGGCAAACAAACCACTGGTAATCCAGATGGAAGGCCCCTTGACTCCTTCGGACCTAAAGGGAGGCCAGAGCGAGTTGGTAAGAATCCAAAAAGCAAGAGCATGGTTGCATGGAACGCTTCAATCTGTTGTGACGCCGATGATGGTCCTGGAAACTTGGATTGTGCTGAAACCAACTGTGGGATTGGCACCGTAGTTGGTTTACTTCTGGAGTGGGGTCGTGAAGTGTGGCCTGCACCTGTTTGGGCAAAGGAGAATGGCGCAAGGGAGCACAATCTCGCTTCCATTTCTTCTGCTACTTCTCAGACTTTACCTGATGATTTAGACTGCAGCAGAGATTGACCTTTCGAGCCACTTAGATGACTCCAGGAGCTATAACACTGAACTTGGGACATGGACCGTAATTTGTAATGGTTCTGGCGAGAGTATTTCATGCTTGATGACGTAGAGCTTCGCCTCACGGTGGATGAACCTGAAGGCCATCAGTCTCTGCAGGCCTTGTAATCATGACGACTCCAGACACCACAGTCATACCTAGTGAGGATCTGCCAGACATTTCTTTGGGACTGTCCCTACAGGGCTCGAGATCTGTCATTTTTGGGAGGCGACATCCCTTTAATACTGGTAAAAATTGAAGGAAATATCTAAAAGACATGAAGGGGGTTCTAGATCCATGTGTGGTGGCACAGAAAGAAACTAACAGATGTCAGCATGCGAGGCGAGGGTGGTACCTATACGGGCCTAGTAAGTCATTTCTGGAGCTCAACTGCATCTGCACAGCACCATCTGACTGTGCGCTGAGGCACTACTGAAAAGTTTCCGTATTTAGTTTGACATCTGGGGAATAGTCAAGAGGTGAGGAATCTGCAGCTACATGTCTATCAGAAAGCGTGTTTACAATTTATCCTCAAAGAACTGTGGTTGTGACCTCTGCTAGCAAGCACCAACTTTACAATCTGCTGAATCACCAACTAAGCTGTAAAACTTGAGCACACCATGTCTGCTAAGCTAGATCAATATCACAAGAGGGCTATTTAACAGTCTAGGCTTGAGATAAAAAAGAGAAATCAGACAAGAACCTTCCGAAACCCCACATACCACGTTCTCTTAGAATAGGAAACTGCCAAGATTCGCCATGCACTCACACCTGCTCTTTAGAAAGGAAAGAGTAGATGGCAACACCTTGATCATCAAGCTATGCTTTATACATGCATAAGCCTTTCTAAACTTCATACAGACATGAATGACCCATTGAGGTAATGAAGCCCACCTGGTATCCTCCTACTACCTCAATCGCCTTCCCAATTACCCACTAACCCCCAATCGCAGTACAGTGGTCCTGTGTTTTATAGCTAGGTTTGCGTTAAACAAATCCCACCCACATATGTAAAGTAATAAACTGAATTAATTTTACAACCAGGTGGTAAAAGCTCAAAATGGAGAGAGAAATTCAAGGTCTAAATAGATGAGATGCACTGAAGACTGAGACCCAGTTTGGTGGCCCGGCTTTGTAGGAAAATAGGTGCCAAGGTACAGACAAAGGTGATTTAGGCCACATGTGGAAAGTGTGATAGAGTTCACCAAGCAGTGAAGTTGTCCCTTTCCCCTTGAATAGCCCTCTTTCCCTTTACGTACTTCCAGCATCATCATTATTTAGATGCCTTGCACTGCAGGGACGGGACAAGCACTTCTGCATATAATCATAACGATCATGGCAGTCAAGTTCAAACAAATACATTTCGATTAAGTTAGAGTGGCAAGCTACTTTTAGCCACAACATGGCGACTATGTCTGCGCAACGATGCTATGGAAAGTTCCAAGGGAGACAGCAATCCTGGAGTCTGCGGCTCCATCTGCGCAAAATGAGATTAACGTAGCAAACAGGTGGACATTTCACTGCCACAGGCTTGAAATGCAAAACACTCTCCCTCTGTATGAGACAGCTGAACTACTACCAACCTAAACATTTGTAACAGCTTGAAATTAGTGCCAAAATGTTTGGCTGGGCCGCCACTCATCTACCACTGCACCACACTGATATCTTATTTGGACAAATAAGTGGTTTTCACATAATGAAAAAAAGTGAAACGTTTTACAGTACACCGAAAACATTCACACTATTAACGTTAGAAATTGTGCAGCAAAACAAGGCTGGCTGCCATCAATGGAGGAGGAACTGGTGCAAGACCAGACTTGAAAACATCATAATGGGTTCAGGTACCAGCAAACTGGAGGTTCAAACGTGGTTAAAGGAGGATACGAGTCCTGATATGAAAAAGAAAGCCTGAAGATTCGAGACACATGACAAAGAACAGTACCAGAGCACGAGAAAGGCAAAATGAGAACCAGATTCAAAGGAGAACGGTGGCCTCCAGACCATAAAGACAATAACCGAAAACACACTACAATGCTTTAAAGTGAACATGGCTCTAAAATAGTGACATTAAAACATCACTAAGCAACCACAAGAAAATGTTTTTGCCATCAAAAATAGAAAACCCATAAGACAACTATAAAAAGTGATTCGGTTAAGAGAAAACAACCTGATAAAGCTCCATGTCTAGAGTCACTAGAAAACTGCCTTACAAATGGTACAGTAAAAAGGTGGACCCTATGATCAGCCCCTTAAAACCAGTAAAGTGCATTATCTCGGGATCAAAGTCATACAGGAAATAAACCAAAAGTATTTCCAATATTTCCAAGGGTCATGGGGCGATACAAGAGCATGTCGGGAGGAGGGAGGAGGGAGGGTTCTGGGTGGCATGAGCACCACCTAAGAATAGGAGTGATCCTTTGAGCGAGCAAAAGGAGAACCCTCTGATGCTCTACAAATGAGCAAACTGAGATCAAATGCCCAAACAAGCATTTGCAATGCAATAGGTCTCGCATTAGGAAAGTTTGAGCTATTGGTCTTGTATATGACAATTTTTTTATTTATGTGTTTTTGAAAATATCTAAATTAATAGCTTTGTCATTTACAATGCCAATAGTTATAACTTTCGCAAATGTGACACCTATAGCATTTGTAAGGCAACAGGTTTTGTATTTATGTGACTTAGATGTATTGATATTACAAATAACAATGGCTTTTAATTTTTTTAAATAATTAATACTTAAATAAATTGATTGTAATTTATAATGGCAATAGCTTAAACTTTTGTAACTAACTTTTGTGAAGATTATGTTCAGTGTATTTTATTGTGACGAAAATCCAAGAACAGAAGTGAAATATTAACATCTTTTTGTGATATTTGTAATAAAGCTTGAAACATTGAGAGAACATATTTGAACCAGTGATGCTGTGGTTGCGCTGAGTGATGCTGAGTGGTGCTGAGTGGTGCTGTGGTGGTGCTGAGTGGTGCTGTGGTGGTGCTGTGGTGGTGCTGTGGTGGTGCTGTGGTGGTGCTGTGTGATGCTGTGGTGGTGCTGTGTGGTGCTGTGTGGTGCTGTGGTAGTGCTGTGGTAGTGCTGTGGTAGTGCTGTGGTGATGCTGTGGTGGTGCTGTGGTGATGCGGTGGTGGTGCTGAGTGATGCTGTGGTGGTGCTGAGTGATGCTGTGGTGGTGCTGAGTGGTGCTGTGAGTAGGTACTTCTGCCCTGGCAAGTGAAGACCGAGAACGTTACCTCTTGTGTGAGAGTGAACCTCAGTACCCTGTGAGTGAAACTGATGCTATGAGTTCCCTGCATGCATGAGAAACGTGCACTCTCGGCTGCCCTGGCTGCCTCCTGCGTGTAATGATTGTACAGTGCACTGCTGCGTCTGTGGACTTGAGATAGGGTTTAATTAGAGGTATGTGAGCTGTGTGTATATGGTCTTCTTGGACCCCGAGGACCGATGGAGGCACAAAGTGAAATGTTATTACATTTTCGAGGAAATATCAAAATACCCCTCAAACACTGTTGCACATGAACTATGATCTGAGCTCATGTCAGTGCCAACATAGACATGCTGGATGCTTGAAAGGAAGGGTGCGGGAGGGGGGTTGGATGGGGTGACAAATATTGAAGCCAGCTACATTCTGTTCTGTCACTGCCTATTTCGTTTTGTTTGTTTATTTCGAGTATGTAATGTGTGTGTGTGTGTGTGTGTGTGTGTGTGTGTGTGTGTGTGTGTATCTCCTAATTACATTGCCCTGTGATTTATTTTTCCTTGTGCATTTCGTGTCTTTATCTTTCATTTTGTGTTTATCATCTGTTTGCACTGATTTGTGGCTGTCCGTATTTGAGTCTGTGTTTTGTGCCTATATGAATCTCGGTGTGAGAGAGAGGGTGGGGAGGCAACGAGCGAGAGAGAGCGAGCGCGTATGTGTGTGTGTGTTTGCATGTCTCTCTTTCGGTACCACGGGAAGATGCAAACAGTAATTGGCTGCCTTTGAAACGGAGCCTGGTTGTGGAGTGGAGGGAGGGGGTGACAGCTGGAGGTGCGAACCAGCTGTAATACGGGAGAGCTGAGGGGGAGGCGAGGGGCGTGCAAGGAGCTAGGCAGAGCATGGCGAAAACAAGATTGTTTAACGAGGGAAAGAAAAACGCCCGAGAGGATTGGGTGGGTATTCTGAATTCGGTTTTCATTTGAGAAACTCGGATCACAGCATGTGGTTTTAGTATTGTGACCTGGTTAAGAAGTGTGTGTGTGTGTGTGTGTGTGTGTGTGTGTGTGGGGGGGGGGGGGGGGGGCGCTCGAGTGCAGACTGTTACATAAAAAATGCTGCGGTCTTTAATATAGCACACATCACAAACTGAATTGCCTCTAATACTTGAGCAATGGCCTTTGCTATTTCTCCACATTACGTCACTTTTTATATTATCTTAAGAGTTAAAAGTAAGAGTCCACGCTTCAGGAAACAGGACCTGCTGCCTGTAGGTTATACATTTCGCTGAAGAAAGCGCTCAACACCATCGACATATACATACAGATTGCAACTCCACTCTTCAGACGCCTGCCGGGCGCACTCGTGCACTTTATGAACACCGGTACGGTTGGAGAGTCCCCGCCAGAATCTGGTAGGACAGTTGCTATGGACTGGCCCTGGCGACTGACCCTACCACTCCCACCCAGTAATGGCCCCCCCAAGCATGTCCTGAGGTGTGACGATGGTCTTTGAAGGCCGTTTACAGTCTTCCACATGGTTTTCTGGTGTGAGAGCTGGGGACAACTGTTTTGGGGTGCCATAAACTCGCCCGTGAGGTGTGAGCTACCCCTCCCTGTGGCTTTCTTTCATGGAAAGCTGACTCGCAGAATCGCTCGCCCCGTTCAAAAATATTTCTGCGAATTTGTTTTGGTTCTGGCTGGTGGGGCCTCAGCCATAAATGAAAGATAAAGGGAGAGACTGCGGGCGGCATGGAGCGCAAGGCAGAGGGGGGCTGTAGAGGGGAGAGAGCACGCAAGGGGGGGGGGCATACAGTCAAAGAGAGAGACACCGGCAGCAGACTCAGGAGAGAGCACGCGCACGGGAGGGGTAGAGGAGAAAGACAGTCAAAGAGAAAGAGAAGCTGAGACAGGCACTCACAGAGAGAGGCAAGCCAGGCAGTGGTTAGTGAGAGAGGTAGAGACAGGTAGTGGAGTGAGATAGAAGCATAAAGAGAGGAGCGAGGCCAAGTAAAAAAGACAGGCAGACAGAAGGTCAATGGAAGAAAAAGAGAGACAGGCAGTCAAAGAAAGAAAGCGAGACAGGCAGTCAAAGAAAGAAAGCGAGAGACATTCAGCGCAAGAAAAAAAGTGTAGCTGGGAGCCAAAGAGGGGATTAGTGGAAGGGATGCGATGCGGGGAGACGACAATAGCATTAGTGGGCTGCAAGCACGCGCACACATCAAGATTAGGCAGGAGGGGGTTCGAATCCCGAGGATGTAATGAAGTCTTGTCTGAGGCGGAAGGTGACGTGGATGGAGGGGCTCAGAGGTGGGAGATGTAGGAGACATGCGTTTTGGGTAGTGCGGAGTTTGGTAATGCCTCCATTGCGTTGTATAAAAAAAAACGTGCACGCTGCGATGGTTATTATTAGCATAAAACATTACTGAGGGCAAAACATTAGAGGAAGAAAGAATGTGAAGTCAGAGGAAAATGGCCAGCATGTGGCAAACATTGGGAATATGGAAACAAGACAGAGCTATGCAAAATAAATATATTGGGCGGGCTGGACCTCACCTTCCAAACTGCTTGTGCACGTTAGTGAGACTTCCTTGAATATTGTTTGCACAGAGTAGTGAGGCCTTCTTTGCTGCATTGTGTGCACACATAACTAAAACAAGCAACACACCAAGCAGATGAGCACAAAGTAAAAGCGGCGCTGTTATTTAATAAAGGCCTATGGGCATGTTGTGTCAGAGGTGGGAGGTGTCTGGAAGCGGCACTGTTACTAAATAAATCAAGGAGCACAGGCATGCTGTGACGGAGGTGTGAGAGGTCTGGCAGGGAACAGATGGCCTGGCCGTGAAGCAGGGGGCGGGGCAGCGCTGGGGAAGCCTGTGGGAGGGTGATTGATGCCTTTGATGTGGGGAGGGAGGAGAGCCTTTTGCGAGCCTTGTGCAGGAGAAATGAACAGATGTCCGTGAGGTGTGGGAGGAGTGCCTGATGCGCGTGCTTGTTTGTTCACGTGATTCACGTGAACTGAAAGAAAACCGCGGCTGAAAGCCCTCTGGTTTGACGAGGATTTTGCCGACTTGAATTCTCGCTCCGCTCGATGCGCTTGCGCGCATCGATAGGTCGCGAGACCTAAAAAACAACCACTAATACCTTTAGCATTTACAATATCTGCCTGGGTGCTACTGGGTTTAGAGCTTTGCCTTACATTTGCTACTAAGAAACACAATCCGATTACTCACAAGATCAGAATGACAGCATCATCGCACAAATTAAATAAAAAAGAGCACAGCCAATATCAAAGTGAAGAGAGAACTCTCTCGAGGGTAGGAGTGCCCACATTCTTGGATCCTTTTACCTTAAATTGTTAACTATAACTGGGTATTCCGGGTAATAAAACTATGCATTTTTTTTTATTGTTTACCCGAACGAAGTTTAAGAGTCTCCCTGCCCTCAGTACAAACACTCTTCAGATGGTGAGTGTAATGTGAACACACCAGTTAAGAAAATGTCATGCTGCAGCATGAGAGAGATGGCTAGAGAAGAGTTTAGCCCTTAACTAATGCAATCCAGTCGAAACTGACATGTTACTTACCTTCTGTAATGCCTTTTCTGGTAGAGATAATCTAGCAGCAGATTTCTAAAGTTAGAATATCCCAGGCGTCAGGCTGGATTCGGAAACATTTGCTCGAGCAATATACCCTTGCATGCCAGTAGGTTGTCTCGGTCAGACCTGTGTGACATCGCCGGCATCATCCGTACTGGAAGTGACATCTGCGTCACCTTTCTAGGTGCCAGCTTGGCGAACTGACGTCAGTTACTTTTCACAACTTTCCACGTCAGGAATGCAGAGCCATGAAGTGCACTGACAGCGGTGCGCCCAGAACAGCCAAGGTCCTGAAAGGGACCAGCCCTGGCCCTAAAAACCTGTTCGCAGTGCTTGAGGATGGATGGGTCAGTAAAGAATCTGCAGCTAGAATATGTCTCTAACAGATAAGATGCTACAGAAGTTAAGTATCTGATGGAGAAATCTAGCCGCAGATTCCTTACCTTAGAATAGATATCTCAGCAATTCCATCCCTGGGGGAGGGACTGCAGACAAGCTTAGACCAAGAAGTCCTGCAGGACAGGGCAGCCAAAAAGGCCATCCCTGTGGACTTGACTGTAAAGGCAGTAGTGCTCAGTGGAATATGCAGTGATGCCCACGTTGCTGCCTGACAAATGCCAAGGGCTGGAACACCACGTTGAAACGCTGGGGTCGCAGCCTTAGCTCTGGTGGAATGAGCTCGTAAGCCTTCTAAAAGCTGTTTCTTAGCCAGAGCGTAGCAAATTTTGATGCAGCGGACCACCCATCACAAGATAGTCTTCCTCTACAATGCACCACCTTTCTTTGATCCAAGAGCCCTACGAAGAGTTGGTCGTCCCCCAGAACTCTTCAGTACGGTCAAGGTAGAACGGCAATGCTCTTTTTGTGTACAGACGGTGGAGTCATTCCTCCTCTTTACAGGGAAGTGGGGGAGCATAGAAAGTGGGCAAGGTGATAAGATTGCCCCACGTGGAATGGTGTTACCACTTTCGGTGAGAAAGAGGCCTTACTGTGAAGTACCAACTCATCAGGGAAGATTGTCAGGTAAGTAGGCCTGGATGACAAAGCCTTTAATTCGCTCACCCTCCTGGCAGAAGTTATTTCCACCAAAAAGGCAGTTTTGATGGAATGAAGCCGAAGGGGCAGTTGTGCAGAGTTTCAAACGGAGCAAACATGAGGAAGGTGAGAACCAAATTAAGGTACCACTGAGACATGATGAATACGGCAAGTGGTAATGTATGTACACGCTATACAATACGGGATTTAAAGAGAGGGTTGGTCTGGCAGCCTCAAGAAGGCAGACCGGGTCAAATGATTCTCTTTAAGAGTGACCAGAGCAGAGCCCTGCTGGGAAAGGGTCAAAATAAAGAGAAGGATTTGAGACAGGGAAGCAGAATAAGGATCAATATTTCTGTACAATATTTTACACATTTTTGCCACCAACAGAAGTACATGGTCCTGGCAAAGGGATGCCTGGCTGCCAAAACAATATTGCAGACATTGGAAGACAGGTCGAATGCTATCAACTGCCTCCACTCAATCTCCACGCAAGCTGATGTAGAGTTGACCGGTACGGGTGGAGGACCCTCCCCTGCTGCTATGACAGAAGATCCTCCCAAAGGAGCAGCCTGATCGGAGGATCGATGTTCAGTTGGACAAGCTTGGGATACCAGACTCTGTGCTTAGTACTTGGGCCCGGTCGCTCCTGATCTTCTTGATCACTCTGGGCAGTAGTAGTATTGGCAGAAAAGGTGTACAGGAGGCCTGAGCTTCACTCCAGACTAAAAGAGTTTCTGAGCAAGGGCCACTTTTGAACACCCGGGTCTCCTCCGGAACCTGTGGCTTCACCTGCACAACCGTACGCCTATTGGGCATAACAGCCCAATAGGCATTTGGTGTTCAATAAGTGTGCAATAAGAGGCTAGCGGAAGAAAAACTCTTCTTGCCTTAACTATCCCGCCTCTTAGATTCCCTGTCCGGGGGTGCAGAAAGGAACACGCCTTGTGAGGTAGAAGCTTAGACCACCAAGCTCCAGGGTGTAGGGTGATTGGAGAGGAATTGTGGGTCGACCGGTGTAGGGCATTGGTGGCGGACGATGATCCTATTCACAGGAGCACCTGTCTTAGGCTTGGACCAGGTGCCCTGAATGACATCATTTAAGGCCTTGGTGAAAGGCAGGAGGGGTTCTGAGGAGGAGACACCCAGCTGCAGGACCTCCGTCAAGATGTTAGTCTTGATGCCCACCAAAGGGACCTCTGCTGCCTTTCTCACCATCGTAGCGGATGAAGCTCCCTCCGACGTAGCAACAGTAGGTGCAGAAAGCATGCCAGAAATGCAATTCTCCAAGCGTCGTGAATTGAGAATCAAGATTTCATTAAAGACGCGGAGGCTAACATTATGCATAACATCTTTTATTGCAACTCCTGCAGCACTTAAAAGACCTCACAATAGATAAAAGCACTACAACTGGAACACACTAGTCCATAAATATTCCTTTCTCCCAACATTCCTCCTATTTTAATGCAGAAAACTGAAACTTCCGCTGCAACACACTGCTGGAAATCTTCCATCTTGCTTGCAATACTTTCTTCTTAATCTGCATAAAATAAAACCAAGAAAAAAATCAATCCTACCCTTTTTATTTTTTATATTCCAAAACGTATTAATAACCAACAAAATATATATATCTTGCACCCTAATCGCTCCACTCCTTACCCATCTGGGTTGCAGAGGGCGGGATAATCTTAGCCTCCGCGTCTTTAATGAAATCTTGATTCTCATTTCACTACGCTTTGAGAATTGCCATTTCATTACAAGACCGGAGGCTACCATTACGGAGGTTCAAAACCTTTCTAAACTACATTTGAAACATGCTTAATGGGTCTAAAATATTGTCTCGCAAAAGTTTCTGCTTTTGCCCAATCAGCTGCTTTTAGCATGTCTTCCAATCGCCACCTGATGAATACATCTTGCCATTGGGTCAAGTAGAGAATGTGATTTGTACTTTTCCACATCTATTACACACTCTCTCCTTACGTTCTTCACCCATCTAGAAATCGTAGCAGTACTTCCCGCTCAATATGGATTCACATAAGAAATTAAGTTGATTATCTCCATCTCCCCTATTTTCTAAAACCCTGCTTTTATACTCATGCAAACAATTCACTTAACACAACTTTTTCTGTTCCCTAAAAATAGGATAAAATACAGAACTAGACAGTCTTTGTTCTCTAATAAATCTCAAAAAATATACCATCTGGTCCAACTGACTTCTTACCCATTTCCAATGCCTTAACGACCGCCACAATTTTGCAAGAGATCAGACGCACAAGTTATTGCTTGTGTAACGATATATCTGTAAGAGACATTAGTTAGTGATAGATTCCTTACATTAGAATATCCCCAGGCGTCAGACTGGATCCCGAAACTTTTTCGTCAGCAGTACCCCTGCACATTGGTAGGTGACGTTGTGCGGCTCCGCGTACGTCGCTGGCGTCGTGAGCGCCAAGATGACGTCAAGGAGACTACTAAGGCGCCACGCATGCACGCTGATGTCAGATCTGTACACGACTTTCCGCACCAGGAACGCAAAGCCATGCAAGAAACAGACCACTGGTGCCATAAAAATAGGGCCCTGAAAGGGATGACCTTAAACCTAGAAATCAGTTCACAGAACGGGGAGGATAGGTGGGGCGGTAAAGAATGTATCACTAACTAATGTCTCTTACAGATATATTGTTACACAAGTAGTAACTCTTGCATCTGAAAGAGACACGTTAGTGATAGATTCCTTACCTTAGAATAGATACCCCAGCAATACCAACCCCGCTGGTGGGTCTGCGAATAAGATTACACCAGAAAGTCACGGAGAACAAAACGGCCAAAGAAGCCGTCTCTCCGGACTTGACTGTCAAGGCAGTAAGGCTTGGTAAACGTGTGCAGCGAGGCCCACGTAGTTGCCTGACAATGTCCTGCAAAGAAACACCGCGTCCCAAGGCAGTAGTGGCTGCCGTCGCCCTGGTAGAATGGGCACGCATCCCCACAGGTGGCTCCTTCTTAGTCAACAAGTAACTTGCTTTGATGCACAGAACGACCCATCGCGAGATGGTCAATTTGTGCAAGGCCCGACCTTTTTTGGTGCCCAAATAGCCAATAAAGAGCTGGTCATCCACCCGGAATTGTTGTGTGCGCTTCAGATAGAACGAGAGCGCACGTTGTGGGTCCAGACGGTGGAGCAACTCATTCTCTTTCGAACGATGTGGAAAGAGGTGGGCAAAGTGATGGTCTGCCCGATGTGAAAGGACTTGACAACCTTTGGCAAGAAAGAAGGATGGGTCCTTAAATCCACCTTGTCCGGATGAACAGAAAGGAAAGGAGGTTTCGAAGAAAGAGCCTGGAGCTCACTCGCGCTACTGGCAGAGGTGATAGCTACCAGGAAAGCAGTCTTTAGAGTGAGACGACGTGAAGGACAGACGAAGGGGCTCAAAGGGTGCGCACATCAGATAGGTAAAGACAAGATTTAAGTCCCATTAAGGCATTATGAACGGCACGGGAGGAAACATGTGTTTGAGTAATGTTTTTCAGGAAACGGTTAACAACCGGGGACTTAAAGAGAGAAGGCTGATCTGGAAGCCTTAGAAAGGCAGAGATGGCCCGAAAGATAACCTTGATAGTGCCCAGAGCAGAGCCCTGCTGGGCCAAGGATAGTAGGAACAGAAGGACCTCAGAAAGAGGGGCAGAAAGGGGATCCACAGACTTTGCTGTTTACCATGCCACACACTTGTTCAACCTGGAGGGGTGCCTGGCTGCTAGAATGACATCACAGACTTCGGGAGAAAGAGCGAAAGCTGTCAACTGTCGCCACTCAATCTCCACGCATAGAGGTGGAGGCTGGACAGGTTCGAGTGGTGGACCGTCCCCTGCTGCTGCGACAGAAGATCCTCCCGAAGAGGCAGTCGGATCGGGGAATCGATTGCCATGTTGAGTAGCTCGGGATACCAGTATCTTCGTGCCCAATCCAGAGCCATAAGGATGACTTGGGCGTTGTCGTGCTAAATCTTCTTCAGCACTCTGGGCAGAAGTTGTATAGGCAGAAAGACGTACAACAGCCCGCAGCTCTACTCGCGATGAAAAGCGTCACCGAGCGAGTGCCGCCTTGGGAATTCCAACGCGCAGAATTGATGACATTGTGCGTTCTCTTCGGTGGCGAATAGATCTAACCAAGGTTCTCCCCACTGCAGAAAGAGACCTTGCGCCACGTCAGAGTTCAGACGCCATTCGTAATCCATCAAGCAACGACGGCTGAGTTTGTTCGCCCTGGCGTTCAGAGAATCTGCCAGGTGTTGAACCACCAAGGTAATGCTTTGATGTTCCAGCCATGTCCAGAGACGCAGAGCCTCCCGACATAGGGTCCATGACCCCACCCCGCTCTGTTTGTTGCAATACCACATGGGGGTGGTGTTGTCCGTGAACACCTGCACTACACTTCCACGGACAGAGGGAAGGAAGGCCTGCAGTGCCAGTCGGATCGCCCGAAGTGCCAAAACATTGATATGGCGCCGGGACTCCGCCGGAGACCAGAGGCCTCTGATCTCCGCCTCTCCCAAGTGGCCGATCCATCCCAGGAGGGACGCATCAGTCACCATTGTGTGGTCCGGTTGGGGAAAGGAGAGGGATCTGCCATTGACCTAATCTCGATTCGTGAGCCACCACTGCAACTTTCGTGCAGTGCCCTCCGAGATCTGGACATGATCAGACAGGTTGCCCTGATGCTGTACCCACTGGAATTTCAGGTCCCGCTGCAGAGCACGCATATGCCACCTGGCATGTTGTACTAGCAGGATGCAGGAGGCCATCAGGCCCAAGAGCCGGAGGGTCATCCTGACTGAAATCCGGGATAGAGGCTGAAAGATCGGAATCATAGCCTTAATATCCTGTACTCGCTGCTCAGGAGGATAAACCCGAAACTGCGTCGAATCCAGAACCGCTCCGATAGAGGAGTTTCTGAGAGGGACTCAGTTGCGACTTCGGCACGTTGAACCCCAGCAAATGCAGGAGGTCGGCCGCAGTCTGAAGGTGGGTGACAACTGCCTGGGGCGAGCCCGCCTTTAACCACCAGTCGTCGAGGTAGGGGAAGACTGACATCCCTGACCTGCGCCGATGAGCTGGGACCACCGAGGGGCGCTGGTAAGGACGAAGGGGAGCACGGCAAACTGAAAATGCATCTGGCCAATTGTGAAACGCAGGTAACGCCGGTGGGCCGGCAGGACGGGGATGGGAAAATATGCGACCTGCAAGTCCAGCGCTACCATCCAGTCTCCAGGTACCTGAGCCAGAGTCAACATCTTGAACTTCTCCTTTCGGAGGAAGCGATTGACGTCCCTGAGGTCCAAGATGGGGCGCAGGCCCGCTTTCTCCTTCTTGGGGACCAGAAAGTAGTGGGAATAACAAGCACGTCCTACTTCTGGCCCAGGAACGCGCTTGGTGGCTCCCTTTGCCAAGAGGGCCGTGACTTCCTGTTGGAGAAGCGCAAAGTGGTCCACCGACATGCGGTGGAACTGAGGTGGCATGGCTGGGGGGGGGGGGTAGACTCGAAGGGGAGGGAGTAGCCCCTTCGGACGATTTGCAGCACCCACCTGTCTGAAGTGACAGAGCACCAGTGGGGGAGGTGATGTTGAATCCTGCCGCTGACCGGCGTGGGGCTCACCCAAAAGCTTGGACTAGGAAGGCTTTGAGGCCAATGCTACGGGAGCGGAGGTGGACTGATCCGTACGCTGGCCCCCTCTGTCACCACGGCGGCCACCACGCCCGCGGGCGCTCTGAGGTTGGTTCTGCGCATGCTCCTGGCAGAACTAACGTGTAGGGGCGGCCCTTCCATGGCCATGAAAGAAACGAAAGGTAGACGTGGCCGGGCGTGTGGAGAGACCCATGGACTTGGCCGTATCCCGAGAGTCCTTGAAACGCTGCAGCAGAATGTCTGCCTTATTGCCAAACAGGTGAGTACCATCAAAAGGCATGTCCATGAGGGAACTCTGATAATCCCCTGAAAGCCCTGTGAACCGCAGCCAGGCATGGTCAAACCCAGATCTTTTGACTGGGTGTGAGTGTTTGATTGGTTCAGATGCTCCGTCCATCACCACCCCCTTTTGTACCGCTTTTGGCCGCCATAAGTGTGGCAGGGTATGCTCAGACGTGAGTCCCTTGCTCACTTTGCCACTGGATTCAAGCAAGCCGGGCTGAAGACGGCTGAAATGTCAGAAACCGGTCCTCGGAAGCTTGTTTCCGGTCCAGGGAAGGCATGGCTTGGCAGTTCGGGCTGGACTGTTCCCATGACGAACAGGGTCAGACTGATTTGCATATAGCCATGTCTGAACTGGGGTGGCAGAGTGGGCTAAAGAACGGTGATGGGTCAAACCCAGATCTTTTGACTCGGTGTGAGTGTTTGATTGGTTCAGATGCTCCGTCCATCACCACCCCCTTTTGTACCGATAGTGTCCCACACAGCATGAGAGTAGCGGGCCAAGAGGCATGTGGCGTTGACTGACCGCAGCCCCAGGCAGGCAGAGGAAAACAACTTCGTGCCAAACTGCTCCAGCTTTTTCAATTCCTTATCTGGCGGAGCGGTAGGGAATGCACTTTGGGAAGTGGAGGCCTGAATGATCAGGCTCTCCGGTGTCCGATGATTTGTTAAAAAGGCAGGGTCACCAGGTGCCAGTCGATGACGCCTGGCCACGTTTTTATTCACAGGAACGCCTGTGGCTGGTCTAGACCAGGTGCCCATCAAAACATCCGTCAAGGCCTCATTGAACGGAAGCAGAGGTTTCATAGAACTTGCCGCCGGCTGAAGCACTTCACTAAGGAGGTTTGTCTTGAGGGTAACAGTAGGCAGATCAAGGTCAAGAGCCTCAGCTGCCCTACGGAGCACCACAGTGTATGTGGCGCATTCCTCCATGACAGCGGGAGGAGTCACAACCCCAGGCTCAGAAGAGAGGTCAAGGCCACCTGCATCCTCAGAGTCCTCCGCCCACTTATGTTCGGACTCACACTGCCGTGCAAGAAGGTCCTCCAACCCCTCCCAGTCATCCCCCTCCTCCACAGCCCGAGGCACAGGCTGCGGGGAAAGCACAGGGGAAAAGAAGTGCTCCAACGGCGCCGATCCGGCTCCATGTCCCAATTAGGGTCCCAAGCCGGAGCAAAATTGCCCAGAAACTCGGGCAAGGGCGGAGGTGGGACGAATGGAACCCATTGCAGCACCGGGAACGGAGCAGCATGGGGCGCCGGAGCCGCCGGCGGGGGACCTTGCAGCGCCGGAGTCAAGAAAGGGCCCTCAATAGGGAACATGGGGCCCGAAGGAACGCCTGCGGGAGTCCTAGGCCTGAAACGGTGTCCATGGCGACAAGGAACTCTTGCACCTGGGCAGGAGTCGCCGACTGACCCGGGAAGGGCGAGTAGGCCACGGGACTCTCAGGCTCCAAAGGAGCCGCAGTGGAAGGAGCCCTGGACCCCTGAAGGGGGGAGGTCGGCGAGCGTACATGCTTCTTCGACTTTCTTGTGACGCCTCTTACCAGATTACGAGGGTGATAACTTGGACCCAGAGGAGCGATGATGATGGCTCCGCGGTCGGTCCCTCGAGCGACCCCTGGACCTCGAACGGTGCGGAGAAGACTACCGGGCCTCCAGCAGCATTTCAGGACCGCTCCCGCAAAGCCTTCGGAGCCATGGCCAGACAGTCGAAACATGACCTGGAGTCATGGTCACGCTCCAGACAATAGAGAGACGCCATGGGGGTCGGCCGCCGACATCGCACGGCAGGACCCGCAGGATTTAAACCCTGGCACCAAGAGTCAAGGACTCAAAAAGAAGTAGAGACAAAAGTCTCAAAAAAGTTAGTCAAAAAGTGACTAGGGTACATTCTCTAGCCGGATCTGCGGTTGCTGGTATAAAAAAGAAAGAACTGACGTCCGCGCGCATGGGTGGTGCCCAAGTAGTCTCCATGACGTCATCTCTGTGCTTACGACGCCAGCAACAGATGCGGAGCCGCACGAAGCCACCTACTGACGCGCAGGGGTACTGCTGACTAAACTTTCTGGATCCAGTCTGACGCCTGGGGATATTCTAAGGTAAGGAATCTATCACTAATGTGTCTCTTTCAAATATAAAAAACAAGCCATTTTTTCAGAAAGTCTTAATGTCCAAATGTCCAAATATTGATTAGCTTGCCACTGTAAAATGAAAGACAACATAGAATTAACATCCAATAAAACACTATAACGTGCCTTTGGAGGTCGCCTTATCCTCATACTTTTCAGAACCCTACATACCATCACGTTCCTTCCTATAGATTTGCCATCTACCTGTGAATGCCCAGCTGAAATTGCAGATCTGTAAGTTAATGGTCCTGAATTCTAAACCTTCATGAAACTTCTCCGTCAAAATATTTACCACGTCTACTACAGGAGCCTCCATGGGATCCAGACCCCTTGCCATGCACCAACTAGACCATATTCTCCAAATTCCTGTGCATCTATTCCTTGTGCCAGGAGCCCATGACTCCACCAGTAGCTCTGCAGCCTTCTCCGAAAGTCCTTTGACTCCGAAGGATCTCCTAACACCTCTAAGCAAGAAGGTTCAAACCCCGCTCAAAACCAAAGGGTGTTCTTCCTCTTCTGATTAGACCCATCTTGGCAGGCATCAACATAGGTTCTGCACAAGCTAGTTGCATTACTAATGAAAACCAAACCCAAGACACCCAAAAGAGAATCACCAGAACAACTGGACTTTTCTCCTGTCTCAACTTCGATAATCATCTCTGAATCATCACGAAAGGTGGAAAGGCATAGCCCTTCCTCACTTGCCACACCTTTTGGAAGGCATCCATCGAAGTCGGTTTTGGATCTGCTCTCCAACTGAAATACTCCTTCAACTGAAAGTCAATCGACTTGCAAAGAGCTCCACCTCCAAGGGACCCCTATACTTTGTTTATCTTCCCAAAATAATTCTTGTCCAACTTCCAGTGGCTGTAATCCCTCAAACTTCTCGAATTCCAATCTGCACTCACATTCAATTTCCCTGCCAAAGATTCTGCTTTGACTCCCACTTTGTGCTCCAAGCAAAAATTCCAAAAATCTTTTGCCAATTTTGCTAAATTCCAGGACTCCCTTCCTCCTAACTTGTTTATATAAGTTACCGCAGACACGTTGTCCATCCTCATCGGAACTTTGACCCTTCAAACTCTCTGAAGCTTTGCATAGCATATAAACTTGCTGTCAATTCTAAATAATTTATATGTTTCAATTTCTCTTCTCTTGACCACACACATTCTGTCTCCAAATTTCCCTGACGTTCTCCCCATCCTGTTAAACTTGCATCTGATTCTATCACAAAATCTGGCATTACTACAAAAATTGCTCTCCCATTCCATGCCTCCATATTTTCTAGTCACCATCCAAGTTCCTCCCTTGCATCCGTATCCGAAGCTACTCTGTTTCCATACCACATCCCATTCCTTAGTGCATTTCCTTTTAGCCTCTGTAGTGCACGATAATGTATAGGTCCTGGAAATATTGCCTGAACCGAAGATAATAGACCTATTATCCTTGCTAATTCTCTTAAAGTAACCAAGTGTTTTTTCAAACTCTGCCGAATTTCCTTTATCATTTTCATCGTCATCTCTGGCAGTTTTAACTGACATACCTTCGTATATACTTGAAAACCTAAGAATTCAGTCTGTGTAGGTTCCATACAAGATTTCTCCCTGTTCAATATGAAACCTAACTCCTCCAATTTTGCACCACCTCCTGCATAGATCTCCTCAACTCTACCAGACACTGCGATAACCTCAGGATATCGTCTAAATAAATTATCATTCTCATCCCCCTCTGTCGAAAGTAGGCAACTACTACTCTCATCACCTTTGTGAAACACCAAGGTACTGACGAAAGACCGAAAAGTAAACATAGAAATTGATAGTTTCCCTTTCCATCTGAATTGCAAATATTTCCGACTCTCCTTCGCCACCGGAATTGTAAAGAATGCATCTTTGAAATCCAACTTCACCATCCAATCTTTTTCTTTCAAAAGATCCCCGAGGCAATGTATTTCCTCAATTTTGAAATGCAGGCATACCGGGTACCTGTTTAGCTCCCTTAACTGTATCACTGAGCGCCACCCCTTGCCCTTCTTCTCCACTAAAAACAGATTGCTTACAAAACATTTTTCCCAATCTTCTACTTCTCTTATTGTATTCTTTCCAACTAGAGCAACTATTTCTCGTTCTACTATTGCTTCTTTTTCTGACATCTTTATTTCTCTTTCCTGAAAAGGATTTATTTCGAATTCTATTACGAATCCTTGAACTGTATCCAACACCCATGGATCTTTTGTGATTCTCTCCCATTCCTTCTTGAAAATTTAAAAACGACCTACACTTTTTGGGGAAGAAACTAAAATAGTTCCCATACTCGCCTTCTCCTCCATTGTTTGCCTGGCCAAATCCTCTTGAATATCTTTCTTCTTCATGCCCTTACTCTACTTGGAAAGAAGCCTGAATTCTGCCTGTATCCTCTACATCCATTTTGTCACGCATACTGGTACTTGTTTTGTTGACCATATTGGGATCTTTTCATTTCTCGGCCAGTAAAGGGTCCCCTTCTACTGGCCCTTCCAAAAACTCTAAACATTTTACGCATGATTCCCTGTGCTGTATCCAATGCTGTATAATTCCCTAAGTACGTTCCTATGCCTTTCACTAAACCTTCTCCAAACAACCCATTACAATCCTCATTTCCTTCCTTTTGTGCTAAATCTCCTAACTTCTGATTTAATTTAATTAAAATCGCCTTCCTCCTTTCTTGCATTAAACCTGCGCTCGCACTACTCAGAAGGAATTACGCCCTTTGGCTTCATCGTCTTATTAGCTCCACATCAACTTGTTCCTCCTTCTCGTAAGCATCCTCTGCCCTATATTAAGGAACTTTCCCAACGGTCCCACAACATCCAGCAATTTGTCTTGGCAGATTTGTAATGATCTTTCTAGACCCTTCCTAGGATCTCTCCCAAGCCTAAACAAATAACTTATTAGATCTGGATCTAAATTTGGGGTCTTCTACTTTTGAACATTCTGCCTTCATAATCGTATGCATTTCCCTGTCCAAGGGTTAATCAACCCAAGTCTTTATAAACTTTGTCAAATGTTCCATTGGTAACCACTCACTGCTTCTTGGATGTTTTATAATAACCAGACTAAACATATCTCCTCCAAAGAGATCTTTAATACTCTCATTACTTGCTTCTTTCTCCATATCCTCAAACTCCTCATAACCATCATCTTGCAAATCCAAAATATATTTGTCCATGTTTTCATCTCCTTTACCAGACATAAAATGTTTGATCCCATATTCAAATCCCTCCTTCTCTTGGGTGCCGCCAAGGGCATCCCCCTCTTTGCGTGCAGCCATGGACACCTATTCCTTTTGTGCGGCCAGGGACACCTTTCTTTGTGGTTGACTGGTTTCCAACCTTTATTTTTTGTCTCATGTCCACCTCTTCTGTATGTCTGTTTTTTTTCCTTCTCTTTTGTTTCCCAACCTCGGGACTCATTCCTTCCCCCTTCAGATAGAGTAGATTCCTCACAAGATTCATTACCCTTCCTTTTCCTATTTTAAATGAAGTCCTCGATAGACTCTTTAACTTGTTTTTTTCATTTCATATTCTATTGTTTAATTAATTCCTCATTCACCTTACTATTAGAAACTTCATTCTCATTGTTTAATACTATTTCCATTTTAAAACCACAATATCTCTTTCCTAGTGCATAAACTCCTAATACAATTTGTGTCAAAATTCCAAAACTCCTATTCTTAGAGTCTTGCAAAATATAACCAATATCCCCAATAACCTTTCAAACTCTATGCCATCAAAGCTTCCTAAATTGTTCTACGCTTCACCTACGATGAAAAACAGCTGTTTTCCACAACGCGTACTGGGACAAACGTTAAACTGTATCTCGTGCCGCTCGTAGTCGGATTCTGCGGTCTGTTGGAATTCACCGCGTTGGAGGAGACCTGCTCGTTTTGGGACCCTGGAACTGTGGCTGTTGAGCCTGAACTCTGCTGGACTGTAGGAGACCGGGACTGCGAGGCCCACCAGGCAGTGCGCTTTCTACATCTCGCGCACCTGCCGCCTCTTCCCGTGACTCCTCCCCTCAGAGCACCTCGCCCCTTAAATCACGACTCGCGGCCCTCGCTCCGCGCGTGCCGCTCGTAGTCTGATTCTGCTGTCCGTTGGAATTCACCGCGTTGGAGGAGACCTGCTCGTTTTGGGACCCTGGAACTGTGGCTGTTGAGTCTGAACTCTGCTGGACTGTAGGAGACCGGGACTGCGAGGCCCACCAGGCAGTGCGCTTTCTACATCTTGTGCACCTGCCGCCTCTTCCCGTAACTCCTCCCCTTCCGTCCTTTCGTGTATTTAAGGTGGAACTAATGCCCGGGACTAAGCCCGGACAAAGGGCGGGCCCTCTGTGGCCCTTCGAGGCCTATAGAGACTGGACTGGGCCGGATCCCTGGCCAACTTTCTATTCTGCTGTATTGCAAGTATATCGCTATTGACCCTTGCACTGGTACCTTTTATTAACTATTTGCTCATCGTTTATTTAAGTCTGCATTATCTTTGTGGAATCCATCAACGTCAGGTACTGTTAATTGTCTCTCATCTTGGTAGTAATTTGATGCTATATTTTATTGTCATCTGCTATTTTTGTTAAAGGCTATGTCTACCCGTGAGACCCGCAGCCAGGCTGCGGCAGGTGCAAAAACTAAAAAACTAAGGCACATTGGACAATTTTATTCTTCGCACCAATTCTCTAATTGACCAGGGAATAGTCCTTATGGAAAGAAGGGTCTGGCAGGACCTTGCTCAAGCTAAAAGGTTGTCATTAGGTAACATAGCCTCTGCGCATACCCCAATCAAAGCCCTAAGCAATTCTGATCCCCATCCTATGCAGACCGATGCCAGGTCTCACACCACTACTAGTACCCATCTAACTCTCTTTGACCCTCTAATTCCCCAACTTCGACTTCATTGGTCAACAATTTAATATCCATACCAGCTGTCGTTCACCATGAGAACATCCACACTCAAAGGGGTATTTTGGAAGGTGCAATTCCCAAATCAAAACGAACAACCCACAAGGTCAATAGTGTCAACTTAGCCCCTCAAGAGATGTTGGGATGTAACAATGATTTGGCAGGTGCCAGTGGCACTATTGAGAAGGGGAGGGATCAACTGGGTTACAACACAGGGAGAGACAAGGCTCAATATGTATCCCACCCCTTAACAATGGGCATTCCAGATGATACAGTCTCTAACAGTAGTCTGGTTAGCATTCTTAACTGTAGTTGTGATGAATCCTCAGAGGATTTAGAGGTTAGGAATGCTTCACTTTTGAGCTCCCTATCTGACCTTATCAAATCTCTACTTTTGCCCCTGAAAACTAGACTGCAGGGCATAGAACATCAGCTCCAGGCTCTTTCCCTGGAACTACAATCCAAGGAAACTAACCACGCCCAAAGGGCTTCCAACGTACCGGCTCCTGCTCGTAGTCTCCCGTCCATAACTAAGAAGCAATCTGTAGGGGATAACCCCACTCCCAAGACCCGCCCTCCCAAAATTCCTATCCCCAGGGGTAATAAAGCTTGTACAAATCAGCCATCTACTAATGCCGCCATTAATCCTCAGAGTGTAACTGACTCTATCACTTCAGTCCCCAAACCCTCTTTACCCCATCCCGAGAAGCCGAAGTTACGCCGAAACATCAGTCTACCACCAGACGCCTGTCCTTATGTGATAGTTTTGACCGGTGTCCCTGAGCTCGCCCCTGCCACTTCTGAACCTTTCTGGGCACTCAAAAACAAAGTATGTCACTGGTTAGACAGAAATTTTCCTCCGCCTCCCAAAATTAATAATAAAATGCTCATGGTGGAGAGAGCTCCATGGGTAGGTGAGAATAAGAAAAGCATACAGGGAGATTGTGTTGTGGTTACATTTGAGGACCCGCGCTTGGTGGAGCATATCTGCTCTGGTCCCCCATGTAACAACAACACAACGATTATGGTTAAACCCCTGTCATATTTCTATATGTCGACGGAAAATCATGACAATAGGTGGAGTTGGCTGAGGACTTCCATCTGTGGGAGGGGGGGGATGAGGTCTGAGCCCTTGAAGGACCAGAATTTTACCAATTGGGGTGGGAATGACGAGGAAGGTTGGAACCTAGTACGAAGAAGAGCAGGGAGGCCCATACCAGGTGGCAACCAGTTTAATGGGGAATGGCTTGGTCCTCAGCTCAACTATCCTCTATTTCCCTGTTCTAATCGTTACAGTGGATTGGAAGGGGTGGACTGACTCCCAACCCAGTCTTATGGACAAATCGTAAGAGAGTGAGTGGTGCCTGTTCCCCCCCGGGGTTCGAAATAAAATTGGTAGGGATGGCCTAGTTAGTTTGGGAACCACTAGTCCTGGTAGAGGAGAAAAGGAACCCAGTACCTCAGACACAATGAAGGAATTATCTGTAGCCCCCACCTCCATTAATATTCTGTCCTGGAACATAGCAGGATTTTAAAAAAAACTTGTTAACCCTGATTGGAATGATTTTATAAACACTTTCCATATATGCATGTTCCAAGAAACTTGGTGCCTGACCCCACAATATAAAAATGGATACTCAACATATTTTATTCCTGCAGTACGGTGGGGAAAGGTCGCCCTTCTGGTGGCCTGCATATTTGGGTAAAGATAAATCTGAATTGTGTTGTCACCTCCCACAATACTGATTCCAATGACATTTTGCACATTTCCTTAAAGAGCCTGTCCGGGGGTACTATCTTTGAACTCTTTTGTGTCTATGCAAGAGGCCTACAGGGTGGCCTAATCTCGCCCACATTAGAGTTGCTAGACAGGGGGTTATCTGCTCTGCCACCAAGATCTAAAACATTAGTGGGGGGGGACTTCAATTGTACCTTTGAACCCCTGGACGATGAAAAGATTTTAGGTTTTAACTCAGAGGATTGGAGGCAGACCATACCATCCTTAGTTCTTGCTCCTATCAAGAAATGGACGGCCAGCAATCCAGCTGAACGCTCTGGCTCTAGATCACAATCTACAGGCTCTGAATGGGCGAACTGTTTCTGATCGCGATGGGGCAATGACCTTTAACAGGTTAGGCTGCCCATCCCGAATCGACTACATCCTTCTGGATACTCAGTCATGGGTTAGCCTAGTTGACATGAAGGTTAGTCAATCAACAGATAGTGACCATAATCCATTATGTATGGAAATCCACTGGGCAAATGGGATCAGCAAAAGTGGGAATCCAGAGATGATCACTAAAGAGGTTTTCCCCTCCAATTGTAACCGGAAGTTAAAGTGGAATGTGGTTAGGTGCGAAGAGGGGAAACTTAATAGTATAAAAGAGCTAGTTTTGGTTGAAACTCGCAGCTTAGCAACTGTTGCTCTAGCAGCACCTCATCCTCCTGGATCAAACTTGCCAGTTATGTATAAGAACTTAACAGATAAAATAGGAGAGTTCTTTTCCAAGAGGTCACAGGGGACGTTTACGGCAAACCACAAACCTATTAAGGGTAACCCCTGGTACTCGGCAAACTGCAGGAATAAGAGGAAAGCTATCACGCTAGCCATAAAAAGTAAGGATCCCACAGCAGTGAGACTAGCCAGAAAAGAGTACCACAGAAGCATAACATCAGCTAAGAAGGATTTGGAGGAGGAGCACTGGCAGCAGCTTAAGGCCGCAGCCTGTGGGAAAAATTCTATCATTTTTGGGAAACTGATCAATGCTCTTGACAGAAGGGGGGCAGAGCAGATCTTAAATCACATAAATGAACACCAATGGTACTCCCATTTTTTAAGTTTGTGTTGTGAGGACAGTGCCGAAGGTCACCCAAAATCCCCAGTTATGGTAATCGAGAGTGAGCCCAGCATAGAGCTAGGCATCAAGGAAGAGCTTTTCTCCCCTCAAGAAGTCCAGGATGCTATTTTAAAAATACTTCCAGGGAAGGCGGCTGGCCCAGATGGCCTGCCGGGGGACTTGCGACTTCATGACCCCAAACTATGGGCAGACCTTATAGCCTGTTTAATGAATCTAATCCAGTCCGGCCACCCTGTCCCTGAATCCTGGAAGGGTGCGGAGGTTATCACCATATACAAGAAAGGTGACAGAGAGGACCCTGCCAACTACAGACCAATAAGTCTAATTGACACCATTCAAAAAGTAGTTGGCAGGGTCATCATAAACCGGACAGAGACATGGTTAATGGAAGAGGACATCTTGACCCACTTCCAGGCGGGGTTTAGGCGCAATGTACCAGGTTTTTCGGTTCTGTGCAGTCTTTTGGAAGTCAGTGACCATCACCAAGGTTAGTCTGTATCTGGCTTTCATAGACTTGAAGACAGCTTTTGATGTCATCCCACGTGCTAAACTTTGGGAGGTCCTCCTGGACATGGGTTTCCCTAGTTATCTGTTGCAGTTTATTATTAAACTCCATGAAGACAATTATGCAAGGATTCGGTGGGGGAATCAGGGTCAATTGACAGGAAGGGTACCAGTCAACAGAGGGGTGCGGCAGGGATGTGTGATGGCTCCAACTCTGTTCTCCCTCTTTATAAATGGGGTGGTGACCATTTGAGGGAGGACCCCGCGGATGCCCCTGTCCTTGCCGGGGAGAAAACCCCCACACTCCTCTTTGCGGATGATACCCTCCTGATGTCTAAAACCCCTAAGGGCCTGCAAAAACTGCTTGATCGCTTCAATGTTTTCTGTAAAGACCGTGGGCTAACGGTCAACACTGCGAAAACGAAGCTGATGGTATTGTCTGCCAAAAGAAACCGTAGGAAGGCTTATCTATCCTTGAATGGGTCCCCTCTAGAGGTAGTGGACGAATTCGACTACCTTGGGGTCAGGCTCTGTAACAACATGAGCTGGGACTCCCACTTGTCCAAAATGGTTTTAAATCTCAAAAGGGTCTCTGGAGCAATTCTAAAGAATCAGCTCCTTTCAATCAGTAGACCAATAGCCCCTGCCTTGGCAGTTTATGAGGGGAAAGCTTTAGCTTCGGCAGTTTACGGCTCTGAATTATGGGGCGCTGAGAACACTAAGGCATTGGTAGTTGCAGAGAATAAGTTCATGAGAGATATAGTCTCGCTTCCTCCCTCGACCCCTCCCAAACCACTATTTCTCGACATGGGCAAAAGATCGATCTCTGAAATAGTTCAACTCCGTCCCTTGCTATTCTGGGTGCGTCTTAGAAGGACCCCTGAATTAGCAAAATATGCTTTAGTGTTGGACGAGCTATTTAGATTGAATGTATCCAACAAAATAAAGGGGCTCAACAATTTAAAGAAGCTGGTGGTATCTATAGGTTTGGATGGATCCTGGGCCTCACAATCCCCCCCCCCCCACCCAAACAAACTGTTAAAAAACTATATTGGGATTGGGTAGAGGCCAAGGCCTTGCACAAATCAAACTGGGGTCCCTTAACGGACAACTTTCTTGAACACAAGCCCCTTGGAAAGTTAGAGCCATTTCTGGACTTCATCCAGACTCCTCGAGATAGAACTTTGTTCCTGAAACTAAGATATGGTACCCTTCCCCCTCAAAAAATACGTGGAAGGGTGGAAGGTCAGGAGGGAACATGATCTAAAATGCCCAGGTTGCCCATGTCCGGAAGAATCACTTGGCCACTTTGTTTGCATGTAAAGCTTACAAGCAGGCTAGAGCAAAATGGTTGAAACCAGTGTGTAGGGAGCTAGGAGTTAGGGACCATAGATCAGCTCTCCACATTATTTTAACCAACACTACCTCTATGTACATTGTTTGTGGGGTCGCCAAGTATTTGGCGAGCGCCTGGATTATTCGGTCAAAGCTGTTATCCAATGTTTGTACAGATCCTTCCCAAGAATGAATTTTAATTATGTTCAGACCCCCCCCCCTCATCTCTTAAACTGTTTGTAATGATGACATGTTTTTAGAAGAAACTGTAATACTTGACAAACTGTCTTATGTATTTTTTGTATGTTTGCACTTTTATGATACATCTATCGAATAAAGTATTACAACGTATCTCGAGCTAACTCAAAATCAATCTTTTCCATTATTCTTTTCCCAATCCAAGATGGCCGCTCTTCTCGCGAGATCCCGCACGCAACTACGTGCCTTCTGGCTCATAAGGCCTCTCTTGTTGAGCTCATGCGGACTCAGCTACTGCGTCTCTGATTTCAATTACTCTGCGGCCCCATAGCTACGGCCTCGTCATAAAAACCATCACACCAGCCTACCTCTTGCATCTTACCTGTAATTATGCATTTTTTTAAAACAAATTAAGTTTCCCAAAAAAATAACCATTTCCTGCTGTTTATATTTAAAAAAATACATATTCACAATAAGCCTAGACAAAAACTTACACCCTATTAAATTTATAAAACCAATACGATTACATACATATTAAAGCATGCTTCCAGAAATTAGAAGCCAGCTCTAAAACATTCATAACAAACAAAAACAAATACTAACTCACACAGGAATTAAAAGTTATGACTTATCGGTTTAAGGAGCAGTAATTAAAGGAGCAGGAATGTTGGGGTAAAGGAATATTTATGAACTAGTGTGTTCCAGTTCTAGTGCTTTTATCTATTGTGAGGTCTTTAAAGTGCTGCAGGAGTGGCAATAAAAGATGTTATGCATAATGGTAGCCTCCGGTCTTGTAATGAAACCCAGGGAGGGATCCAGTCCAATGCCCTCACTCAGTTCCTCATACCAGTCCATTTTGTGTTCTAGCTGGTCTTCTGAAGGCTCAAGCAACTCATCCCAATACTCCTCCATTCCTATCCCCTCAAAATAAGGCTGAGGAACCGACCTAGTAGCAAAGGGTGCTGTCCGCGCCAAAATTAGTGGCAAAAGGCGCCGGTCCGGGTTGTCAGGACTAAGGATGGAGTGGCGGCACCGGGAGTCTCGGTGCAAGGGCCAAGGTAGGTCGCAGGGGTAAAGCCGGAAAAGGTCCGGATCCACATTTTTAGGACTCCTGGAGCGGCACCTGCACCTTCCTTTAGCCCGTGGCACAGACCACCTGGACGTGCGACTGAGTCGAATGTCCGGCAGCAAGCAGCTTTAGGGAACACTCCCTCAAAGCCTTCGGAGCCATGGCCCGACAGTCGGAGCACAAAGTCAAGTCATGGTCATGCTCCAGCCATCAGACAAATTAAGTGTGAATCTATCACAGACATAGCAGGCGCTGCACGGTTTGAATCCAGAAGTTTTCGCCATCAAGGGAAAGCGTACACACCCAAAAAGAAAGGGGGGGGGGGGACAAAAAAAAAACGACAAAACATTTTTTAAAAAGCCTGCCAAAACGTGACAGAAGGTAGCACTCTTCATGGCGTAGAAAGACAAGAACCAACGTCAGCGCACCGCGGTGGTGCCTATATAGGTGTCATGACTTCTAGGCGCCACTTCCGGCGCAGATGATGCAGACTATGTCACATCGAGCCGACCGCCACCTACTGACAGCAAGGGTATTGCGCAAGCAAAAGATTATGGATGCACACTGACGCCCAAGATCGTCCAAGGTGAGGAATCTGCAGCTAGATGTCTATAAGATACATTCATAACTATACCTTTCTACAAAGTAGTAGCCATGTCACGGACATACGCCAACAGTGAACACCACCTGTAAGTGCGGGATCCAATCCCACTTGCTTTGTGTGCTGCACCTCTGGACAAGGAGAGGATTAAACAATGGCATGAAATGTAACTATAGATTTTAATACCCAATATCAGAGTGTACAATATATTCAAGCAGACAGGGAAGAACACCAACACAAGGAGTAAAACAAACATTGGCAATGCAAATAGGTCTGGCTTTAAAGGAATGTTGAATGCTAATGTGAAGCATTACAAATCAATAGCAGGAGAATTAATATCCATTTGTGTGGAAGCATTGAACTGTAGAATATCAGTGTAGGTTACTAGGTTAGGTAACAGTTGCACTGTCAAGACAGACCTAAACATCCACGTAGGTGAATGACTGCCCTCTTCCCATCTGTGCTGCTGCCAGAGAAAGACAACCACTATGAACTAGTTACTTAAGACACTTCTACAGCATTACCATGTCATGTCCGCGTACCTGAAAGCTCAATCTCAGCCATGTGGATATATTAGATTATCACAGCTGCATGGAGGGCAAGTACTTTTTTTGTGGAAGCACACAACTTCTGCTCAATCAAAACATGTATTACTGGCTTCCGACATGTGGGCAGAGGCGAAGGACCCTCTAGGGATTCTCACATAATTGTCTGGTAACAGCTCTGTCAAGCCAGAGCATAAAAATGGCTCCCCAAGAAACTCAGAAAATGCCTTGTTTTTTAATCCAGCAGACAAACAATAAAGAAACCTTTTTTAAAGGACAACCAAAACATTTTGACGCCTTTGTGGTGACATAAGAGTTCCAATAAAGTGCACAATATAAGTATTGCATTGATAGTACTGAAAAGTGGAGTGTGATATGCTTACAACACATGACAACCCTCACCTGCATTGGTGCTGCTGCCCACACTGTTGATGGTGGTTGGCACAGACATAGAAGAATGAAATGATAAGTGTCCATTTTCCCGGGGAGGCTTTTCCTGCCAGCTGTGTCCAGCCTCCCCAAGACTGGTGTCACTTTGCCATTCGTCAGAGCCTTGGCGGGGGTGATAAATTGAGTCCGGTCTACTCCTGCTCTGACTCATGTAATTGCTGGATAGCCGTTCATCCAGGTGGTTGAGCCAGAGAGCCAAGGAGTTGCGGTCTTCCAGAGTGGTCGCAGGGTGGATAAGGGCATAGGATAGCAGCTGCCGGCTTTCCTCTGTGAACAGGTTGCTCTCCATGGAGTACCCAAGCACCTTCTGCAGAAGTTTCATGTACTCCGACTTGGCTTCCGTGTTTCCAGGCTGCAGCAATGGAAGGTGAGACAGTAGCAGAGAGATCACCTTTTCCTTCGATTCTTGCTGCCATTGACTTATTAACGCTGTGAAGAGGAGAACAAAGTTTAAAGATTAGATGAAAATTTAAAGCAGGCAGGTTTTGCAATATCAAACGTACACAGAGCTCTAAACATTTAGACACTGAGTAGGGAGACAATACATTTTCAGCAAGAAAGACCATGTAAAACATGTTTTTGTTTGATACAGTTTCATGTGAACTACCATGGATTGAAAATTAAAAGAAATATCTTCACAGTATGCTCTACTTTTACATAGACATTTCCTCCCAGGATCAGACACTGATGCATCCGAGAAGCCTCTTTTGGTTTAGACTCGTACATTCCAGAACCAAGACATCAGCTTAGGAGAAATTAAAGTGGAGCAGATTATATATTTTAGCTTCTTGCTTTCTTGCTTAAAGTATTCCAAGTTTCAGATACTGGCTGCCTTTACAAGGTTCACTACATCTTATTTTGCAATTTCTTCCTTTTGGGTGCTTCGGAGATTGCACTTGAAGGAATTGTGTTAGCAATGTGGCATGCAAAACTTCTGAAGCACATGATGCAGATGGTGGCAAGGCCCACAGGCAGTGAATATGGAATGAGGGGCCTAAGGGACAAAGTCTGGTGTGGTTTTTGCCATCATATTTTCACTGCAAATGAAAAAAAGACTACTCCTGTCAAAGACCTGCGAACCACTAAAGAAGAAAAAAACAGACAACTTAGAAACCTTGTGGTGAGAGGGGTCAAACATATAAAGAGATGCAGAACTAAGACAAAGCCTAATTATGAAATGTTAGTTGGAAGCAGTAACATGAGTGTCTGCATGAAGTGGGAGGCACACAGCTGTTCACTGAGGAAAGCAAGCCCAAGAGAGAATGATGTAGATCCGGACAGGAAAGGAATTATGCTAGTGATTGTGCATGTACTTAACGGACTATCATTGGCACATGCTCTTTCGTTCTGTTCTTGTTAACATGTTAATGGAAAGAACCAAGACTCCCTGTGATTACTGTATTATGTATTACCAACCCTGATTAAGTGATGAGCATTCTACCACTGTAAATGCACTTTGCTGATGTGACGTATGGAATTGTGCTTTTGTTTAAATGCAAATAAAAATTTGTTAAAAAGAAAATCCAGAGGGAAGCAATATTGGTTTGCAAAATTTTGCTTACGCAAGACAAACTGTAGGATACTGGTTGAAACAACCAGCTGTTTCGCATTTAACAAAAAAATTATGCGTTTTTGTAACAAATTTGACAAAACAAACAACCCCCAGGGTGCTGCAGCGGGCGTATAATACAGGAGTACATAACCACAATCCTGGACATGAAGTGTCACCTTTCAAACATCAAGAAACCAATTTCCCCCTTGTCCATAGGCAACCATCCCATTAGGTGTCTCTGGTCTTCCGCATCAAGTCCCAGGCAGCATTCTGCATATTATAAGCTAGCGTCCAGGAGTTGTGTCACTCTTGTACAAGTTCCTGCCATGGGCACCATGTTTTTGTGTACTTTGGGGGGCGTCCCCTCGCATAGTAGAGAGGTTCTTCTGTCTATCTGCACCACTCCATGTTGGAGTTCCATTCCTGTACAGTCAAGGGTTTTGTCTGTTTCTCGCCTTGCCACAGCTAGGGCTATACCGCAGAGAACTAGTGTATTTCTGTTGGGATTACCTCTCTCCAGATTCCCAGGAATATCAGCCAGGGGGTGAGCAGTGAAGTGTATCCGATCACTTGTGCTAGTCTGTTTTGTATAGATGACCAAAACCTGCTCAGTCTCAGGAAATTCCAAACTGTGTGCGCTAGGGTACCTCGTTGCCACTGACCAATGCCGAAAAGGAGGCGGTCAATCACCAATTGCAGCCCTGTGTAGCAGCTACAGCTGAATCAAGTTGAACATGGCCCAGATAGCTACTTCCTGGCGGTATGGACATGCGAGATCCCAATCTTCTTCCATTCTACCCAGGTCTCGCTCCCATTTGTCTCTGGGGAAAGAAGGGGTAGGCAATGTACAAAGAGTATAGAATGTATTTGTAATATGGCATGTCTGTGTAAGGGGGTTCACTGTACCCCATAATCCAGTGGGATTTCCTCTTCTATACCCAGAGTCTACTCAATCCAGCAGTGAAGAATTGTCCCGACTTTTCAAAAACATAGGAACGGGTCCCAGATAGGTCATATTGCTGATGTAAATCCTAAAATTACAGCCTTCCTGCTGCATTTCTCAGGTCCCTAAGCTTTGTGATGCCCAGCGTGTTCCACAGTCGGTGCCCTGCCATCCCAAGTAGGTCCATCAATGTTCTGGTTCCCATAATGGTGTCTCCAGGTTGAGCATCTGACTTCAAGTTAAGGCTGGATGTAGCCAATAAAAGTGAAGGATTAATCAAGCTGTAGCTCATATTTCACTCTTATTTTGAAATCAAGAATTTGAGAGGTCTGGTAACAGTGGGCGATCATTGGCAAAGTATACAAATGCTGATTAGGAAAAACAGGGAAAAAATGGTTGTCTGAAAATTGCAACCCAAGCTGGAGTATGAAATACACAAAGTAGCAGGTGCGACGAAATGTATAAAATTGAGAAAAGCAATCCTAAAGACCAAGGGATGTGTTACTTAACAGGTCATTTCCCCGAGATGGACTTAACTAAAGTAAAGGGTAGTAAATCTGAAGAAACTAGGGGTGCAATACAGGAGATCGAAAGCACCATCACAATAAAGGATAGAGGAAATGTCACTGCTGAAAGCAACATCTCAGTTCAAATCATCCAGGAGAATGATAAAATCACTGAGAAAGTTACTGAAAAATAGTAACTCCGGAGAAAGGAAATCAAGGAAAGAAGTTTACAGCAGAAATACCACACAGCTGCTGTGGAAACAGATAACGAAAACACGAATGTATGAAATGGTGTGAAGAATGCAGAACGGAACAATTTTAATCAACCACTTTTTTGCACTGGATCCACAAAAGCGGACAAGACAGTTGCTTCCAATTACAGACTGGAAACTCTGAGGAAGATATGTGGGAAAGTGCCTGCTTTTGTATGGTCACTCCGATTTCCTCCTCCAAATGCTGGTGGTTATGACTGATCCTGCACTGGAGTCTGCTGCCCAGACACCACTGCCTGTGCTCACTTCTAAAACTGTTATGTTCGACTTTGTAACCATATGCAAAACCTTTTCCACTTTCAGCGGTATGTTTTGTTAGTACTGTCCATCCTTGCTCTGGCTAGTATGTCCCTGCAATCTGATGGGCTGTTCAGATGTCCAAATTCGTGTAACTCAGGAGCCAGGCTGACAGTCGAAGAGACTCTGGGTCTGGATGCAGAACATGTCCCTGGCTCATAGTCAGCAGAGATAGGATCGATTTGAGTAGAACGTGACACTGCCATGAAAGGATGAGGAGCTCCGTGAACCAATGCTGGTGTGGCCATGCTAGGAGTATCATGTTGCAGGATTTGGCCTTTATCGTCCGGGGGTCTTTTGAGAGGAGAGGAATTGCAGGAACATCGAAATCAATCAAAAATGAATCCTACAACAACCACGGCTGAGGATGCCAGCTTGTGAAGAAGGTGGGGGGTCACAAAGAGGTCCAGATTTGGCTTGCATCACTGGAGAAAGACCGGATACAGTGTGTGTTGATCCAGTTCCCACTCATAGCAAGAGGTTTTTAGTCTGCTCAATGGGTCTATGTCGTTCTGGTTCCCAGGTAAATGTTCTGCAGTCAGATTTATTTTGTGATGTATGGACCACTTACAGATTAGCTGAGCTACCTGGGTAAGCTGGTGAGACCTGGTGCCACCCTGCCTCTTTATGTAGTGCATCATGGTTGCATTGTCTGTCTGTACAAGCACTGAAGACTTCTGAATCCTGGGAAGGATAGCTTGTAAAGGAAGATGTACTGCACTTAACTTGAGTAGACTGATGTGGAGGCCACGATGAGAAGGTGACCTCGAGATCATGGAGATAAGCTGCCCGTTCTTCCAGGGAAGCATCTGTTGTAATCACTAAAGGTGAGGCTGGAGATAAGAACGGCATGTCAACGGATAGATTTACAGGTTGTGTCCACCAGGAGAGAAATTGGACCATGTGCGCAGCGACCTGTATGATTTAATCAAAGGTTCCTGTAGCCTGTGCCCATTTATTGTCCAGTGATTCTTGAAGCAGACGCATTAGACAGTATAGGATTAGATGACTGTAGGAAAACATCATACCAGAAGAGATTTGTAGAGGCGAATGTAAAGTAAATTTCTAATTAGCCTTAATAAGTCATCAGCTATCTTTGTCGCTCTTTGGAAGAATCAATGCGTGTCCAAATCAAACAATATCTAAAACCTTGCTGATATAGGGACCGAAATTGTTGGTTAATGGAAGAATATGTGCCATAGAGGTACGGTTGGTATCTCCCTCAATAAGATGGTTGCACTCTTAATAGAGTGCCTAGACGGGGAGGAGCTACGCTAGCAACCAAGATGGCCGCTTAGGCTCCCGGCTCCGCCGACCTCCGTATCCTGCCAGATGATCCTGTCGATAATCCTGATTTTACGCCCGACCTCCGTGTAGATGAACCGATGCTCACTCCGATGGTGCAATTCCGGAAACTTAATTTGCCTGGGTGACGGAGCTGCGTCGAGTTGAAGTTTGCGGCCTAACCCAGCAGGAGAGCCGGGGCCTCGAGTTTTGATCTGGCAGTGTCGTAGTTGAACAACATCGGCCGTGAGAACCAAACAGGGTCCGGTCTACCGCTGTGAAGGTTTTTTCTTTGCCCGATCTCGACGGCGTTCATTTTGCCTGACCAACATCGAGGGAGGAGTGCCTTGGCACGACAGTGGCCGGGGGTGGAGGTCCGTGACCCGCGGACCCGGTGTGGTCCGGCCGGGGTTCGGTAGGTCTGGGTCTTCGCTCGCGGAAGCGAGATACATATTGTTGCCGCAGTAACCGATCAGTCGCCCTCCTACGCCGTCCGCTCCGCTCCTGCCTGTTCCCCCCGGAGAAACCGGGGTCTCCGGGGGAAGTGAACATGATCGGTGTTGAGCGTGGAGAAATGGACTGGACGGAGTGTGAGCCGTCGTTGAAGACTGTATTGGCAGCCATCGGGGCATTTCATTCACATGTGGATGCCCTGATTCACAAATTGATGACGGGCTTATTGGGGATGGAGTGCGTGGAACCGGACCCTGTTACATCTCAGGTATTGCCACAAGCTACGATTTCAATGACGACCATCTTGATTCTGAACGAGGACCCCGTGCGACAAGAGGAGCTGCAGCACTTGGTTGGTCTCCTGGAAAATCCCGAACCCAGTGTTTTGAACCTATTGACATACCTACCATCATCGCTGACTTTGGGAGAATCGATTTGCGTACTCCTCCCGGAGAAACCTGTGGGTGATTATTCTTGGACTTCTGTTCCATCCTTTCCCTCTTTAGTGACTTTACGATCTTGGAGGAAACTACATTGGGACTATCCGTCCATGAAGGAGTGTTCCTGTGCTGCTGAAGTTCTTGAGAACTTGCTGACTTTGAATTGTTTTGTACTTCATTTGCTCAGACTCTTTTTTCACTCTGATTCTCCTGTTGAAGTAATGGTCCCACCGGGAGGGGTTCACATAATGGTTCGGAAAGGCCAGGGCTGAGAGTGATTGACTGTAGTTGCTATTACGGCCTTAATGGATGTAGAATTCGTGGCTGTTGGTCTCACGGGAGGTTTGGCGGTGCATCACGGCTCCCCCTAATTTATTTTTTGTGACTTCAGATATTATTGACTTTTCATCTTAGTGGGTGCTGGTCTCTGGCGGGGGGAAAGGGGACCGGGAGCTCATACGGAAATGCCCTCCCCCACTTTTTCTCTTTTCTACATATAGAACCTAGTTAGTTGGGGCGACAGGCACACTGCTAGTGGGGGTTAGGCGATAGCCGTATACAGGGGTGCAGGGTGGGAGTATGGGTTTATGGTTTTCTTTTCGTTATCCCTCATATGGTTTTCCTTTTTTTCAATCTCTTTTTAGTTTTCCTTTACTAGTAATATTAGCGAAATATCCTGATGTTTTCTTTTTAAATTCTAGTGTCTGGTTGCCATGAATTTTCTGCTGTTTTGATTTTATGGGTGGGAGGGTCTTGAGGGTCCGCATTTAAACTGTTTATCGATTGTAATGTTGCAAGTCTTATTTCGTACTCATTGGCGTGGACCACTCAGGGATTCTTCTGTTGCTCCACGTCTATCCTGCTATCGTACCTGTTCACCCTATTATCATTGTATGTATATATGGCACCGGATATGTCTTTTCCTTTTTCCTTGTTTGAAAATAATAAAAAGATTTATAAAAAAAAAAAAAATAGAGTGCCAAGAAAGGGCAGCTTTTTGTATTGTAAGGTCCCCAATGAATTGGCTGTCTGTGTCCGTTTTTATTTCCTGGAGAGCATTATCAATGTGTTTCCCAAACAAAGTTTCTCGATCAAAAGATAGATCTGATATTTTTGATTGGACCACCGGCCTGAAAGTAGTAGCTTTGAGACCTCTTTGATGGCGTAATACCGCTACCCCAGCTAGCGGTCTGAATCCAGGGCTGGCAATATTCATGACACAATCAATTATTTGACGATGTGCACTCACCTAGCAATATGTTTTTGCTTTCCCTTTGATATTGTATGGAAACTTGTCATGATATGGGGCTATATCAGACCACACTTGCCAATCGTATCAGCCAAGTAGAGCAGGGGAATTTGCTACACTCAGCGTAAGCACGGACATGGCTGAAAATCGCTTATCGATGTTACTGGGGCACCTAACCCTCTGTCTGGAGGCACTGATAAGGAACTGGAGGGGTTTCTAGATCTTCTCAGTGCCACCTGGGAAATGAGTGTCTGGTTTGGAGTGATCCATCAAGCAGGCAGTGCATCCTTCGAGGCCTTGCATTTTTTGTAATGGAAGTTGTGTCAATACAGATGTGTTGAGGCTGGATTGCGCATAACCTTAAAGCCCTCATCGCAAATGTAATTAATGATGGACATGGCCCTTAGATTCTTTCAAAAATGTTTCTTGAAATCATAAAGGAAACAGTCATGTTATTTTGGGGGCATAGGTAACTCAAAGCGTGTCGCTGCTCTTTCAAAGAGGTTGTGAAAACCTCCCATGTCCTCCAGAGGAGAATCCACTGGGAGGAATGATGGAGAGGACGGTGTTGGCAATACATAGTTGTACCACTTATGTTGCACATGGAGTTTACCTTATTCTCTTTCCTCTTCAGATGAGGTGGGATCATGCTGTTTTGCTTCTTGTGGAGAATGTACTACTGGTGGAGGCAATGGTTCTGGAGGAGTCGATGGCTGCAGAGGTACTGAAGCTTCCATAGCTGGAATGTGTTGAAGATGCTGGAGGAAATCATTTCCTGTAATCCGACAGCATAAACTGCAAGTCTGAGACTAGTGATGATGAAAAACATACCATGTGTTCTGGGTATTGAAGGGGTTGGTAGTGCTCCTGTGGGGCATTAATACACTTGCTCATAGTAGTCACCCTCCACAGAGTCTTCTTCTTGGTATTTGACACAAGTTCTGAAGGTCTATGTGCTGCACCAAAGAGGCCATTGTCTTCAGACCCTTTACTTGGATGTGAATGCAGCAGTAAAGGCACCTTCATTGGTGATATGAGCCAGCATGAGCATTTTTTCCTTAGTCTCTATTTAAATATATATTTTTTTGTGGTGGTCTTTGAGGTAGAGGTTGTCGACGATGACCGCATCAACAAGAGTGATGGCTTCAGTTTAGTTGTCGATGAGGGAATGGCCGTCGACAGGGAAGGCACTGCAGACGAGAAACCGGCTGTCTACTGTAGAGTCCTCGACCGGGCTGTTGTCGATGAAGATGCAATCTATATCGGTGACGATGGGCACAACTGGTAAACAATGAGGTATTCGACGAGGGAGATGCCGCCGTTGACACAGATTGTGATTTTGGTAGATGCTGTTGATGTAACAAACAGTCCATCGAGGATGACAATTTTTTCATCAACGGAGATTCTGTCGACGAGCCATCCGTCGGGGGAACAGAAGAAGGATTCTTGAATGTGTGTTTCACCGGAGGTGTTGGGGGATCAGAAATCTATTTTTGATGCCTCTTGGAGGAGGAACTTGACTCCTTTGCTCTTTTCATCCTGAGAGAAGGTCACTTTTATGAGGTGTACTCGATGGGCCGTGCTAAAAATAAGAGACAGGTGCGGTCTTTTTGGAAGCCTGTTTTGGCAGTTCATGAGAGGAATGAGCCACAGGATGAATGAATGAATGATGTAGGTCTTATCATGCGCATACTTAGCCCAATGGGCGTCAAGGCGCCTAAAACAAATGACACAGCTAGCAGATCAACCCAACAGTCCATCACTGATAAGCTTTGATAAAGTACCAGGTCTTCAGGGCTTTTTTAGAGAGATCAATTGAGGGAAGTACTTTAACCTCAGTTGGAAGAGAGTTCCAAAGCTTAGGGGCCACTACAGAAAAGGCTCTTGCTCCCCATGTGGCTAGCCGTATACGCGGCACTACCAATTGGGACAGACCAGCAGATCGTAGGGATCTAGTTGGGGTATAATGTGAAAGCAGAGACCCAAGAGAATCATCCGGACCTGCCCTGAGCGCTCTGTATGTGAGACATAGAATCTTAAAGCAGACTCTATACTGGACAGGAAGCCAGTGAAGGTCTCTCCTGGCAGTCGTAGCAGAGGATGCTAAGGGAAGGGCCAGCACAAAACATGCTGCCGCGTTCTGCACTATTTGCAGTTGATGAATAAGACCCTTGTTAGACTCCGCATACAAAGAGTTGCAGTAATCAAGCCTTGATCCTACAAGAGCGACTGCAATCTGCTTGCGGGCCTGGAGAGAGAGATAGTGACGGATCCTATTCAGGATCCTGATCACACCCCAACATGTGGCCACCGTCCTATTTACTTGGAGCTTCATGGAGAGTGAGGTGTCAAAGACCACACCGAGATTTCTGGCTGATTGGGAGGGAGTGGGGCAGATGCCAAGAGACAGAGGCCACCACTCATTCGACCAAGCATCTTGGTCCTTCCCAAAAACCAAAACCTCTGTCTTATCGCCATTTAGCTTTAGGGAGTTGATGATCATCCAATCTGCTACATGCTGCATGCATGATCTAAAGCTAATGGCAGACAAACGATCAGAGGAATGGGCCAGAGACACCATGATCTGGGTGTCATCGGCGTAGGATACCACCTCCATCCCCTGCGATCTTACTAGTCTAGCAAGGGGGGCCACATAGATGTTAAACAGGGTCGGACTAAGGGCCGACCCCTGTGGCACCCCACATTGCAACGACTTAGCAGGGGAAAGAAAGTCTCCAAGCTTTACTCTCTGTTCTCTACCCGTGAGAAAGGAGTTAAGAAGATTCAGAGCCGGCCCAGAGACCCCTGCCTCCCTAAGCCGAGATGTTAAAATGGCGGGAGACAGGGTGTCAAATGCGGCTGTGAGATCTAATAGGACCAGTATGGTAGTTTGGCCTCTGTCCACTTTTCGACGGATGTTATCTGCAACCACAGTAAGAGCGGATTCAGTACTGTGACATTTTCTGAATCCGTGCTGGGTGCAGTCCAAGTACTCATTGGTTTCTAGAAAAGTGGAGAGATGTAGGTTAAGGTGTGACTCCAGTATTTTCGCAGGCGCCGGAAGCAGAGAGATGGGCCTAAAGTTTTTAAGAATGCCAGGGTCCAGAGAGGGTTTCTTTAGAAGGGGCCTCACTATCGCCTTCTTCCACACAGAAGGAAAGGAACCCTGAGTGATGGCACTATTCATAACCTCCAGCAAAGGTGGAAGAATACTGTTCCTGCACTCCTTCAAAGTTTTTAGCGGCAGGGGGTCCGTGGGGGAGGAGGATTTAGTCCTATCAAGTAGGAGATTCAGTCCTTCCAAAGACAGTAAAGGAAATTGTTCAAATTGTTTGGAAGGGCCTTCGCCCATGGACTCTAGGTTAGAAATGGCAGAAGGAATATCCCTGTCCAGGGAACGCCTTTGTACCTCCAAGGCAGTATGGATGTCAAGAATTTTGTTGTGAAAGAAGTCGGAGATGTTATTACAGAGGTCCTGAGAGCTGACCACAGGGTCAGGAAGTTGAAGAGAGCATAGTGAGTCAGCAATTTTGAAAAGTTCCCTTGATGAAGTTAGGGAACCTGTAAGGTTGGTAAAGTACTCTTGCTTCTCCAATATAACTCTCCGTTTATAGTCTCGTAAATCAGACTTAAGGGACTCTCGGTCTTTCGGATCCCAGGACTTCCTCCATCTTCTCTCACTACTCCTGCAACCCTGCCTTAAAAGTCTCAGACGCTCCGAGAACCAGGGTGCGGTGGGTTTCTGTCGAGCTACATATCGAAGGGAGGCAGGGGCAAGCTTTTCTACCGCACTGGTGATGGAATCAGTGAGTTTTTGAGCTGCCTCATCCACTCCCTTCAGGGAGATGAATTCTAGTGTCCGAATTTGGGGAAGAATGGTGTCGTCAGTAATATTTTTAAAATTTCTCCTGAGAATAAAAGAGGAGGCAGCCGAATTGGCTGGGAGGGGGGCAGAGGAGACAAAATCAAATGGCACAGCGGAGTGGTCTGTCCAAACTAAAGGCAGGGGCAATCCAGAGATTATCCTAGAATCACTAGAAAATATTCCATCAAGAATATGGCCAGCCTTGTGAGTTGAACTACTCACTAGCTGAACAAGATCAAAAGCTCTGAGTGAGTCAGTTAATGTCATGGTATCCTTAGAGCTGATGTCATCCAAATGAAAATTAAAATCACCCAAAATAGAAAACTGGGATTTTCCATAATAGGGTTCTAGAATTTCCAATAGCTGTAAAGAGAAATTCGCCCTTGGGCCCGGCGGTCTATAGATCAATATTCCAGTAAAAGAAATGGATGGGGCGCACAATATACTAAAATAGAGTGCCTCAAAGCAGTCTCCAGGCCTGGACAACGATTTGATGGTGCAAGAAAGCGATGACTTACAGAGGACAGCAATTCCTCCTCCTCTTCGAAGAGGTCTGTCCTGTCTATAAAACGAATAGCCATCAGGAATGGCCAGGAGTAGTTCATGTCCAGAGGACTCCGAGGCCCACGTTTCCGTGATAAAGACCCAGTCCAGCTGTCTTTCTTCCACAAAGTCGTGGAAGACGACATTATGTTTGATTAGCGATCGCACATTGATTAGGAACCCAGTTTTAGAAATCGGGACAGGGCGACGCAATGAACGAGACTGTGATCTAGTAGAGCGTGAGTTAGAGCAGCAAAAGGGAGTCCTACATGTGAAACATTGCTGAGAATGTAGGATTCCTTCAGGGGAAAAACGGTGAAAACACCGTTGCGATAATGGCCTAAGTGCCCTGAGTTCCAGCATGGAGTATTGCCTGGGTACCTTGTAAGATGGAGGGAGGGTACCTACCGTGTCCAGCCCGTCCTGCAGCCCGTCCTCAGCGCGGACGGGCGCAGACGGGCTGAACTCAGGCGTAACTCCGGCGGAAATCCGGCGATCCCGCTGCGCGATGACGCTGCGCGTAGGCATGGCTGCAATTTATGTTGGTCCAGCCTCCTAAACGAGGACTAGACCGTGCGATGACTCAGCCCTCAACCAATATGGCCCCCAATCGAGACTCTGGCGAGGGACCCGCAAAATGCGGTGTTTAAACAAATTAAGGTGCGAGTAGAGGTGGCAGCGTGCAGGTGAGCGTGGCCAACAATATTAAAACGAGGGAAAATACTCCTAAATGAAAATCCTAACAAAGATACAAAATGGGATATATTAAAATTTCGAAGCTGCACAATGTTAGAGCGCTGCAGGAGAAATGCGCTGGGCTGTAGGGGCACTCGCCTGAATTTGCCTGCAATTTATGCTGGTCCAGCCTCCTAAACGAGGACTAGACCGCGCGATGACTCAGCCCTCAACCAATATGGCCCCCAATCGAGACTCTGGCGAGGGACCCGCAAAATGCGGTGTTTAAACAAATTAAGGTGCGAGTAGAGGTGGCAGCGTGCAGGTGAGCGTGGCCAACAATATTAAAAACGAGGGAAAATACTCCTAAATGAAAATCCTAACAAAGATACAAAACGGGCTATATTAAAATTTCGAAGCTGCACAATGTTAGAGCGCTGCAGGAGAAATGCGCTGGGCTGTAGGATCATCTTTTACTCTCTCAAAATGCGTTTTAGAGGAAGATATGGATGAATGTCACTCTCCTCATCAGAGACTGGATACTCTCTGGTCTTGAGCTTCAGCAGCCATAGGAGTTGTCCCTTACGGTCCTTCAAAGATTTAGAAGAAAAAGTGTGACATATGTTGCAATATTTTGTCTTCGGTACAGGATAAAGACAATATGTGAGGGTCATCAACGTGCAAACTCTTCTACCATTAAGTACCATAGGGTCTGAAGAACCCATTATTAGGTGTCTGACATGTTCAAAAGTCAGTTTGAGACACCCAAATAACAGATACAAAGAATCTTAGAGTACATCTGTAAATCTTGAAGAGAAATGTCTGTTGAAAAATCTAATGAATAGTTCTGACAGGAAAAAACTAAGCAGAGCTCGGTGGAGAGACTGCCTAGCACGATGTGTAGTAGAAAATCTGAGGGAGTGAAGCTTCTCTCAGGAAGGTTCCACAGGGTGGTGTGACCTGATTGGTTGAAGTACAGTCCTTTTTAGGTTTCGACTGCAAAAAGCTGCGCAAGCAGCTTTTGCGCAGGAGAAATCTTATGAGAACTGTAGTGTGGCTTTGGGTCGGCCCTCGTCATTCATTGGCTGGCTCCATAAATGGAGCCTAGCCATTGGACGAGGGGCCTGTCCATCAATGCCGGACCAGACACGGGGGCGTTCCCGAGATTCTTTTCCTTTTGCCGACGTCACGCGACGCCGGGAACGCCCCCGTGTCTGGTCCGGCCGGGCCGTGTTTGCTGTTCCCTCCTCCCTCCCGACGTCCGTGTCCTTTCCCGCCCCCCTCGTCCTCTCCCGCCCCCTCGTCCTCTCCCGCCCGCCCCCCTCGTCCTCTCCCGCCCCCTCGTCCTCTCCCGCCCGCCCCCCTCGTCCTCTCCCGCCCCCCCGTGTCCTCACAAACAAATATTGGTATCCCGTCCCGCCCGCGGGTTTCTTCAGCCGGCCGGCCAATCCCAGCGCGGCCGGCCGGAAGTGCCCGCCCCCCCCGCCGCCCAGCGCGAGAAGAGGAGCCACGGCGAGCGCTGGAAGTCTGCGCTGCTCCCGGCCGGGTGACAGCAGACTGGGAGCCCAGAGAGGAACTCCCGCAGCACCCGGGTGAAGCGAGGCGGGACTGGCCTGCAGCGCTGCCACCCCGGCCGCCTCACTTGGAAGGAGGAAGAAGCGGGCGAGGGTGGGGGGCTAACCGGACAGGAGCGGAGGGCCGGCCAGCCGAGGAAGTCCAGGTGAGTGGTTCGTGCTCAGAGCATGAAGCACAAAATAGAAGTTTACTGTCTGCGTTTTCTATGCGTGTTAGCTTGAATTTGCACAAATGATACCACAATGAGCTTTCAACAGCTTGTAGGTGAGCCCCGAGTATTTTAAGGAGGTCTTGAAACTGCCTAAGAGAAAAACTGGACGACTGGTCTGTAGGAATTAAGCCTCTCGCCACTACCCTACCTGATCTCTGGCAGTCGAATGCTTACAATTACAAAATCCACTCTTTAAATTTCAATTCATATCAAAAGGCACAGTTCTAGGGATCTGGCTACAAATAAGAAAAGGTTAAGGGAAAACAAACAGCAAATAAAATGTTACAAAAACGGGCAGACCTAGTTAAAAGCACTTTCATGTTTATAGGGAGCGTTAGTTTCTTTTGAATGACGTCAAGAGTCATGTAAATGTACAAGCTCCGATCCAACATGGCAGAAGTGTAACCCATTCTTGCATAATTATGGCTTCAGAGCCAACCAGGAGATGATTAGGTCAGAAAACAATTCAACCGTACTCTATTCCAAGGGAGTAAATGAACAAGCTAACTATTGCTCTGAACACACCAACAAACCGTAATGGTTAGTTAAATGCTATTTAGAGCAATGACTTCAGAAAAAGTAAAATGTGACACCCTGTAAATACATGTGCTAGCATGTACTGTTGTAGATTCACGTGCTCTGCCACTCCAGTCATCAAGTAGTGGGCTCAGATGTCGCAACATGTTTTTCTTTTAAGAACTTGGATTCACAAGACACGGCTCATAGTCCACACTACATAGGGACACAGGCTACACCTTAGATTCCCTTCTGTCCAGTGGGTGAGTAGTGTAAGGGTAGTGTCAAAGAGAAGTGTGAACATCGCCAGCTTCTGAGGAAGAGGGTGCGCATATGTGATCTATAGCACAACACGCTAGGAACAGATGCTTACAGGGTCAGTAATAACAGATATTTTATCTGTAGATACAAATGCTCTTTATAGACTTAAATGCATTTTACCCAAAGCAGTGGCTAGCGGGCAGATGATGCAGATGTTTGGAACAAAGCCATTGAAGTTTGGCCCACAAGTGCCTCTTGACGGGCTAGAATATACAATCAGAAATGTTTGGTAAATGTATGCGAGTTCACCAAGTGGCAGCTTCACAGATGACAGATATCAGGATGTTATAGAGGAAAGCCATAATGGCACCCTTTTTAAGCATGGTGTGGGCCTGTCTGCTTGACTGTTTATTGGTATTTGAAAATTCTGGGTTATTTTATGGGCTGTGGATGCCATTTTAGGAATGAAAGGTTTCGGGCATGGCAGTGTAACAGTGCACAGTGCGAACATATTTATCCAGTATGTTGGTGAATGCTGGTTAGATTTGTGTCTTGCATGTTGGCTAAGCGCATGGACATACTGCTTCTGATTTTATCGGGTACCTTTGGCATGCATGTTGGGGAGCTGCAAGTTCTCGCTGTTAGTCAGGCTTGGTCATGGGCTCGTTTCATGTGTATCTTCACGTCACATATTCAGTTTTGGATCATGTGCTGCATGTTAAGTTTACGTCTTGAACAGGCTAGTTGTGTTTTTTTTTCTTAAGTCAAACTGTGAGCAACATGTAAACAGACTGTGTAGTCGCTTACATCGTGTTATGTTTGTGTATAAGTCGTGGGCTTGCTTGTGTCATGTGTTTACTGTATTTAAGTCATGGGCAGACTGTGGGTCCCATGTGTTGCATTGCACCATGTTGTGGTTGAATCATGGACAGTCAATGGATCACAGCATGATTTGCTTGGACTAGTTGTAGTTAATAGACAGGCTGTGGGTCACGTGCACCATTGCAGAGGGTGTGCAATTCATGAGCAAGCTACGTAGTCCCATGATGATTGTTTTGGCTACATTGTGTTTGTGGTGTATTTGTGTGTGTATTGTGTTTGTTTTCCATGCTAGGTATAAACCGTGGGCAGGATGGGGCTGTCACATGCTTCTCACCATGGTTTGCTTTGTGAGTGTGGTAAATAAGGATGCCTACTTGTGCTTGTTGGACAGAGGGAGGGGTGTGCCCTGTATGCTGTGTATCTAGTGTCTGCTGACTGTGTCTATAGTGTCTGTGAAGTAATGTGCAGTATATTCTACCAGTCAGCTGGAAGAGCGAAGAAGTAGTGCTGAACTGCTGTCAACGTGTTCCTGGTGGGGGTTTATTGCCAGTGGACTTACTTCGTACAACCCACTTCTTGTGCCACATCGATATGCGCAGGTATGGCTTGATACGTGCTGTGGTCAGTTCCTTTCAGCCGTCTGCATTGGACATCTTGCTCTATATGAAGACAGCTATGGACTGAATTTCTGCTTGTAACTACCCCTCTTTGTGTCGACTTCTAGTAATAAATCTCCATTTGTGATACATTTTACCCGGATATATTGCTTACTTCGTCATTACGCTCCATTCACTATTGAACAATGAAAGTAAAAGTACATGACCTAGGAGATTCCTGTACGTTTACCCCCTTTTTAGGTCTGGCTTGATAGCCCATCTGCTGCGAGACCTTCTGTGATCATCAGGGGTACTACATAGAGTTGCTCCGGCTACGCACGCATGTTGGTTGTCAGAAGCACAGCATGTGATTGGACATCAGTTGTAGTAGTCCGCCTAAGATATTGTTTAATTGCACTTATGAGTCATGCACCGTTCATGATATGCTTTATAGGTACTTTATTTTCCCCACATCGCCAAGGACTCGACCATCCCTCAGCACTGACACCGCAAGCTTTAATAACCACAGAGCTAAGGTTGAAAACAGTAGTGTCCGTCTGTCTGTGTGCCTGTAGTGTCCGTCTGTCTGTGTGCCTGTAGTGTCCGTCTGTCTGTGTGCCTGTAGTGTCCGTCTGTCTGTGTGCCTGTAGTGTCCGTCTGTCTGTGTGCCTGTAGTGTCCGTCTGTCTGTGTGCCTGTAGTGTCCGTCTGTCTGTGTGCCTGTAGTGTCCCGCTGTCTGTGCGCCTGCAGTGTCCATCTGTCTGATTGCAATGTCCGTCTATCTGTGTGCCTGCGGTGATCGGCTGTCTGCCTGCCTGCAGTGTCCGTGGTCCGTCTGTCTGTGTGTGTGCCTGCAGTGTCCGTCTGTCTGTGTGCGTGCAATGTCAGCCTGTCTGTGTGTCTGCAGTGTCCGAGGTCCGTCTGTCTGTCTGTGTGCCTCCAGTGTCCGTCTATCTGTGTGCCTGCAGTCTCTGTCTGTCTGTGTGCCTGCAGTGTCTAAGGTCCGTCTTTCTGTGTGCGTGCTGCAATGTCAGCCTGTCTGTTCGTTCCCCCAGCAAAAAAAAGTGAGCAACCACTGTCAAGGAAACCACAGTGTCATGGAGCAGCCCCTCTCCTATCTGTTCCTTCCTTCAACAAATCTCGCACAGGGTGAAACGCCGAAGATGCACCACTCCGTGCCAGCAGGAATAAGAGGACTTTGCAAACAGCAAAAAAAAAAATGGAGCACATTAAAACTTGGCTGCGCAGCCATGTAAGAGGCAGGGCATGTCTGCGCTTGTGCAAAGTAGTATATTATAACCAGCCACGTAAGAGGGCCGATCTGCGCTTGCGCAGAGTCCCCATCTCCAGACCTCACACGCGTCACCCAGCATCACAGGCACTGGTCACGCTCGAACCCGCGCCATCTTAAACCTTTGCACCTAGGATCTCCGTGCAAATCAGAGCGCTCCACAGCCCGGGGATGAAGTGCTGTGTAAATGTCACAGTGCAGTACATGGTATAGGCCAATTCTACTACAGTACCTGCTTCAGTGCACACTTGCACTGAGAACAACTGCTGTGCTGTGACAGCTGTGTGGGCGGATGGCTGTGAGAGCTGTGTGGGCTGTGAGAGCTGTGTGGGCTGTGAGAGCTGTGTGGGCTGTGAGGGCTGTGAGGGCTGTGAGAGCTGTGTGGGCTGTGAGAGCTGTGTGGGCTGTGAGAGCTGTGAGAGCTGTGTGGGCTGTGAGAGCTGTGTGGGCTGTGTGGGCTGTGAGAGCTGTGTGGGCTGTGTGGGCTGTGTGGGCTGTGTGGGCTGTGTGGGCTGTGTGGGCTGTGTGGGCTGTGTGGGCTGTGTGGGCTGTGTGGGCTGTGTGGGCTGTGTGGGCTGTGAGGGCTGTCAGGGCTGTGAGGGCTGTGAGCTGTGTTGGGCTGAGAGCTGTGAGGGCTGTGAGGGCTGAGAGGGCTGTGTGGGCTGTGTGGGCTGTGTGGGCTGTGTGGGCTGTGAGGGCTGAGAGAGCTGAGAGCTGTGTGGGCTGAGAGAGCTGAGAGCTGTGTTGGGCTGAGAGCTGTGTGGGCTGTGTTGGGCTGAGAGCTGTGTGGGCTGTGTTGGGCTGAGAGCTGTGTGGGCTGTGTTGGGCTGAGAGCTGTGTGGGCTGTGTCGGCTGTGGGCTGTGTGGGCTGAGAGAGCTGTGTGGGCTGTGAGAGCTGTTGGCAATATAAATAACAATGCCATTTATTTATAAGTAAAAAAAAAAGAAATGTCATGAGCAATGCCAATAACTCTAACTTTTCCAAAGGCGAAACCATTGCATTGTAAATGCTTGTTTAAATAATGAATAGGATATACGACTAAACCGAAAGGCCTAAGGCCTCTACGTTCTATGTCTATTATGACATTACTTTTGTAAGGTACCGGGGACCCCCATTTCAACAACGGTGAATGATTTAAGCATGTGAATCTGGTAGTTCCAATACTGGAGTAACCAAGAAATCTGCCACCAATTAAGTAAACGGAAAAGTGATGAATGAGATGCTTAAACTAATCTCAGTCCCTGATATAGAATTAATTTAAGCTGCGTCAAGTAGAATTGTCATCGGGTGGGGATGGCTCAAAAGGGTATGGTTCAAAGTGAGTAATCCTGTCAGAGTACAGCATAATCCTGCCATAGGCCATGCCCCCGTGGCATAAACTATTCATCATAGGCGACCTGGGGATAGTAAGGACTGCCTGGCTCGGAATCTATACCTTCTGGCTCAGGTGGGGGGTAAGTGTGCAGTGGGAGCAGTTGTGGTTGAGGAGTGATGTGGGTGGTAATGGTGTAAAGGGTATATCACTAGTTTCTTCAAACCCTCTTAGTGTTTAGGAGCATAGGAGACAAGCTCTAGCTCCTACTCAAAGGCAAGGCATTTCTTCTTCAGTATACAGGGGAGTTCTGCTACTTACGGTTTAACAAGAATCTTGCCCGTTTTCAGGTAATTAAGATTTTGTTTTGTTTCACTCAGCATCTCCACCAAAGTATCGAAGATCTAACCCATATGAAATGCCTGACCTTTGCCTCTTTGCCGCTGGGTGTTCAGCATAGACTTTGAAAGGAGCTTGTTGTCTTCACTGGGTGTGATTTCAATGCAGAGAGGGGCTTTCGGTGGCAAGAGGATGGTACACAAATGGTGAACTGGTGTCCGTGGGTGGGGCCTTTCTGGGCACCAACACAATCTCTCTAGTTTGACATGTACAGGCTGAAGATGCTGGACCAAATGGGCTTGATGCGGACTCTCACGGCAACAGTGCTTTGCCATAGCAGTCTGCTATTTTAGGGCCTTGTACCGACCTTCAGACACAAATTGAAGGCAGTGTAAATCTCGTCTTAGGCCCCAAAGCTGGTGTGTGCTGGACTTCAAGATTGAACAACTATCTCCTATATGTCGAAGCATGATTCGGGATCTTCTGGTGCTTGATGTGCTGTACTGCTGAAGGGGGTGGGGTTGTCTTCCTGGGTGAAAGCAGGTATTTGGCACCGAAAATGTCAGTTGCATTTGATAACATTTACACCTGCACTTTTTGAAGTACACTCCACCTTCTGCCCCTCAGACGTCTTACAGTTTTCTTAGAGCAGAAGGCGAAGGCACATTTCATCGGATGGCTCAATCTACTCTGGTGGGAGGCAGAGGTGGCAGACATCATGGTGGTTGACCCAGGGGTATTTTGTATAACATTCAGGATTAAAGTGGAATGTAGATTGTTCCAAAAGTTGTCCAATTTGAGTTCCAAAGTGTCCCTCTGCAAAGTTAGGTGGAAATTACGGCTCGAGACTGTGATGCAATGAAACACCACTGGCATTTACTATCCATTCAAACGACCCACTGGTGCAAATGGAAGTCTCTCTTGATGCAAAAAGTTATTTTCGAACACAGAGATAAGGAATGGAACTACTGGACCTGAAGCACCTGAAATAAGAGACATGTGTGATTAAATGGTTGACTTCGGAGCAGTGTTCCACATGTCATAAGAAAATCAGAGGTGGAGCCAGTGTTTGCTGCATTGTGAACTAAGGGTGAAGTCACGACAGGTCACGTGAATATATTATTCAAAGAAAAACAAGTTGCAAATGTCAGGGTACAACACTAGAGGGCAGGAGCATGTCTAACTACAGACAGGAATGGTATAAACATACTGCTATCGCAAATAAATTACCTTTCAAGAGGTTATCTTCCCTTACTGCTAATTCAGTTACATTCCTCTCGCCTTATATGATCCTATACCTCTAATATCATAAAACCCCAATGCAGTACAACCTGAATCAGATGCTCTAGTAGATTTCATAGCAGAGATAAGAGGAAATCATTTTTCCTCAACTGACTAAACCAAAGAATTCGAACTTTAGAAAAATAAGGTACTCACAAAGCCTTTACAGTCACCTCTTACGTTTGAAAGCCAAACTCAAAATTAAAATTCTAAATTTAGTCGGACTAAAAAAGCCAAAAGCACTATCGGCAAGAAATGACCAAATATTTTGAGCTAAGTAAAAACAATAGAAAGGTTAAACAAAGAAACATTTTCTGAGAAAACCCTGTGTTTAGAGACCCCTGCGTGCCAGTAGGTGGCATTGTTAAGCTCTGCGTTGGTGATGCCGGAAATGACGTGTGTGGTAACTATATAGGTGGCACCCCAGCATGACGTCAGTTACTTTCGAGACTTTCAAGGACAGGAGTGCGGTCATGCTCAAGAGCTCGGGATACCAGACCCACTGTGCCCAATCCAGAGCCAAAAGAATAAATTGGCTACAGTCGTTCATGAGAACTCTGGGCAGGAGAAGTATAGGCAGAAAGGTGTACAGGAGGCTGGAGCACCACTCAACACAAAAAGCTCCTGAGCGCAAGTCGCTTTGGAAACTCAAGCACGCAAAACTACTGACATTGTGCATTCTCTGTGGTAGCGAGCAGATCTAACCAAGGCTCTCCCCATTTCTAAGAGAAGCAAAGCACCAACTTTGGATGGAGAAGACATTCATGATCCACTAAGCATCTTTGGCTGAGTTTCTCCATCCTGGTGCTCAGAGAGCCTGCAGGTGTTGGCTCAGCAGGGAAATGCCCTGGCATTCCAGCAATGTCCAGAGTCTCAAGGCATCTTTGCAAAGGCTTCACGACCCCACCCTGGATATCCACTCCAGTATCACATGGAGGTGGTGGTGTCCATGGACACCTTGACCACTTGATTGAAGGAAGAAAGGGTTTCAATGCCAAGCGAATCACCCAAAGCTTCAACAGGCTGATGTGGAGTCCAGACTCCGCCGAAGACCAGAGTCTGATCTCCACCTCACTCAAGTGGTCGGCCCATCCCAGAAGCAACATCTGTCACTGGTCAGCTCTGGTTAGGAAAGGGTGAGGGGTCTACCACTGACACACTTGCAGTTTGTTAGCCACCTCTGCATACGGTTCGCAGCTCCCTCCAAGATCTGGATCATGTTGAATAGATTCCCCTGATGCTGTGTCCAAAGGAACTTCAGATCCACTGCAGAGCCCGCGTAGGCCAACTGCACTGTGTCCAGAACAGCTCCGATGAAAAGGAGCGTTGGAGGGATTTAGGTGGAAATTTAGCACGTTGAATTTTGCTAGTGCAAAAGGTTCGCCATAGTCTGGAGGTGGGTGACAACTGTCTGGGGCGAGTATGCCTTTCAACAGCCAATCAACAAGGTAGGGAAAGACTGAAACCCCTGACCTCCGCAGATGTGCTGCAGGTACCGCCATCACTTTCGTGAACACCCAAGAGGCGCAGGAAAGGCTGAAGAGGAGCACAACAAACAAAGCACTCTTGGCCCACTATGAACCGTAGGCAACGTTTGTGGGAAGGCAGGACAGGTATGTGGAAATGTGTGTTCTGCAAATCCAATGCTACCATCCAGTCTCTGGGGTCCAGGGCAGACAGAATTTGCGTGAGTGTGAGCATCTTGAATGTCTTCTTTTTCAGGTAGACAAAGATCTAAGATGGGACAAAGGCCTCTATCCTCCTTGGGCATCAAAAGAAGTGGTAATAGCAGCCATGACCTACTTCTCATGGCGGCATCCCCTCTATGGCTCACTTGGCCACGAGAGCCAGCACTTACTGACAGAGCAAGAAAAGGTAGTCCACCATCAGCTGGTCATAAGTGAGTGGCATGGGTGGAGGGGTGGTCAAAAAGGGGAGGGAGCAGCCCATTTGGACAAATTGCAAAACCTAACAGTCCGACGTTACTGACCGCCAGTGGTGAAGGCGTATCCTTCACCCCCACTGGATGCCCAGGATGGTGGGAGGGAAAACTAAAGGGGTTTGGAGGCTGGGGCTGCAGGGAGGTGGGGGTGGGTCAGGGGGATGGTTGTTCATTGGCCTTACTTTTGGTTACCTGTCTCACGTGGTCTATGGGACCCACATCCTCACCCATGAAAAGCCCGGGAAGTCTGTTGGCCGTGGTGGCTGGGAGGGTATGGACGTGGTTTGGGTCCCCTTCCATGGCTACTAAAGAGGCTGAAGACAGTCTGCGGGTGAAGAGGGACCATAGTCCAGCACAAGGACCTGGCCGTAGCTCTGTTGTCAAAGTGCTCCAGTGCAGTCTTCCTTTACTCCAAAAAGACGAGAGCAATCAAAAAGTGTGTACATAAACAAGGCTTCGACATCTCCTAAAAAGCCAGTGGTTCTGGCCAGGCATGGTGCAACAAGGCCTCAGACAATGAAACTGCTCTACCTAGCGAGTCGGGCGTGTCCAATCCACATCATACGATGAACTTTGCTGTGTCTTTCCCATCAGCAATCGCTCTGCAGAGTATGGGTCTGGCAATCCTCTGAGACCAGAGGCAGGACTTGAGCACCTGAATATTAGATCTTATAGGAATATCTGTCCAAAAAGCACACTGATCAACGACCACAGTGCAAGACTGGCAGAAGAGAACATTTTCTTGCCAAAGGTATACAGTCTCTTGGATTCCCTATTTGGTTGATCCTACAGGTGGAGGTTTGGACCACCAAGCTCTAGAGGGTGGGGTGCTGGGCAAGGAAAGTGGGGTACCCAGGAGCGCGGCAATGGCAGCCTGCAATGGTTCTATGCACAGAAGGGGCAACTCCTGGCTAGAGTGCCTCTCAAGACATTCGTATCGACTGCCACTGTGGGAAGCTGAAGGTCCAAGACATTAGCCGTCCAATGCACCACCATAGCGAGAGGCCCTCTCCTCTGCAGCCATGGTAGAAGGAAAGACCAAGGCAGTGTCAGGTGAGGTGTCTAACCCATTGGCCCCCGACAGTTTCTCATACCAGTTGTCCTCATTCTCATCAAGGGGATGCTGGTATCCATAATGGTCCTTAAAACACACCCATTCATCTCCCTCTCCAGGCCTGTCAAATGCAAAAGGCACTGACTCCGAGAGAATACTCCTGGTTGGCGCTGAGACAGATGTCAGGCGACGCCCATCCGGCTCCATGATGGAGTAAGGAACGACGATGGGAATGAAAACGTCCCGAGTGGTGCAGAGGAAGGTCTCGGTCTCACCGGTGGCTCTGCTCCAGATCCAACAAGGAATTCATGAGGCCTGACTGGTGCGGAGGGCCAACCCGCCAGGTAGGATTGAGTGGGAGTCCCTCCCAAGCCCATGGGGCCCGAAGGCGCTCCAGGGGGGCCAGGCCGCCCAAATGAAGTTGTAGGAGCAGAAATTTGATTCTGAACAACTATTCTTCATATGATCTTCTTCGTGATTCCATAAAACCTGCAGCTGTACAAACCCTGGCTTTTGCAGCGAAGCCATAGAGGGTAAACGTTCATGAACTGTTCATTCTTCTAGCTTCTTTGTTGTTAAGAACTGAAGGATCAGGAAGCAAAGAAGTAGACAAGAAAGGATAACTAACAGCAGATTTCTAAACTGCGCCTATGCTTTGATAAGATTCCAGTTAAAGATTTTTGTCAGCTTAACTTGCATATGTTTGTGCCCACATGACTGACTCTGCTATTTCAATATATGTCAATGATGTTTAAACGGTATAAATGATTGCACCAGCTGCATCCAGCAGAGTATACTTGGAAGCTGAAATGTTGTGCTTTTCAGGTTTAAGCTTAAATAAATATACTTCCACGACTGTGCTTAATTGCAGTCTCTCATTAATATACAAGTATACCTGATTTTGTATACCTGATGTTTGCATTCACAAACTGGCGGCTTGTCCGGGATCCACCAAGTCAATCCAGATGGACCAGAAGGAACCCCAGTCAAGTGGCCAGTTGGTGAACCAACTGACTTCAAAGTACATACCCGCAGAAGGAATTGAGTTTCCCACAGTCTGATGGGATAACTGGTACCACAAGGCACAAGGTTGACTCGACTGGTTCCAAAGACCTCCAAGGCAACACAGGAGTGGATGTGTGGAACGATATGAGAGAAGTCTATGATAAATATGGCCATCAGGACAGTGCAGTGCATTGTACTTTATTTTAGTTAACATTGCGCTGGGCTCACGTTCCCGCAAGACTTCGGGTGCCTGGAATGCCTGCAGTGGCATGGGGCATGGTGGTGTGGTCCCTCCCGCCCAAGCCAGCTGAGGTTGTGTAAATCGAGGTTGTATGATGCGAGCAGAGGGGTGCAGGGGGTTTCTATGGGGACCCCCTTTTCCACCTGGCTGGCGCATCGTGTAAGTCTATTTAGCCACAGAAAGGGCTCTTGTCTCCGGAGCCGGCCTCAATAGGGGAGGATGTGAAAAAATGGGCTTAGAGTGAGTCACGTACCAGGCGCATACATTGCTGCCTGTAAAACATTCCAGAAGCGCCCGGAACAATTGGGCAGATGTGTAGCTGTGTCTCTGCAGATATCCATCTGCTTGGGGAGCGAGACAGAGGGAAGGGGAAACAAAAAGTGCTTAGGCAGTAATTAAAGGACACAGTAACGCCACCAGCACACAATCCAGTCCAGCTGGGCTAGCCGAGAAGGAGACAGGGCGTTCACCAAGAAGCCTTGTTTCCAATCGGAGGCTAGCATTTAACAAAAATGATGATGCTGGCCAATGGGAATGATGGGCGGGGCTTCAAGTCCCCTTCTGAAGTCTCCTCGACTACAATAAGCCTCGCAGAGCAAGGAGCGCGTAGCGCACTCTAGCGCTAGGTCTGCGAGACCTAAAAACGACTTTGACAGACAGGCTACTGAATCTCAGATAGTAACTGTCACTTGCCTGATTATGATTTTGCCCACACTATAGCCCGGAAGGGAGAGAGGAATGGGTGGAGATTACAGTTGATCTAACAGGGTCATATGTTGAAGCAACGGAACAAGGACAGATGGTGCAATTCCTCCTGGACATCGGGGCTACTAATTCATCCATTTCTCAAAAAATTATTCCGCCTGCACCCCTTTCGGGAAAATATAATACATCTGTGGGATTTTCTAATGTACTTTTGCACAGTTCCATCTCCAGCCCATAACATACACCATTGGTAAAATAACGGATATACATTTTTTTGTATTGAGCAACAAATGCACCCTTAACTCGTTGGGCATAAACTTACTTCAAAACGTACACGCAACAATAAAATGCACAGCAGATGGCATATCTTGAATATACCGAAAAAAGTCTTCTTTTCCCGCTAACATCTACAACGCCCGACCCCAAACTATTGTACCTGATTTAAAGTTTGACAAAGTAGACAGCAATGTTAGGCCTCCAGTGACAATAGCACTAGTACAAATAACTGTGAAACAAAATGTTCCTCTCACACAAGGGCCGCAGAACAAAATATCACCAGAAACAACAGGGAATGGAATGAATGACAAAACACACAATATGATGGACGGAATGTTGCACATTGGCAAAACATTCAGCCCCAGTCACAGATTTGGGTTTAATCCATCGTTATTTTGCTCACCACGCCATCCCAGTTCAGACATGGCCATATGCAAATCAGTCTTGACCCTGTGCCTCATGGGAACAGTCCAGCCCGAAATGCCAAGCCATGTCTTCCCTGGACCGGAATTAAGCATCCTAGGACTGGTTTCTGGCTATCAGCTGTCTTCTGCCAGGATAGGTTGACTCCAGTGGCATAGTGAGCACGGGACCCACGTCTGGGCATACACTTCCCACATAGGGCGAACAGCAAAACAAGAGGTTTGTGAGCTGAGCGCTAGATTAACTGTATATATATATATATATATATATATATATATATATATATATATATATATATATATATATATATATATATATATATATATATATATATATATATATATATATATATGCTACCCTGTGGTCATTGGCGGGTCTAGCGAGATAGAGAGACTATTTTAATACCAACTCGTGGTTAACATTACACGTGTGGTTCACGAACTAGTGCTTAATATTATTATTCCGAAATTTAAGATGGCGATGGCAGCGGACCTTTCGAGATCGAGAGCAAGCAGCTGATGCTCTTTTTTTAAATTTACCGGCGGTTACCACTGGAGGGAAACCGAGGGAGAAAACAAATGAGTCTGATGACGTTAAGTCAAAATTAAAGAAATTGGAAAAATTGCTCAGAACGGAGCTCACTAAGTGGTGGGAACAAAAAAGCTTGGAAAAATATAAAGAAGCAGGAAGGGTGCCCCGTGGTTTGCGGGTACTTCTAGCACCATCATTCGAAAATCCAAATCCCCTCATGCTTAAGGAGTGGGCCCAGCATAATTTAGATGCTTCCATGGGAATGGTGTGCATGTTGATCAAATACGCCGAAATCGATAGAGTTGAACTAATGTCTCAGATTGAAACACTTAACCTTGAACTTAGCGCAATGGAGCAACAGGAGGTTATTACTAAAGGGCGTGATGAGATTAAGAAGCGCTTAGCGAAATATGACACCCCCGCGCCGCACGGCCACCAGCTGCTGCGTGTGCCCCCTCTCCTTGTGCCTCGCTGCTCCGGCCCCGCCGCGTGACCACGCCCCCTGCCATCGAGCGGCGTGGTCTGTGCTAGCTTCCTGCCCTGTCTCTGTTTTTGTGATTTTGCTTTGTAAGTTTTTCCTGTTGTATTGTAATTTCGCCCCATTTGTGCCGTTGTTTGCCTCCTTGTGCCGCCCTCGTCGCATCCCTCCCCGCTCCCCGCCATCACCGCTAACCCCGCCCCTTTTCTTTCTGTACCCTCCCCGCTCCCGCCTCCCAGCTGCTCCGCCCACCCGCGCACTTGGCCATATATGGCGACCGTGCGACGCAGGTGAGTGTGACCTAGTTCTAGGACACCCCCGCGCCGCACGGCCACCAGCTGCTGCGTGTGCCCCCTCTCCTTGTGCCTCGCTGCTCCGGCTCCGCCGCGTGACCACGCCCCCTGCCATCGAGCGGCGTGGTCTGTGCTAGCTTCCTGCCCTGTCTCTGTTTTTGTGATTTTGCTTTGTAAGTTTCCTGTTGTATTGTAATTTCGCCCCATTTGTGCCGTTGTTTGCCTCCTTGTGCCACCCTCGTCGCATCCCTCCCCGCTCCCCGCCATCACCGCTAACCCCGCCCCTTTTCTTTCTGTACCCTCCCCGCTCCCGCCTCCCAGCTGCTCCGCCCACCCGCGCACTTGGCCATATATGGCGACCGTGCGAACGCGCAGCGGTCACGCGCAGCGGGCGCGCCGATTGTGCGCCGAAGGCGCGCCAAAGGTAAGCCCGTCTGCGCCCGTCCGCGCCTGGACCGCGCCCAGTGCCAGGACCCCTGGCCCCCACCGACGGAAGCCGACCCGACGAACCTACAACGCCGCCAAACTCATCGCACTCAACACCGGCGCCATCCCGGGATGCTACCGAGCCACCCCGAAGCACACCCACGGACCCTTCAGCTGCCACGCCTGCAAGTTCTCCTGCGTCCGGACCTACCTTGCACCAGCACCCGCCAAGCCGAACACCAGCAGCAACCACCTCAAGTGCATCCTGCTCAACACCCGCTCCGTCCACAGACACGCCGTCGAGCTCTGGAACCTGCTCGACACCGCAGACCCAGACGTCGCCTTCCTCACGGAAACCTGGATGAACGCCTCCTCAGCACCCGACATCGCCATCGCCATCCCAGAGGGCTACAAGATCACCCGGAGGGACCGCACCGCCAACCAGACGGGAGGAGGCATCGCCATCATCCACAGGGACACCATCCGCATCACGACCAACACCGACGACACCCTAACCACCGCCGAACACCTGCACTTCCAGATCCACACCGACCCGAAGACCACCCTCAGAGGCACCCTGATCTACCGACCCCCGGGACCACGCACACGATTCAGCGAGGACATCGCCGACTTCATCAGCCCACATGCCCTCCCCTCCGCCGACTTCATCCTCCTGGGGGACCTCAACTTCCACCTGGAGAACAACAACGACCGTAACACCATCACCCTGCTCGACAACCTCGCCAACCTCGGACTCAAACAGCTGGTGTCCACCCCCACCCACCTCGCCGGACACACACTCGACGCCGTCTTCTCATCCAGCAAAGACATCACCTTCAGCCACGCAACAGGACTCCACTGGACGGACCACAGCTGTGTCCACTTCACCTTCAAAAGAACGACGATCCACCACCACCAGCAACAGGTTGCCCGAAGAAGCTGGAACAAGATCACAGCCAACCAGCTCACCGCCTCCCTGAGCCAGCACCCTCCTGCCGGCTCAACGAACCCCAGCCAGGCCGCCGACAACCTCACGAAGTGGATCAGCGACTGCGCGGACGAACTCGCCCCCCTGAGGACCCCGCCCAGCAGACCCGGCAGCAGAAAAACCCCATGGTTCACCGACGAACTCAAGAGCTCCAAGAAGAACTGCCGAGCCCTCGAGAAAGTATGGAGAAGGGAACCAACAATGAACAACATGTCCACCCTCAAGCTCGCCACCCGGAAACACCACCAACTGATCCGCGCCACCAAGAAAACTGCATACAAGGACCGTCTGGACAACAACGCACACAACTGCAAGGAACTCTTCAACATCGTGAAAGAGCTCTCCAACCCCAATGCCGGAAACAACAACATCACCCCATCGCAAGACCTCTGCAACTCCCTCGCCTCCTACTTCCACAACAAGATCGCGGACATACACAACAGCTTCAGCATCCAACCAACGCACGCCACAACCGCAGCAACGCCACCCACCACCACCCTCCGCGCCTGGACCCCGATCAGCACCGAAGACACCATCCGCACGATGAACTCCATCCACTCCGGATCCCCAACCGACCCCTGCCCTCACCACGTCTTCAACAAAGCCGACGTTGTCATTGCACCCCACCTGCGGGACATCATCAACACCTCCTTCGACACCGCCACCTTCCCTGAGAGCTGGAAGCACGCCGAACTCAGCGCTCTACTCAAGAAACCTCAAGAATTACCGTCCCATCTCACTCCTCCCGTTCCCGGCCAAAGTCATCGAAAAGACCGTCAACAAACAGCTGGCCGCCTTCCTCGAGACAAATGGATCCCTCGACCCCTCACAGTCTGGCTTCCGAGCCAACCACAGCACCGAGACCGCCCTCATCGCTGCCACCGATGACATCCGAACCCTGATGGACAACGGAGAAACAGCGGCCCTCATCCTCCTGGACCTCTCCGCGGCATTCGACACTGTCTGCCACCGCACCCTAGTGCAGCGCCTTGGCAACATCGGAATCCAGGAGAAGGCACTGGAATGGATCACCTCCTTCCTCGACGGAAGAACACAGAGAGTCCGCCTACCACCGTACAAGTCAGAGGCCACCGAAGTCATCTGCGGCGTCCCTCAAGGATCCTCGTTGAGTCCCACCCTCTTCAACGTCTACATGAGCCCCCTCGCGGCCATCGCACGCCAACACAACCTCAACATAATCTCCTACGCCGACGACACCCAACTGATCCTCTCCCTGACCAACGACCCCACCGCCGCCAGAGCCAACCTGCACGAAGGGATGAGAGAGGTAGCCGAGTGGATGACGACCAGCCGCCTGAAACTGAACTCAGACAAGACGGAGGTCCTCATCCTGGGCTCCTCGCCCTCCGCCTGGGACGACTCCTGGTGGCCCCCCGCCCTGGGCACCGCACCCAAACCGACGGACCACGCACGCAACCTGGGCTTCATCCTGGACTCCTCCCTCTCCATGACCAGACAAGTCAACGCCGTCTCCTCGTCATGCTTCAACATCCTGCGCATGTTACGGAAGATCTTCTGGTGGATCCCCACCGAGACCAGGAAGACTGTCACCCAGGCCCTCGTCACCAGCCGACTGGACTACGGCAACGCCCTCTACGCCGGAACCACTGCCAAACTCCAGAAGAGACTCCAGCGGATCCAGAACGCCTCAGCCAGACTCATCCTCGACATCCCACGAAACAGCCACATCTCCGGACACCTGAGAGACCTGCACTGGCTCCCCGTCAACAAAAGAATCACCTTCCGCCTCCTCACCCACGCACACAAAGCCCTACACGACCAAGGCCCGAGCTACCTCAACAACCGGATCAACTTCTACGCTCCCAAGCGCCACCTCAGATCAACCAGCCACGCCCTCGCCGCCGTCCCCCGCATCCGAAGAGCGACAACAGGAGGAAGGTCCTTCTCCTACCTGGCCGCCAAGACCTGGAACTCCCTTCCGACCGACCTGCGCCTGACCCAAGACCACCTCTCCTTCAGGAAGAAGCTCAAGACCTGGCTGTTCGAGCAGTAAAGGCACCCCCCCCCCCTCCTAGCGCCTTGAGACCCTACGGGTGAGTAGTGCGCTCTATAAATGGACTGATTGATTGATCAAAACACGTAAAGCGAAATATGAAGAAACCATCAAAACACGTAAAGCCTTCAAATATGCAAGGGACAAGTCAGATTACGAGAATGGAAGAATTTTCACGTTCAAGGAAATTTGAATCAGTGAAGAGACAAGCACTAACTACATCTGTATCTGCCTCAATGGCTCAGGCGCCGCTGGTTCAGCAATCTACTGCCCCTGCACAATCAGATACCGATCAAAGCTCCATTTGCAGCAGTATAGTCTCTGATGATGAAAACAACGACCAACAAAATGTGGTTAGTAGTTTCACTCTATCTGAGGAATTGGTTTTTATGGTAGAAGATCGGCGGAATACATTGCGGTCGAGAGGCACACAACAAGTGAAAGGCAGAGGAAACGAAATAAATCCTGCAAAGAGAGGAGGAAACGCCGGCGGCTTCATGAACAAGAAAAAAGGAAGGGGGAACCAACAAGCGAAATAGAAATTAACAATTTTCCCACCATTCTGCATGACACGGCTGTATCAGCAGAAGAACAAAACAAAGATAAAACCCAACAAAAAGACAAAAACGATTCAGAAAAAGAAGAAAAAAATAAAGAAAAAAAATAATGAATCGAAAGTTACATCAAAATCAGATGTGGAAAATACGGTGATTAACTTGACTAAATTGGATCTAAATGCTGCTGAAACCCAACTTCTCGCTTTGGGGCTTTCTTTTTGCCCAAAGAATGGATTTAAATATGTTCAAACAAGAATTGACACTTAAGTTTATCCGGAAACTGAAACTTCTAAAATTTCACACACTTAAAAAGAATAATTTAGCTGCAACCATTTTGAAGGAATCTCAAGTGAGCAAGACTTTTTCCATAGCAGATACTACGGCTTGAAAGACTGCACACTCTTGCCAACGATGATACTGATTCCATAGCTAATACTCAGGAAGTTTTTAGATCTATGGGGATTGCTAGTGGTAGTGCTGGCAACAGTCCCTTTGGTCCTAAATCCACGTTTGTCCCCGTTATGCCTAGGGACGCCATTGACATTTTTAATGATCGTGTGATTGATGATTTAAAAGAATTAAATCGGACTGTTGCTAAGAAGGATAAACGTAGAAGTTTCAGAGACAAACAATATTCTACCCTTATTCGGAAAATCAATTCTCAAGGTAACATTATTGTCAACAAGCAGACAAAAGGCGGTAACGTCGTCTTATGGCCACGTGATATGTATATTAAGGAAGCTGCGAGACAATTGAGCGATCCAGCCTGCTATAGGAAAGCCTCTTTTAATGAATTGAATAAGGTAAAACAATTAGTGCACACGAACTTAGCGCAATGGAAAAGGGAAGGTTTGATAAGTAAAAAGGAGTTTGAGTTTTTGAAGAAGGATTTTCCAATCACTCCCACTTTGTACTTATTACCTAAAATCCATAAAGGTATTTCACCTTTACCGGGGCATCCCATTATTTCAGCCCAAAATGCACTTTTGGAGCCCTTATCTAAATATGTGGATTATTTTCTTCACGATTTTATGGAGGCTCTTCCGACTTACTTGAGAGACACTGGTGATTTTTTAAGTAAACTAAAAGATGTTGTTTGGAAACCTAACTACATGTTTTTAGTAATGGATATCACCTCTCTCTATACCTCGATCAATCACAGTGATGGTTTAACTGCTATTGAACATTTTTTGTCTAAAAGAGACATCAAGTACTATGCACATAGCAAAATGTTAATTACTATGATTGATTTATGTCTCAAAAACAATTTCTTTTTATTCAACAATGAAGTCTACCAGCAATTGCGGGGTGTGGCGATGGGGGCATGCTTCTCCCCCAGCTACGCGTGTCGAGGTTGGCGCAGTCTTCGATCCGACCGACTTTGTTTTATCAGGAAGCTGTTCGTGGCCATGCGTCGACTCGAGCTCTTGGTGTGCAGCAGTCACGCTTCTGTGCTTCGACTTATGTTCTTTCGGGTCGAGTTTTGTTTTCGACTCGAAGACCTTGACCATTAGCGGCTTGGGGGCGTGAGGCTTTGGATCGATAGTCTTCTGAGCCTTAAGCCCTTTGTCAGTGTCGCCATCTTTGGACCTAGACGTCGACGGCGTCAGCGTGACGTGCTTGAATGTAGACACAGGCTTTGTCGATCCGATCTTCGGTCCGACACACCCCTTTGACCCCGAGGGGTCGATGACTCATTTCAATTTGATTGGATCCGAAGGCATCGATCCGATGGCCTTTGTTATCAGTTTTGGTTTCGATTTAGCCTCTTGTGCTTTCGGTTTCGATTTCACCGTTGATTGTGGTTGATCGACCGATGGCTCTTTAGAAATCTTCTTAGCCGGGCCTTAAAGCGGGGCTATAGAACGCGGATGAAGATCTTGGCTAAGGCCTTCCGGCGATGCCTAGACCGGAGCCTTGGAAGGTACAGTGTCATTACCGGGCCCCGCGACTGCGGTCGGGCCTTGCTCATCGCTGGAGTCGTCATCGACGGCTCCTATGGCTTGTGCGTCGTCCCCTACCTCGACGACGTCTTCATCATGGACGTAGTCTTCATCTTCGTCCTCATCATAGTTTGAGTGTTGCCCCGACGCGGGATCCGACTTGATCAGGATCCCCCTCATCTACGCCCTCGTCGTCTTCAGCCTCGAAGATGTTCTCCGGGTCGAGCGCTGTCTGCCGCGCCGACTGCCTTGCTGCGCGTCGAAGCCTAAGTGTTTTCTTCGACCTGAAACGAGAACAGGCCATGCAGCTGGCCTCGTCGTGGTCCGGTGATAGACATTTATTGCACACCGGGTGCACATCGATGTGAGGGTATTTTGAGTTGCAAACGGGGCACCGTTTGAACGGACTCCGTTCTATAGTAGACCGTTGATGGGGCCATCGGTGTCGAAAAAGTAAATTGTCCTTCGACGTCCGGCTTAAAGAATTGGAAAAAGTACAAGTCACCGAACGAAAACAATACCGACGCCCCTAAGGCCTTTTGGCCTTGAAGAAAGTGTTTTACTTCGATTCCGAACGTGAGTTACGAAAGTACATCCAAACCCAATGGCGGAAAAAAACAATCTGAGGATGGAAGGGATGCCCATGCGCACTGTAGTCCAAGGGAGGAGCCACCTATCTCGTGATACTTCGAAGACTCTTCCAGGACAACAAGGTGCAATCATCCGGACCCAACACTAGGCGGCGATCTATGCATCAGATGTGAATTCAGCAGCCCACATGCCTCGAACATATTGTTCTCAATTTCCATGACTGTTGGCCACACAAATAACTTTATAGCAAGCAACTTTCAGCTAACGTCACAATGCTACTTCACTTGCTTGGAGTGACCCTTGACCCTGCTTGCAGGCCAGGTCGCTCCCACGCCACACAGCACCACCAGTGTGTCTGTGCCCTCCCCCTTGCTGCCGATTCTCCCACGAGTTCGCAGCTGCTGTCCCCTGTGCCCCTGCCGCCTGGTTTGCGCTGTAACTGTATTTTGTTGCCATAACTGTTCTTCACTGCTGTAACTGTACTGTGCTTCTGTACCGCTTTGCCCCTTCTTGTTTTGCTTAATTGTCGTGCCCTCATCGCCGTTCTACTATCTCCCCCTCCCCCCTTTTTTCTTCTGTATCCTAGCCGTCCCGTTCCTGCCGCTGCTCCCCTGCGGCCCCACCCCCTTGCTCTCCAATTCGCCGCACCGCTCCCGCCTCCCAGCTGCTCCTCCCTCCCTCCTCGCCCTAAATGGCAGCCGCTGCGCACCGAAACATGGCAACATCGCCATTGCTGTCCCAGACAGCTAAAAGATCACCCGCAGGGATCGCGCCAACGGAATCGGAGGAGGAATAGCCATCGTCCACAAGTCCACCCTCAAGGTCTCCACCCACGCAGACGACACCCTCAACACCACCCAACACCTGCACTTCCAGATTCACACTGACCCCAACACCACCTCTAGAGTAACACTCGTCTACAGACCCCCGGGACCCTGGGCCCAGTTCAGCGACTCCATCGCCGACCTTGCAAGCGCCCACGCACTCGCCACCAAGGACTACATCCTCCTCTGGGACCTGAACTTCCACCTCAAGAACAACAACGACGCCAACTCTGCCACCCTGATTGACAACCTCGGCCAACTTGTCACCGCAGCCACTCACGCCGCCGGCCACACGCTTGATCCCATCTTCTCCACCAGCACCCACGTCGCCTTCAACCACACCACCGAACTCCACAGGACCGACCACCACTGCATCCATTTCACCTTCACGATACAAACCACGCACCACCGCGCCCAACAGCTGCCCCGCCACTGCTGGAGCAAAGTCACCGAAGACTAGTTGTCCACCACCCTCGCCCAGAACACACCCACGGACACCACAGACCCAGACGCCGCCGCCCGCAACCTCAGACAGTGGTTAGACGACTACGCCAACACCCTCGCCCCGCTCAAGAAACCGTCCAACAGCTACACCAGCAAGAAAGCCACCTGGTTCACAGACTAGCTCCAGGCCTCCAAACGCGCATGCCGAAAAATGGAGAAGAAATGGCTTCACGAATGCACACCGGACAACTACACAACCCACAAGAACGCCACCCACAGACATCACCAACTCATCAGATTGGCCAAAAGATCTTACTTCAAAGACCGCCTGGATAACAACGCACGCGATAGCAAAGAGCTCTTCAGCATCGTGAAGGAACTCTCCAACACCTCCCCAAGCGCCAACGACATCCTGCCCTCACAAGAACTGAGCGACTCACTGGCCATCTTCTTTTTTTTTGGGGAGTTTTATATAGCGCGAACTAGAACCGAACCGAATCAGTTATCAGAGCGCTTTACATAGCACCAGTTACGTTACATGAGGACAAACTTTCATTTTTTTTAGGCACGGGGAGATTAAGTGATTTGCCCAGAATCACAGGGGGTTATTGGCATCGTTACCGAGACTCGAACCCAGATCCCCAGGTCCGAGGTCGAGCGCCTCAGCCGTTAGGCCAACCCCTCTCCCCAACCCCTCTTCTTCCACCGCAAGATCACAGACATCCACAACAGCTTCAGCACCACAACCGCCCCGACTACGCCTGACTCCACACCCCCTGCGAACCCCACCCGTGATCCGTTGATGTTTGGAGACATGCTTTCTCAATTAATTATCAACAATTCTAAAATCTTAGTTCTAGGTGATTTTAATTACTGGCCCCTGGATGAGAAGGAGAGCGTTTGCTCTGTTACGTTCTCGGATCTTTTATCTGGTATGAACTGCTGTCAACACAAACGTAGCGACTCACATTAAAGGTCACGTTCTGGACCAGGTCTGGACGTCGAATCTGGATATTTCTGTTCCTCTTGTCTCCCCCTGCCTATGGTCAGACCATTCCATAATTTCCTTTTCTCTCACGGTCACCTCCCACCCTAGCAGGGCTCTGGAGGGTAACTTTTTGGCCTGGAATTGGAATAGGGCCGACCTTAGTGAATTTGTCAACCTACTCAGAACCTCTATCCCCCCCCCCTTCTGATTTTATTGACGCCCAAGCCTCTGCCCTAACGTGCTGGCTTGAATCTGCCAGCAACGTTGTTGCCCCGCTTAGACAGATCAAGCTTAAGCGCCTTCACGACGCCCAAAGGTGGTTTACCTAGGATCTTAAAGCCCTAAAGCTTGGACTCAGGCAGGCTGAGCGCCGCTGGCGACGAGGCTATGCCGCCGACATGAGGTTGCAGTTTACGTCTCTGCTTAAGGAGTATAAAACAGCGGTCCTATCTGCAAAGACCTCCTACTTTCCTAAAAAGGTTGTTGACTCGGCCACCAAAACTAAAGACATCTTTTCCATCGTGGAAGAGCTGTCACATCCAGATAGGGTCACCATCAAACCTCTCCATTCTCGTGCGCTCTGAGACTCCCTCAACCAGTTTTTTGTGGACAAAATTGCTAACATCAAAAATAGCATTTTACTTGCGGGCTTACCTCCTTCCCGTAGGCTTGATTTTTCCCTGTTCCCTCCCAACCCTCAGCATTTGACTCAGATCCCTCCAATTTTGGAGGAGGAGTTTTAAGCTCTTCTAAATAAGGTTGCCTCTGGGTCCCCCACTGATTGCTGTCCCCCTCTGATCCTCCGTGAGGCCTTTACAGCCTGTCCGCCCCCCCCCCCCCCCCCTTTGGGACTCCTGAATAAGTCTCTTTCCTCTGGCCTGGTCCCCAGTTCATTCAAAGTTGCCGAGGTTGTGCCCATTTTTAAAAAACCTACTGCGGACCCTACGGTCATGAGTAACTTCCGTCCCATCTCCCTTCTTCCCTACCTCAGTAAAGTTCTTGAGTCTCATGTTACTATCACCTTGAGCTCATTTATTGAACATTCCCAATATCTCGACTCCCAACAGGCCGGTTTTAGACCCGCCCATTCTACGGAGTCAGTCATACTCTCAGTTATGGAGGAACTGCGGAGAAGGGCGGACTCTAACATCAGTCAGGTCTTGGTGCTCCTGGATTTGTCGGCCGCCTTTGACACGGTCGACCATGATATTCTGGTCGACCGTGTCGGGGAGGCTGGCATTCGAGGCACCGCTCTTGACTGGGTTCGCTCCTTTTTGAGTAACCGCCATCAGGCGGTCCGGCTTTCTCAGTTCACTGCGGACAGGGTCGGACTGACATGCGGCGTCCCGCAGGGTTCCTCCTTATCCCCCCTTCTTTTTAATTTATACCTGACCCCCCTTATCCGTTCCTTGCGAGGTAGCCATGTCACCGCGTTCAATTACGCGGATGACATCCAGCTGATCTTTAATATCGACGCCTCGGATCAGTCCATCTTTAACTTTCAGCCTACCCTCTGCTATATCAGTGACTGGATGGGAGTTAACCACCTCAAGCTCAACCCCGACAAGACAGAGTTGGTTCTTGTCGGGGGAGCCGCCAATCCATGGAAATCCATCTTCTGGCCTGTGAGGTTGGGTCCTCCCCCCAGTCCAGTCGACTGAGCAAAAAGTCTGGGGGTTATCATCAGCAATGATCTTACGATGAAGCCCCAGATCAATGCTGTAGTCTCTTCTAGTTTTTTCCAGTTGCGGAAAGTCCGTAAGATTTACCGCTTTCTGACCACTGAGGCCCTCATCCTAGTCCTGTTAGCCTTAGTCATCTCGAGGATAGACTATGCCAATTCCCTTTATGTTGGCATCCCGGCCTACCTACTGAAGAGGCTGCAACTCGTTCAGAATCAGGCCGCACGTCTCATTCACCATCAACCCAGGCACCAACACTTCAGTCCTTTGTTAAAATCCCTTCACTGGCTCCCCGTGTCCGAGCGCTGTAAATTTAAATTAGGCTGTACTATTTTTAAGTCCCTCGCCAGAACGGGTCCGTCCTTCATTTCTTCACTACTACACCCTTATGTCCCTTCCCGTAATCTCCGCTCCTCCCACCTGGCCCTACTTAAGGTCCCGGTTTTCAAACGTAAGAAACACAGAGGACTGAGATTCTCATTTCTTGCCCCTTCCTTTTGGAACTCACTCCCCCTAGGTATAAGATCTGCCCTCCCCTACAACCGTTTTAGGTCCCTTCTTAAAACTCACTTGTTTTGTAATGTCTACCACTAACGCCTTTTGCCCTGCGGACTGTCTTCCCCCTTTGCTCGAGCGCCAAGAAACCGCCAGGTGTTAAGTTGCGCTTTAGAAATATTTTTTACATTACATTACCCGTCTGACCTCCGGGTCCAACCTCAACGACGACAAGACTCGCAAGGTCATGAACTCCATCCACTCAGGATCACCATCAGACCAGTGCCCACACAACGTATTCAACAAAGCAGACGCAACCATCGCACCCCAACTACGGAAGGTCATCAACATCTCCTTCGAGACAGCTACATTCCCGGAAAGCTGGAAGCACGCCGAGATCAACGCCCTCCTCAAGAAGCCAAGGCGGACCCCAAGGACCTCAAGAATTCTCGGCCCATCTCCCTGCTCCCGTTCCCGGCAAAGGTCATCGAGAAAATAGTCAACGCGCAGCTGGCCCGCCACCTCGAAGACAACAACATCCTTGACCCGTCCCAGTCCGGTTTCAGACGAAACCACAGCACAGAGACAGCCCTCATCGCCGCAACAGACGACATCAGGTGCCAACTAGACAACGGCAAAACATCAGCACTCATCCTCCTGGACCTGTCAGCAGCCTTCGACACGGTCTGCCACCGTACCCTAAAAACACGCCTCCAAGAAGCTGGAATACAAGAGAAGGCCCTCGTCTGGACCACGTCTTCCTCTCCGGCAGAACCCAGAGCGTCCACCTCCCGCCCTTCCGCTCCAAAGCCGCCGATATCATCTGCGGCGTCCCCCAGGGCTCATCCCTCAGCCCGACCCCGTTTAACGTCTACATGGCCCCCCTCGCACAAGTGGCCCGCCGGCCCAACATCAGCATCATCTCCTACGCCGATGACACCCAGCTCATCCTCTCCCTCACCAAGGACCCGCATACCGCCAAAACCAACCTCCACGAGGGAATGAAGGCCATCGCCGACTGAATGAAGAACAGCCGCCTGAAGCTGAACTCTGACAAGACGGAGGTCCTCATCCTCTGACCCACCCCTCAGCCTGGGACGACACCTGGTGGCCGACCACGCTGGGAGCAGCACCGACACCCACCGACCACACACGCAACCTCGGATTCGTCCTCGACTCCTCCCTCTACATGTCAAAACAGGTCAGCGCCATCTCCTCCTCCTGCTACAACACCCTCCGCATGCTCCGCAGAATCTACAAGTGGATCCGACCAAAACAAGAAAAACGGTGACACAGGCCCTCGTCACCAGCAGACTGGACTACGGCAACGCACTCTGCGCAGGAATCCCAGCCAAGCACCTGCGTCGACTACAACGCATCCAAAACGCCACCGCCCAACTGATTCTGAACATCCCCCGTCGCAGCCACATCACGCCCACGAGAGACCTACACTGGCTCCCCGTAGACAAGAGAATCACCTTCAAGCTCCTCGCCCATGCACACAAAGCACTCCACAACGCCGGACCAGCGTACCTGAACAGCAGACTCAGCTTCTACACCCCAACCCGCCAGCTCCGCCAGCCTCGCCGTCCCCCGCATCAAACGAAAGACCTCCGGCGGAAAATCATTCTCCTACCTCGCCGCCAAAACCTGGAACACCCTCCCCACCCACCTACAGCAGACATCAAGACTTGGCTCTTCAAGCAGTAGCAGCACCTCCTGTGCCCAGCGCCTTGGGACCCTCAGTTATGTAGCGCACTTTACAAATAACTGATTGATTGATCGATTTCCAGGAAAAGAGTTTTGGATGTCCAAGCTCTTGGCCTTCCTGGTAGAGTGTTCTCTCCTGAGGGAGTTTCCTTTTCCATTACTAGATAAACAAAATCAAACTCCAAATTGGTCTCTCATCCGGCTTTTACTGATAATGCAAAATTGTGTGCCGTACAGTGGCTAAAAGCATATGAAGCCTGTACTAGCTTGTTTAGATTAGACCCTAGGGGTCAACTTCAAATTGGTTTGCAAAATCTTCAAACCTGTGACGGTGGCCACCTTAGCCAGATGGATGCATTGGCTATTAGCAGAAGCAGGTATTGATACTTCTGGTTTTTGTACTCACTCAGCTAGAGGAGTGATGGCGTCCAAATCTTTTGCCTTGCGTTCCTGTTTAGAAGACATCTGGAGAACGGCTGCCTGTTCATTATAATCTAATTTCAAGACCTTTTATTATGCTTTAGATATGTTTTAAATGCTTAGAATTTAGTAATGTCGAACATAATAAAGTGGAGTGGGTGTTGTATAGCGTTTTACGATCCAAGCGAAATTTACTGATTCATGCCCTTATATAGATACAATTCACATTGCCCTTATATAGGCATAGAAATCAACCATATTTAGGCATAACCCATGCAGTCCAAATACAGGCAAGGCTACTTCCACTTGTTCCAAAAAGCCACAACAATTTCTTGGAAAACTCAACTTCAGCAGTCAGTGACATCCCCTTGCTTGAATATTGAAATATTGATTTGTCCTAGAAATCATGGTGTTTTCAAAGAACTACCATTCCCTTGGGGTTCTTTGGTGACGTGATTATGTTCTACTTTACGTCAAACTAGGCACCTTCAAGGTATAAATATGCCTACACTTGCCCTAGCAAACACACGGTGGTTTGGAGCAGCTCGACTATTTACTTGTCCGACGCAGCTCGCTACAGCAATTGCCGAAGGAAGCCGACCCTCCAGCTGATGCACTGATTGAAAAGCTGTCCTTTCTCTCGCCGAGAATCCAGCTCCAGTGTTTCCAAGCTCCCCTTGCGGGGTGTTGGGAAATCGAGTCCCAAGACAGAGATACCAGACTGTAGTGTAGTTCCTATATTCCCAATAGGCTTTGCGCATTGGAATAACATATACTATAGTTTAGACGTAGGACTGAGGTCGACTAGGTCGACTAGGTCTCTATCATATATATTAGACTTAATTGGGAGTGCCAGCTTGCTCAGAGGTCACTAGAAACTTTCTCGAATTCACAAGAAGAGATTAGTTTCTGACAACCGCATAAACATGACAACTTTGTTTCCCAAGAATAAGAAATCAATCTCTAGAGTCGCGGAAACAATAGATAACTATTTTACTCAGTCAATCGTGCATGCTTCGTTTCACCAGAGGTGCTGAGAAAATAGAGAGACGGGCGTTTTCAATAAAAAGTATTTATTGAACAGTCTTCTTTCTCAAGCAAAAGAAATGTACTGCTACAATAGTAATACTGGTTATAAAGTACAAGGCATGTAATACGAAAAGTATTATAAAGTAGTACTGTAAAAGCAGGATATGGTTTCTAAGTCATAAATTGCCTAAAACATATAAATACATACAGTGCTAAAATAATGACTAAAAGTACTCAACTGGTGCTTCTAAAATACGCCTACCCCGGTGAACCTAACCCAAGTCTAGTACAAGGGAAGAAGTAAGGGAGGAGTAGCTTAAGTTTAGTATTTCTCTGCCAAGAGTCTGTCCAAGAATTCTCCAAGGGTCTAATCAGCTCCGTACCTTGGTCTAGAATGAAGGAGGTCTTGTATCTCTAGCTCAGGACTCGATTTTCCAGCAACCCGCCAGGGTACCCTGGAAACACTGGAGCTGGATTTCTCTGCAGGAGAAAAGACAGCGTCTCTCAGTGCGTCAGCTGGAGGGTCGGCTTCCTTCGGCGCTTGCTGCTGCAGGGCGTCGGGCAAGTAGCAAGTCGATCTGCTCCAAACCACCGTGTGTTTGTCTGGGCAAATCTAGGCATATTTATACTTTGAAGGTGCCGAGTTAGACGTGTGATTGGACTTAACGTCATCAAAGACTCAGTTCTTCGAAAAGTCCATTATTTCCAAGATAAATTAGTATTCAGTCAAGGGGAAGTCCCTAGCTGCTGAAGGCGGGTTTCTCTAAGAAATCGTTGTTGATTCTTGGAATTTAGTGGAAGTAGCCATGCCGTATTTGGGCTGCATAGGCTCAGTCTAAATATGGTAATGATTTCTATGCCGATATAAGGATCGAACAATCTATACCTATATAAGGGCATGAATCGGGAAAAATTTACACTAGAGTCCTAGATTCATTTACAACAAGACCTCCTTCATTCTAAAACCAAGGTACGGAGCCGATTAGACCCTTAGAGAAATCTTGGATAGATTCTTGGCAAAGAAACTAAACCTATGCTACACCACACTTACTTCTTCCCTAGTACTAGACTTAGGTTAGGTACATTGGGGTAGGCGTATTTTAGAAGCACCAGTTGAGTACTTTTAGCTTTGTTATTTATGTATGTATTTTATGGCTTAGAAACCATACCATGCTTTTACAGTATTATTTTATAATACTCTTCTTGCTGTACGCATTATACTTTACAGCCAGTATTACGATTGTAGCAGTTCATTTCTTTTGCATGAGAAAGAAGACTGTTCAATAAATCCTTTTATTGAAAACGCACGTCTCTCTATTTCTCTGCACCTCTGATGAAACAAAGCATGCACGATTGACTGAGTAAAATATCTATTTATTGTTTCCACAACTCTGAAGATACGTTTATTCTTGGGGAAACAAAGTTGCCATGTTTATGCGGTTGTCAGAAACTAATCCCTTCTTGTTTATTCGAGAAAGTTTCTAGTGACCTCTGAGCTAGCTGGCACTCACAATTAAGTCTAATATATTCAATAGAGACCTAGTCGACCTCAGTCCTATGTCAAATCTATAGGATATATTATTCCAATGCGCAGAGCCTATTGGGAATATAGCAACTATACTACAAGTGTTCCTAATTTGCTATATACGCTTATTTTATTTCTCTCCCGTCTGGTTCATTAGTGAAGTAACTAGCATTACATAATGGCATCAGAAGAAGAGGGAAAAATAAACTACAATGTCAAAAGTCATTTTTCTGTCATACTTTTTCAAAACAATTACTCTTTAGAACTCAGCAGGAGTCAATCAGTCTCAAGGTCCGTCCCACACATTTCTTTAGGTCACCGCTAGAAACAGCTAAAGCTATCTGTTAACAAGACCTACTGTTTCAAACGCATAAAATACTTAGACTTCTGTGGGTTAGCCACCTGCTCATGATTGTGTAGTTTTATTGTCCATCTCATTTGTTTGCTTCTAACTAGACTGCTTTCTTCCCTCTTATATCTGTCCCACCCAGAAACACTGCATACTTCAAGGGGCTATTTTAGGTTTAACCTTTTATGGGTGTGCATGTGGTTTCTTGCGCGCTCCTACTCTATTTCCTTGCTCCCCAATGCTCCCTGGGCTGTTCCATGTGGTAATTTATTTTTGCTTATTTTTAAGGCCTCTGCATCTGCAAACTGCTGTTGGGCAACTCACTGTATTTTTTATTGTGCTTTGCAATCTTTTTTTAAACTTTAATATTTGAATTTGCCAATCTAACATTGCAATATCTCATGCTAAATCTGCAAATTAAAAATATCCACCTGCTTCTTAAAGCAGTTATAACAAATGTTTATACATGCTTCAATAAGTACGTGTAATGACTCAGTTTGCATCAAAATGAATGCTTGCACAACTGCGCCCATCATGGAATAGGTTTTCTTTACTTGAAAGCCCAATGCAAGATTGCAAGCCATGCGTGCATATAAATATTTATGCATGGCACCAACACGATTAGGAAAGCAAGCACTGGCATAGCCAATAGGTCTCACCTTTGGAAATTTTTAAGTATTTAGTCATGCAACACATTAAAGGTTCCGGCAAGGCCAGTGTCAGCGCAGGGTGATTTGTGGTGCACTACCACAGGAAGTCACTAGAAGTTCCTGGATAGAAATATAGAGCGCCTGGTGCACTATGTTGCACTACCACAGGCATTTGCTATACATATACAGGTATTAAAAATTTCCCTTGGCCTGCCAAGACGGACTGCCAGCTGTGCAGAAGAAAGGCTGCAGTAGGGAGGGAACGGGTGCGGATAGAGTCCAAGGGAGCAGTCAGCAGCTATCTCTCCATTTATCTCCTGGTCAGCGTGGTCCATGTGCCCGGAAAAGGAGGTGGACAATGTAGGAAGGTAGATCCCGGACTATGGTTGCCCCCAACTTTTTGCCTGGTGTTTTGCTGATTTTCTGACTTAGTTGACCTGGGGCCCTGCTATTCAGGACCCCAGGCCCACTGCTCTCTTGTTAAAATGGATTCCATGTACCCTAGGTACATATCTGATTGGATACTGAGTCACCTTATCAGTCCCTGTACAGTATACCTTAGGTATCCAGGGCATAGGTGTACCCAGGGCCTACCTGGGGCTGAAGCATGTATTATGCCACCCCTGGCTGGCCATCCAAAACTGACACAACTGGCTGCTTGACAGCTGGGGCAAGGTGGTGTAATCACCCTTTGCTTTAGATATAGTATGCCTATATCTAACCCTAAAATGGACACATATATTCCTATCAGTCACTCCTATGGCAGGCCTTAACAATCCTGAAGGCAGAGTGCTTGGAATAATGTGAAATGGTGCTCTGGCATGAGCTGAGCCCGTTTGCAGCTTGCGGAACCAAGTCCTAATAGCTGTTCCATGATAACGCTATACCATATACTCTTAAGTGCATTATGTACCTCGCGGTCAAATGCTAACTTTGGTATAACATTATCAAAACATGTCGAGTAAGGTGTCATACGAATTGGAATACTAACCCCTCGCCAATTCTGGCGACGGGGTTAGCATTCCACCCTTCTAGAGGGACACGACATGTATGTAACCCCTAACCCCGGTTAAAGTCAAACAGAGCCTCAGCTCCACAAAATGGATGCTGCCACCGAGACACAAGTCTGCCCTCCTGCTGCTGGGAGTCCTCCCAGCGCAGGAGGCAAGGACAAAGGGTTTCCTGTCAGGGGCGGTGCCAGCACCGTCCCAGACAGGATTTTGTGTATCCTAGGTAGGCAGGGCTTTAGAGGAAGGTGACTGCAAGTGGCACCCCGGTGCTCACTATGCATAGGCCGGCTTGAACCAGTTCCAGGGGCACACCAGCCCCTGAGCTGGGGAAAAGCCCGCCAAAGGAGAGGGGTGTAACCACCCCCCTCCTAGTCCCACCCATAGGGCAGGACTTAGTCGCGTGCCAGCCCCCTTTTGCAGGATAAAGGTAGGAGCAGGCCCCCTTCCAAATTAGATCTTTGAATCCTGAAACTACTTTCTACGAAAGGAACTCTCGACTTCTTCTCAAGATTTCTCCCTTGTGACTAAGGAGTAGTCACCCTGCAGCAACAGGCACCATCCAAGCATCGCGGTCTGCTGTAAGTCTCTCCTCCGGATCAAGACTGTCCAGCACGACGAGAACCGGCTTCCCTGGCACCTCTGACCTCAACCTGCATCATCAGCCCAGCTGTGATCCGTGGGTGTGACGAGACCTCGAGGGACCGGCCATCTTTAAAGACTGCGCGACGCTTGTCCAGCACGACCACCGAGTGACCCTCGACTGAGTGCTTTGGGGTAAGAGAAGCCCCGACCCTGAGCAGCTCCAGCACCGAAGTTCAGCCCCCCTGCATCCACGAGATCTGCGTGGGGCCCTTCTGCTCTTTACTGCTCACCGCGTTGTGCCGGTCACTTGCCCGTTGGCTAGTGGCCCTCTGACGACGAACTTCGACGACAACCACCGCTGGTCTGGTTGCTCCAGACTGGCCCTTGCTCCCCTCCAACAGAGGAGCACCCTGGACCCTCCTGGTCCACTCCAGACGCCATTTTAAGTCCACCGCGTGGGCTTGCATTTGCCAAGACTTGTTGCCCCAATCCTGGGTCCAGCGACGTCGACAGCAGATACCTTCGTGGGACAGCTCGCACCTCCATCCTGGTCGCCGACAACGCCTCCTGGTCCGAGAGACTGCAGAGCCCAGCAGCGCCCACTCACCTGGTCGAGGTGACTTTGTCCGGTGCCATCCTGGTGCCCACCTAAATCACTGGCTAGTGATTCAGAACTTGGTCCCCTCTGCTTACAGGTCTTCTTCTTCCCTGATCCAGGCTTGGATCACCACGAACTTCTTCACTGGCCGCCTGCCAGCAACTTCTTTCTTCAGGCTCCTGGTTCTTCAACGAGGGTTTCCGATGCAACTTTAACCCTATGCAGCCGCAGCCCCTGGGCTAGGTAAACTGAGTACTCCGGTGCTCCAGCATAGTCCAACACTCTAAGTGTTCGGATCCACTCTTGTTTTCGACCCACCTAGTCGGGTTCGCCCGAGAACAGTAACTATGCAATTGCTAGCCTCCATAGACTTTTTCCCGACTTACGCGTGAGAGTTCCCACTCTGCACACGACGTCCCTAGGTCTCCTGCTAGTAATCTAAAGGTTCAGTAGTCCAGTCCTAGCGATTCTAAAGCCTATGAGAATAGTACTTACCTGCTAGTAATTTTGCATTCCACTTTTTGTGTATATGGTTTTTCGTGCCCCTCGGGCATTTGTGTAAATTGTGCGACTTTAAGTATTTTTATAAGAGTTTTGTTGTGTGCTTAGCTCCCTGTCTCATAAAGAGCCAGGGTAGTCTTGTTAGAAATAAATATACATTTATTTTCATAACAACTTGTGTGGTGTCCTTTCACTTGGTGTTCAAGGGGTATATGTGATGGTAAAACAGCTGGCTTAACACGCCCTCTAGAGTCTTAGCCTTAGACTGCTCGTATCCATGCTACTAGGATAGCTGGTCTATAAGGTTGACTTACAACCAATCATCAATAAGGGTTGTTTGGACTGATACATAGTGATCACTAGAATAGTGAGCACTGCATATCAGGCCAACTTCTCACAGACAACACAGGCAACGTGAGGGGGGTGGGAGCAGGGATTTTACCACATGGACGGCATGGGGAAACAGGGACACATAGCATGCACCGGGACGTACAACGTGAAGCAGACTGCATCACTGATTTTGACTACCTATACAGCTACAAAATATATTGTCAAACTAGAGATCAGTGTATTATTTCTAATGTAGAGTATACAAACAGGGTCAAATGTAAATGTCTTATTTTTAGTTACTGTCAGAGCTGAGCAGAAACAGGACCCCCACCACTTAAAATCCTACTCTTAAAGTGAATGGAGAAAAAAAGTCTTTGGAGGATGATGCATGTATACAAAGAGGATAACCTATTCAAAGCCCCCAGGCATGCTGCGTATAGGGGTATTTCATTGCAACACTGGCCAAATGAGTGATTTGACAGGTATGGTGTTCTTATTCTGGAAAGGAACATTAAGCATGTGCTTTGCTTATCAACAATTTTGATTTAGTAATAGCTCACAATTTTTAAGTCAAAGTTTGGTTTAAGCTTTCACTCGCTTAAAACGTATGCCATTAAAATGTAGGTTAGGAGATACTGAAAAGTATTTGCTCATGAATGGCGCACTTGTAAGCGAAGCACAGCCAATGTGTATGATCAGGCCCTTTAAAAAGACTTGGCATTTCGCTCGTAACTCAAGGGTTGCTTAACAGTTCATATGAGGTAAAGACTGTTACACAGGCACTGCTGTTACGTCCAGACTGAACTTCGAGGAGACTCATCTGCAATCTACTTGCTCCTTCAGACCTTCTTCAAGGTGACCAGCTTAGACTCGGTCATTGCCTTCTTTTGAATAGATATGAACGGAAAACAGGTAAGTGAACTTGAGTTTTATAGGCCAAACCAGTTTAATAAAACAGTATCAAGGCGGGGGTTTGTCTAGACACAAACTGAGGCGATCTTTACATCAAAAGTCTGGATGTAGGACACACAGAGAAGACAGAGGCAAAACGTTAAAGTATGTGCCCATTTTGTAGAGCCATTTTTAAGCAGCCGGGACGGTCTTTCACTGCACTCGCTGTGGAAAGGAGTTGAACATTTGCAACCTTTTTATAATACTTCAAAACATTCTAAACGCTTAGGAGAATTAGATCAATCCAGTTTACGATTAATACTGAAAAGGTACTTGCTTAGCTCCTTCCGTGCTCATGAAGAGCCCAGCTCGTCATGAGTCACAAAGTGGAGCTGTGCTTGTCATACAGCCGCGGTCCGCCCACACGCGATTGATTCCCCACCTGTGCGGGAGAATTTATCCGTGGGCGGGGTTGTATCAAGCCCAGCTCCACTGTGACTCATGACGAGCTGGGCTTGTCACGAGCACCGCGGCGCAGTGGACCCCCACGCACAGTGGGGGAATTACCCACGCAGCGAAGGGGTTAAGTAAGCGTTTTTATTTATAAGTTGTGCATATTCGCACTTGTTGCGATATTTGGGCTTATTAACTTGGCGTTTAAAGCCCAAAAACCCTCATTTGCTGCTCTGATGACAGCACCCGTTGGCGAGCGATCCAGCAACCAGACAAGGTTCATGAGGGATTGTTAAAATAGATGTGATGGGGTGGAATCACCTTGTAACTCAAAAAAGGGCTGCACGCACCGTTAGGAGGTGGTACTCTTCGAATGCGGAGGTTTCCTTTAACGGACAAATGTCTTTGGCATAAATACGCTCTAAAATGTCATTTGCTTCCAATTTCTACTGTTAAAGCACACTTGCATGGAGAAACCTTGTTGCTGCCGTGACCCGTTGTTCCCGCCCTTCCCCATGCAAAAAAGAGGGATGGGATAATAAACAAAGTAAACGGCACTCAGAGATAGGGAGCTGAGCTATGAACACGAGCAGCAAATTAACCCCCCAAAAAATACTCCCCCCAAAATGAATAGATAAGCACTTAAGAGGAATGATACAGAAGTTAGGCACTGCTCCCCAGAAGGCAACAAATGAGCACTAGGCGGGACAAATAGGCAAGATTAATCAATAGCTTTTAAAGGACAAATATAAATAAACAATAATAACCAATGGGCGGGCTATAAGTCCACAGACTGAATACAGCATTGCCTAGGCTCGACCTATAAAGAGAACTGGCAAAGCAAATAGCTCTGTTCTTTACAGCCAAGAACTACCGTCAAGGACTGCCCTTAGATTGACCTCTGTTAAGAATCCCCACAAAAGGCCATCTTGGAAACTGGTGAGCTCAGGAACCTGTCTTCCCTACAGACCAATATCATCAACGCAGACATTTCATCGGATGTCTCTTCATCACAATGCTACGGAGCGCATCAGCAATAGACCTAATTGGATGCGTGATAAAGGCTGGGATGCAATTTTTGAGGAGATGTGTTCTGCTTTGATCCCGGATCCTGGGCTGGAAAGGGGCCAGGTAAGAGTCAGATATCTCCTAACATATGGGTTAGCCACACCAGACCCAAGAAAGTAACAGGAGAATTAAGAGGAGAATCAGCTGAAAATAAAAAAGCAAGGAGAATGAGAGGAGATGGTGCAGACCATAGAAATTCGAATTTTGGAAAAAAAGGGTTGAAAACAGTAGCGTGGTTTAAAAGAAAAAGTAGGTTATTAAAAATGAGCTCACAAATATCATCCTCTGTAGTTATGGCCCTATTTGAGTACAATGTCACAAGCTATGTGTATTGCAGAGTGTTGGGAGTATAATCTGCAGGTCACCAGTTCCAATGCTTTTGAGCTAGTTCAGCAGGCCAATAACGATCTGCAAAGATCCCTCGTAACAATTTCATTCCAATGAGAAGATTGTGAATAAAAAATATATTTTACCACAGATCCGAGAGTATTATGTAGATCACAGTGAGATTAATCAAATAGGCTAATTAAGCTACATCATAATGAGTTTGTGTGTAACCTTTTGGTTATGTGCAACATGGATTTCTCATTTTCCAATCCAAGTGAACCACCTTGCTTCAAGAAAAGAGATGTAAAATACGTTCTCTATCCGCAGAGAGGTGGTTTTAAATAAATACATTAAAAAGTAAACCAAGTCGAAACCGTTACTCCTAAATTCCAGCTCCTGTCATAGAAGAGACAGCATACATCTCCCCAGGCTATGCATGTTTGACAGAGCACCAAATAAGATTAGTTTCACAGCAGAATACACAGCTGTCAACGGGTCATAGGATGGAGTGCGTCAGTCTGTGCTATATGGTTCATACTCTGCAACAGACAACATGGATCCTGCAAACAAATACTACATTTCCTGATAAGTACTCTACCTCGAGGAAATAATTTGGTAAAATTAAAAATCTCACAAGATACAACTTCGCACTTCCTAAATTTGAAGCAAATTCAACAAATATTCATACAAGGGCTGCAACGCGATGCACTAAACATCAGTACTTGCAAGTGAAATGTGGCAAATAGTTTGGTAGCTGAAAATAGCGCTATATACCCCGTTGTGAGGCACCTAAACCCGTGATTGGATAGGTAAAGTGCTGCACTTTGGGGACGTGTTTGGTTGGGAGGGTGTTGAATTTGCAGTGAAGCCTACGTGGCTAGACATTTGGTGCCATGTGTGAGCGACCACTGTGGTGGTCTTGCATAGCGCAGAATAGCTTAGTGATGGAAAAAGAATGACAGATTGAACATGCAGTTTACATTATGCTGCTATGAAACATGCTGGAGGTACCATGTGCATTTTCCAGTGACTACAAAGCATTCCAGCCACAGTCTGTGCTGGACACAGCAATTAAGAATTGTGCGGTTTTGGCAAAGGCTTGCTTGAGTAGTCTTTTTCAAGCTGGACAAATAACGGAGCAGAGCTACATTTTGCCCGTGGCAATACTGACAGTTTAGTCCTGTACCTGCAACGGCAGCGAAAACTAGAGGAAGGTGGTATAATGCCAGCAATCCAATTTGCAGTTCCCTTTCATTTATTTAATGCTTTACAATATCATGCCCTGATCAGTGGTAGGCATTGGTATCAAATACGGCATGCACCACCTTCCACAGAGATTGAGAGCCAAGAGCAAACGTGTGTTCTGTAATTAACTGCTTACTTTTACCCTTGCTAGCCAAGCAGACTGTATGGCTTATGCTCGGCTACTAAAAGAAAACAGTATAATTGTGTTTATAATAAACCACTTGACGGGTGACTATTTCAAAGTTTAAAGTGACACAATTATGCATCTTGCAAAAAAAAAAAAAAAAAAAAAAATACGAATTCATGCAATGGGCACGGGATATTCAGAGGACGGCAAAAATAGTCAAAGTCTGAGGGTAAAACATTCCAAGCAACAGCTATGAGCACTCCCATCCAGGAGGGAATATGACTCATCAGTTAGACATCTGAACATCCAGAGGGCTCATCTCTGCCAAGTCTCCAAAGAGTGGAATCATCGGGGCTGTAGTCTTACAGAACTACAACCGCTGAAGTCACTGGGTCAAAGCGGCCTCAATGCTGCCGCTTTCTAGCATGTTTCCAGATGTAAAACTGTCCTATTTATAATACGGAAACGGAGAATTAAACCGAAATAAAAAAATAATTAGAAAGGTAAAAAAAAGACTAAGAGGGAGCATTATACAGTGAAGCAATGACAATTGAGACAAAAACGTTGTCATGAGCAGTTGGAGCGTTATAAAAAACAAAGTTTTAGAAACAAATAGCATGAGAAGTAAGGCGTTAGACAGCGTTATAGAATGAAGGCACCAAAAATCATAAGGAACAAGAGAAATAGACTGATTCACAGAATCAGAGAGCAAAAGAATAGTTATAACAAGAAACTAGAGTATGAGTAAAAAGGAAACTAAAGGCGCAAAAGAGAAGTAGTAGGCAGCTTTAAGGCAAAGGAGCGGGATGAAAAAATAGAGATAACAAAAAAAAGAAAAAAAAAAGTCATATTTAATGAGCAAAGGATCCGAAGAAAACACTTTTAAGAGAAAACACAAACTAAGTGACTTGTTAAATTAGCAAAATAAAAGACAAGAACAAAAAAGGGGGAGCTAAAAAGAGCAGAGATAGTGAGAGAAGTGGGCAAAAACAATGGTACAATACAAACTAAGAAAAGCCACAGATTATGAAAGAACAGGGAGGTTCAAATTATAACTGGGGAAAATGTATATGACATGGCACAATTTCGGGACTTTTCCATTAAGTGATATTGGTTAAATTACATTATTATGCAGATTCACAACTACATGCCATTCAGGGTAGAAATTTGCCACTAAACGCACCATTCGCTGTAACAAATTTACTGCAAATGACCAAACGCAATCAGATGTTGGCAGTGCTTTGTTTAAATGAATCGTTGATGGGAAGGCCCATTTTCGGTTAAAATACAGCATGAAATGACAGATTTGTATTTTACATTATTACACATAATTGTTGAAATTTTGGCAAAACTTTCAATAATTGAACAAAATCAAAATAAAAAGGGTGCACCCCAAAAATAACGGACAAAATACAATACAAAAAAGGCAGCAGACAAACCGCAAAGAAATGTGAGTCGCAAATCGAATATAGAGAGATAAGACACCAGGGCTTGGGGGAAGAAAGGAAATAGTGGAACAATTGTTTTAGGGAAAACAACAAGAAAGGCAAAACCAAAATGATTTATAAACAAAAGAAATGTAGCATGCATTAAAGAGCAGCTGGAAGGCAAGTTGCCTAGCTGAACATGGAGTAGGAAGCAAAATCGTTCAGCTTGTCTCCCACACATCCTAATCACCAGGGAGACACCGTAGTAGAAAGGGGGACATGGTGAGAGAACTGGGAAACTACGTGGTTTTGAGCCCTGGGACATAACTGGCATCTCCAAAACAGGGGATGTCCTGTTCATCACGAGACAAGAATTTCACCTTCATCAAAATCAATACTTTAAATTTGCGCAGTTCCGGCATGCCTGGTTTGCTGAAGGGGTTGGATGAGGTTGACATACTTGAATAAGCACCGCTTGTGGGAAGGTTGCTCAGAGAAGAACTGAGTAGCAAGGCCATCGCATTTACCAACTAAACCAACAACAATAATATCCCCGACACATTAGGCAAGGGGTGACAGATGTTGAGGAGATTGAAGATACAAATTGGGTCGTGGCCTTGATGCATGCCAGGGAAGTTGCAATAAAGTCAAAGCTCCGACTGGTACAGTTTAGGCTCCGCCGGTACAGTTTAAGGTCACTCCATAGGGTCTATAAAGATAGAGATGCATAGGATGGGGAATGCGGCTTCCCTGCAGTGTTTGCGCTGAATGGGGGCTAGTGACTACTTCATACACATGCTATGGAGTTGCCCCATCATCCAGAGATATTGGACCAAGGTTGCCCAAGAACTCCAGGCTATTCTCAAGGTGGATATACCACTTGAACCGAAGGTTCAAGTGGTATATCCAACAGAGATTGATGTCCCAAGAGCCCAACTTCTTTTGTGTAATTTAGATTTGGTTGTGGCAAAGAGGGCGGTGGCCAGATGTTGGGGGACTCAGTGGGTCAGTATGGGCATGTATATGGCTGCTGAGTGTGTTCCATTTAAGAGATGGGGAGGGGTCCCCAAAGCTTAGAAAAGTATGGGAATCCTAGTAGCAATATTATGATCTGGGACCAGAGCTGCTTGAGGTTGCCGACCTGGGAAATGTGGAGGCTGTGTCTGATGTCTGGATAGACTGGCAATCGGTGTGGTATACTCGGGACTGCTTGATCTGCCTTGTTGAGTACAATATCCTGTAGTCATCGATTGGATGTGTGTCGCTGGAGTTTCTCTCCCCCTTTCTGATAATTTATTGCTTTTAATGTCTTGGACGTTGTGTGCTCTCTACTGTGTATTGTGTGTGTTTTGGAAGCAATGCATTGAATGCTTAATGAGGTTGGATTGTTTTGTTGTAAATGCAAATCAAGAGATTTTAAATAATAAAAAAAAGAAGGTGCAGAGGATCAGATGGGCTTCATCTGAAAACGACCGGGAGCAAACATCCACAGCTTTGCTAATATACTTTGATGCTGAAATTGCATTCAGCCAGGTGAGTTGGGCTTTTCTTAGAGCAGTATTATATAAGATTCGACTGGAACAAACCATGATAGAATTATGGATTTCACACCCCCCCCACTGTGGTTAGCCATGTGAATGGCAACTTTTAAGATCCCATTAAGCTCTCCAGGGGTATTTAAAAGGGATACCCCTATCCATAGTCCTCTTGGCCCTGGTGGTGGAGACCCTGGCCTTGAAAATTAGGCAAACACAGATCTCAGTGTTTAACGTCAACCATTTGTAGACTATGTCCTTTCAACTATGACTAACTCTTAAATCTATCTGCCATCCCCGATAGATGTGCTAGAGGAGTTTGAAAAAGTGTTGGGCTTTAAAGTCAATAAAGCAAAAATCACATTCTTAACAAACAGCACCCCCCCCCCCCCCCAATAACCTTCCCCCACCTTCTAACATTAGCCCCCTTCTAGTGGACTACATACTCTATTAGATATCTAGGCCTCATCAGGAGCCACCTTGAGGTTGCCACCTCCTGAGGTCTTTAATTCTTAAAGACCTCAGGAGGTTGCAACCGCTATACATAACCTGGCTAGAGTGTATCAACGTCAGGATCCTCAACCTTTTCCAAACACACTCAACTCCTGTATCCTCTTTAGATATCATGCAATTGCATTCCAAACTATGCTCAACCTGCTGTCCACTGAGATCTAGCCTGACCCTCCCTCAGCATGTTAGACAAAGCAGCACATATATTTCCACTCCCACCAAAACTGGACTGAAGATATGGGATCAAGTAGTGGTTAAAAGAGGCCTCACCACTGTTACCTCCCCAAACACACCCCTACCTACAAATCCCAACTTCACATCTGCTAGAGGCTCCATATCCTTTCCTGAACGGACAGCGGGAGACTGTAGAACTAGAGAGAACAAAATCCTTCTATCAATGTAAAATAGAATTTCAAATCTCTGAGAAATCCTGCCAACAATGCTTCCAACGTCGGCACTGGGCCCATTGCACGGAGAATACCATGGCAGCTACAGTACGGCTCACCCTCTTCAGAAAACTAGTCCGTACATCCGCAGACACAAAGGACTTACTCTCCAGAACCTATTGTGTCATACAAGACTCCAAGCCAAACATCCCCCAACTATAGCAATCCCACTGAGAAAAAGAGATTGGGAGGAAACTCCCAACCACTATGTGGGAGTATGTGCACTTAGATGTATCCCTCAAAGAGAATCAGCGCACAAAGTAATGTACCAATGGTGCTCAACACCTATGAAACTACATTGGATTTACCTTTGCACGTCTGGCTTATGTTGCCTTTATGCAGGAGAAATGCAAAAACAACAGTTGGACAGAATGCAGAACAATGTCATACATTCACCCCAGTACAGAGATCTGGGCCTAAATCCATCGTTTTTTGCACTCCACACCACCCCAGTTCAGACATGGCCATATGCAAATCAGCCTTTACCCTGTGCCTCATGGGAACAGTCCAGCCCGAACTGTCAAGCCATGTGTTTCCTGGACCGGAATCAAGCATCCTAGGACCGGTTTCTGGCTATCAGCCGTCTTCAGCCAGGATAGCTTGACTCCAGTGGTGTGGAGAGCATGAGACTCACGTCTGAGCATACCCATCCCACGCGCGATGACAAATGCAAAAACAGTTGATGGACAGAATGCATAACAATGTCATACATTCACCCCAGTACAAAGATCTGGGCCTAAATCCATCGTTTTTTTTGCACTCCGCACCACCCCAGTTCAGGTGAAGGCACTTTCCTTAATGTGTGCCGGTCTTGTGCTCTTATCCAAACTTTCTGGAAAGAATACTAGGCTGCATTAAAGGAGCACTGGGGTACCCACTACCAATCAATACGGACACACTAATCCTAGGGCTGAGCCCACCAGATATAGACGGTATAACTGGCACCCAAGGGAAGCTCATCCAACACACAAATGGTGTGGAAAAGCATCTCATAGCTCTCTTCTGAAAGATGAGACATCTCCCCCTCCAAAAAAATAGCTCCATTTGGTTTTATAGGCTGCAGCAAACACTGGCTATGGACCAAAAACACACAAGATATCACAATCAGAAAATAAGTTTGTAGGCACATGAAAATCTCTTATAGGTATATGTCACAGCTGGAATTACGCTGCTTCATCTTGGCCTGACTACTACAGCTGTGCGATTGAACCAACAGCCAGAAAGCTCAAGCAACTGAGTCCTAGCTACATCATGATATCCTTTTCCATAATGGTGCCGAAATGCTCCTGCCTCGGTCTTCTACCCCAAGTGAATTCACTTTGCTACTCCTTTGAAGCACCACGGAATATATAGCACCCTTTCCGCACATCCACACTCAGGAAGCACACCATCACCAGCACAGAGTTCACAGACCCTTTAACCAGATGGTTCCGTAGTCCCTCTTTCTCCCCTTCCACAGAACCCCTCTCCTACCTTTTTGCAGCTTTTCTTCTCCTTTTTGTCTTTCGTTTTTGTCAAATTTAAAGGGAAGCTGGGGGCCCGGGAGGTGGATACTTAGTGTGTATTTATTACTTTGGACATTATGTTCATAATAAAAGCATAGACTGCTGTGATACTAGAGTCGTGGGAAAGTACTTTCTAGTAGCAATGTTCCTTATTAATTCCCTCTACCCTCTTTTGCGCTCCAACCTCATATCCCTCTGAAGATATTTGGTTCTGCATTAAGCTAAGCAGTGAACGCCAATGTAATGTGACAAATGTAAGGGTAAGTTACAAGTGGAAAGATGTATAGCGAGGTAAAGCCCATTAGAGTGATGGAGGAGATGATCACAATTCAGAAATATAAGGAGGATACACTGCAAGTACGTGTGAACAACAAGCATTGGAAATGCAATAGGTCTCGCATTAGAAAAGTTGGAGCTATTGGTTTTGTAAATGACAATTTTTTTAAATGTGTTGGTCTTGAAAATAGCAAAATTAATAGCTTTGTCATTTACAATGCCAATAGTTATAACTTTCGCAAATGTGACACCTATAGCATTTGTAATGCAATATGTGTTGTATTTACGTGACTTAGAAGTATTGATATTACAAATAACAATGGCTTTTATTTGTTTTAAATAATTACTTAAATAAAAGTTATTCTAAAAATCATTGGTTTCCTTTCTCTTCATTTGTACGTGCTTTGAACCACGTATTTGATAAAACATGCTTGCCTGCCATGTTCTACACAACACCTTTTTAATATGTCTAGCCGTCTGTCAGACTGAAGAGCAAATGGAGGATTATTACAGTACCGTAGACATCAAAAGGATCCTGCAAATGGAGCATGCATTACTTGCCAGATTAGGCAAAGAGTTTATTGGGACCTGGGTAAAACACCTAGTGTTTGCACAGAACCTGCGACCCTTACAGCTATTTAACAGACACTCTCTTCTATCAACAAAACATATGTTCAGGTATTCCATATCAATATATATAACAAACTTGACTGAAATCTCTCGCATCAATCTTATGCCGGGTTGCCACCTCCCTCCATGCCATAGGGACATCATATTTCCAACAGTGGGCTTTTGACGCCCTAATGCTTTCTGGGAGATTTACTCTGGGCTTGTGTCCACTGAACCAATTTAACTGAGACACCGGATGCCAAAAGTTTGTGAGCGGTCAGTAACGGACTTGAAACAATGTGTCCTATTGAAATTGAGCAGGGTTGAAACCCTACATTTTACATCATCAATCAGCCTATATCATAATGCATTTTAACAGATGATTTCAAGCCATCTAGAGGACAGCTGAGCGTTTGTTTAGAAATCGTTGTTTGAGTGCCTTGGTTCGAGTACAACAACTGAAGTGGACGGACTACAGCTCCCAGAATTCATTAGATTTCATACTAAACCCCGGGAACGGAGTACTGTGACATTGAGCGAACTGGTAAAACGTAGTTTTAAGCTAGTGATACACTGCAGATCGATATGCCCCACTGACTTTTATGTCTGCATTTACATGTGCTTCGTGCAGAAAGTGCGAGACTGCGAGTGTATAATTGAGTGACTGAGTAGGTTCGTGGTTGAGTTGTGGGTAGGCGGGCGGGCATGCGAGTGTGAGTGAAAGTTACAGTAAGAGTCAGCGACTTGGGGAACATATGGGTACGTTTGCGGAGTGGCCTGGGAATGAGAAAAAAGAGAAAGGGAGTTTGGAAAATGAGCGAGTTTGAGCGACCAGGGTGACCCAGCGAGAGGGTAAACAAGTCGGGCGGCACAACAGGGGCAGAAAAAAAAAACGCGCCTGCGAAATTAAAGTAAAAAACGCAGCCGCAAAATGAAAGCCTTTGATGCAGCAACGGGCGGAGCGGATCCCTTTGAAGAGCTGCTAAAGGCACCAAGCTTGCTCCCTATAGGGCTTGCTCCCTATATTGACAGCCCCACCCATAATAAAGGCCATACACTTGACCTACTCTTTTCAACTAGGCAGATTGCCGTGTCTCCGCCACTCCCAGTGTTATGGTCGGATCATTTTATAATACATTTTGGCATCCCTTATGTGACCAGGATCGGCCAGAGAGTGCAGAAGGGCGCGACCCGACAATCAAGATCTTTTCATCTACTTACGGCGGAAATGTTGTCGGATGCCCTTCGCCTGTATCCCTGTGTGCTTACAGACGATCTTGATTCTAACCTAGATCTGGTTCACAAGTGGTTGAAAGCAACATTTGATGAGTTAGCACCAGCTAAGCCAGCCAAATCAGTCCTTAGCCATGTGTCCGCCCCTTGGTTCACTCCTTCATTACGGAAAATGCGCCAAGAATGTAAAAAGGCTGAAAGAGTGTGGCGGCGCAAATATGAGTTAGAGGATAAAATAAAATATCGTGACGCTATTAAGCTTTATCACATACATATTTCCGAAGGCAAAAAAGAATATCTTGAGCGCAGAATAGATGAAGCGGATAATATGAGTAGGGAACTTTTTAGAATAGTAAAGGAGTTTGCTTCCCCAGCTGCTTGTTCACCTCCTCACTCTCATACAGAAGAGTGAATTAGTCAGCTTGCAGACTTTTTTGTACTTAAAATTAAGGCTATTCAGGAGTCTTTTCCCATTGTGGATGCCAATGCGCCGGCATATAAACTGAGCTCTTTACCTTCATTAGTGGAAGAGAGAGGGCCCATACTATCGGTCTTTCCGCCGATGTCCTGTGCCACATCTCACGATCTGCTGTCCCGGCTTCAGTATGGCTCACCTCTGGATCCATGTCCAGCGAAATGTCTGGGTAGAGTGGCTCCTGCAGTTAACATCTTGCTGTACCCCCTGCTTAATCTCTCCCTGAGTTCGGGAGCGGTTCCGCGGGCATGGAAACACGCGCTGATTCTGCCGTTACTCAAAAAACCTACATTAGACCCCCTGATGCAGGCTAACTATAGGCCAATCTCCCTGCTTCCTGCTCTGGCGAAGGTGGTTGAGAAACATGTACAGCTCTCGATTACCAACTTCATCGAGAGCAACAACATCCTCCATGATTCTCCATCTGGTTTCCGTGCTAATTATAGCACGGAGACAGCCCTCCTTGAGGTCACCGAAGCTATCAGGGAAACTCTTGATCTAGGGGGGAAGGCTATGTTAGTCATGCTTGACCTGTCGGCGGCATTCGACACCGTCCCACATGACGGTCTCCTTTTAAGACTCTGAGAGATCGGGCTGCGTGGGACGGTGTTGGATTGGTTTCAATCCTTTCTATCGGGTCGTCGACAGGTGATCTGGGCACCTCCGTTCTCCGCTGAAATGCCGCAGCTAGAGGTGGGGGTTCCTCAAGGGTCTATTCTGAGCCCCACCCTTTTTAATATCTATATGGCCCCTCTGGCGGAGGTAGCGGAGGCTTTTGGTGCCCAGATCATATCTTACGCTGATGACACCCAGCTCCTGTTCACTTGCAGGAAGGGAGAGGCTTTTGATGGCGCCAGGATCAAAGGCTGCCTGAGTGCGGTCTTTGCGTGGTTTCAGCGGCACAGCCTGAAATGCAACTCAGATAAGTCTGAGCTGCTTTTCTTTGGCTGTGCTCCTGATCCTTGCTGGAAATCGTGGTGGCCTCAGGACATGTTTCCTCCTGAGAAGGCGTCGTCCCAAGCTAATAACCTTGGGGTATTGTGCGATGACTACCTTTCTTTCAGACCCCATATCATTGGGCTGTCCGGGAAATGCTTCGGCATCCTGAAGATGCTCAGAAAATTCCTTCCGCTGCTTTCCTTGCAGTACAAAAAAAATTACTGTTCAGGCGTTAATTGGGTCGCGACTCGACTACGCCAATGCCCTATATTCAGGATTGAATTTCAAAGGTTAAACAGGAGTGTTTCCGAATACCTGTTAGTTCGTAATAACAAGGCAGATCTTTCCAGTTATTTAGAAGGCTGAGAGCACGGGTATCTTTTATAACGTTTGTTAACGCGTAACGATTTGGCTAAAGGATGATGTCATCTGGGAGGGTGGCGAGAGTTTAAAAATACAAACATGATTGAGCAAAGGGATGTTTAAAGAGAAGTTAGCGTGATTTGGTTGTTAGCAGGGATTTGTTAAATAATGTCAAGAACTGGTGTGTAGAGAAGAAGCTAATTTACATAATTTTTATACTGGATTTCAAATCATTTGTTTGCACTGTTATTTCAACTGTATGCTAAACATGCACTAAATGAATGATGACATGTATTTGATGTGGTATCCATGACTTATAGTCTTTTCCATTGGTTATTTTGTAGCGACCCCTGACGAAGGGCTGGTGACGCAGCCCGAAATGCATTGGGCTTTTAATAAAATTATGCTGCTCGGAACTTTTGGTTGCACTTGGAGCGTATTTTTTGACGAACGTCTGGATGGACACGTGAAAATATGTGAAGCTTCCAAAGAGGCAAATGTGATATGATGTGGAAACTATGAAGAAGGGCGAATATTAAGTGAAAATATGGACTAAAATTGATGAACTGAAAGGAGTAAATAAACTGTGGATAAATATCCTGTTATGCTGTTGCGTATGGGAGTGGAGCATAATATTTATGCTCCCCATAATGCTATATTCAGGATTGCCTAAATATTTGTTGGCCAGGCTGCAAATAGTGCAGAATTCAGCGGCAAGAGCTATCTTTGGCCTTCCACGGAGAGCAAGAGCCTCAGATCTGCTTAAAAGGTTGCATTGGCTGCCCATCTCCAAAAGAATCGTATTTAAGATTCTTACTTTGGCGTTTAAGGCCCTTCATTCAGTTGGCCCGAACTACATCAGGAAGCGCATGGCTTTCTATGCACCGCGGAGGATGTTGCGGTCGGCTGGGTTGGCTAAAGCCGATGTACCGTCTATTAGACGTGCCCGGGTGGGCGGACGGTCCTTCCGGTACTTGGCGGCATACGGCTGGAATGAGCTCCCTATTACCCTTCGTAAAGCCAACAGTCTCCTTTCTTTTAGAAGGGAGCTGAAGACTTGGCTTTTTTCTTCATAATTCCTGTGACCACTGTGAGCTGCTGTGTTATGTTTTTTCAGTTTCAGGTCTCTTTGCCAAAGCGCCGGGACACCCTTCGGGGTAGCAGTGCGCTATAGAAGAGATAGTACATAACATAACATAACATAACATAAGCTGGGGAACAGATGGCTGGCTTTGATGTGCACGCGCGTTTGATGTCAATGCGCTTGCGCATTGAGCTTGCTTTTCACGGGCACTGCGTGAAATCGCCAGTTTGGTTAAGCTCTGGATAAGCCCCTATATTCTCGCAAGCGCATTGACAGGCGAGACCTAAAAAGGGTAGAACAAAATAATCAATGAAACAGCAAAATATACTGGGTGGAGAGGTAAATCGAACACCTATTGAGAAAGAAGGGATTGAGAGAATCGAGGGCTTGACAGAAAAAAGATCAAAATCAAGAGGGGCTGAAAGTCAAAAAGAATGTAAATAAACAGGCAGGCATAATTTCCTCTCAAACTTTCAGTGACTGGAATAGCTTCGCACAGAAACTACAGTACCATCAATCTTGCAGAACAAATTCTTACAAGATGCGCCATCAAAGAATTACATGTACCACATAAACAGAGAAGGTAGTTTCCATGAGTTCGGAAGCCATCAAACTATAGCCAAACAAAACGCTAGCACCATCATATTGTATAGACAGTTTAAAACATAGTATACAAGTGAATACCGAACTAAATTTTATGTTGTTGCATGTGACAGTCAACATCAGTAGCTTGGCTCTTCCTGCCCTCTAACAAGGGGTCTTTTCCAAGTGATCCTCTTTAATCAAACGGAGTCATGACCATGGCATCTGGCAGCCGCCCTTCAGTCATCTCCACAAAACAACGCTTTTCACCCAGGCAGCCACCCGATGATGAACCCTCAACTCATTTTCGCTATTCCTCTCCACGTTTGTCTTTGTTCTGGTGGCACTGGTCGTGTCAATAATTCCAGAGAACATTTTAAAATGGATTTCTAAAGTAAATTTCTTTAGAACGCAGCATTCTTCTATTTTTTAAATTGCTGATCAGAATTCTATTTTTACACTGTTTCACTTGAAAAACACCATTCCAAAAACAAAAGAAAGAACAGGAAATAAAGCATAATCATAAGCTGCCATTTGAGTTTTTACAATGCAGAGCAGTGTGAGTAAAGCAGTTTATTTCTATTGGCTCTACATGAGCAAGGATCAATTTAATTCTAATATATACGATCTACCTGGACGGAAGTGGGACAAGAGTGGATCACCTATGGATTCAAACAAAATACCAACAGTTTAGAACTAGAGTTTGGCTGACGGGGGAAACATGGCGGCAACAAGGGAGCTGCCGTAGCGCTCCCGTAATCCAGGCGTCTACAGAGTGTCTGCCGAGGATCAGAATCGCCATATTAATGCACTTTTTTCCCTAAATATACTGGGTTGGAGAGCGCTTACCCAGAGTGTCTTCTGCAGGTTTTTTTTCCCTTCGTGGCGTCTCTCAGAGCTCCGTGGTGGGTCTAGCCGGTCCTGTGACGAGTTCTGCCGGTGCCGGTGTAGGTGCTTCTGTGAGGTTTATTTTTTTTTCTCCCGCTCGGTGATCAGCTGCCTGTCCTAGGCATTCATGTGCTGGCCAGAGGAACTAGAGCTGGATGTAGCGGACTTGCCGAGACCTCAGCGCGACCTGCCGGGACTTCAGCACGGCCTCTTGCACTGGAATTCAGCCGCTCTGGAGCTGAGAAGGGGACGCAAGATCCGGAGTCTTCTCCGTGACGCACGAGGTTGTTCCTCTGTGGGTGAGGTTAGCCTGGCAACTACTGGGAGGCGGAAAGAGGTGGAGGGCCCTACAGCAAAGGTGAGTGTGGGTCCTAAACAGCAGTTAGAGCTGCAGGAGCTGGTTCAAGGGCAGGAACAGCGGGATGTAGCCCTTTTAGACCCCATGCCTGTGGCTACGGAGGTAAGGGGGAAACGGAGGGCCAAGCGAGAGGGCAAAATTAGCTCTGCATCGACGGTGTCACAAGGAATTAAGGCCCTTGGGGGTATTGAGAGTAGGGGCGACCCCCAAGTTGATACAGCTGATATTGTAAGCGGTGTTAAGAGGGTTCCCCCTCTCCCACAGTCGACTAAGGGCACCAGCGCTAGTATCGCCTTCTGGTCACAGGGTTTAAGCCCTGCGGTCAGCTGCAGTACTAATAAAGTGTCCTCTTTTTTTGTGTGCAGAGGTTAAAGCCAAACATTCTAAGGGGGCTAAGTCAGCAAAAGCTTCCAAGGCCTCCAAGGGTGTTAAGGCTGCTACTCTTGCTTCGTGGCAGGGTTCAAAGATAATACCTTTTCTCCGATCATATTTTAAGGCTTTCCCTCAGATTTTAGATCTGGCTAGAGAGATTCAGGTTACTTCCTCCCCGACCTCACCTTTTTCTATCCCTTTTCCTCCGCTTGTTTCTGCCTCTGTCTCCCCCTCTGGGATAGTCTCGGAGATTCCCATAGAGGGGAGGTCTTTAAACATGAGTAATATGTCAGCTAGTAGCGAGATACAACAGGTGGAAATTAAAGGAACGCTGGTCGAGGAAAACCTTAATGTAATAAACAGGCATGAGCCCAAAATGCATTTCATAACCATGAAAAACTATTATTTTCATCAAAGAAACTGTTGTAAACAGTTATTAGCCTAAAAGGCTGCATATGAAAATGTGTCTGTGTACAGAAAATCAGACTGGCACCCTGCCTTTAAGGCCCCAGAGAATCTGCACACTTTGCCTTTAAGGCCTCTAGGAGAACTCTGTTCCCATCATGCACCACAGGTGACAGTTAGGTCAGTTCTTTTGTACGGTACAGTAAACATTAGCAGGAAACTGCCCTTAAAAACTTTAAAATATATATTGAAAACTTCAATACTACTGCTCGCCCGGGGAGGCGGGAGGGTGCTTATGACTTTAATGAGTATACCCCTGGAAGAGAACTAGGATTACAGGTAAGTAACTAATCCTTCTCTTCCAGGGGATACTCATTAATAGTCATAAGCACTGAATAGAGTAGCAAGCTCATACCCACTAGAAGCGGGCGAACAGATAAATGCATAGCTATACTTAAAAAAACACAGTGTTTAACTAGAAGTAGCAAACAAATTTCTCAGTGATGCTTGTCCCACTTGAGCATCTGTTTGCGCATCAGAATCCAAGCAATAATGGCGTGTAAACGTATGCACTGAACGCCAAGTAGCTGCTTTACATATCTCTGACATAGCCACATTCCTGCGGAGAGCTGTTGTAGAAGCTTTTCCCCTCGTAGAATGAGCCCTAGGTCTACCTGATAAAGACTTGTGGGCTAGCTGATAGGACAGTAAGATACATGACACTATCCATCTAGAAATGGATCTCTTGGATGCTGCCTGTTAGACCTGTCTGGATTTTTTTGCGCAGTCCCTCCTCATTATGATTTATTTTGTCCCCTTTTTGCCCCTCATATCCTTAATATTTTTTGTGTCTACTATTTTTATAGGTGTTGGTCAAGGGGATAGGTGTTTTTTCTTCCCCCCATAGTCTTTTCCCTCAGGCCCAGAGGCCTGTTCTGACAGAAAAGTTGGCACCACCTAAAATGGTGGCCACCAACTGCCCCAACTGTCGCACCCAGAACTTGGCCATAGCTTAACATAGGGCATTCCAGAACCTTCTGGTCCATGCTGGACCATTGAAGGGCAGCCTATAAAAGGCGGAATGCGGGGCAGCCATTTTGTCTACCTGTGAGAGTCAGCTGGAGGACAGGCTATCCTGGCAGGTGGGAGGAGACTAGTGTAAGGGTTGAACTCCTGGACTGGGAAGCAGCCTAATAATTCCACTTCTCTATTTCTCCTGTGGGCTCTTTGTCCTGTCCCCGCTGTGGAAGTTTAAGGGAGACCCTGGGCGCCTGACTGACCCCTAGCTTCAAAATAGTAGGGTGTAGGTAAGGTAAGGAGACTGCAGCGCAGTAGAGCGCAGTCCTCTGCCCAGCATTGGAAACTGAACTGAAGAGGGTTCCTGTTAACTGTCCAGGAAAAAGGGCTGGGATCCTAGTGAGGAAAAAGCGCCCTGAGGCTTCATGCTGTGGAAGCCCCTTTGATCCCCCCTTTCCCTGTTGAGAACAAGAAGATAACTATTGTCCTTGGTGGCGCTGGGCACCTCTTACCTGGGTCAGAACTGGCAGGGAGCCGACCCTGTGTTGATTGACCAGTGGTTGGAGACTGGTGGAGGATTCCCTCGAGCCTGGGCAGCCTTGTGAGGCCAGCGCCGAAAACGGGACCCCGGGGGCACCGGTCGCGCTTGGTGTCGGCGTCCGGTGAATCCAGGGATGAGTGAGAGCGCAGTGCTCCTTCCCAGTGCCAGCGCGCTAATTCCCCACTGAATTGGGGACTGTGGTGAGAGAAGGGGCCGAGGATTGAGCAGGCCCGGAGCGGAGTCGCTTTTCCCCCGCGCATGCGCAGTGGAGGCCGGGGGTGTGGAAATTGACGTCGTCGCTCTCTGCTGAGGAGCGCTGTGAGGAAGCAGCTTCGGCGAGTGATTGCGACTGATCTGCGCGCCGAGGGACAGATCCGTGTGAGTGAGGAGCAGCCTGTCAAGCGGCTGACGCGCTGTGTTTAGCGCTCCGGTTCTGTTCTCCAGGGGGCGGAGAGGCCGAGTGCGAGGAGAGAAGCAGTCACCAGGTACAGGGGGTGAGCGGAAGATCCGCCTGCCGGCCCCCCTTTCACAAGTAAGCAGGGAGGAGTGAGGGGTAGCGTGGGAGAGCTGGTCAGGCCTCCTACGCGTTTGGCTTCCGCCCTAACACTGTCCTTAACTGAGAGAAAGAGGAGGGGAGCCTGGAAACGAAAGGCTTAACAGACATAACACTGACTGACTCAGGAAGCCTGATTACCAGTGGGGGTGCCAGGAATAAAAAGTCAATAATCAACCCATGGCTCTGGATAAGTAATGACAGCTTGCCCCTTCCTCTGATGGAGTAGAGTTATTGAATAATCCAAGAAAGTTTGCTAATAGCTATGTAAAGCTGGTATATCTGTAACCCTCATTATTTATGTATTAGGAAGAAGGAGGGATTATTGGTGCTGTGGGAGACAGATATAGTGCACTGCAAAGTACCCATATATAGTTGCTTCTGGAGTCTAAACAAATGCACTGTTGAAGTTTAATTTACATTAACAGGTCTGAGAGTGTTTATATTGACTTAATGACAAATGTACTGTTTTGTTAAAACTACCTGGTAAATTGCTTAGCCGGTTAAAAGTGTTTGCTATTACTGAGACAACCTGAAATGTATTAAGTGGTATATTTTGAAAACAAAGAGTATATTATTTTTATAAAGCAGTACTTATTTTTCCACATTATTGGTGTAGCGTTATTTTTGTGTGATATTGCGTGGATTTATTTTTGGGTGGTCTGCAACCTTAACACTGTGCCTCTGAAATGTATGTCTTGCCCTAGGCCAGGCTACCCCAGGTTCTAACATTTGGTGCCTAGCGGTGGGATTACTGACTTGGTTGCAGCTACTCACTAGTAATTCAACGCAATACACTAACCTACACCAGGAGTTTTCTCCTTGCGGCCCTCCTAATTTAAATTTTGTTTTTTGTAAATTTATTTCTGGTGGTGGGTGGAGGTTAACCTCAGGTCACTTCGTGGTTTTCTCCTGTGAGTAATTTCATTCCATGGCAAAGATGGAGTTGAATTTTAAAGAGCTGGAAGCCAATACTGTGGCCCAACTCAGAGATTGGTGTCAGCATCAAGGGGTATTTTTTAATAAAGGTGCCAAGAAAGGAGAGTTGCTGACAAGCATAAGGGCATGGGTGGAAGCTCATTTAATGGAGGAACCAGAAACTGAAGAGGGTGACGGGGACACTGTTACTGAGGCTGCATTGTTGAACCAAGTGGGGAGTGGGAATCTTCTGACAGGTCCCAGGATACCTTCAAGGGCAAGCAGCAGCGTCTCAGACAGGGGTTTAACTGAAGCCGAGCTGGAAGATAGGAGGGAGGAGAGGAGAATGAAGTTGGAATTAGCTAGGATGGATATGGAAAGGGAGGAAAGGAGGTTAGCTCATGAGCGAACCATCAAGGAGATGGACCTACAAGCCGTCCTAAGAAGGTCTCCCAATCCTGATAATGGTGGCAGCGAAAATAAAGTGAACACCAGGGAATCCAGACCCTATTTACCCAAGGATGTCATTGCTAGCTACACCCCAGGTGATGACATTGCCAAATGGTTGGCCGCCTACGAAGTTTCTTTAAGGGCTCACGGGATCCTAGAAACTCACTGGGGAGGTGGGCTGTATAAATACATGCCACCTGCTGGCAGAGACACCTTGTTGGCTCTGGAGCAGGATGAGCAAACCCACTACCCTGCCATGAAGGTGGCACTGGTGAAAAAGTTTGGACTTACCCCTGAAAGGTACCGACAAAAATTCAGGGGAAGTCACAAAATGAGTACCCAGAATTGGGTAGACTTTTTAGACTACGCCAAGAAAGCTTTGGAGGGTTGGGTCAAGGGCAGCGAGGTAAAAGACTATGAGGGGCTGTACAATCTATTTTTGAAAGAACACCTCCTCGAGAAATGTTTTCCCGAGTTGCGCCAACACCTGGTGGACAGCAAGCTGACCGATCCCCGGAAGCTTGCAGAGGAGGCGGACACTTGGGCAAGTACTCTGGTGTCCTCCAAGGGGACTGGAGGGGATTCTCAAAAAGCCGGACAGGGCGCCCCCCCCAGAAGAAAGAGGGAGGAGATAAAAAGAAGGAGTTCTCCAAAGGTCCCCAAAATAATTTCCAAGGTAAGGGAGCAGGTTTCACCCCTAGGGCAAACCCGCCCAGAAACCCTAATCCTGGCCAAAGCCAGCAGCCAAGGGTTCCCCACTGTTTTGAATGCGGTGGTGTTGGACATTATAAGGGAGATGTCAGATGCCCAAAGAGACCACCCCCTCCCACCGGAGGAAAGTCACCGGGAGTAGCTAGTGTAGCGCTCGGGGAGGAGTTGCCCATAGATAAGGGGGGTGAGTGGGCGGGTGTCACCTTAGTGTCCCTGGGAGAGCGGGAGATGGTACCAAAGATCCAGGTGCCCCCAAATACTACAAAGTATGGGCAATGGGTTACCATCAATGGCCAAAGAGGGGAGGCTCTGAGAGATACAGGAGCCAGTATGACTATGGTGAGAAGTCAGCTGGTGTCTCCAGAGCAGGTTGTTCCTAATGTACTCCACCCCGCCGCGATGGCTGACGGCAGAATGGGCCACTATCCAGTGGCTGAGGTTCCCTTTGAGTGGGAAGGGGTTGCAGGTTCACTTCGAGTTGCCGTAAGCCCTGCCGTGCCAGTTGATTGTCTGTTGGGGAATGACATGGAGCACAACACTTGGAGAGAGGTGGAATACCGGACGCATTCTGCGATGCTGGGTACACCTGACTGGGCCTGTGTAAGCACACGGTCTGCGACTGCCCGGAGAGGGAGTTCGCCTGGGTTGGAGCCTGGAACAATGGCCCAACCCGCTGCCAAAAAGGGACAGAAACGGAGACAGGGACAGCCTGCTTCGGCTTCCACGCCCCATGTGACAGATCGGCCACCTGCAGTGGTAGGCCAGGAGTCCATGGAGGGGGGAGTAGACTCTCTGGAGGATTTACCCATCCCTGCTGAATGGCATGTGGAGGGAGGTCCTACCAGAGAGGAATTCTGTAAGGGGCAGAGGGAGTGCCCTACCCTTGAGGGACTGAGGCGTCAGGCTGAAGCCCAGGCAGCAGGTGATGCTACGGGACACCACCATATTTACTGGGAGGATGGCCTCCTCTACAGTGAACCTAAGGTACCTCTACCTGGCTCATCAAGGGCCTTGGTGGTCCCGCAGCAATACCGAGCTTTTCTGCTGGAATTGGCTCATGCGATACCACTGGCAGGACACTTAGGCCAGGACAAGACCTTTGGACGGCTTGTTCTCCACTTTTATTGGCCTCAGATGAAAGCGGCGTCCAACACATACTGTAGGACATGTGTATCCTGCCAGGCCAGTGGGAAGACAGGGGTGAAGCTAAAGGCTCCCCTGGAACCACTTCCTGTCGTTAGCACCCCCTTTGAAAGGGTGGGCATCGACATTGTAGGGCCATTGGATCCACCAACAACAGCTGGTCACAGGTTCATCCTGGTTCTGGTGGATCATGCCACACGGTACCCAGAGGCCATCCCTCTGAGGACTGTTACTGTACCTGTGGTAGCTAGGGCCCTGATGGGAATCTTTACTCGTGTAGGATTTCCGAAGGAGGTTGTGTCTGACAGGGGGACTAACTTCCTGTCCGCTTACATGCGGACCATGTGGAAGGAGTGTGGGGTGACCTACCGGTTCACCACTCCTTATCACCCCCAGTCCAATGGACTGGTTGAGAGGTTTAATAAGACCCTGAAGGGCATGATAAGAAGTCTGCCGGAGAGCTTACGGAGGAAGTGGGATGTCCTCCTACCTTGCTTGCTGTTCTCTTACAGAGAGGTGCCGCAGAAGGGAGTGGGCTTCAGCCCTTTTGAGTTGTTGTACGGGCACCCTGTGCGTGGGCCTCTCAGCCTGGTGAAGGATGGATGGGAGAAGTCCCCCAGAAAGCCTCCCCAGGATGTGGTGAGCTACATGTTGGCCTTCAGAAGCCAGATGGCCAAGTTGTGGAAGCAGGCTGCTGACAACTTAGAGGCCAGTCAGGCAGTCATGAAGGAATGGTACGACCAAAATGCTCACCCGGTGGAGTTGGAGCCTGGCCAGAAAGTTTGGGTGATGGAACCTGGAGAGCTAAGTGCCCTTCAGGATCGTTGGACAGGCCCATTTGAGGTGTTGGAGAAAAAGGGTAAGGCCACTTACTTGGTGGATCTTAAGACCCCGCGGCAGCCCCTACGGGTGCTGCATGCCAATCGCCTCAAACCCCACCATGAGAGGCCAGAGGTCATCCTGATGTTGGTGACTGATGGTGCTGAGGAAGCAGAAAGCGAGCCTCTCCCAGACCTCTTTTCATGTCAAGAGAAGGATGGGTCGGTGGAGGGAGTAATTCTCTCCCCGTCTCTCACTCCTGAGCAACGAGAGGATTGCCGTCAGGTATTGGGGCAGTACTCTTCGCTGTTTTCCCTTGTCCCGGGAAGAACCCACCTGTGTACCCATGATGTGGACACAGGAGACAGCCCCCCAGTGAAATCCAAGACCTATAGGCTGTCGGACAAGGTAAAGGCTAGCATCCATGGCGAAGTTGCCAAGATGTTGGAGCTAGGAGTGATAGAACCGTCCAGCAGCCCTTGGTCCAGTCCGGTGGTGCTAGTCCCAAAAGCCGCCCCACCGGGCACCACACCAGAACTGAGGTTCTGTGTGGATTACCGAGGACTGAACTCAGTTACCAAGACTGATGCTCATCCAATCCCCAGGGCGGATGAGTTAATTGACCGGCTAGGAGCTGCCCAATACCTAAGTACCTTTGACCTCACTTCAGGGTACTGGCAGATCTCCTTGACAGATGGAGCAAAGGAAAGGTCAGCCTTCTCCACGCCTGAGGGACACTTCCAGTTCTGTGTGATGCCCTTTGGGCTCAAGAATGCCCCTGCCACATTTCAGCGAATGGTGAACCGGGTCCTCTCTGGAATGGAGGGTTTCTCGGCTGCTTACCTGGATGACATTGCTGTCTTCAGTAGCAGTTGGGAGGACCACTTGCAACATTTGCAAGCAGTTCTCCAGGCGCTGAAAAAAGCTGGATTGACCATCAAAGCCAGCAAATGCCAGATTGGGCAGGGGTCAGTTGTGTACCATGGACACTTGGTGGGTAGGGGGTCAGTGCAGCCCCTGCAGGCGAAGATTGAGGCAATCATGGCCTGGGAACCCCCCAAGACACAGACTGAGGTCCGAGCTTTCTTGGGCCTCACAGGTTACTACCGTCGCTTTGTGAAGGGGTATGGCACTATTGTAGCGCCCCTCACAGAGCTCACCTCTAGGAAACAACCTCGACGGGTAGTTTGGACAAAGGCTTGTCAGCGAGCCTTTGAAAAGTTGAAGCAGGCAATGTGTGAAGCACCGGTCCTGAAGGCTCCCGATTTCTCCAAGGAGTTCATTGTTCAAACAGATGCATCCGAACATGGCATTGGGGCAGTGTTATCGCAACTAAATGAAGAGGGCCTGGATCAGCCTGTAGTCTTCTTATCCAGGAGACTGCTTCCCCGGGAACAGAAGTGGAGTGCAATTGAGAGGGAAGCTTTTGCGGTGGTGTGGGCTCTGAAGAAGCTGCGGCCATACCTCTTTGGCTCGCACTTCCTGGTTCAGACTGACCACCGCCCCCTTCGTTGGCTGATGCAAATGAAGGGGGAAAATCCCAAGCTGTTGAGGTGGTCCATCTCCCTACAGGGAATGGACTTCCGGGTGGAACACCGGCCTGGAGTGGACCACGCCAATGCAGACGGTCTCTCCAGGTATTTCCACCTTAGTGAAGAGGACTCCCAAGGGGTTGGGTAGTTCTCCCCACTTTCAGCTGGGGGGGACGCGTGTTAGACCTGTCTGGATTTTTTTGCGCAGTCCCTCCTCATTATTATTTATTTTGTCCCCTTTTTGCCCCTCATATCCTTAATATTTTTTGTGTCTACTATTTTTATTGGTGTTGGTCAAGGGGATAGGTGTTCTTTCTTTCCCCCCATAGTCTTTTCCCTCAGGCCCAGAGGCCTGTTCTGACAGAAAAGTTGGCACCACCTAAAATGGTGGCCACCAACTGCCCCAACTGTCGCACCCAGAACTTGGCCATAGCTTAACATAGGGCATTCCAGAACCTTCTGGTCCATGCTGGACCATTGAAGGGCAGCCTATAAAAGGCGGAATGCGGGGCAGCCATTTTGTCTACCTGTGAGAGTCAGCTGGAGGACAGGCTATCCTGGCAGGTGGGAGGAGACTAGTGTAAGGGTTGAACTCCTGGACTGGGAAGCAGCCTAATAATTCCACTTCTCTATTTCTCCTGTGGGCTCTTTGTCCTGTCCCCGCTGTGGAAGTTTAAGGGAGACCCTGGGCGCCTGACTGACCCCTAGCTTCAAAATAGTAGGGTGTAGGTAAGGTAAGGAGACTGCAGCGCAGTAGAGCGCAGTCCTCTGCCCAGCATTGGAAACTGAACTGAAGAGGGTTCCTGTTAACTGTCCAGGAAAAAGGGCTGGGATCCTAGTGAGGAAAAAGCGCCCTGAGGCTTCATGCTGTGGAAGCCCCTTTGATCCCCCCTTTCCCTGTTGAGAACAAGAAGATAACTATTGTCCTGGGTGGCGCTGGGCACCTCTTACCTGGGTCAGAACTGGCAGGGAGCCGACCCTGTGTTGATTGACCAGTGGTTGGAGACTGGTGGAGGATTCCCTTGAGCCTGGGCAGCCTTGTGAGGTCAGCGCCGAAAACGGGACCCCGGGGGCACCTGTCGCGCTTGGTGTCGGCGTCCGGTGAATCCAGGGATGAGTGAGAGCGCAGTGCTCCTTCCCAGTGCCAGCGCGCTAATTCCCCACTGAATTGGGGACTGTGGTGAGAGAAGGGGCCGAGGATTGAGCAGGCCCGGAGCGGAGTCGCTTTTCCCCCGCGCATGCGCAGTGGAGGCCGGGGGTGTGGAAATTGACGTCGTCGCTCTCTGCTGAGGAGCGCTGTGAGGAAGCAGCTTCGGCGAGTGATTGCGACTGATCTGCGCGCCGAGGGACAGATCCGTGTGAGTGAGGAGCAGCCTGTCAAGCGGCTGACGCGCTGTGTTTAGCGCTCCGGTTCTGTTCTCCAGGGGGCGGAGAGGCCGAGTGCGAGGAGAGAAGCAGTCACCAGGTACAGGGGGTGAGCGGAAGATCCGCCTGCCGGCCCCCGTTTCACAAGTAAGCAGGAAGGAGTGAGGGGTAGCGTGGGAGAGCTGGTCAGGCCTCCTACGCGTTTGGCTTCCGCCCTAACACTGTCCTTAACTGAGAGAAAGAGGAGGGGAGCCTGGAAACGAAAGGCTTAACAGATACAACACTGACTGACTCAGGAAGCCTGATTACCAGTGGGGGTGCCAGGAATAAAAAGTCAATAATCAACCCATGGCTCTGGATAAGTAATGACAGCTTGCCCCTTCCTCTGATGGAGTAGAGTTATTGAATAATCCAAGAAAGTTTGCTAATAGCTATGTAAAGCTGGTATATCTGTAACCCTCATTATTTATGTATTAGGAAGAAGGAGGGATTATTGGTGCTGTGGGAGACAGATATAGTGCACTGCAAAGTACCCATATATAGTTGCTTCTGGAGTCTAAACAAATGCACTGTTGAAGTTTAATTTACATTAACAGGTCTGAGAGTGTTTATATTGACTTAATGACAAATGTACTGTTTTGTTAAAACTACCTGGTAAATTGCTTAGCCGGTTAAAAGTGTTTGCTATTACTGAGACAACCTGAAATGTATTAAGTGGTATATTTTGAAAACAAAGAGTATATTATTTTTATAAAGCAGTACTTATTTTTCCACATTATTGGTGTAGCGTTATTTTTGTGTGATATTGCGTGGATTTATTTTTGGGTGGTCTGCAACCTTAACACTGTGCCTCTGAAATGTATGTCTTGCCCTAGGCCAGGCTACCCCAGGTTCTAACACTGCCCAACCAGTATTCGTAGGACCATAGTTCACAAACAAACGGTCTGTGTCTCTCATAGTCTTGGTTTTATCTAAGTAAAACTTCAAAACCCTTTTTAGATCTAAAGAGTGCAAAGCCCGCTCAGCCGGACTTGAAGGGTTTGGAAAGAAAGTAGGCAAAGTTATGGATTGGTTAATATGAAAATCCGACACCACCTTAGGTAGGAAAGAAGGATGAGTCCTGAGCACCACTCTGTTTGCATGAAAAACTGTGTAAGGCTCCTTGCAACACAGAGCCTGAATTTTGCTCACTCTACGAGCAGACGTGATGGCCACCAGGAATGCTACTTTCCAAGATAAGTGTTGCAATGACGCTTTATGTATGGGCTCAAAGGGTGGGCCCTTCAATTTAGTCAACACCACATTAAGCTCCCAAGGCGGCGAAGGAGATCTGACTGGAGGAAAAACCTTTCTTAACCCCTCTAGAAAATCCTTCACCACAGGCTTTCGAAAAAACGATATCTGTGTTGGCGATTTTCTATAAGCAGTTATTGCAGATAGATGTACTCTGATAGAATTAAACTGCAAACCAGACTCAGCAAGATAAAGAAGATAAGGCAAGATCACCTGTTCTTGACCTCAAATAGGGTCAAGACCCTTGCTCTGACACCAAAGAAAAAAGCGTTTCCACTTAAATCCGTAGGATTGTCTTGTAGAAGGCCGCTTTGCCTCTTTAAGAATGTTCATACACTCCGGATTTAGCTGTAAATGCCCGTACTGGATGACTTCAGGAGCCATGCTGCCAGGCGCAGGGAGGGCAGACTGGGATGAAATACTCGCCCCTCCTGTTTGGACAGAAGATCCGGGCGACAAGGTAATCTCCTGTGTGGCCTGATTGACAACTGGAGGAGATCTGGGAACCACCATTGGCGTGGCCACTCTGGGCAAATCAATATTCTGGATTTGGTCTTGTACATCCTGTTGATCACTGCTGATATCAACGGTGTCGGTGGGAAGGCGTACAGCAAATTTTGACACCAGTCTATCAAAAGGGCATTCCCTTGAGACCCTTTCTGGGAGAACCTGGACGTGAAGACGGGGCATTTTGCATTTGCCGCGTCTGCGAACAGATCGATGTCTGGTGTTCCCCAAGCCTGGAAAATGCTGTGCGCGACTTCTTCGTTGAGAACCCAGTCGTGCGCTTCGACGAAGTCTCTGCTGAGGTCGTCCGCCTGCGTGTTAATCTCCCTGGCAAGTGAACTGCCGTTATGGACAGGTCTCGTGCAAGTAGCCAGTGCCAAATGGTCTGAGCTTCTATGGACAGAGTTCTGGAACCCCCCTGCTTGTTTAAGTAATACATTGTAGTTGTATTGTCTGTTTGCACCAAGAGGGACCGAGTCTGAAGCGATGGAGCGAGGGACTTGAGAGCAAGATGGACCGCTCTGAGTTCGAGTAGATTGATATGATACCCTTTCTCGAAATCTGACCATAGCCCTTGTACTTGCAGCGGGCCCATATGTGCCCCCCAACCTTGAAGAGAGGCATCTGTGATCAAAGTCTGCGTTGGTGGGTCCTGATGAAAAGGAACTCCCTTCATCAAGTGTGCCTTCTTCATCCACCATCGAATGAAATCTTTTGCAGACTATTGGAGAAGAATTCGATCCTCCCAGCATCCCGTCCTCTGTTTCCATTGATCTTCTAGACACTGCTGTAGAGGACGCATCTGTAAACGTGCGTTTGGCACTATGAAGATGCACGATGCCATTGATCTCAGAAGAGAGGACACTTGCCGAACTGTCGGACGTGCAGACTGAAGGAGAAACACACACTTCGTCTTGATAGATGACCACCTCTCCTCCGAAGGACACACGTTTTCTTTTGCCGTGTCCAGTTGTGCACCCAGATAGTGGATCTTCTGGGTGGGATTCATTATGGACTTCTTGTAGTTGACTTGTAGACCCAACTTGTACATGAGTTGGAGACATATCAAAAGATGCTCTTCTAGAAGCGATGGGGATGAACTCTTCAGAAGCCAGTCGTCTAAGTACGGATAAATGAAAATCCGTTGCTTTCGAAGACAAGCAGCCACTACCGCCATACATTTTGAAAATGTTCTGGGAGCTGATCTCAGGCCAAAGGGGAGTACTGCGTACTGATAATGACGAGCCCCTACTTGAAATCTGAGAAACTTGCGATGTTTTCTGGATACTGGGACATGAAAATAAGCATCTTTTAGATCTATGGAACACATCCAATCCCCCTGGTGTAATTGAGGGAAAATCTGATGAAGAGCCAGCATTCGAAACCTCTCCTCCCGAATGAATTTGTTCAAACGTCTCAAGTCCAGAATGGGTCTGAATTCCGTAACTGGACCTTTTTTCTTTACAAGAAAAAACCGAGAGTACAGGCCCTGACCTCTTTGTTGAAAAGGCACTGGTTCTATGGCATTCTTCTTCAGAAGAACATCCGCTTCCTGTTGTAAGCGCATTAAGTTCCACTGTATCATTTTTAGAGGACGCATGACAGGAGGTGGCTTCTTGAATTTCAAAAGGTACCCGCTCTGAATGACATTGAGCACCCATTTGTCCTTTGTGATCTGCTTCCACTCTTCCAGATAACACAATACTTCCTCCAACCGGAGTGGCACACGGTTGTGGAGGAAGCTTCCATTCATTGTTTTTGAGGCTGCTTGGTAGCAGATGATTGCTGCCTATTTCCGCTTGTAAAGGGTGACACTACCAACCAGAATATAAGATCCTTAAGTATTGCCCGGCGGTGTCGCCTCTTGAACCCACAAGGTATTTAACTAATGAAGAGGCAGGCGCTGGAGACTGGAAGGCAGGAAACAGGGTTTTATTCTCTCCGGAGGAGAACACAGCAAAACAGACAGCGGGTATCGTTCTGGGGTGCTCTACCCGCATCTCTGAGGCCTGGCCTCTTATACACAAGTTAATCACTTTATTGCATGAAACACATCCTCGTTAATACTTTGATGTACGAAAAGACATCCTCGGCATCTCCCCTTCAGGTCCGTTCCCACACATAGTTACAGTTGAAGTCCCCACCCCGGTCACAACAGGTGGTGATCATCGCGCAGTTGGATATAACGCCGATTCACGGAATGCGTGGGGTTCGATCGAATCTCATGGGGTGGGGGCTTTGATCAACTCGGGGATCCTTTGATGAGGGAAGCTTCCTACTGTACTGGGGGTAATAAACAGTATCCGCAGAGCCAGATGGCGTCCTGGGAACGGGGAAGACAAATGGGCACACAGGAAAAAGGGTTTGCATCAAAAGGACCTGGGACCATGAAAGGAATGAAGGGAGGTGTCGTGCTGGGAACAGGATGGGATTCCGAGGCAGAGCTGCGCTGGAGAGGGGTTTATGACCCGAGACATGTGAGGGGGTTGTCAGCATGCGGGGGATGCCCGTGAGGCTAGGGGAGGGAGAGAGACGCGCTGGTTATCAGAAAAGGGCAGGGAAGTCATGGTGTTCAAAATGGCGGCTGTTTACGTGTACGAAAAGGGTTCGAGAAGAGCAAGAGGGCGCCGATAATGTTGACGGTTTCAGCCTAACTTTCAACAGTCCTCCCTTTTCAACATATCTAGCCAACTCGCCTACTCAATGTCAATTTTCATCAAATTCCTGACCTCGGTATCGTATAATGCTCTCATGTGTTCGCTTTCAAAGTCCACAGTTTTGGGGAAAATACAACTTGCACATAAAGAACACAAAGGTGGCAGACATTGAATTCCTAAGCATAGACCACATATTACAACTACAGGGATCAGGATAATGGTGAGCAGTCTCCAGCCCCAGTTCTTAACGGAGTCCCAGAACCAACCACCGAGTGACCATTCTTCTTGTTCTTGGTGGACTTCCGAAGAGAGTCTGTGAAGATGTTCAATGGCTTTGTACACTGAGGGTGAGTTGTCCGGTATGTATGTACAACAGCTGGACCCAATAATGCGGCATGCTCCTCCACGGTCCGCCAGAACCACATCTAGAACAAGGCGGTTCTGGAGAGCCACCAGACGGACCGCCTGGAGCTCGGCAGTGTTGTTAGCAAAGATACCAGCGGTGATGTTCATGGTGGTCTCGACTGCCTGAGTCAGGTGTCGGATGGCACGGCTGTTTGCCATCGGGCCCCAGAGGGGGACGAGTCCTTTCATAGCATCGAGGAACTGTGCTCCTGTTGAGTCGGCTTGCTCAATGTCTTTGGCTCGTTTTTGTCTATGGTGATTCGCTGGGGCCACATAAGTCGGAGGAAGGATGAAGGAGATGAAACAAGTGCCCCCCCAGCCTTTGGGGAGCCAGGTGTAGGCCTTGGTGCCGCAGACGAAATACATGTTTGGTGATGACACAAAGGACGGTGGATCCGTGGAATCCAAAGTTCTGGTAAAGCGGCAAGCGCTGCGGCCCACCAGCTGTGTCCCTAATCCTTTTACACACATGTGGCCCGTGACGTTGATGACCGACAAGGCCACAGTCAGAGTGGCAGCCGTTCGTTTCCGCAGATAGGAGAAGGTGGGTCTGGTCGGATCGTTGAACACCTGCATTTCGATCCGCTCTTTAGCCGGGATGTCCATTTGGATTGAATCGTTGGAGGTCTGCGGGCAGAAGTGTATCTTCGTTTTGTTTCGCCGGGCCCCGTGGGAGAAATGCGTTACAGTTCTGCCGGAGGTGGCATTGTCCTTATAGCTTTCTTGCAGGAGGATCAGCCAAGCAAGGCAGGAGCCGTGAACAGAGAAGGGTGAAGGGATGAATGGTATTGAATGTCCAGTGGCATGGGGTAGCAACCCACAGATCCAGCAGTTGGTGACATTGGTGACAAGATTGTGTTGGTGAAGCAGCTGCACGAAAGAGTTATTCCAAAATTCTTTCCGCCTCTCTCTTAGTTGAGGAGAGAGTGAAATCAGATAATGTTCCTTCATGGTGGTAGGCTGAGCAGTGGTTAGGAATGTTTCATGAGCAGGTGCATGTTCTTCCATAATCCAGAGCGTGGTCATGAGGAGAAAGCAGAAGAGGATTGCGATAAAAAGTGCAATTGTCTTTGAGCTGTGGAGTCTGTCTGTTCTCGGATCTCTGCAGCGGGTATTTCCTGTTGTCTCCATCGTCTTCTTATTTGGCGCTTCCATCATCTTCTTATCTGGCGCTTCCATCATCTTCGTTTTCAAGGTGCTCGGTAGTGGGCAGAACCACAGACTTAGTTTAGCTTCTCTCCAGGTAACCCTTGGTAGTGTTGGGTCACCGTTCTGAGACCCTTTAACCTAGTCAGTGGCCTACTTAGCCGAAGCTCCCTCCTTTCGACGCAGGAAATACCCTTCTCGAGATGGCACAGTGGGATCAGAATGTTTTGAAAGTTCAAGTGTCTCTGTGTCGGGATAGCAGTTCAATGATGGTCGGTCTTTGTTCAGGAGCTCCTCTTGGGTACTGACGTTGTCTGCTGTGGCCAGGGCTGAGGAGACCTTTTTGCAGTGATGGGCGTGCAGCCAGTGCTTCTTCCCCTCCACTCGAAGAGCTGTCCGAGTGGTGATCAACACTTGCCAGGGGCCCGTCCACCGGGGTTCCAAACTCTTCGATCGCTGAAAATTCCGGATCAGCACGAAGTCCCCAGGCTGGATGGTGTGGCCCGGACCCCTGGAAGCATCGGGGATGGCCTGCTGCACCTGCTGATGAATGACAGACAGAGTTTCAGTCAATTTATACAGATAATCAGACATTAGGACGTCCGGGACGTCATGAATGGAGGTTGGTTTTGGGGCAGACCAGACACTCATGGGTCGACCGAAGACAACTTCATAAGGAGTTAAGTGATGTCGGGTGGGGGTAGAGCGCATCGATAGTAATGCCAGTGGGAGGGCGTTTGGCCATTTCAGACCCGTGGTAGCCACTATCTTGGCCAGTTTAAGTTTTAGTGTGGCATTGTGTCGCTCAACAAGTCCAGCAGATTGGGGGTGGAAGACTGCGTGGAATTTCTGTTTAATACCCAACCCCTTTAAGATGAGCTGGATAACTTCGGCTATGAAGTGGGGGCCATTATCACTCCATAGAATACGACAGAGGCCGTAACGGGGAAAAAATTCCTTTAACAGCACCTTTGCAGTGGCCATAGCGGTGTTGTCACGGGTTGGATATGCTTCCACCCACTTGCTAAATGCGCACACCACAACAAGTACATATTTTAGGCCTTGGCACCTGTCTAGCTGGATGTAGTCCATCTGCAGGACCTCAAATGGGTGGCTTGGGACCCCAAATCCCCCTCGGGGTACTACAGTTCCTTTCCCGGGGTTGTGTTGCAGGCATATTAGGCATTGTTGGACCAGGCGTTTGGCGGAATCTGGGATCTTATCATTGTGCCAAACTCTGGAGACAAGTTCGATCATGGGGGCTGATCCTATGTGGGTAGGGGAGTGTGCCATGGTCAGTATGGGAATCAGGTATGAATCAGGTAGCAACCATTTGTTCGTGTCTTTTGTCCGCCAGCAGCCTTCATCGTCCTTTAATCCCACCCGTGTCCATTCAGTCAACTCGTGTTGTGTGCTAGCCATTTGAATGTCCCTGATAGTGTCTCTAACGTCAGTCCATTTTTCCGCTTGTGACCTGGTCACGTACATATGTGTTGTCGTCCTATTTTCAGCTGTCGTTCGGGCAGTGATGTCGGCTAGTGCATTTCCCTGTCCAATAATGTCTGTCACCTTCTTGTGTGCCTGGCATTTGATGACGGCAAGCTTGTTGGGGAGAAGGACAGCTTCGATTAAGTCGGAGACTAGATCCCCGTGCAAAATGGGTGTGCCGTGTGAGGTCAAGAATCCCCTTTCCCTCCAGAGGAGCCCAAAATGGTGAACCACCCCGAAGGCATACTGGCTGTCGGTGTAAATGTTCGCTGTGGTTCCGGTGGCCAGGATGCAGGCTCGTGTCAAAGCAATCAGTTCCGCTGCCTGGGCAGATCGCTGGGTGATGCAGGCTGTTTCTACTACGGTTCGAGCCGTGGTGACTGCATAGGCAGCGGAAGTGGTACCGTCGGGGAGTTTGATGCAAGAACCTTCCACCCACAGCTCCCCGTCGGGGTCAGGGAAAGCCGTGTCTCTGAGATCAACCCTACTCCTGGTTTGTTCGTCCGTAAGAGTCACGCAGTCATGTACAGGGTGCACATTGGGATCGTTCTCTGGCAAGGGTAACAGAGTTGCCGGGTTCAGTGTGGTGCATCTTTTCAGGGTGATATGGGGCGCAAGCAAAGTCAGTTCGTATCCAGTCAGTCGTGCACTCGTCAGATGTTGTGTCTTGGTTTGGTTCAGGAGGGTGTCGACTGCATGGGGTACCAGTACCGTGAGGGAATTCGAGAGTACAATCCCCTCACTCTGTCGGATAGAGATTGCAGCAGCAGCTACAGCTCGAAGGCAGGCAGGCAAGGCTCTGGCGACAGGGTCAAGAGTGGCAGAGAAGTAAGCGCACGGTCGTTGCCTAGGGCCAATGGCCTGGGTCAGGACAGATAAAGCGCACCCCTCCCTTTCGTGAGTGTAAAGGGAGAAGGGCTTTTTGTAATCAGGGGTACCTAGGACGGGGGCTGAGCAAAGGGCATCTCGCAGTTCCGTGAAGGAAGTTTGACACTCAGGGGTCCAGGGGAGTGGGAAAGGGACGTCTTTGTTTAGCAGAGAAAGCAGTGGTTTTACAACGAGGCTAAAGTTTGGTAACCATTGTCGGCAGAAGGAGGTGAGGCCTAATAGGGAGCGAACCTGCTTCTGGGTCTTAGGGACAGGGGTGTCTAGAATGGTTTGGATTCGATCAGGAGTGAGTTTTCTTCCATCTTTGGACAAAAGGTGACCTAGGTAAGTGACCTGGGGTTGGCAGAATTGCAACTTCTTCTTGGAGACCTTGTGGCCATTTTCCGCAAGGAAGTGCAGGAGTTGAATGGTGGCGGTAACCGCTAGTGGGGTAGTGTCGGCAGCCAAAAGGATGTCATCGACATATTGTACTAACACCACTCCGTCGGGTAACTGGACTTGATCTAGTTGTCTTTTGAGGGCCTGGCTGTAGATGCTAGGGCTTTCTGTGTAGCCCTGGGGCGCTCGGCAAAACCTATATGAGCGGGCTTTTAGAGTAAAGCCGAAGAGATATCGGCTGTCTGGGTGGATGGGGATGGAAAAGAATGCGTTTTTGAGGTCGATGACGGAAAAGGTGGTGGCAGTAGAAGGAATCAAGGTCAGGATGGCGGTGATGTCTGAGACCACAGGGTACTGGGGTACCACCACTTTGTTGATCTCTCGGAGGTCGATGATAAAACGGTATGCTTTCTCATCTCCCTCTCCCTGTTTCTTGATGATGGGCAAGATAGGGCTGTTGCAAACGTTGCTAACTACTTCCTCTACCACTCCTGCGTCTATCAGTGACTGGATAATCATTACCAATGCCTTCTCGCCCTCGGGCGATATCCGATATTGTGGGAGTTTCGGGAGTGTTGCGCCTGGTCGGACAGTAATGTGTACTGGGTCAATTAACATACGCCCTACGTCCGAATCCGCTTTGGCCCACAGATACGGGGGCAGAGTGTCAAGCAGGGATGCGTCAGCGTCGGTGATGGAAAACATGTGTTGGGGAGAGCAATGTCTAAGCAGAACGGGGTTGTCGTAAAGAAACACTCGAACTCCATCTTGAGAACACCTGATCGTCGCCCGGAAGTGTTTCAGTAAGTCAAGTCCCATAATGGCGTCAGGGCTATTGGAGGAGAGCAAAAACGTGGTGTCAGTGGTGTTGTTTTCTACGTCAAAGAGAATCGGGGCAGACAAAGGGTTGGTGGAGGGCGTTCCATCGAAACCTGTCGATGTTATGAGTGAGCCAGACAAGGGTGCCCTTGGAATCAGTCGTTTAGATAACGCACTACGTGTTGCGCCAGTGTCTACCAGAAATGGTGACTTGGTACCCAGGACCTTAGCAGTGACGTAAGGGCCCTGCTGGTCAACATAGAGCTCGACTGGATCCCTCCCTTGCCCTTGGCTGTCCTATGCGAAGTTGTGGGCGTCTTCATAGTCGGTTTGTTGATATTGGTTCTGCCTGGGTCGATCAAACGTATTTGGTCTGCCTGATCTGTCGTTAGTCGTGTCATTTGGGGGCCCTCGCTGTTGTCCCTTATTTCTCAGCCCATTTGCTATGTCCCTGGGGTCTTTGTTTTTGATTATTTCCAGAAGAACTGGGCACTGGGATTTCCAATGGCCAGTCCCTTCGCAGAAAGCACACTGGTTCTCTCTAAGGTCTGTGCGTCCACTGTAGGAAGTCAGAGTGCGGTCCTGGGGAAATGTAGTCTTAGGGACGTTCGTCTGGTAGTTTCCCCGATAGTGGTCTCGTCCTATAGTCACCCCTTGCAGTTTGGCAATCATCACCCTCTCTTTCAAGTCCTTCTTCTTTTTCTCTGTTGCCCTATCGTTTTCATTTTTCTGATGTTCATAATATTGGGCCATTTGGAGAATAGCTGTAGGTTTGGAGGCTGCCCAACTACTCTCGCTGGCCTGTAGTTTCTGGGAGATCTCCGATGACAGGCCCTTAGCATAATTCTGGACAAACAGATGGTGTCCGGTTGCAGTGGTCATGTCCTGGCCGCTGTAATCGGAGAACACCGTTTCAAACCGGGAGAAGTATTCCGATACATCCTCCTGGGGTTTCTGGCAACAGGCTGTTACTATCGACCAGTCCACTTTCTTTTCTGGGATCAGGGTTTTTAATTTCTCCACGATTTTATCTGGAAGGTCTAGAATGGATTTCAAAGGCTTTTGTCCTGGTCCCCGTTGTTTATCCAGATCATCGAGTTGTGACCAGGTATGTCCGAACAGCTCAAGGTGGTCGACTTTCCGGATTTGCTTCCACACATCAGCTGGTAGACATAACCCGAAGAACAAGTCGATGTCAGCCAGGGTCATAATCGTCGAACCCAGGGCTGTGCCCAATTCAGTATAAAAGGCAGTGGGGTTTTTACGTAGGTCGGGTAGAGATTTCCGGAATGTCAGAATCTCTTGCCGGTCCCATGGCTGGTAGACCCAGTTGTACACTACCCTTCCCTTCGCATCTTGGTTGTTTGCATCATCGTGAGTCCCTGTACCTCGGGGAGGAACCCAGTAAGGGGCAGCCTCTCGTATCGGCATCATGGTGTTAGATTGCTCGGTTGATGGTTCGATCACTACGGAGGTCGCGGATTTAGTTCCCGACTCTCGTTCAGTGAGGTGGCGGAAAACCTCAAGCGTACGCGTAAGGAGGTCCGACACATCACACTCGCCCTCATCCCCGATATCGACCTTCCGGTACAGAGTCGTTAGGCTCCCGGGACCGTTGTCTCGATATCGGTCCTCGTATGTATTCAAGACATGATAACACAGTCGTACGGTAAAATGTCGTCTGTGACTCCCTGCATACGAGTTGAACATATCCGTGATGTACTCTTCATCTTCCTTTCTTTCTACCAGTGTCCTTGCTATTTTGTCGATCCCTGCTCGCTCATCTTTGCTTAGTCTGCTTGTTCTTGCAGGGCCAGCCCCTCGAGTCTCATGGTCGTCTAACGTTGTTGTTGATGCAGTATTTAATACAAGGGGTTCGGCTGGCACAGAGGCCATTGGGGCCGAAGCTGTGGCGGTACTGTCGTTTGTACCTGGGGGTGGCGCGTGCTGCGCTAAGGGTTGGGAAGGGGCATATGGAGGGGGCATGTAGATGATAGGAGGGCCTAACAGCAGATCATCGTTGGCTCGTTGTTTTGAGGGTAAATCAGGGTAGAGCATGGAGGGGGTTCTAACCGGACACTGGCTCGGTGTTTCCATTTCTAGTTTCTGTTTAGCTTTCTCTCTTTCCTTTATCTCTTTTTCTAGTTTCTGGGCAGCCAGGTGGGCTGCTTTTCGCAGCTCTTTTCCCAACCTACTCTCAGTTTTCTTTTTACGTTGTTCAGTTTCTTTGCGCCACATGCCGAAACTGTCAAGCATAGTGGGTGTTGTCTTGTTTTTACCAAGGGCTGTTTCTAGCGTTTTTATTTTATCGTCATCGAAGGATCCTATCAGTGGCCACTGACTTTCTTGATCCCTTTTCGTATATTTATGCCATAGTTTGCTATAGGCTATAGCGGTCAATCCATGCTTCATGAACATGTCCTTATTAGGGGTGCCTTCCAGTGGGGCTGGATGGTCCATCTCTAATAAGCGGTCCGGGCTAAACAGGCTACTAATCAGTGGGGAGAAGACAGACATGACGGCTCGTAACGAGGGACTAAAAGTCAGCACTGCCTATCTTATCACTGGGTGCAAAGACTGGACAGAATATTTCTATTCTACGTTGTTTGCAGGCAGTGAATACCTCATGGATCAAAATAACAAAAGACCAATAAATATTCAATGGGGAGAATGAGTAGGTCCGCAAAGATCTGCGTTACCTACCCTTTTCACTATCTGCAAAAAGGTGGTCTCTTCCCTGTTTGCAGACAGAGAATCTCCAGAAAACAATAGTTTTGCGAACAACAGTTCAGTTTCAAGTAATTATTCAGTGGGGGAGAAAAAATAGGCACGACTGCTGCCCTACCTATCCTCCACTGTTTGCAAAGAGAGAGCCTGTTTCTCCGTTTGCGGACAGCGAATCTCCAAATAAATAAAAAGAGCAATACTAGTATTTTTTTTTTTTTTTAAAACAATCAAGCAATCATTTCGCAACTTGTCGTGTTTACACGACCTTACCCGGACCGCATGGACAGTTTCTTGTCTTCCGAATCCAGCGCCCGATCGTCCTCTCTTCTCCGTTATCCTCGCGGCACTCCTGATGGTTCCCAGTCAGGACCGTAGATCACTCGAGAGAGGTCTGTTCGGAACCAGTGAAGTTCGGATGATCGGCTGTCAGACGAGGGTCTATCGGACAGACGCGTTCCCGATCGTTGCAGTCGTTCACTCTGTCGTCAGGACCTCTCCCACTGGATCCACGAGTCGCTGATGGGCCCCACGCTTGGGACGCCAATTGTAAAGGGTGACACTACCAACCAGAATATAAGATCCTTAAGTATTGCCCGGCGGTGTCGCCTCTTGAACCCACAAGGTATTTAACTAATGAAGAGGCAGGCGCTGGAGACTGGAAGGCAGGAAACAGGGTTTTATTCTCTCCGGAGGAGAACACAGCAAAACAGACAGCGGGTATCGTTCTGGGGTGCTCTACCCGCATCTCTGAGGCCTGGCCTCTTATACACAAGTTAATCACTTTATTGCATGAAACACATCCTCGTTAATACTTTGATGTACGAAAAGACATCCTCGGCATCTCCCCTTCAGGTCCGTTCCCACACATAGTTACAGTTGAAGTCCCCACCCCGGTCACAACAGGTGGTGATCATCGCGCAGTTGGATATTCCGCCGATTCACGGAATGCGTGGGGTTCGATCGGATCTCATGGGGTGGGGGCTTTGATCAACTCGGGGATCCTTTGATGAGGGAAGCTTCCTACTGTACTGGGGGTAATAAACAGTATCCGCAGAGCCAGATGGCGGCCTGGGAACGGGGAAGACAAATGGGCACACAGGAAAAAGGGTTTGCATCAAAAGGACCTGGGACCATGAAAGGAATGAAGGGAGGTGTCGTGCTGGGAACAGGATGGGATTCCGAGGCAGAGCTGCGCTGGAGAGGGGTTTATGACCCGAGACATGTGAGGGCGAGGGGGTTGTCAGCATGCGGGGGATGCCCGTGAGGCTAGGGGAGGGAGAGAGACGCGCTGGTTATCAGAAAAGGGCAGGGAAGTCATGGTGTTCAAAATGGCGGCTGTTTACGTGTACGAAAAGGGTTCGAGAAGAGCAAGAGGGCGCCGATAATGTTGACGGTTTCAGCCTAACTTTCAACACGCTGCCTCTGCCTCTTCCAGGTCGCCTCTGCTGGAATTGCGATCTCTGTTGACTCTGGCCTTGATTTTGCGAGGACCAATTCGTCTGTTGGCCCCTCTGCTGAAAAGATCTCTTGTCATAGGGACGAAAATTCCCTCGACGCTTAAACTCTTTTTTCTTTTCAAGACCAACGGCCTTAAGAGTGTCCAATTCCACTTTCATCTTAGACATCTCGTCGTCGGCGTGAGACCCAAACAGAGTCGAACCATTAAACGGTAGATTTACCATCTTACCAAAGTAACTATTTGTCAAAAACTGTCAAGAAAAAACCAACTTCTGACAGAAAATACTACAAATGAGCAGAGCTCAAGTTCCAGGTTCCTCACAGAACAAGCCGGAAAAAAGAACTGACCTAACTGTCACCTGTGGTGCATGATGGGAACAGAGTTCTCCTAGAGGCCTTAAAGGCAAAGTGTGCAGATTCTCTGGGGCCTTAAAGGCAGGGTGCCAGTCTGATTTTCTGTACACAGACAAATTTTCATATGCAGCCTTTTAGGCTAATAACTGTTTACAACAGGTTCTTTGATGAAAATAAAAGTTTTTCATGGTTATGAAATGCATTTTGGGCTCATGCCTGTTTATTGCATTATATACAGCAAATTTTCATGCTTCAGAACGTGTGTAATATTGGCTTTATTAGCCTATGTATATATGTTAGGCTGCATATTATGGTTATTATACATTTATATGTGTATAATTAGTTTAGTACTATGTACTTTTTGATATTTTTACACATATATATGTATATTGTTATGTGTTCCGGGTTCCCGCTCATGGGCGGAGATAATTCAGTGCTTATGACTATTAATGAGTATCCCCTGGAAGAGAATTGCACTATGTCGACCGCAATGCCTCCACACTTGGGGCATTTTGTTTTATCATCGGGGGCTTGATCGCCCCTTTTTCTCCGCCAGCTTGCTATCTTCTATGGGGTGTAATATGGCATACACAGTGTCCTAAAATATTTGAGCTTTAAATTAACTGAGACTACAGCTTTTGTTAGCGTCGTGAATGTATTGTTAATTAGTGTGGCAGGGCTATCTGTCTCCAAGGTACAGCTCCACTTAAGCACGACCTGGAGACAAGGGTCTATTCTGAGTTGTGATAAATATAGGTAAGCAATCCGTATTGAGTATTTACGGGGCGTTTCATGAATAGATGTCCGTATCTCAAATGCAGAGATGGTTACGAGCCTTTGTGATCTCAAGAAGAAGTCTCTAATCTGTAAATACTTGTAACAAAATTGTTGAGGAAGAGAAAATGTATTCTGGAGACTTTAAAAGGTCTTGAAACCATTAATGTTGTATAAGTGACCAAGTCTCTCCACACCGTACATAGCCCAACTTTACAGTAACAGTGTCTCTAATGGTCTTGAAGCTGACTCGCTTGTAGTAGTTCGGATAACATGCAATGCTCCAGGAATAAGACGCAGATCAAAATTAAATCTGATAAACAAGCATTTACAATGCAATGGTCTCTGCATTATTAAAGGTAGAGCTATTGGCATTGCTCATGACTTTTTTTTTTTTAAATCATAAATAAATGGCAGTGTCATTTACATTGCCAATAGCTTAATCGTTAAATAAATGGCATTGTCATTTACAATGCCAATAGCTTAATCGCTTGCAAATGCATGACCTATTGCATTTACACCCACAGAGCCAAACAAAACACACAAAGCCACCCACACACACATACAGAGCCACCCACACAGAGCCACCCACAGAGTCATTCACATAGAGCCACCCACACACACAGAGCCACCTACACAGTCACCCTCACACAGACAGAGCCACCCACACATAGAGCCACCTACAAAAAAAGCTATCCACACAGAGCCACACACACAGAGCTACACACACACACACAGAGCCACCCACACAGAGCCACCCCCCACACACACACAGAGCCACCCCCCACACACACACAGAGCCACCCCCCCACACAGAGCCACCCCCCACACACAGAGCCACCCCCACACACAGAGCCACCCCCACACACAGAGCCACCCCCACACACAGAGCCACCCCCACACACAGAGCCACCCCCACCCCCACACACAGAGCCACCCCCCCACACACACACAGAGCCACCCCCACACACACACACAGAGCCACCCCCACACACACACACACACACACACAGAGCCACACACACAGAGCCACCCACACAGAGCCACCCACAGAGCCACCCACACAGAGCCACCCACACAGAGCCACCCACACAGAGCCACCCACACAGAGCCACCCACACAGAGCCACCCACACAGAGCCACCCACAGAGTCATTCACATAGAGCCACCCACACACACAGAGCCACCTTCACAGTCACCCTCACACAGACAGAGCCACCCACACATAGAGCCACCTACAAAAAAAGCTATCCACACAGAGCCACACACACACACACACACACACACACACACACACACACACACAGAGCCACCCCCACAGACAAAGAGCCACCCCCCCACACACATAGAGCCACCCCCCCCACAGACAAAGAGCCACCCCCCCCACAGACAAAGAGCCACCCCCCCACAGACAAAGAGCCACCCCCCCCACACAGAGCCACCCCCCCCCACACAGAGCCACCCCCACACACAGAGCCACCCCCACACACAGAGCCACCCCCACACACAGAGCCACCCCCACACACAGAGCCACCCCCACACACAGAGCCACCCCCACACACAGAGCCACCCCCACACACAGAGCCAACCCCACACACAGAGCCACCCCCACACACAGAGCCAACCCCACACACAGAGCCAACCCCACACACAGAGCCACCCCCACACACAGAGCCACCCCCACACACAGAGCCACCCCCACACACAGAGCCACCCCCACACACAGAGCCACCCCCACACACAGAGCCACCCCCACACACAGAGCCACCCCCACACACAGAGCCACCCCCACACACAGAGCCACCCCCACACACAGAGCCACCCCCACACACAGAGCCACCCCCACACACAGAGCCACCCCCACACACAGAGCCACCCCCACACACAGAGCCACCCCCACACACAGAGCCACCCCCACACACAGAGCCACCCCCACACACAGAGCCACCCCCACACACAGAGCCACCCCCACACACAGAGCCACCCCCACACACAGAGCCACCCCCACACACAGAGCCACCCCCACACACAGAGCCACCCCCACACAGAGCCACCCCCACACAGAGCCACCCCCACACACAGAGCCACCCCCCCCCCCCACACACACACAGAGCCACCCACACACACACACACAGAGCCACACACACAGAGCCACCCACACAGAGCCTCACCTATAACGGATTCTGCTTCTTGGAAAGCGGGGAAGAGGCGACCCTTTGATACAGACTCCAGCAGTTGGTGTCCGTAAGGGGCAGATCCCACATTCCTTTTCATGCACTCACATTTTTAACTGCTCCTAAATGTCTGTGGAGGGCATGCCTGGTGGAGGGATGTAGAGGGAAAATGTTGCCTTCCTGGTGGCATTGGCCCCTTTCTGAAATGGATTCCTAGTGGTTCCCAGACACTTAACAGCTGCTGACCTATTCACATGTCTACAGTCTGCAAATATGCACTCCCTCCTTGCTGAGACAGAAACTGCAACATTTGGGGACAGACACTGTTGCTGAGGGACTGGTGCCAGCGTAGGGAGACCGGCAGACTCTTTCTGGTGTAAGGACGGACATGGTGTTGGGGCAGACCTCAGTGGTGAGGATGGGCACTGGTGCTGCGAGGCATACACAAGTGTAGGTGACGACGGATGTATGGGAGGGACATGTATGGGGATAGACACTGGAATGAGGGACAGATACTGGGGGAGGGGTGGACACTAAGCGACAAACACTGGTGAAGTGGAACAGACACTGGCGACAGGAGCCAGACACAAGTGTAGGTGGCGACGGATGTATGGGGAGGGACATGTATGGGGATAGTACTGGTATGAGGGACAGATACTGGTGTTCTGGCAGATATTGGGGGGAGCGGTAGACACTAAGCAGCAGACACTGGTGAAGGGGAACAGACACAAACAGACACTTGTGTAGGTGACGACAGATGTACAGGGAGGGATATTTATGGGGATAGAGACTGGTATGAGGGAAAGAGAACTGGTGTTAGGGCAGATATTGGGGAGGGGTGGACACTAAGCGACAGACGCTGGTGAAGGGGAGCAGACGCTGGTGAAGGGGAACAGACGCTGGTGAAGGGGAACAGACGCTGGTGAAGGGGAACAGACGCTGGTGAAGGGGAACAGACGCTGGTGAAGGGGAACAGACGCTGGTGAAGGGGAACAGACGCTGGTGAAGGGGAACAGACGCTGGTGAAGGGGAACAGACAGTGCTGCTGAGGGACTGGTACTAGTGTATGGGAACAGGCAGACACCTGTGAGGACAGACACTGGTGTTGGGGCAGACATCAGCAGTGAGGGTGGACACTGGTGGCGGGAGACAGAAATGAGTGTAGGTGGCAACAGATGTCCGGGGAGGGACATGCATAGGGATAGACACTGGTATGAGGGACAGATATTGGGGCAGGGGTGGACACTAAGCAACAAACGCTGGTGAGGGGGAACAGACTGGTGAATGGGGTCCTGTACTGTTTAAGAAAGAGAGAAAGAGATGAGCTGTGGGACAGGTGTGGGAGCGAGTGAGATAAGGGAGATGAGACAGGCGACAGGGCTCCCTGGCATACTGAGGGGGTGGGAGACCGTGAGGAGGCGACAGAGTGAGACATGAAGAGGGGAGGGTGCTCGGTAGAGAGAAGGGAAAGGAGATTGAAGAGAAACGAGGGAAGGCAAGGAAAGAGTGGAAAGACAGAGGAGGGAGAAAGAGCGAGAGAGACAGACAGAAAAAGAAATAAAGAGTCAGCCATACGGATTCAACATGACTTAATGTTTTGTCAGCATCTCGCCCACTGGAAAGCAGCCTCACTTCAGCCTTCTTTAAAACTGCAAAAAGCTAGAAGTGGTTTTCAGAGGCTGGAATGTGGGGGACTCTCTTTTTCAATGGAGTGACGCACACTAGATGAAGTCTCACCCCGGGCCCGATCCAGCCCATGTGAGGGCCAGGGTACAACGTGCAGGCTTTCATGAAACATCTACTTTTACTACAAGTTGGCAGTTAAAGTTCGTATAAACTTAACAGGGACACTGGACACCTCGATCTATTCTCTCAAGGCACAGGATCCATTACAATGTGACCTCAAGCCCCCTAACCAGGAAGACAGGCCGCCTGGAAGGCGACTTTTAAGATAGCTCAGTGGGATAATGCATGTACAGCGGATAGCTGTCTGTAACCTTAATGTCAGGTTTTCGAATTCTGGTGGGGCCACGCAGACTTTCATGCATATAAGGTCGATTAAATGACTATGTCCAATACAGCCATCTTAACCAAGTACCGACATACAATTCGGTTTATATAATGTGCTATGTATTGCCGGGGGCCTTCCTGGCTGCTTCCCTTGCACGGGGCTCTGAGCCGCTGTGGAGGGGTGACTCTTTGCTATTCTGGGGGGCACGTCGTCCTCAGTTGGTCCCTTAGGCAGAGGGCCAGGTGCCCCTCTGTGACGGATGCCCAGGTAGCAGTACAGTGCGTGGGCTGGGCAGTCTCTCGACCTCCGAGCGGTAGACTTTCTTTGGTGGAGCTGAAGGCCTCAGCGGCGTGTGAGGACCGAGAGACCCTGAGGGAAATGTGCCCTCTGCTGCAGGCCCTTGTTAGCTGATGCGCTTCCTGCTTCCCCGAGGACCACAGCACGAGCCTCTGACTGACGCAGGACCCTAGAGATGCCAAGGTTCTGCCAGACGCTCTCGCACTTTAGTAGGTGATTTTCGCAACGGGGCTGCCTGCTGTGCGCTACAGGTTCTCTCCAGGGGTCTGTGCGAAGTTCTCCGGAGGTGGTGTTCTGTGTTGCGGTTTTCCGGGGAGGGTCTCCTCTCTGTGCTTTAAGTTCCCTTGGTGTGTTTGCTTTCTATGCCTCCTGCTCCCTAGAGGTACCTGTTCCAGGCAGTGCAAGGTCTCTCCACGTCCAGCAAGACCTCCGGACGGATGCTTTCCACTTGCCTGCTCGCTCTGTGCTACTCTGTGGGTGGAGTGTTTGTGCGGCTGGCTGCTTCAGCATGCCTGCTCCCCATGCGGCAGAGCCCCACTGTGCCTGCTCCTTGTACGGCAGCGTTTTCCAGACGTGCCTCTCCTCGTGAGGCAGGTTCCCCCAGACGTGCCTCCTCGCTCTGTGCTGCCCTCTGTGGAGTGATGCTTTGTGCTGCTGGCTCCTCATGCAGCACGGTCCTCAGACATAATTCCTCCTAGTGCGTCAGGGTCCCACACGTGCCTGCTCGCTCTGTGCTACCCTCTCTGTGGAGTGGCGTGTTCTGCTGCTGACTCGTTCGGTGTGCCTGCTCCTCGTGTGGCAGGGTTCCTTCACGTTCCCGCTCCTCGTGTGGCAGGGTCCCCAGGCGTGCCTACTTTTCTGTGCAGAGGTGCGTTGTTCTCCTGGCTCCTTCAGTGTGCCTGCTCCTCTTGTGGCAGGGTCCCTCGGCGTGCCTGCTTCTCTGTGCAGAGGTGCGTTGTTCTCCTGGCTCCTTCAGTGTGCCTGCTCCTCTTGTGGCAGGGTCCCTCGACGTGCCTGCTCCTCTTGTGGCAGGGTCCCTCGGCGTGCCTGCTCCTCGTGTGGCAGGCGTGCCTGCTTCTCTGTGCAGAGGTACGTTGTTCTCCTGGCTCCTTCAGCGTAGCGTGCCTGCCCCTCGTGTCAAACTATTCCGTTCTGTGCCTTTCGTCAGCGTGCCTGCTTCAGGTCCACCCGAAGGGTTTTCCCTGATGTGGGGTTCAGTTAAGTGCCTTTATCCGTACTCCCTCAAGTGTTACCCCTGAGTTCCAGCGCACAGAGACGTCGAGTCCTGCCGGAGATCCTGCTTTTGCACTCCTACCCGCAGGACTGCCATCCTCTGCTAAACCACTCCTGCCCCCCACGCAGTCCTCCTCCCCCGGGGGCGGCCGCCTGCACAGAGACTAGTCCGTGAGGGAGTGAAACCTGTGTGTCACTCACTGCAAGGGTCAGAGCAGTCAAAGGTTCACCGGTGTCATAGAAAAAATATATATCCAGCTCAGGGAGGGAGGCGAATTGTGCTGCTTGACTCCAGAACACCTAGCTGGGGTGGGGGAGGGGGCACAGAGCTCCGGGACCTCTAGGCGTGGTGTAACCCCTCCGTGTGTTAGAGGTGGCTATCCGCCTCGGCTCTGGTGGCCTGCACACGGGGAAGTGGGAGCCAGGGCGGCAAATCACTGTCAGCGGGCGGGAAGGCGAACAGATTGCATGTGCCATGACTTTCCCGTGCCAGCTTGTGCCGGCAGGGGTGTGATTCGGAAACTGTCATTATGAGTCACTTGAGCCCGGGAACCCATTAGGGTAAATAGCAGCCATAAATTCCCCTCCTCTGCTCAGTGCCTGCGAGGTTTGGAAGATTTAGAGAGAGGAGCACGGCAGAGGGTTGCGGCGGGAAGGCTACGGGGTAAAGATGGGACGGAGGGTGCAGACTTATTTCGGGGAAAGAGGCAGTCAGTAACTCTCCTTTTGCTTCAGCGTGGTACCGGAAATGGAGATGTTTCAAGTACATTTTCATGAATGACGAGATTACATCACAGGAGGGATGCCACAGGGGTTTAGACATCAATGACTAGGCAGGGCATGGCGTCATTAACATTATATAAATAAGCAAGCAATATATTTAAAACAAGACCGAACCTCGGAGCTGTTCCTCACAAAAAAAAAAATGGCGGCCGCAAGCTTCTGAAATTTTCGGATTCGGGGGCGTGTTTAGGCGTTCTGAGTGACGGGTGACGTCACAGGGCGAAAGAACGCCAAAAACACGCCCCCGAATCCGAAAGAGACGGGGCTTGTTTGGAGTGACTCCCTTCTCCTCCAATGGCTGGCCTCCGTTTAGGAAGCCAGCCAATGGAGGAGAGGTGGAGTACAGAGGCGGGTTCAAGCCCCGTACTCAAAATCATTAAATCTTCGACCGGAAGCTGGCAAGCCAGCATTTCCGGTCCTCGATCTAAAAAGGATCTGGATGAAATACACAAAACGATTGAAAATCTTGAAACTCAGATAGTCTTTAAAAAAAGAAGAAGTAACCAATATAGGAAATATATGGAAATAAAACTGGACAAATATGAAAAAGAAATAGAAGAAAGGAAAAAAAGTTCAGACGAGATAAAAAAAGGACTACGAAACAGGTACTATATTTACCTTCGCCAAAAGATTTACTATCCTAAAGAGACAACTAACGGAAGGACAGATCAGAGGGAATGAATCCAACACAACAGTAAGCATATTTGATGCAAAATTGAGAGAAGGGGAGAATGTAACAACTACCACCAAAAAACGTCTTTTTTAGAGGAAATGAGACTTTTATATATAGACCAAAGACCTGGGAACACAAGAGGAAAGGGGAGAGGACAAGCACAAAAATGAGGACGTGGAAAAACAACCAAATGTTCAAACGAAGAAAAACAAGGAGAAGCCTTAGGAAACACAAATCAATATCTTTTATGCAGCAAAGAGAGGAAATAGGTAATACACAGAAACCAGGAACGATGAATAATTTAGTTATCAATTTATCAAAACACTCCTTAACGAAGGATCAACATAAAGTCCCCAACAAGGGCTCGACTTTTTGTCCCGAGAAACATGATTTTGTGGAAATAAAGATAGACACATACAAATTTATTCGAAAATTGAAACTGGCCAAATTGTTTACTAAAAACTAAATTGCACCCATCGCAAATACCGAGGAAGTAATCCAAACAGCAAGCATATCGATAGCCGGGGCGTCTGATATCAAAACAACCCATGACCTAGCTCACAACGTAGAGGATTAGATATTCTAAGGGAACTATATCTAGACACTAATTGTAAGCAAAAAACACCATACAAACCGAAGTCTAAATTTTGTCCATTCTTGACCGCTGAAAATAAGACTGACCTATACTACGAACTGGTAACAACAGATTTGAAATATCTTCAAAATAAAACACATACAAAACGAGTAGAGAATCTAACCAAAGCTGAAAGAATTGCACCACAAGAATAAATAAATAATCAGGACATTGAAATTAAACCAGCAGACAAAGGTGGTAACATTTTACTGATGAACAAAACAGTAGAAGAAAGGAGGCAATAAGACAACTAAATGTACAAGAAAATGATAACAAATTGAAGCGAGATACCACCAATGAACTAACATTAGATTTGCACATTAAAATTGATGGTTCGAAAAAGGTCCATTAAACAACGAGGAGGTGAAATTCCTGAAGGACATGCTATAATTTGTTTAATCTGCTTTACAGCATCACATACTGATTGGTAACTTCCTTTGGCTCAGTATATTATGGCCATCAACCCCTTTGTATTTAAGGCATTTTTACACCCTCTAATAAGCTAAAGAAGATACATATATTATTTTATTGTGCATTGTTTAACTAATTGACCCATGATGGTTCTAAGTAGTAAACATATCACTTATTTACATAGCACTACCGATATCGGCTGATCTTTTCTGTTTTCCTTCAGGCTAGTGAGTATTCCTAAACATTATATACATGGCATCTTGCATTTAGCCATTACATCTAGGGCACCTCAATGTTTTATACAGAATAGTGCACTCCATCATGGCGACGATCATGTTTTCGCCTTGAGTGTTTACGTGACAGCCCCCTTTCTTTGTCTTTTTCCTGAATACAGCACTTCATTGCCGTCGGGGTTTAGCGCGAACCTTTCATCAACAAAGTTTAAATAGCCAGAGCGGCCGGCACGCATTGAACGTCACTACAGCGCTGCTGTAGCCTGGATTATTAGGATTCCGACCGTTATGATGTCCCCAACGAGCGATCCGATCCCACATCGTCCTAGTAAACATTAATATTGCAGGTAAGAATCACTTTGCCCTAATTTCGTCCTCCTTTTCTGATAGCGTTGCTAGCTCAGCCATCGCAGTAAGTTTAATACATAACATCGAGCAAACTTTTTGTCTCTGCAGTCTAAACCAATTTGAGTCTACTATTTTTCAACGCCATCTTCGAAAAAAAAGGTTCAAGTCATGCAAGTTCTGCCTTTGTCATCTTTCCTCTCTTTCATTATAATGCATTACTCGGTTCCATACCAGCAATCTGTTTAGTGTGGTTTCACTCTGCCTCTAGCCGCACGGTGAATCCCTGCGGATTGTCCAGGCACACATACGCCAACAGAGAATTAGAGCTTTTAATTACTGGCAAGAACCAGCCAAAAGCGTTCTATTTATTTTTTAATATACTTAGAGCACCCTTTATCGAGTCATAAGTCTGTGATGAGCAAAATATAAACCTTTAATTAAATCCTACCCATTATGTGTAGTTAGACTGCCCACACCCATACCTTTGATATCTTGCTTTAAGCTGCCCCCTTTCAACATATATACTGTTTTTTCCTTTTAATATTGCATATGTCAGCTAAGCAGGCCTCACGTTGTGGCGGTCTTCTTAAGATCTGTTCAGCTATTGAAAGCACTACCTATAGACAAGGTAGGATACATTCCCTTGTTCTAATTAATGGATAATCTGGCAAATACAAATCTCTTTTCTTGCCACTTAATGTCTAATTACATCCTCTTCCTTTTGTAGTTTAGACTTACCACTTTACAGTCTGATGGACAAAAGCCGTTAGTGACACGAAAACCATGCCACTGCAATTTAGACATTTCCTTTTGGATCAAAGGACCCTCATCTATAGAGGTCTCATTTCAAACGCCGCACTATCCATCACTGATCGGTAATGCGCTTCACATAAGTGATGGCCTCTGTTGGAACTGGGGTCACCAGCTCCCCGAGGGTAGCATGGCACGAGCGGGTAGGCATCCGAAAGCTTATGTGTAAAGCGACCATACAGCACACGCAACCACTGAGACTGTAAAAATGGGCACGCAATGAGTGACGTCACTCCAGTTAGTTTGTATAAAAATTAGATAACTTTTATATAGAGCAGAGTCAGGGTAATCAAGAATTGCAATATTGTTAGCTTTTTAGCTTTCCTTTAAAATACATGTGTTACAACACTTGGCAATAAATACTAGATGAATAAATATTAAATATGAGATAAATATTAAATATTAGATAATTCAAATGTAGATAACCACAGGCCTGACCGTAGCCTTGCTTCTTGTCAGCACCTGTAAGGAATACATCACAAAAGGCAACTAAATGACATTACATCATATTAGATCTGTAGGCATTTTACCCACTTCTCACCAAGCAAGGGTGAGCGTTTTACAGCAGAAAACATGTAAATAAATAACTGTAGGCTTCCCGTAAATGCGGCACTAAGTTGGAGAAAAACATTCATTAGTAATAAACAACCCCTTGTGCAGGATTGACCATCTCCTTAAGCATTCTAAAACAAGGCACCCAGCAAGGATGAGCATCTCATTATGCTAGTAACCACTTTTCTGAGCAGGAGTAAACATTTACCAACAGGTAAACCTTTCATAAGGCCTAGGCTGAACAGGACAGTAGGCGGAATATGGATAATCCCTGGGTTTGGGTCTAGCACTCGCTATCACTCTTCATCAGGGAACGGTAGGCTTTCCATTACAGCCCCTAAACAGGGGGTTACCCTATTAGGAATTGAGGCCTATAAACTATGGGCCTTGGGACCTCTAAAACAGCCCAATGCTAGGGAAAACATTTCCTTAAACTAGAGTAGCCTCTCTTCAGCTAGAAATAAACAGTTCTTTAGGCAGAAGTTAGGACATTTCATCAAGTAAGTATCCCCTAAAAAGGCACAACATTTTATGAGAGAATAAACACTGCATTTCTCAGCCATAAACCTGCATTAGGCACTAAATAACGATGCCTCAGGCACAGGTGAGCACCTCCGTGGGCTTTCAACAGATAAGTAACTTGAATAAACATTTCCATTTCAGTTGTTGAACAAACATTCCAACAGGTAAGTACCCCATAAAAAGGCACAACATTTCATTAGTCATAGAGTAACCAGGTAGTTAATTATCCATTTCCCTATGGAGGAATAACCATTCCATTACCCAGCACTAAGTATTTCAATAAGCCCCAATAAGCCCTATATTAGGCTGAAAATGAACCTTTCATTAACCCCAACATTGACCAGGCATGAGGCTATCGCGGCTGGCATTCAATTATACCCCAGCAGGGGTTAACTTCTCATCAATGGAGGCCCCCAGAGTTGTCTTTCGGGGCTCTGGCCCAGTTTCAGTACTTGAAGGGGCCAATGGGGCACAATTACAACTTTCCCCCGGGGAGGGGCGAGCCTGGGGCCTTCTTCGGCCTTCCGCTCTCCTCCCTGGGGTTTTTTATAAATAATTAGGGCCAACGGGGCCCATCAATAGTTTCTACCGGGGAGGGGCGAACTCGGGGCCTTCCGCCATCCTCCCCGGGGTTTTACCTTGTGGTCTTCACTCCACAAGGAGCCCTTGCGGTGTTTCTGGTGTCGGACGGGGAGAGCTCCGGCCCTCTAGTAGGCCTCCCCGTCCTTGGATCGAGGCCCGGCAGATTGGGGATAGCCCGGGGCCTCCGTTGCAGCAGTGGAGGCCCCGATCCGCCGTGGAACAGTCTTCGCTGCAAGGAAGTCCTGGCCGCCAATCACAGCGTGGCCGGCAAAGGGGCTTGACACTTGCAGCCAATGGCTGCGCGGCAGTGGGCGGGGTGTGGCCGATGACGCGGCGCACCCCCGTCACGTGAGGTGGGAGGCGGCTTCACCGGGCCTAGCGCGGCCCTTACTGAAGTAGCTGCGGCCCCCTCCTGGTACCGGGGGTCGCCGAGGGGGGCACAGAGGACAGCGCTGGCCTTCGGGTAATTGCGGCGGCCTCCCCAAGGCTCCGGGGACCGCTGCGAGGACAGCACACAATCGGGCCAGGCGCGGCCCACCACAACACGGCGGCGGCCCTCTCCTGGCACCGGGGGCCGCCTGGGGCAATTACCGAGCTTCACACAACACCACAGGTGAGCGCTTGAGAGGAAATTGCGGCGCTTGCTGGCACAGCGCTTTACGAAGCTCCACAGTCTCGGGCGCCACAGCGCTTCAGGCGTGGGGGGAGCAAAACAGTACAGGACACAGTAGCTCGTGGCACCAGTGCCTGGGGCAGTTATAGCGCTTGTAAGGCAACTTCTTTAATAGCGCTTCCGGTCCTCCACGACAGGGCACAAAGCAGAGCAGCACTCGGTGATTCTAGCGCTTGGGCAGTTTCAGCAATAGCGCTTCACAGGTAGCTTATTTAAATTGGAGGCAGGTCACAGTTCAAACAGGACAGGCCACACGACAGTGGCAAACCAGCAAAAGGGGTCCCAGGTGGCGTCAGGGAGCGGGGGGAGCGACACAGCGCCAATACCTGGTTGTCTTCTCAAAAGTCCTGTGGTGACTTGGTTTCTTCTCGGCGCTTTGTTTCTTGCGCCCTTGTAAATAGCAGTCTCTGGGTTCCTTGAAGGGGGTGTGTGTGAGTTGATGGCTGGTATCAAATCTCCTCAGCCGGTCTCCTCAAGTGGCCCCTGGGTTCTCCTCCCGCCGGGCCAGATCAGGGGGGCAAGTTCAGGATCCCTCAACACTTGGTAGGCAGCACCTAGGCCCTGTCTCTCCCAGTGTCATAGGTCCCTGTCTAGGCCCCACTGCCTAAAACTCCTGCGAAGGTTCTTCCCCAGGTCCGTGCTCCCTCAATCTGACAGGAAAGTTTCCCTCCCTTTCCTTATATAGTGCCAGTTGACAGTGGCAGTTGGTGCCACCTCACCTGTTCCAGAAGGTTCCAGGAGGTCCTAGGAGGTTCCACCATTATGGCTATGGACAGGCTGGCAGGCTAGTATGGATACATTGTTTGAGGGTTCTAGCCAGCTCCTGACTACTAGAATGCGCCCACAAAGACCGCGCTGCAGTAGCAGGGGTCAGTGGCAGCCATGTTAGGGGAAGTGGGCACCTGCACCTTAACATTACTTTAACATTACTTTAACATTACGCAGGGCATCTCCACTACACAAGGCCTATTCACTTTCGTTACAATGGGGGACATCCTAAACTAAGGAAGTAAAAAGCGAAAAATTTCTGGGAAAAGGGCCAAGTCCTACAGCCTCCCAACCTCACTTAAAACCATTATATACACAGTGTACTTTAGGTTACACCCTGACTCCATCTTGTTGTTATCCTCATATAGAACCAGTCATCCAATCTGAGGCCTCATATCTCTCGCAGTGATTTACCCCATAAATTTGAATAAGGTACCCATCTTTTTAATCCTTTTTGAGACATTCTCTCTTAACATAGTCATTGGATAAATAGCAGTCATTATCTTCATTTATCTCGTATGGTATATGGTTGTCACCAAGGGTATTTTGGCTTCTTCTTTTCCATTCTATCTTCAGCACACTATTGCCTCAATTAATCCTTCACTCTTTGGTATCGTTGGCAATGTTGGTCTTATCTTATTCTTTTGTGTTGGATATTTAGCAGATGTGGCACACAGTTAATGTTTAATCATTCGTCATGTTTTTTAAAGTTATAATTGGCTTGCAATTAGAGTTTTAATTCCTCAGCCGTTTTGGGTCTGAGTTTTATCTTCTGCATGCCACATGGTAGCTAATATTGTAATAGGACCGTTAATTTCTCATTAATATTGATTTATGTCTTGAACATTCACCCTCTTTCCCTAGGTCTCAGTTTTTTGCACATGGCTTCCTGATGAAGGCACACAGCCGAAACGCACGTAGGACATTGATTTACTAGAGCCATGCCAGAAATGACGGTCCTCTGAAATGTAGTAAAATTATTATTTCTGTCTGTATGTTGTTGAGATCTATAATGTGTGGTCAATAATCTCTCATATATCCATAATAGAGATTGCATCTACTACACATGGTATCCAATCAATATAAGAAATGTTGTATTTTGAATGTTTAAACTCAGTGTAAATATACACACAATTGATGATATGTTCTAAATTTGTTTACGTATTTCAGTCAACCTTTTAATATATATTTTTTCTTATTTAAAAAAAAAAAAATTAAAAAAATTATACCACACTATAGCGGTTGCATGCATTTGTCTTGGACATTGTTTAGGTCCATATTTATTTTCATTGCTCCTGAAAGGAATATGCTACTTATCAGTATTCAGCTGTTCTTGGCATGTAGGGCTGCTGACATTCATATCTGTGCATAGATCGCCGCCTAGTGTTGGGTCCGGATGATTGCACTTTGTTGTCCTGGAAGAGTCTTCCAAGTATCACGAGATAGGCGACTCCTCCCCTGGACTACAGTGCGCATGGGCATCTTCTCCATCCTCCGATTGTTTTTCGCCATTGTGGCAAAGATGGAGTATAGAAAAGTAAGAGATGTCCATGTAAATATATGTAGAAAAAGTTCTGCAGCTGTGACAGGCACCGGGGAGGAGGGTGGGCGATATGAATGTCAGCAGCCCTACATGCCAAGAACAGATGCATACTGGTAAGAAGCATATTCCGTTCGAAGCACGTGGGCTGCTGAATTCATATCTGTGCATAGACTGTATAGCAGTATCTCCTCTAGCGGTGGTCACCTGTAGCAGTTGCAGCAGTTTGAAAAAGAGTTTTAAGGACAGCCTGGCCTACAGCAGCTTGCTGCTTTGCTTGTACATCTACACAGTAGTGTTTAGTGAAAGTGTGTATGGTAGACCATGTAGCTGCCTTACATATTTCTTCTAGGGGAATGTTTCCTAGGAAAGCCATGGATGCCCCCAATTTAGGCGTTGAGTGTGCTTTTGGGGGAACTGTCAGAGTGCGTTTAGCTTTGTGGTAGCATATCTGAATGCATTTGACTATCCATCTGGCTATTCCTGAAATTGATATGGGATTCCCTTTATGTTGTGGAGCAAATGCAACAAATAGTTGCTTTGTTTTTCTGAAGGATTTGGTTCGGTCAAAGTAATATAGCAGAGCTCTTTTTACATCTAGCGTGTGTAGAGCTCTCTCAGCCACTGATTGCGGGTTTTGGAAGAAAACTGGCAATTATATGGACTGATTGATATGAAAAGTGGATATAACTCTTGGCATAAACTTGGGGTTAGTACGAAGCACTACCTTATTGTTATGTATTTGCATGAAAGGTTCTTGAATGGTTAATGCTTGTAGCTCACTCACTCTCCTGAGGGAGTTAATGGCAACCAAAGATGCCACCTTCCAAGTTAGACATTATATTTCACATGAATGTAGTGGTTCAAATGGAGGTCCCATGAGTCTGTTAAGTACTATATTTAAGTTCCAGACTGGTGAAGGTGGGTGCCTTGGAGGGATTATTCTTTTAAGTCCTTCCATAAAAGCTTTGATCGGGGGTACTATAAACAAACAAAGACATGTGTTGTCTGTTTTGGAGGTAAGCTGCAATTGCAGCCAGATGTAGTCTTATGGAAGAGTAAGCCAAATTGCATCTTTGAGGATGCAACAGGTAACAGATAATGTTTTGGATGGAAGCATCTAATGGGTTGATTTGGTTATTTTTGCAATAAATTAAAAATCTCTTCCATTTAGCTGCATAGCATGCTCTAGTAGTTGGACGTCTCGCCTCCTTGATAATGTTCATGCAATCAGGGGGCAAATTAAGGTACCCGAACTCTAAGACTTCAGGAGCCAGATCGCTAGGTTCATCTGATTGGGATCTGGGTGCCTGATTTCTCCATGGTTCTGTGTTAAAAGATGTGGCGAGAGGCGCAGTCTTTGGTGGGGGAACCACCGAGAGTTCTAGGAAAGTTGTGTACCATGGTTGTCTTGCCCATGTGGGAGTAACCAGGATCATTGTGAGTGACTGTTGGCGCAGTTTGCGTGCTACCAGCGGAATCAGTGGGGCTGGTGGAAAAGCGTACGCAAATCTGCCTGACCAGTTCATCCATATCGCATTGCCCTGTGACAACGGATGTGGGAACTTGGCGGCAAAGTACTGGCATTTTGAGCTTTCTTTTGTGGCAAACAGGTCTATCTCCGGCTGCCCCCATTTTTTGAAGAATGGTTGGAGAACTTGAGGGTGAATCTCCCATTCGTGTAGCTGCTGGCTGTGTCTGCTCAACAGATCTGCTACCTGATTGTCTTTCCCCGGCAGGTGTTCTGCTAGGAGAAAGATGCCCTTTAGAATTGCCCACCTCCATATGCTCTGTGCTAGGTGAGATAACTGTGGAGAGTGTGTCCCTCCCTGCTTCTGTATGTAATATATGGCAGTCATGTTGTCCGTCCGGATCAGCACAGTCTTATTCTACAAGTACTTCTGAAAAGCTTTGAGTGCTAGAAATACTGCTAGCAACTCTAGGTGGTTGATGTGCAGTGTTTTCTGTTTCATCGTCCATAGCCCTTGAACTGTGAATTGAAGTAGGTGGGCTCCCCAACCTGTGAGTGATGCGTCTGCTGTTAGTACTACTTGTGGAACCGGCTCTTGGAACAGTCGCCCCTTGGAAAGGTTTTGTGGGTTCCACCACTGCAGAGAGTGGTAAGCATGACTGTCCACCAACACTAGGTCTTTTAATTGCCCTTGAGCTTGGTTCCACTGCTTTGCTAGGCATTCCTGCAGTGGACGCATTTGAAGTCTGGTATGAGGGACAATGAATATACAGGAGGCCATCATGCCTATGAGCTGCATGAACACTCGAGCTGGCAAAGAGTGTTGTGGCTGACACTTTTGAATGAGAGTCTGCATTTTGGCTATCCTGGCTGGATTTGGATATGCTTTTACTACTGAGTTATCTATTGTGACTGTAGCAGCTGGAGTGTCTGGGACGTATGGCTTGCACACTGCGTGTACGCGTTGGCCTTTATGAGCCAATCGTCGAGGTATGGAAACACGTGAATGTGTTGCCTCCTGAGGTGTGCTGCTACAACCGCTAGGCATTTTGTGAAAACTCTTGGGGCTGTAGTTACTCCGAAGGGGAGAACTTTGAATTGATAATGTTGCCCCTCTATAGTGAACCTAAGGTATCTTCTGTGAGCTGGATGTATAGGTATGTGAAAGTATGCGTCCTTGAGGTCCAATGTAGCAAGGAAGTCGTTCTTCTGGAGTAACGGGAGTACTTGCTGTAGAGTAATCATATGGAAGTCCTCTGAGAGTGTATTGATTTAGCAGCCTGAGGTCTAGAATGGGTCTGAGGGACCCATCTTTTTTGGGAATTAGGAAGTATAGAAAGTATACTCCTGTCCCTTGATGTTGAAGAGGGACTGGCTCTATGGCTCCCTTTTCTAGCATGGACGCGACCTCTTGTTGTAACAGTGTGATGTGTTCTTTGGACATAGGACGATGTTTGGGTGGTATTCTGGGTGGAGTAGAAGTGAGTTCCAGGCCGTAACCAAACTGGATAATTTGTCTCACCCACCTGTCTGTGGTAATGTTTTTCCAGACTGGTAGGAATTGTTGTATTCTGCCTCCGACCGGTGTAGGGTGGTTTGGAGGGAGTGTGATAAACTCACTGTTTGGCGGCAGTGGAGGCTTTGGTGTTATTGCCGCCACGTCCCCTGCCCTTGTTATTGTTTGCCCTATAACCACCTCTGTTGGAGCCTTTATTAAAGGTACTTTGGGTGTTACTCTTGTATGTAGAGGGAGTTTGTGATGTGGTGCCTCTTGCGCCGCCTCTATAGGAGTAGCGACGAAAGGAACCTCTATTTTGCTGAAACTGAAGTGGGCCCATAGATTTAGCTGTTTGTGTCTTTTTTCATTTTGTCTAAGATTGAGTCAACAGCTGGACCAAACAGGAAATCTGGGTTAACTGGTTGGTTGAGGATTGTGGATTGCACCTCGTTTTTAAAACCAGAGATGCATAACCACGCATGCCTGCGTAGTAATACACTAGTATTAATGGATCTTGCTGCTGTATCAGCTGCATCTAGCGCACATTTAATAGAGGCATTAGTTATGAATTTGCCTTCCTGAATGAGGTCGTTAGCTTTAGCTTTAAAAGGTTCTGGTTAATGTTGCAGCAAACCTTCAAGTTCATCGTAATGCGCTCTATCATAGCGTGCCAATAAAGCCTGTGTGTTTGCAATCCTCCATGAATTTGCAGCTTGTGAGGCCACCCTCTTGCTTGAGCCCTCTAAGATCTTAGACTCCTGGTCAGGAGGGGGAGCATCTCCTGTTTGTGAGTTGGCTCTCTTTCGGGCGTTTGCCACTACGAGAGAGTCTAAAGGAAATTGGGATTTGATATAGGCAGGGTCTGAAGGGGCCGCCTTATATTTCTTCTCTACTCTGGGGTTGAGTACACGTGCTCTGGCTGGATCTTTGAATATGTCAGGCGCATGTTTAAGTACCCCTTTTAACATGGGAAGTGTTCTGACATGTTTTTCAGAGGTAAGAAAGGTGTCAAATAAAAGGTCCTTTTCTATGGGGTCAGTGTGCATGTCCACATTGTGATATTTTGCTGCCCTATCTATTAATTGAAAAGAATGGTGTCGTCAGTAGGCGACGGTTTTGTAGGGTATGTGGAGGTGTCTGGGATGGGCTGTGGATCATATGGATCGTTTTTGTCATCCCATGGGTTGTCTTGTGTATCAGGATCTTGTGCATCAGGATCTTGTGGCTCATCAAAATTGCCATGAGGATCTACTCCCATTCATCATACTGTGAATGTGTAGGAGAGTAAGGCACAAAAGGCATATTAGGATAGAAAGGAGGAGGAGTAAAAGGTCTTGAGGGAGATGTCCCAAAGTCTTTTTTCTTTGGAGGAACAGTGGAAGGAGTGTCCGTGTCCAATGGTCTCTTTTTCGGTGATAAACTGTAAGCTTTCCTGTTGCAGGGTCTATATACAGTTTAGACTGTTGCTCACTCACAGGAAGGAAGAGTTCTTCCTCAACTGTCGTGGCCTTGGCGCCGATGTTTTTGGCTTAGTGACTAGTCCGTGACTTTTTGGCTCGAGGGCTTTAGGTCGAGGAGCTTTTTCTGGTTCGACTGTTGATTTAGGGTCGGAGACCTTTTTCGCTTCTACAACTTTGTCCTTGTCACGTTCTTTGGTAGTTTAACAGTCTCTTTTGGTCCGGCGACCTTCCGTGGGTCGACGACCTGTTACGGATCGACCGGAGTCTTTGGTTCGATACGTTTGTCTTGTTTCTTATGCTCGGCGACCTTTTTCAGCTCGATGTTTTTGCTCAAGTCAACCGCCTTTTTTGTGTCGACGGGCTTTTTCTGCAGGTCGAGTATCTTCTTTGGATCAACGACCTTCTGTGGCTCAGAGCTCTTTTTCGGCTCTACAGGCTTCGGCTCGATAACTTTTTTGGGTTGGCCGACCTTTTGTTCGAGAACCTTCTTCGGTTCGACGTTCTTTGGGTCGATAACCGTCTTCGGGTCGACGACCTTCGGTATGACAACCTTTTTCGGGTCGACAGCCTTTTTGGGGAGAGTGTTACTCAGACCAGGTGTATCAGAAGGCATAGTCTTTGGCTTCGGAGCTGAGCCGGAAGGCGGGGCTTCTGAAGTAACTTGTCGATCTCGGCTAAGGCCTTTAGGCGATGCGTCGACCGGAGCCTTTTCCTTTGGGATAAGCGGGGTCGGGGGCGGAGTACTCACTTTTTGCCCCGGCATGATCTGGTCATCGGAGTCAGACTGGTCCTCAACGGTGACGATTTCTAGATCCGAATCCGCCGCTTCAAGGAGGTAGTGTTCGTCCTCGAAGATTTTCTCCGGTTCCGGTGCCTGCCGCTGCATCTCTTGCTTAGCGGCCCATCGATTCCGGAACGTTTTCTTCGAACGGAATTGGGAACACGCTGGGCAAGTTTGTTCGTTGTGGTCTAGCGACAAACACCTGTTGCATACTGTATGTTTGTCAGTATGCGGGAATTTTGCGTGGCATTGTGGGCAGCTTTTGAACAGGCTTCTTTCCATCGACAGCAGTCCCACGTGGCGTCGAAAAGGCCCAACGGCCCGCGTCGACGACTGGATCGAGATGGAAAGTTTGATCGAGTCAAGGAGTACCGAACGAGAACAATACCGTCGAGGTAGAAGGCCATTTGGCCTTAGAAAGTAAGTTAGTTTCGATTCCGAAGTTGGAGTATAGGAATAACATCCGAACCCAATGTCGGAAAAAAACAATCTGAGGATGAAGAAGATGCCCATGCGCACTGTAGTCCAGGGGAGGAGTCACCTATCTCGTGATACTTCGAAGACTCTTCCAGGACAACAAAGTGCAATCATCCGGACCCAACCCTAGGCGGCGATCTATGCACAGATATGAATTCAGCAGCCCACTTGCCTCGAACTTGTGATTTTTACCGCCCAATCCTACAGTCCCCACTACATACTTCGTCCGGAAGTACACAAAACCTTAGTAAACCCGCCAGGAAGACTGCCTACACGAACAGATATTGAAATATGTGGATTTTTTTTGGGGCCCATCGTGACCCCTCAATTCATATATTCGTGATACAGGTGACATCCTGAGAATCCTGGACAACACACAATTGCAAAAAGGCTATCTCCTAGCCACTATTGATGTGGTCTCCCTGTACACGTCAATCATGAGATGGGTCTTACAGCACTTGAGTACTTCCTTTGGCAAAGAGATATAAAATACATGGAACACTCGAAGATAATCAGAGACTATATCTGAAAAACAACATCTTTATATTTGACCAACAATTGTATTGCCAAATGCCTGGAACCGCTATGGGAGTTTCCTTTTCCCCAAACTTCGCAAATCTCACCATGGGATGGTGGGAAAAGATGGTAGCTTGGGGAGAGGACAAAGAACAATACACAGAAAAAATCATGCTAGGACTCAGGCTTATTGATGACCTTTTCATTATCTGGAACGTAACTAATGAGGAATTTAAACAATTTATGAATGTACTAAATGACAATGCAACAGGTCTACAATTTACGCACAATGTGAGCACCACAACAATACAATTCCTAGATATACAAGTGTATGTGGACCATGGCGTTATTAAAACAACTTATCGCAAACCTAGCGCAACAAACAGCATCTTACATGGTTCCAAATTCCACCCTATACCTCTAATTAAAAGCATACCATACGGTGAATTCCTCACAATGAAACATAATTGTTCAGACTAGAAAGAACTGGAAATTAAAACAAAAGAAACTGCATGACAATTTAAAGAAACAGGATATGAGCCGGCATACATCATATGAAGAAAGCGGAACAAGTACCTCGAGAACAGACACTTATGACCAAAAAAGAGATTCAAATATAAGAACCAAGGCGGAAAAGAGTTTCTCTCTCTTGCTTGCTAGCTCCCTCTCTTATTCAGGCCGTCACCGTCTGATGCCTGCCAATCCTCACACCCATTACTGTCTTGGGCTTGCAGTCAGCTTCCTTTCCCAAGGGCCTCACAAGGGCTGCTTCAGGCTGTTGAACGCTCCTGGAGTTCCCCCCCCCATACAACCTAACTTCCTCTTACCTGGTGGGTGGCCACCATCCAGTACATATCTTTCCAGACTGCCTACACCTACTGCACAATCCCAATGGAGGAGTATGGGGAATATTATGAGGAGGAATAGGGCGTAGAATACTTGCCGGTCACAGATTACTTCTGCGACGCAGTAGACGCCTCTATAATCAAAGAGGTCTCAGATGCAATGGCCCCTCTGGAGAAGAGACTCATGGAAATGGCACAACATTGCCTACAACCCCTTACACCGAGGGAAGACCTTCCTGGGTCCTTGGCCCCATAACATCCAGCGGGCGGCCCCAGCTTCCCACTCAGGGAACCTGCACAAATGCTCGCATGACACTAGGGTGGACCTGGATGCTTTTGCCAGGATGAACAAGGCGTTTAGGCGCAAACCCCCTCTGCCCCAGACTTCCCCAACCCTACCAGTTTCTCACATCCCAGCAAGACCGTGCCCAGCCCCCCTCTGATAAATCCCCTTCAGCTTCGGAGGGAGAGTCTGAGCATGACCAGTCCTAGGGACCTTCTTCCAATACCGCTATTGGGTCACGGCGCGCTGACGCCCAGTCAGACCTCTTACACCCCGAGGAACTCATGTATCCCCACTCCTCTGAGTGGAAGCCCTGTGACAAGATGGCCAAGTATTGGGCAAGCAGGTTCAGAAGCTTCTTGATCAGGTGGTTAGAGACCACCTTCGGGCGGAATGTCCCCACCCATCTTTGCACGGGAAAGGGGCCCTCAGGCACAACAGATTAGCACTTGCCCACTTTCCTGGGAAAATCATTGAGGACCGTAAGAAGGGTATCGAATGCTAGTGGTGGTCTTGCCAGGACAAGCTCCTGGACATCACTGGCCCATTCCTAAAGGTCTTTAATACGGCAGATGACGCCAAGGTGTACGGTATTATGATTCCCCCTGTACTATCAAGTTGGGCCCAATGGGCCATTATATTTCTCGGGAATGTCAACTGCGTTCTCGACAAAGAGGTGCAGGCCTTTGCCAATTAAGATAGGGCCCAAGCTAGGGGAATTTGAAACGTCAGAAGCAGGCCAGGTGGTGCAGGACGGGTTCTTTGGTGACCCATCTCTCAAACAGCTAAGCTAATTTGTCTCAGCATTCAACTCACTTTGTAAGGCCCAATCCACTGTCAAGCGCATTTTTCAATACCCGGGTTTTGTCTGGGTCGGCCATGGTAGGGGGGCTCAGCTACCCATTCCCAGTACTCCGCCTCTGGCTCCTACCCCACCAGAGGGCTGTGCGCTCTAGAGGTTACAGTAGCGGACCCCGCAGTGGAGGAGCCAACTCAAATTCACACAGTGAGTTTCATTCATCCCCCTGCAATAGCTGGGGAGGGGTGGGGTCGCCTGGCTGAGTTTTCAGACAATTGGCGGCACTCACATCCAACACCTGGTTGCTCCAACAGTACAGGGGTTCCATATAGAGTTCTACGGGTTTCCTTTCCAATCGGTTTCCCCCCCCTTTCCATCCCTTTCTCCAGGCAGGAGGCCTCCCTTTTTTAGTTGGCGGTTCAGGAACTTTTGGCCAAAGGGGCAATTTGTCCTTCCGATCCTCATCCCTCTGGGTTTATAAGCCATCTGTTTCTGGTCCAGACGCAGGACGGCGATAAGAGTCCGGTTATCAATCTCTGAGAATTCAACAAGTGGCTTGTATACCGACTATTTCAAGTTGGAGGCCAACCACATCCTGCGCGATCTTCTCCAACCCAATGACTGGAGGGTATGACTGTACCTCAAAGATGCTTATCTCACAGTACCCATTTTCCACCCCCATCAGCGTTTTCTCCATTCCAATAGTAGGGCCAAACTTTAGAGGTCACCTCTCTACCTTTCAGCCTGCCGCTGCCCCTTGGTGTTTCACCAAGGTTCTGAGACCAGTGAGAGAACATTTGAGGGCATCCAGTATACGTATGATAGTGTACCTGAACTATATATTACTGATGGACCAATGCCTGAAGGCTCTGTTCCATCACCCACAGATGTCAGTGAATCTCTTGCATTCCCTAGGGCAGTGCTTCCCAAACTTTTCATGTTGGCGACACTTTTTAGACATGCATCCGTTCGTGACAGTTATTCAGTTTTTCTAGCAAACCAGAGGTTAAATTAGCTGCATATAAGAGGACAAATACATGCCATAGAAATTGTAAATAACGAAATGTAAAGGGACGCAACATATCTCCCGAAAAAATTACTAATTCCTCCCATACAAGCAATTCTTACAGCTTTGGGGCATTGAATAGTTTGAATTGTCAAAACTATAGGCGTGTCATGGTTTGTAGTTGTGAGGGTGGTATAATTGGCAGCTCTGACATAATATAAAACATAACATAACACATGTATTTGGAAAGAGCACTTATCACCCGTGTGTCTCAAGGCACTGAATAACAGATGATTAATGTTATCCAACCCAATGGTACTCATTTTAATCGACCTCAGATTGATGAATGGCTGAGTGGACCAGCCACGGATTTGGACCTGTGACCATGAGGTCGAACACAGGCCCCTGCAGTGGATGCACTAGTCCACTAAGCCACCAGACCCGGCTTGGCAGGGGCAATGGGTGGATCAGGCTGCGATAGACGTATTTATTTTCTTCTTTTTTACAAATTAAGCACTGGAGGAGTGCAGATGGCGCGTTCAAAATAACACTGGATGTCTCGAACATGGTTGACTGTGCGCTCTCAGCTGCTGGCGTCTGTTGGTTTGTGCTCCTGTGTTTGTATATCTTAGTATGGCTCTGATTGTGTGTATGCAAATGAATGTGCCTTCTGATGTGTACTTTTGTACATATGAACGTTTTGTATGTGCAAGTGAAATTTGTGCTTTTGTGGGTCTGTGTCATTGTGTGATATGTGAACGCATCTCCAATTGTGTGAATGTGTTCAGTTGTGAATGCCGGCACGTGTCAGTGTGTGTGTGTGTGTGACTGCGTTTTTAAAAGTTTGTGTGTTTTTTTACAAGAACTCAGCAACTAAAAGTCAGTTTCAGCTCTAATGACAACTGCGAAGAATTCCTTTACTGGCAACTACCCCAAACAATCAGAAAGGTCTGAAGATGCACCTAATGGCTTTCTGTTAATACGTTTGAAACTACCCTAAGGAACCTACATGATGTGACTCTACTAGAGCATTTGTGAATGAACTGGGCAAATAATTACATAATATTCAATTCATTACTGTGGTGCACAATAAAGAGGAACTCTTGCAAAACTGTTGCATCTTTAAATATTTGTAAGATTCACTGCTCTGAACTCTGGATTTTTATATATTCAGCATGTATGCCACTCGTGCGCAGCAGGAACGCACGTGGGAACGCATTTGTTGTCTGTGTGCATGTAACAAGTGTCCAACAAAATTCCCTGAACTCGCATGTATCCTGTCTGCCGGGAGTTGTTTTCATGGCCAGCATTTCCCTGGCATACGCATCAGGGTAATGAGCGTCACTGAATGCCTTTTCTAAATCTTTTATCTAGCGGCTCCATCGCCGGACATTCACACCGCAATATTATACTCACCACCTGGCCCGCAGTAAAACGGCAGTGCGATGCTCCTCCTTTCCGCCTTCTGCAGGAACAGGTACTGAATCACTGACATGAACCGTACCGTCCTGCATGATGAGTAGACCGCGTCTATGCGTCGTCGTGCGACACGCCAACACATGGCAGGCGACACATTAATGTGTCGCGACACAGAGTTTGGAAAGCTCTGCCCTAGGGATTGTCATTGACCAAGCAAAGTCAAGCCGGTTTCCTTAGCTCTCCACCACCTTTCTGGGGCTGGTTATCGATTCAGAGGCGAATGCCGAGCCTTCCCTCCAGCAAGATGGCCAATATCCAACACGAGGTGAGGAGAACACCAGCGAAACAGAGGGCCCCCCCCACCACCCCATCACCAGGGTTGTAGGACTTATTAATTTAGATAAATTTCCAAGACCCCTCCATTTCAGGTCTCACAATGTTTGAAAGTGTCTCACCTTCGCTGTGGCCTCACATACTCCCAGTTCGCCCCCCCCCCCCTTTGAGACGAGGCCAGGGAGGAGCTCCAGTGGTGGCTCTCCCACATGGAGGTGTTGCGTGGAGTCGCCATTTTTGGATCACAACCAGATCTCATGATAGACTGACGGTGACGCCAGAGGTTCCAGTTGGGGGGGGATGTTTCAGGGGACCCGTTGTGAGCAATTCACCTCGGAACATCAGCTGCCTGGAATTGACGGCGAGTTCCTTTGCGGTCAAATGTTGGATCAGGTGCAATGTTGTGTCCTGCTTAAGATGGACAAAGTAGATACGGTCTGCTATATCAATCACTGGGGGTACACGGTCCAAGGCCATCTCGGATCTGGTCAATAATTTCTAGGGGTACTGCCTAAGGCACCATGTTTTGTTGACAGCGGAACACCTTCTCGGGTCGGCCAACCAAGTGGTGGATTAGCACTTTCACCATCTACGATATTTGAGCAGGTGGGAGTTTATTCCAGCAGTGTTCCAAGTCCTATCCTCCCTCTGGGGACCGTTCATGATTGACTTGTTCGCATTCCGGCTCGATCACTAACCTCCCCGGTACTTACTTCAGCTGGAGACTGGACCCGCGTGAAGTGGCGACCAATGCTTTCTTCCAGGATTGGTCATCGGAGCAGGGTTATACCTTTCCCCCATTCGCCGCAATCATGCAGCTGACAGCTCAGGTGCGCAGACAGAAGGTGGATGTAGAGTTGATCACCCCGGTGTGTAAGTCGCAAGTGTGGTTTCCAGTTCTGATGGAACTTTCTTGGGCTTCTCCAACCCGTCTACCAGTATCATATTCCAAGCAATACATCCGGGAATCATCATCTAGGGACTAGCAGCAACCTCCAGCTTATGGCATGGAGGGTTATAGGTCAAGACGCAAGTCTCTGGTCTATCGAGAGATGCAGCAGACCTCTCGAGCTAGGGCAGCCGGTACCATCAAGAGTTATCACTCAACCTGGTCGCGAGAGGTAGGTTGGTGTCTGTAACAGAGTCTGGATCCAATGGGGGCAGACATTATTCAGGTTATGAATTCCTGGCCTCTGTAGCAGCAGGAGGAACGGCCTACAGATAGGTCAATACATTTAGATCTGTGATTTCTGTGGGTCATGTAGCGATTGCAGGTTCACCAGTGGGAGAACATCCTATGGTGAAAAAATTGCTGCGCGGCATTAGACTGTCCTTGCCTCCAGAACCTAGGTACTCTGTCCTCTGGGACGTGAATAGTTTTAAACCTCCAGTCCTCATGGCCAAGTAACCAATCCCTTTCCAGGAAACAGTTGTGGGATAAGCTGGCCATTCTGCTATGCTTGATCTCCAGTAGGAGGGTGTCCGATGTTAGGGCAGTAGATGTTACGCAAAGTTCCTTTATTCCGGATGGAGTCCCCTTTCATGCCACTATACTGACTAAATGTTATTCCCAGGTGATTACCTATCCTGCCCTATTTAAGTACCTCTGGTACTTAAATTGTGTGCGGTCAGGGGCATCAAGGCCTATTAAATGACAACAGTGGAGCTTCGTCCCCACGGGGAGAAGCAACTGTTAATTGCTTTGAGAAATCCTTTCCGAGCAGTCTCCTCACCGATTATCGCAAGATGGGGGCGGTGGATCATGCAAGAAGCGGGAATCAACACCAATGTTTTTGGTGAGCACTCTGCTGTGGGGGAAATGGCCTCAAAAGCTTTTGCTTTTGGAGTTCGTTTGGAGGATATTTTGAATGCAGTGGACTGGTCTTCGGATTCCACATTCAAAAGGTTTTATTTCAAACCAGTCACCTTCATTGCAGCTCTGGTGGTGGATAAGCTTGAAACTAGCATAATCCTGGCCAACGGGTCCTGACATAGAATGAAAATAGTCCTAGCTATCATAACGGAAAATCGAAATCCTATTAAGGACTCGGAGGCGAGGATTATCCCAGCCCTCATGAATGATGACCCACCCGGGTTATTGGGTTTGCTTATCGGAATAAGTCAAGTTTCTTGATGTTGTTTGAAGTCTTTGTAAAAAGATTTGCTGTATTGTAAGGCTTCATTATTGCTTGACTTTGATTTCAGCAGTCATCTTTTGGCGATTTTTTTCCGGGTTAACCAGCACTTTCTAAATTACAGGAACGGAGTCCTCTAAGCAGGGGTGAGAAACTTCCACAGTCAACTGTGCAATAAAATGAAGAGCATAAACCATGCCTCCAAGTCCTTAACAGAATTGAAACTTTGTTGCAATTGTTACAATAGCGAGGACATTTTTCATTTTGGCAAACACTCTAGCATTGTTGGTCTATCTGAGGAAGATGACCAGATCTTAATCAACCTCCTGTTTTTTTTCTTTTTTACTTAGCGGACTACTCACTACTTCAGAATCACTGATCGTTTCACCTTCATATTAAATACAATACTGGCAACCTGATTAGTAAATACAGCAACAATAAATTCTGTTTTATTTTTACAGTGTGCACAAGCTTAAGTAAGCCACACGACAATAACAAAGCCACAAGGACAAACTACAATTTATGGATTAATAGGTATTTGAGAAATTAGCTCTCAAAGACAATAAGAAACACATCATTACAAATATGATTTAGGAAGTAGGGGTGGCCAATAATACTGGGAAGACAAACTAAAGTATGCTTTCTATAAAAACTTCTAATCCTTCGTTAAAATGTGATGACACAGAGGATCTTTTAATATTCGTTTGGAAAGCCGGCTGGACTGGGCTGAATCAGTCTTGCCTGATCATTGAGTGTAAAAAGCTAGCAGGTTTGGGGCAGAGATACTTGCGTTGCTAAGCTTACCTCTTAGTATACTGTGGTGAACCCAAGATTGGGAAAAGTGGCGACAATTAGGAATACAATGACGGAACAGAAATAAGATTTTTTTTAACCATACTTATAAGAAGAATCTAATCAGATGCATGACAGGGCATTAAAGAAACAATACTGATTTTTAGAGAAAAGGTTCAGTTCCAAGTTCAACTTTTTGGAAAGGATTTATTAGAAAGCCTACTATTATGGAAAAGATTATTGCTATGTCATAATACGGACCTATCTCCAAACACCAATTCAACTACTTATACTATTATCGAACCTAATAGAGAGCAATTAAATGAAGTAGTTCGAAAAGAATGATGAGGTGTGGTACAAAACATGAGTATGTCTTGGGAGTCCCTGGATGCTTCTCTTGCTCTAGGGGGGTTTGCAGAAGTCCGAACCTTCCGAGAGCACTGATCAGTCACAAGAATACGTTTAGTTCAACTAACTGTTAGCCCAAAACCGGTGCGGTCAGGATCACAAATTCAAAAGTGGATATATTTACCAGCAGTCTCACATGGCGGGCTTTAAGCAAGCACAGAAAATGTGCTTCTTCGAGACATCCACCTGCCCTCCGATTCAATGGGTGCAGACATGTGGAATTACTATTGCCCACGCTCAAGACCTGTTCTGTTGGGAAGATGTAAGGTGGGGGGTGGGGGTTTCAAGGACAAAATATTTTAATGTCTAATTTGCCCACTGGACAAGAAGGCACAACCCCAGTATGGCTCGGTCCAAGAGGATAGTATGCCACTAAAGGAAATATTTGAATCTGTAGGTGTTATTTGTTGAAACTTGTGTGCATCCTTCATTAAAACTAAAGCCTTTACTACTAACGCAAGCACTCCAAGGACATGACGTGAGCTTAGCTTGAATAACAGTGGTTTCAGTACTAAAATGTGTTAACATTTGCAAAACGTAGCAACTCAGGCTTTTTATGACCCCCCTGCCCCCCAGAATGCCCCTTAATTATATGCAACATACATGCATAAGCATGAAAGTAAGATTTGTGATTGCTTTCAAAATAAAACATACATAAAATGTCTAACTTAAAAAAATTTAACTCAACTATTGTGCAAATTAAAACATTTATCTGAAGTATCATTTCATAAAACATGTCTGATGCCTATAAATGCTGTAACGGAAACTTAGTGCAAAACGATTATAAGCAACATTAAGGGCAACATAAAAATAATTTAGGAGCCTAGTTCTTAACAAATTATCACAAAATTTCCCATAGGCACATGTTCTTGCATTGATCCAGGACTTTCAGAAATTCACAGGAGATTACAAAAGCAAGTTTACAAACCTTACTCCTAACAAACATTGGTGAACCCAGTTTTCGAATAGGCAAAGATACATGTGTATATTTGGAGAGGCAAAAATCAACCAGGTGATCGCAAATTCGTTTTCACTACATCCCTTTTTTTGACCACTGGGGAAAAAGTTTTACTCTTGTCCTTCAAAGGAGTACATTTGCAACATTTTCCAGTGTGGGAATATATTGCAGAGGAATTGGTGAATAACCTTAAACATGTCAGTTTGATGGAGTGCGCAGACTCAAGAGATAGCACAACCCTGGTACTCCTGCTGCCAGTCTGCTTTCAACCCTTGTATTTACATTTGTGGGAGGTGGAAAAATAAGGGCTGTTATCAGGGTTTGGATTCTTGCTGTAACATAAGCAGACAGGCTATTTTCAGAACTGTGACTTAAGAACACTGCCTTACTGTATGGCAGCAAAATGGACAAGTACATTTCTGAAGCATTCCATTACTAGGAGATGTATATATTTTGTAGGTCTCGCCTAAGGCATCCCGTAGGGATGCTTGGCGAGATTATAGTAAGGCTTTTCAAAAGAGTACCCACACTGCGGATCGGGTACAGTTCATGTGAGCCGGGCACATCGCACACCATCGGCATCAGACTTCAAAGGAAGCCGCTCCCCCGCCACCCAATGCCACTCCCCCGCCCCCACCACGCAATGCCGAGAGCTTGTTTATGTGAGCTCCGAGAAAGAAAGGCTCCGAGGCAGCCTTTGCGCCAGTTCCGGACGAGACATTCGCCCCCTGCTTTAAAGGCAACACCGTGTCTTAAAGCTTGTGGTGTTCGCCCCCCCCCCCCCTCACCACCTCAGGCTGAGTGTGCACGGGCACCGTCACTACTGACCGGGACCAGCTGCGCCGTCTGCTACACCGCCTCGAGATACCATTTAAATGTCTGTTACCCCCCGTCCCCCGCCCCCCCCTCTCTCTAGCACACAAATGTTATTTTGGCTACAATATAAACACATGTATGGCATGTTGTGCTGGAAAATGTATCTCTCTCGTGTTTAGCATTGTGCTCAGTACTTGTAATATTGGAAACCGCAATCATATTTTCTTAGCTAGTCAGATTTTTTGTTAACCTCTTTACTTTGATTTCAAAGTTGATTCTTTGTCTACTTTTTCACAGTAGAAGTTTTTGCCTCACTCAATCCTACTTTTTGTTGCAACTCCTCCAACTAACTCTTTGTTCATGTTTTTCACTCATCTCTACGCCATCAACGGTTTAATTTTGTTCTCTCGGCTGTTCCGACCCTTTTTGTCTTACATTATATGTTCTCACCTGTCTCAGGCTGGCTAGCTCTTACGTCTGGAGGCCTCATACAGTCCCAGTTATCCTCCCTCCCCCGGGGGTTCTACGCACAGGCCGAGATGAAAATGAGGTGCAGGACTCTATCTTGTCTGTCGCCCTCCCTCACTCCATCCATCTATCTATCTATCTATCGCCCTGCCTCACTCCATCCATCTATCTATCGCCCTGCCTCACTCCATCCATCTATCTATCGCCCTGCCTCACTCCATCCATCTATCTATCGCCCTGCCTCACTCCATCCATCTATCTATCGCCCTGCCTCACTCCATCCATCTATCTATCGCCCTGCCTCACTCCATCCATCTATCTATCGCCCTGCCTCACTCCATCCATCTATCTATCGCCCTGCCTCACTCCATCTATCGCCCTCCCTCACTCGATCTATCGCCCTCCCTCACTCGATCTATCGCCCTCCCTCACTCGATCTATCGCCCTCCCTCACTCGATCTATCGCCCTCCCTCACTCGATCTATCGCCCTCCCTCACTCGATCTATCGCCCTCCCTCACTCGATCTATCGCCCTCCCTCACTCGATCTATCGCCCTCCCTCTATCGATCTATCGCCCTCCCTCTAACGCATCAACACAGCATCACTCAGCACCACCACAGCATCACTCGTCACCACCACAGCATCACTCGTCACCACCACAGCATCACTCGTCACCACCACAGCATCACTCAGGGGCACCACAACATCACTGTGTGCTACCACAGCATCACTGAATGCCACAGCATCACTCGTCGCCGCCACAGCATCAATCTGTGCAACCATTCAACAACAACTGGTTCAAATATGTTCCCTCAATGTTTCAAGCTTTATTACAAATGTCACAAAAAGATGTTAATATTTCACTTCTGTTCTTGGATTTTCGTCAATAAAATACACTGAACATAATCTTCACAAAAGTTATTTACAAAAGTTTAAGCTATTGCCATTATAAATTACAATAACTTTTATTTAAGTATTATTTTAAAAAATAAAAACCATTATTTGTAATATCAATACATCTAAGTCACGTAAATACAACACATATTGCATTACAAATGCTATAGGAGTCACATTTGCGACAGTTAAAACTATTGGCATTGTATTTTTTCAAAACCAACACATATACAAAATTTGTCATTTACAAAACCAATAGCTCAAACTTTCCTAATGCGAGACCTATTGCATTGCAAATGGTTGTTTTACAATTACACTGCTCTGGGAAAAAACAATTCCAGATCATTTTGGATTCTTATTTTTTCAGCAATTCTTGTATAACCAACCAAGCATGGCATGTCATCTCTTGGCTGGGACCGAAAATGGAGAGCTCATAATTAGAGTGAAACTGTTCGAGGTATTTGGTGAATTTATTGCCTTGAAAGGCGTCTGCCGTAACCTGAATTCCCACGTCAGGACAAAGAGCAAGCAAAGTACAATATAGCCTGAGGTGTAAGGTTCTTACAAAACAGAAAAATCAAGGCAGCAATCATGCAAGCTTGCAACTCAAAAGGCAGGTCAAGTATGGACAGTAGAAGGACAAGTGTCCCTCGACATTCATGTAACATAGAAGCAGCGTTACAGCGCGCTTTCTACATACTGGTATTGTCGCCATCTCGGAGTAAATATAAATCAACGTATCCACTAAACGGACAGTGAAAACCATCAAAAACCAGAGTTTCCACAGAATGAGACTGTAGGACATTTCATAAGCCATGCTACAAGATTTCTTCACAAACATTTCTGATGCAATGTGAGCAGGACCAAGAAAGTACCTTTTACACACATTTCAATATTTTCCCCGCACAGTCCCATCAATGCACTTAAACCTTCTGCGTCATGGAGCAGACGTTTCAAACCCCACCACATCACATATTTGCACTCTACCAATAATTGGGTTCATTTTTAATTGTTTTTTTAATGAACACAACAAAGGACGATAAATGAACTGAAATACAGACAGTACAGTATATCACATAAAATGTAACTCAAAATGACATGGCAACCAATATATTAAAATATATAGAGTGCTGTAGTCCTAATACACAGACTGGAAATGTAATAAAGTATTACAATTAATGCCTCTAAAAGTAATTCTCTATTCCACCTATCCTGCCAGAGCATTAAAAGCCAGATAACTCAGCCCAGTATCTAAGAACACATACCAGGCTCATTCAGAGTTTGAGGACCATACTTCTCATTCAATAGGTTACCATCTGACCCTCCCACCTCTAAGAGGATGCATCAGCAGGAAAACCTGCAACAAGAGCCACATCTACAGCCTGCAAGATATAGGAGCAAAGAGGCCGAAAGATTTCTTTTGGCTGGGAAATGACAGGCTGTGAAACTGCATATACTTCAGACTGCTCATTACAACCAAGTCTTTCAACCAGTCCTTTTTGGTTTCTACTACGCTCTTCGCATGCAGTTCCACTCCCAATCCCATTGCAGTGTCCCAATCTCCCCGTGATTACCCTGCTGGAGCCGTGCAATCAGGCCACCATTCGAGTATCATCTCGGTCCCCCACCTTGATAGTTATCCGCGATGGCCTCTCTATCGAGTACAATACTATCGCCCTAAATCACTGACTGATGGTTTCGGATTTTCAACCAAGCAGCTTCCGGCTCTCCCCAGTCAGGCCACAACCCGGGAATTCACTCCGGTTGGCGCTTGCTCGCAATCTAAGGAATTGTTGAAACCCAGGAATCCCCCTGGTTTGACAAACAGATTTTTGTTAGCACGCAGGCATGTCTAATTTTACTGTCCTGAAGATGATCCTATGTATCGGGAAGCCGGTCGTCGACAGATTCCAGCGTTATGGACAACTTGCCTCTTGAAAGAGCTAACACCTATCCTTATCTTGGTATAACTATTGATGAGGCATTTAACTGGAGAGAGGCAATTAATTCCAGAAAGCTAGCCCTCATAAGAACAGTCGGCGCCCTAAAAGCATTTTCACTTCGTTTGGGAAAAAGACCACCTAACGAAATGATTAAGATATACAATGCAAAATCCATCAGCAGCCACCTTTGGTGCAGGAGTCTGGGGTACAACGAATGTAGAGCAACTCCAAAAAGTTGAAAACTCCTTCCTAAAGTTTTTATTGGCTGTTCCTAATAGCACCACCACATTTGGTTGCCACCTTGAACTCGGAGTACACTATATATCGGACATCATTAAGATTCAGCCTATTATGCTATGGCGTAGAATATGGGCCACGGAAGAATGCCACCTCACAAGAACAATAATAGAGGACTGCATGAAACTAGACCATATGAAAAAGATAAAATGGCTGGTATATGTAAAATCTTTTTTCACCGACATTGGCCGTCCGAGCTTCTTTGAAGACCCACCATCTGTAACAGACATTTCAAAAAAGACTTAAAAACACTTTGTCTGTCACATCTGTCTGAACTCCGAATGTTGTGTGAAATAGGTAAACCCTCAGTACAACAATGCTTAATGATTCAGTTGGTTCCAACTATCCAACCTTATTTACAGTATGATTTGTCGCAATATGAAAAGCTACTCCTTACTCGCTTCAGGCTTAACATATATCATTTTTTGGTTTTATTTCCCACCCAGAATGTATGGACTCACAAGACTGCAGTGTGTCCATGTGACTCTATGTCCCCACAGTCTACAATTCATGTCATATTCTTTTGTAAATTTTATATGCAACTACGCAGGAGGTGGATATTACCACTACTAAAAGTCATGAACATCCGTAGATGTCGCCCTGCCTACCTAGTAATGCAATTTTTGGAAAATTCTTTGATGACAAAATCTGTGACACAATATCTAAAATCATGCATTAGGCACCGTACGAACCTGTAATGATGTGTAACAGTTTTAACAATTCCTTTATAATGAATGAATAATGATTTTTAATATTTATTGCGTTTTTATGTACTTTTATGGTTTTCACATATGGAACCCGAATAAAGATATTTTGATTTGATTTGATTTGATCCTATGTATTTAACCCTAGGGATCGAAATGTCGGCGACACTAACTGTACCATATGTTACTAAATGCTGTGGATAAAATGTACAATGGTACTACTATGAAAATCAAGTCTGCCTAAACTATACTAAACACAGACGCCTTCCCCCTTGCCTGAACCCTCTTCCCCTCCTTCCAATTCCTTGTTGTTTATGTGTTGGTCGCAGGTTGCGTCCTACTTGTATTGGTCACTAATTCATTTTACAAAGCTTATTTTTAAATAAATTCTGTCCGGCTGGACAAAGAGCATAGTGTCTATTTAGCATATGTTGTTCTCTACCTGATTTTGTCTAGGGACCACTGGCTTTAGTAACAATCCACAATGGGTAATGGCTTGGGCCGCGGGGCACTGGAGCTCCCCCAAGAAATTTGTTGAGGGTGCCCCGAGTGTGCCCAGGGGAATCCATTTTTTTTAATTATTTTTTTAAATACCACATACAGGAAGTCTACTGGATAATTGAATTCATGACCTTAGGAGAGCGTACCATAAATTTGTTTTAAAGGACTCAGAGCTGGCGTTCTATGCTCTTCAGCTGGAATGCAGGGTCGGCAAGTGTATGGTTCTATGACTACACTTGTGGCTTAAAAAATTGTTTTAAAAAAAGACTAAAAAATGTATTACAAAAAATTATTTTAGACACCATTATTAAATAATGCAATGTGTGAATTTATGAAATATACATTTGATTGTGGTTATTGGTGACTTTTTGACTAAGCCAATAGATCAACTTTATACAGGTTGATGTTACGAACCCTGGATAAAGCCAACAGGCCCACCACATTTTGTATGCTGAACCTTTGAAAAGGCCAGTAGATTAGCCTTACAGTCAACTGTGCTTTGCAGTCTGGTGTTGGCGGCAGCGGCTCCTCCCCTATGGCAGAGTAACGTCAACCCCCTTCCTCCCCCCCCAAAAAAACAGCAGGAAAGGAAAACTAAAACAAAAATAAACACTAGTTTCATTTTTCATTTCCTGACGAATCTTGGGGGGGGGGGGGGCCAGTGGGATTAGTAGTGCACTGCCTTCAGTGTGCATGACTGTTTGAATGGCCACCTCAGGCCAGCCAAACCGTCATGCGCATTGAAGCTCTTTCCAACCCAGGTGTATTGCTGGGTTGGAGAGAGCAGGCACAGACTCCCAGTCTGTTAGCACAAATCGAGGGCGCTCATGTCAATCCTGAAGCTGCTCTCATGCATGAGAGCAGCTGCAGGACACTGCGCCTACAAGAAGACAAGAGACCGACCTGGCCAGCTACAGGTCACTTCCTTTTTTATTTTATTTTGCCCAGCTGTTACTCCTATGCCCTCCCCGAGCCAACACCACTCGTCCATAACACCGGCCACAACTGGGAGTTGGATGCAGGGCCTGGCCGCCGCTGCACACAGCCAAATAAACTGCACTGTAGGGGGGTTGGGCACCTGCAGAGGGCTGGGTGCAGATCGTGCCCGCAGACCAGGCCCTGCACCCTATCCCACACACTAAGCAAAAAAAGAAAAAATATATCACTACAAAAAAAGGTGAAATGACCGTCTGGTCATGCACTGCTAATTACCTCACATTACATCACTCATGACAGTCTATGACAACATTTACAACATCACTGTAATATGTGAAATTACATCACTGATAATACTGTGCATCCCGGGGGCATGAGCAATAGTTACTTGAGATAACCTTTGTATTATTAATAAATCTATAGCGAGAGAAATATTTTTTTTTTACATACAAGATCTTGGCATGTAAGTAATCATGACCTACCTTCCAAACAGATTCTAGCAAGAATTATTACAGTGCAAATCTTCTATCCCCTCAAAGACGTTAGAGGGGGTTATCAACCCCAATATCCTTACTTACAAAACATTATATGAAATTTAATTATCAAACATAAAACTCTACTGGCTTAACACACAACAATGGCAACTGTCTTGAACATATTCATTTTATAATAAAAACAAAGCCTTTATTGTAACCTTTATAAAAAACAGAACAGAACTGTGGGATTTGACATAATTTCCCCAAATGGTTCACTTGGGCTCTAATTATTGGCAGGTCAACCAACTAAGACCTATTGTATCAAGCAGAAGATACCCCTCAAGGCAACCATCAAGTACACAACATAAAATTACAAACGTACAAAATTACAGTGGTCTAAACTATTTACGATGTGTTCTAAGAACCCTAATAAGGATTATCCCATTGCAAATCTTCGATCGGCAGAGTTTGTTAGACGAGATCACCAACACAAAAAACTCTTGCCCATTACGGTAATTAGTGAGATTCTATATAACCAATTACCTGTCTACAGGCGTTCGCCCAAGTGAAATAGCCATTCACTGTTAAAAACCTACAACCTTTATCAAGTGTTATCCATAATAAATAACAAGCATTAAAAATGCAATAGGTCTCACCTTTAAGTTAAAGCCATTTGCTTTGCTATACAATACCATTAGCAAAGCAAATGGCTTTAACTTAAAGGCGAGAACTATTGCATTATCAATGCTTTTTTTTCTTCAACTGGGAAAAGGGGGGACTGTTTTCTATGCTTGCTGGAGAGTCCGTGGCACACTTACCCCACTACTAGTCCTCAATGTGACATATGATAAGTCGAATACTATACTCCGGGCCACTGGAATTTAGCAGGAGGTGAAAACCAAATTATGTGGGAGGGCTTACAATTATGCAACAAGAACGAAATCAAATTATGTGGCCTAATGCATGACATTCTGTAAGTATTTCCTTATTATTTTGAAATTGTTACATATGCTAACACTATCTGGGGAAAGGTTTTCTCTCATTAGTACCACGTCGACGCCCAAAAACAGAAATAAGTAACAGAAAGGTGAACAGTCCACCTTTGTAAATGTCCTTTCTCTGCGTGGCAAGAAGTGACACCACTTTTTAGTAGCTTTTGATCTGTTTGAGCTTGAAACAAAATTGTTTATTCTGGAAATCTGCAGATTAGTGATTATGTGGAAAATGCGCTAAACAATAATTATGCGAAATATGCGACAGCCGCAAAATCACATAATTCCAGTGGCCCTGTTAAAGAGAAGCAACTTGAGCCGTGCATGCAGTTGCCTCTCAGCGGAAGCAACAAAAGATAAAGCACCTTGAAGCATATCTTTCTTGACCCCCCAAGAAAAACGTGTGAATGAATCGGTCAAACCTTGCTTGTACTTTGAGAACTGAGACCGAATTGTAAGAGGAGCCACTGACTGAGGGGAGAGATAAACAAAGGGTTTATATTGCATTTTTACCTCACCAGCGGGGCTTACTGCAGCCACAGGCCACACCCATGGAAGATGATGAAATATTTGAACATATTAAGAACGATTTTAAGAGGGCCCCGTTTTCCACTTTTAATCACTGATTTATTTATTAACACTCAAACAGCGCGAATCAGAGGCAGAGAGAGTGCCGGGTGCTTTATATAGGGACACGCTGTATATATAATAGACAACAGAACAAATGGATGTATGAAACAGAGCTTTTCCATAATTTCTGAGCACAGATGAAAAATTGTCCACCACTCTGCTTCATCGATTTGACTCCGGTACTTGCATTAGGAAGCGCTTTAAAGGTGGTAGGACATGTGGGGTGGGTGGGGGAGGGTACCTAGTGTATAATACCTGTCACTTAGAACTGAAGAGGCCAGATTAGGTCTATGCTTGAAAAAGCAAGGCATGCAAATAGGATACTATGTTGTCTGGCGCTTGTATAGCTGATGTGCTCTAGTGGCACTCACTGTCTGTCCGAAGTGACTGCCGCTAGACCTGCATGTTTGGTTGTAGAAGAATGTGCCACGGCTCGTGTGCCGATTCTGAGAGGGCGTCTGAGGGGGACAGGATGCACGCTGTGCAGCTATATGCAGCTGTTGATTCAGACTCTTTAAAGGAGGAACCAGGGAGTCATTCATGTCTACCATAAAACAAACTTTTTTGTGCCATTTGTTGTCCTTGCCATTCAGGCAGGGCGGCAGAGACAGCGCCTTCGTAATGCACCGTGGATTTTACAATCGCTCCGACAGCACCTTTTTTGCTGTTCAACCAACATGAGCGGCAGCAGCTAGCAAAGCAGACAGGTCTGGCTTCAAAGTGGAATCACTGGCATGCAGGTGAACGGTATAAACAGTGTGCCCATCCGCATGCATGTGCTTAGAGGCTTTAATACACGAAAGCCAGACCAATTGCCTTTGCATAATGTACGAGAATTATGATGTTAGATGAAGCAGGTAGATATAACTGAGCCACACAAACATCACACAAGAAAAGAAGTTATATTTACAATTGCAGTGCAAATTAATATCCTGAGTGGTATTAATGGCACCCTGGGGTTCTCCTGAGAAAATACTTTGAAGTTTATCTTTCTCCGGTTTCTACATTTGCAATATTAGATCAGAAAGTACATCTGTAAATAATCTGGGGGTTTTATGATGTTTTATTACATTTCTGGGTGTCTGTGGGATATAGCAGAAACTCCCCCAGGACCCTCCCCAGGGAGCGTTTCTTTACACTGGAGGCCAGTCAGAGTTCAAGTTTAAAATCATAGGCACACATTTGTTTTACACTTTGTTTAGGTTAAGAGAGCCCTTTTGTTTCTGGCGCTTTGTAGTAGCTGTAAGTTCTCCTTACAATTTCTGGTTGCTCTAATGGGTGACATTTCTGATATTGATATGTTATACCTGGTCTTCTTTCTTGATTTTGCTCATTAGCAAAGCGTCACTCATAATAGATGAATATCACTCTTAATTCCACTGAAATTATGAAAATGTCACACTAACAATCTGAAATGCTTGGCAGCTATGATAATGGGTTTATGGTAAACAAAGGCACTTCAGAGCAGTAACGTCCCGTCGTGCATCACTCTCGTGCAAACTGAGAATCTGATAACTACGGGAGGAATGCCACCCGACCATGCTGGGGCAGAGGGGCACAGGTCGATAAAGTGCATAAACCGGTGTTCTTTCCTACAAGCCTTTTTTTGTCACAGCACCCAGCTCCGCAGCACTTTTACTTAAATTCAAAGTTGGCAGTTGGGGCACCAGTGTGTTTGCGAAAAGTAAACAGTTTAAAAAAAAAAAAACAGCTCAATCCTTTTCAGTATGTTGCAGACAAATCCATTTTAAGTAGAAAGTTTGAGCATTGGCATGAACTCACCGAAAAAAGCCCAACTGAGGGGGTGATGCTCCGTAGTTCCTGCTGCCCCAACCCTCTCACTCACTCAGCTCTCAGGGAAAAGGCACTTACTGCTGCACTCCACATAGCGCTTCAGGTCCGAGAAGGAGTAATTTCTTGCCGGTAACTCCAGTTCTGTAGTAGGGGGATCTCTGTTATAGTCATAATCATGTGAATAGTCTCGCCCATGGGCGTGGCCCCCGGAGCAATCGAAATAGTCTCTTAAGTTGTCCTCTTCTGCAATCCTGCATAGACACTAAAGAGAAATCAAAGACAAATAATGCAGCCCGAAATTAACAAAGCTACTCTGGCCAGTACTTCATTCTGAAGTGAAAAGGATAGCCAGATAACACTGAAATTTAAACATTTAGCTAAGTTTCACACATAGAGAAACTCCCCTTCACAAAAATCCTTTGTCATGATAGAGAGGAAGGGCTGGACAGACACGCCACGTAGGCTGCCATTATGTGTCTGTAAATGGATACCGTGCCTTTTAGGAACCCTCCAGAGACCCTCGGTATCCCATGATCTACAGCCAAAGGCTAGTTACTTTCAGTTCTTTTTGAAGGTGTATAAAGTTAGGCCTGTAGACTTCAGGGTATTACAGTTTCATCCACCGGGGAGGAGGGCGGGTTGCTTATAACTTTAACAGATACCCCTCTACAGAACTGGAGTTACAGGTAAGAAACTACTCCTTCTGTAGTAGGGGATCTCTGTGTATAGTCAAACATGTGAATAGAATGGCAAGCCCATCCCCACAAACCAAACCCAGCGGTGGAAGAAACAGACAGAACCACTACTGAGCAAATACATTTCTCAGGGAAGCCTTCCCAACCGGAGCATCTGCCCTGGCATCAGAGTCCAGGCAGTAGTGTTTAGCAAAGGTATGGACTGACTTCCAAGTGGCAGCCTACAGATGTCTGCAATGGGAACATTACACAATAAAACAGCAGTAGCAGCTTTACCTCTGGTAGAGTGAGCTTTAGGCTTACCCCCTAGAATCTTGTTAGCTTTCTGGTAACACAGCTGAATACAGGACACAATCCACCTAGAGATGGACTGTTTAGAGGTGGCATGACCAGTCCTGACCGATCCATAGTTAACAAATAATTGATCTGATCTACGAATTACCTTGGTCTTTTCCAAGTAAAATTTCAACACCCTTCTCACATCAAGGGAATGAAGGGACCTCTCCGCCGGAGAGGAAGGATGGTGAAAAAACGTGGGTAACGTGATAGTTTGATTCACATGGAAATCTGACACCTCCTTAGGAAGGAACTTCAGGTGAGTTCTCATCACAACCTTAGATGCGTGAAATACACTATAGGGCTCTTGGCAGCAGAGAGCCTGGATCTCACTCACCCTGCGAGCCGATGTTATAGCCACAAGGAAAGCTGCCTTCCAGGATAGATTCTGTAGAGAAACCTTATGAATAGGCTCAAAAGGCTCCTTCATTAGTCTAGACAGCACCACATTAAGCTCCCATGGAGGCGAAGGACGCCTAATGGGAGGAGACCCCTTCTTCAAACCTTCCAGAAAATCTTTGATGACTGGGATTCGGAAAAAGGACGTTTGTGAAGGGCATTTCCTATACGCAGTTAAAGCTGCTAGGTGAACCTTGCTGGAATGAAAATTAAGGCCAGATTGAGCCAAATGCAGTAAGTATGGGAGGATGACATCCTCCTTGCAGGATGTAGGGTCTGCACCCTTAGACGTGCACCAAATGCAAAATCTCTTCCATTTGTATGCATAGGAAGTCCTTGTAGATGGTCTTTTTGCTGCTTTTAGTATCTCCATGCAGTTCTGAGGCAGATTTAAATGTCCATACTGCATTAGCTCAGGAGCCATGCTGCCAAACTCATCTGCCCTCTGAACTTCATGAGAAGGTCCGGCCGACACAGAAGTCGAAGATTCGGCAGGAGAGACCGGTGTAGGAGTTCGGTGAACCACCATCGCCGAGGCCATTCCGGAGCAATGAGGATCATCCTGGCACTGCCGGGATCAGGGGAATGGGAGGAAAAGCGTAGAGAAAGCTGCTCGATCAGTTGATCCACAGTGTACTCCCACGTCCCTGGTTGGTAAAACCTGGAGGCGAAGTCTCGGCATATGCCGTTTTCTGCGGTGGCAAACAGATCGATGTCTGGAGTGCTCCACCTTGTGAAGATGCCTCTTAACACCTCGTCGTTTAAGACCCATTCGTGATTTTCTTGAATGAGCCTGCTGAGTGCGTCTGCCTGAGCATTCTGCGCACCTGGCAGAGGAGTCGCCGTGATAGTCAGGCCCCTGCCCAGGAGCCAGTTCCAGATCGTCTGCACCTCCCGAGACAGTGTGCGCGATCTTGAGCCCCCCTGCTTGTTGAGGTAATACATTGTTGTTGTGTTGACCGTCTGTACAAGCAGGGAACTGGTGTTGAACAATGGTTGAAAGGCTTTTAGCACCAAGTGAACTGCTCGGAGTTCCAGAAAGTTGATGTGATACATGGACTCCGTCTGGGACCACGTCCCCTGTATTTGAAGGTCTTCCGAATGCGCTCCCCAGACGTGAAGAGGCACATCGGTCACAATGGTCTGAGTCTGTATCTCTTTGTGGGAAGGAATCCCTCTGGGGAGATTGTGAGGTGAACACCACCACTTCAGGGACTGGACTGTTTATTGAGACAGTTGGATCCTGTCCTTCCAGCCCCCCTCGTCTTTGGTCCCATTGATCCTCTAGACACTCCTGCAGCGGCCTCATGTGGAGGCGTGCATGGGGAGTGAGAAAGGTGCAAGAAGCTATCGAACCCAGGAGAGAGGACACCTTCCTCACCGTCGCAGAAGGCACGGACATAAGAGTCTGAGCCATCCGAAGGATCGATAAGCGTCGCTCCTCCGAAGGACACACGCTTGCCTGGAGTGTATCGATGGAGGCTCTCAGGTACTGCAGACACTGAACAGGAGTCAGAACAGACTTCGACATGTTGATGTGAAGGCCCAATTGGTTCAACAGAACGGTAGTCCTGTTGAAATGTAGCTGCGCTTCATGAAACATGGAGGCTTTGATCAGCCAGTCGTCCAGGTACGGATAGACGAACACCTTGTTCTTCCTCAGGTGCGCTGCAACCACCGCCATGCACTTTGAGAAGGTCCTGGGTGCGGACTTCAGGCCGAATGGAAGCACTGTATATTGGTAGTGATTGGTGCCAACTAGAAACCGCAGGAACTTCCGATGCTTCCTTGCAATGGGTACATGAAAGCACGCGTTTCGCAGATCTATGGCGCATAGCTAGTCCCCTTGATGTAGCGGAGGATAAATCTGGTGCAGGGACAGCATCCGGAACTTTTCTCTGCGAATCCATTTGTTTGCTTGTCGCAAATCGAGAATGGGTCTGAATTAGTTTCTGTCCTTTTTGCATACCAGAAAGAACCTGGAGTATAGACCTTCTCCCCTTTGAGAAGGAGGAACCAGTTCTATCGCCCTTTTTCTTAACAGAGTATCGGCCGCCACTTGAAGTTTGTGCAATAGGTATTGTGAACAAACTGGTGGAATAGATGGAGGAGGGCTGGTGAAACGTAGACAGTATCCATTGCAAACAATATTCAGTACCCAATTGTCCGGAGTTATTTTTCTCCACTCTGCCAGGTAATTCTGAATGCTTCCACCCACCGGAGTGGGTAACAGAAGAGGGGGAAGTAATCCCTCAGGGCTTAGAACCAGCTGGGACCTTGTTCCCCAATGTGGACTGCTGGTTACCCCTGCCCCTCTGACGTCTTTGAAAAGGCTGGAGCTGAAACTGCTGCTGCTGTTGTCCAGCCTGATGTCCTTGTCTGCGTTGGAAACGCTGGGAAGAGTATCGCCGTTGGTAGGGGCGGTAACTATTAAGCTGTTCTTTAGGCTTCTCCAAGCCCACAGCCTTGAGAGTCTCAACCTTCGCTTTCATGCGAGCTATTTCTTCGTCCGCATGGGAACCAAAGAGGGTGGAACCTGAGAATGGCAGGTTAACAATCCGTTGCTGGGCCTCCGGTTTCAGGGAATCCAGCAACAATCATGAATGGCGCCGCAGAGTCACACCGAGAAAAATAACCATGGGCTGGCAGGAGGTGTCCGCAGCCGCGCGGATTATCTAATTGAAGACGATCAGACCCTCATTGAGAACCTCCTGAAAATCCTCTAGTTTGTCTCTAGGCAGGAGCTCCACAAACTGCTGGAGAGACTCCCACAAGGAGCGGTCATACCAGCCCAAGAGCAGTCGAGCTCGCTGCCTTCATTGACGTAGCTGCCGTGCTACAGACTTTTCTCCCTAGAGAACCCAGACTACGGCTTTCCTTGTCCGGTGGAACTGTGATCGAAGAGGCCGTAGCATGCTGCTTCTTCGATGCCACCACTATGACGGAATCCGGAGGAGGATCCACCCGCAGGAAAGCAGGGTCTGAGTCCGGGGGCCTGTATTTCTTTTGAAATCCTGATTACGCCGATTTCACTGAGGCAGGCGTCAGGAACAACTCCATCGCCAGTTCATCCAAACCGGGTATCAAAGACAGCAGAGGACGAGAGACTTGCTTCCTTTGTAGTGTCTCGAAGATCACAGACGTGGAAGGGGCAGGTACGGACAGTGCAATGCCCACTTTGGCCGCTCCCCTTACCAGAACCTCCTGGAATGTTGTAATGTCATCCACCGGTGACACCCTTGGAGGTGGGGAATCCGACTGGGCCGGCGAATATCTTCCTGCACTAGAGGACTCTGTGTCCCTAGTATATCTGGAGCGGGACCGCTCGTGATGACGACGGCGTGATCTGGTAGAAGACTGCCGCCGGCTGCAAGATCGATGTATCGGCCGGGATCGAGACCTTGGCCTTCTTGGCACCGTCGGGACCGCTGGTACAGGTGGAGCCACTGGAAGCGGCTGAGGCGGAGGAGGCGGTGGCGGAGGTGTAGGCAGGCGTGGAGGAGGTGGCGGTGGAGGAGGAGGTGGAGCAGGCAGAGTAGGCAATGTAGGCCTCCGCGGTGACTGACAAGGAGCCACAGGCTGAGCTGGTTCCGGTGACCTGGTTGGCTAATAGGTCCTGGAGTGCTCAGAGCCAGAAGTATGAATCGCCCTCCGCCGCTTTCGGGCCAGCCTCGCAGAGTAAGCTCTGGAAGGAGCGCCCCTTGACAGGGAACGTCCACGCCACCTTGACCTTAAACTCCCAAACGTGGAGATGCTGACCACAGAGGGAGACAGGCTTCGACGATGAGCTCCGGTGACTTCGACGATGACTTTCTCCTCGACGTCGACCTGTGCGTCGACCTGTGCGTCGACGTAGACTGTGAATGGCAGCGTCGCCTCGGCAGCGAGCGCCGATATCTCTTGGACTCAGATCGACGGCGATTATGTGTAGACATTGTCTGTGAGGTCGACGTCGTCGACCTCGTCCGAGGTCTCAACGTCCTTGCCCTCGATGTCGATCTTAGACGTCATTTAGACCCAGATCCCTGGGTTGACGGGGAGCATATGGTAGTCATACCTTGCCTCGACGTCGTCGCCCTAGACGTCGATCAGGACCTGCGTCGTTTCTGAACCTTGTTCCTACTGGGGAGCCCCACAGAGGTCGACGCAGGGCTGTGGAAGAGGAAAGGCTCTCCACAACCAGATGGCCCACCTGCAGCCTGTTGTCTTCTCTGCTCCAGGCCTTGAAGACGAATCTTCTCCCTGTCACGCAGGGTGCTCCTGGAGAATGACTTGCAGATGACACAGGAGTCAGGAACATGAGTTGAAGGAAGACAGAGTATGCAAACCCTGTGAGAGTCCGATTTGGCCTTCTTCCTGCCACACTATGGGCACTTGTCAAATAAAGGTGGCATTTTGACAATAAAAGAGTGGCTAAACTGCCCACCAAGAAGACAGCAAATGGAAGGTAAAGGCCTCAGACATTGAGTGAAACACTCAATCAAAAAAAGCTCAAATAATTGAAGATATACCACTAAAGTTAGAGCACAATGCTCCAGGGTCCTGCTAGCAGGAGCCGGAATAAAGAACCAAAAGTAACTAGCCTTTGGCTGTGCATCATGGGATACAGAGGGTCTCTGGAGGGTTCATTAAAGGCACGGTATCCATTTACAGACACATAATAGCAGCCTATGGGGCGTGTCTGTCCAACCCTTCCTCTCTATAATGACAAAGGATTTTTGTGAAGGGGAGTTTCTCCATGTGTGAAACTTAGCTAAATGTTTAAATTTCAGTGTTATCTGGCTATTCTTTTCACTTCAGGATGAAGTACTGGCCAGAGTAGCCTTGTTAATTTCAGGCAGCATTATTTGTCTTTGATTTCTCTTAAGTGTCTATGCAGGATTGCAGAAGAGGACAACTTAAGAGACTATTTCCATTGCTCCGGGGTCCACGCACTTGGGCGGGACTATTCACATGATTAGGACTATACACAGATCCCCTACTACAGAACGTCTGGTCACAGAGTCATACTTCTTGAGCATTGGCACGTAACTCACCGAAAATAGCCCAACTGAGGGAGTGATGCCCCGTAGTTCCTGCTGCCCCAACCCTCTCACTCACTCAGCTCTCAGGGAAAAGGCACTTACTGCTGCACTCCATATAGCACTTCAGGTCCGAGAACCTCCGGTCACAGAGTCCTTCTTCTTGCCCAGGCCGGGTCAGCAGCAGAGCAGTGCAGCCAGGAGGCAGAGGAGGTGCCGGCTGCAGTCATCTTGCCAGCAGCGCCGGCTGGAGCGTCTAAGTGTGGAAGGAGCCGATCTCCGGTCCACAGAGTAATTTTTCTTGCCCAGGCCAGGACAACAGCAGCAGAGCAGTGCGGCCAGGAAGCAGAGGAGGCACCGGCTGCAGCCATCTTTGCTCAGATTTAAAACAGTTTAAGAAAATCCAAGTGGATGGAGCAGGGAGACACGCATACGTGCAGAGGGGCAGGATACATCAGAGCACGGATAGAATTGAAAGTGAAAGAGCGCACGGAGCGCTGAATATAAACAGTGTGTTCGCGAACAGTAAACAGTTTAAGAAAATTCAAGTGGATGGAGACATGCATACGTGGCGAGGGGCAGACACATCAGCAGGACACAGCGGAGCATGGATAGCATTGAAAATGAAAGCGTGCACAGTGCGCTATATATAAACAAAGCACGTTGCACGTAAAAAAGCAAGTCACATTTAAAACAAGCGCTCGCATGGGGATCTCTTGTCTTTATGGGGCCATGTGTTTTGAACACATGGCCCCATAAAGATAAGAAACCTTTTGCGACAAAAGGAAAGCAGGCGAGCCCGTCTAAGTAGGCCGTCTGAAAAAGCCAAAAGTACACGTCATAAAAAAGCTCTTTTCCAATGGCTGGCTCCCGTTTTGCATAAACGCTGACGCCAGCCAATGGAAAAAAGGGGTGGGGCTTAAAGCCCTTTACAGAAGTTACTCTAAATCATTAAATCTCGCCAAGCGAGCTGCGCATGTTTGCAGCCAAGCTAGCCGAGACCTAATAGAGGACTACTGCCTTTCTCCTAACTTTATATAATAAACACATCACACCTACTAAATCAGACAATTAACGTTTAAGGCCTATAGCCTTTACCATTGGCTTGACACTATAATCAACTCAGGTCTACTGAAGGGAAGATATGCTAGCCATCATGTATACAGTTATAAAATTCCAAATATGTACAAAATTGCATTCAGAAAACAAAATCTGCAACCCCTATCAAAAGGGACTAAAAAGGACAATCTCAAAGAAAATATACTACCCCACCCCCCCTAGAGTTTGCCACAGGGAATGAATAGTAAAACATTTGCCTTCTATGGCAGTCCATGAGATTTCATGTAACCAAATAATCGTATATAGCATTGCGTGATAATATTCAACAGTTAAAGACCCATCAGCTTTAAAAATTGCTTTCTCAATAAATAAGCCAAGCCTACTGCCTTTGTAATGATGTTTTAATAAAGAGATGAGGGCTGTGGCTTCAAACAGAACTTTAACGGGTTAAACCACCATGGCTAATCCTTTAAAATTGCTTCTCATCATACATAACCAGCTCAGCCATACTGTATTGAGAAAGCTTTCCAACAAATCAACAGTCATCCAGTAACAAAATTAGAACTGTAAACTATATTACAGTTGGCAAAGCAAAATACTAGGTGTACTAAGAGGGCCCAACAAGCATTGTCACAGTGCAAACCAATACTAAACCTTCTGCCTACAGCAGCAAACTGATCCCCACGAAACAAAATACATCTATGAAGATTTAATTAATTAGAGTAATGACAATCCATCTTTAAATGGCTATTGACTTTAACATATCTTTTTCACAATAAAGTCAGGCCCATGGACTTTATCTTAACTTTTCATAATAAACAGATGTTGCTATCCATGATCATGGGCGTGCCACCATAACCAGCACAGTTCTGTAGCACTGAGTATAAGCCTTCACACAAGGCAACCAGCAAAGATAAAACAAGCAAAATTATCTAGAAGTTTAAAATAATTGCAATGTAATTTGTTTATCCTTAAAGTGTAAGTAAGCCCCATTTCTTATAGTGGCATGACCAATAGGCCAAACACAATATCTGTGCTTGATAAAGAGCGTGTCTCAAGCAGCTGGATAAATAAGTGATCATAGCTTTTTGGAGGTTAAGCACTCATTCTGTGGAAGCACACAGCTTTTGACAAATCAAAAGCTGTACTCAGATGAACATCTGGATCGTGACACTCCCTCTGTAGTACTCCTTAAAGCTCTTTTCCATCATATAAGTAAGGTATGGATAGCAAAAGCTATGCTGTTAAGCCAGCCTAAAAAAAACGTAACCATCAAATACTTCAACTTCATTTGGATAATGCCTGGGTGTTCAGAGTTACTAACAGTATGCCAAAGGGGGGAAAGTGAGCAAAACGCACAAGATGATGGACGGAATGTTGCACAATGGCAAAACATTCACCCCCAGTCACAGATCTGGGTTTAATCCATCGTTATTTTGCTCACCAAGCCACCCCAGTTCAGACATGGTCATATGCAAATCAGTCTTTACCCTGTGCCTCATGGGAACAGTCCAGCCCGAACTGCCAAGCCATGTCTTCCCTGGACCGGAATCAAGCATCCTAGGACCGGTTTCTGGCTATCAGCCGTCTTCAGCCAGGATAGCTGGACTCCATTGGCTTAGTGAGCATAGGAACCACGTCTGGGCATACCCTTCCCACATAGGGTGAACAGCAAAACATACAAGATGGACGGAATGTTGCACAATGGCAAAACATTCACCCCCAGTCACAGATCTGGGTTTAATCCATCGTTATTTTGCTCACCAAGCCCCGCCATTTCAGGGGAAAATGAGCATTCGAAATGCAATAGGTTTCACTGTTTTTTTTTTAATGAGTTAGCCACTATTGGCATTCTAAATGACAATGTCGATTACCTACCAAGGGAGGAAGAAGGGAGCAGTAGCGAGAATGATATAAGGGGCTAATGCCTGGAACGTAAGAGAGGAGTAAGGATACATACCGAGGTAGGAAGAAAGAGTGAGTTAGGGATAAAGATGGGAATTTCTTCATAAAAAGAACTGATGGCTGTGGAACATGAGACATGCTTTGATAGAGAGTTTGAGCGTATGCTCAATCGAGAACGGGCGTCAGTCATAATCCACATTACACCCCAAGGACACATGCACCAAATATTTCACACCCAGCATGCCATGGACGATGTTAAGGGAAGTATAGCTAATGGGGGTACATGAACACCCTTTGTGACACCATCACCAGCAGCAAATACTGGTCAGCCCTGGTCAGTAACACAGGGCACACACACCTACAAAGTTATGTTATGTTAGGTTATATTTTATTTATACAGCTCGCAGCTACTCTAAAGTGTCCCGGCGCTAACAGAAGGAAAGGACCAAAATGAGCACAAAGCAGCAACTAGAAAAGCAACGTTTTCATTTTTTTCTTAAAGAGCAATGGGTCCTGGATACAAAGTTTAATATAACATGTACCACATACACAGGTTACTGTGCTTTACAAGAGCTCCAGCAACAGACTGGCATCAACTGCGACACGTCAAGTATTTCTCTTAACGGGGGTGCGTGGCCAACAGCATGGCCTGCTAAGACGTGCTTATCCTGAGCTCCGGACGAGCTGCTTCCAAATCAGACTTTCCACTCCGCCCTACACCACCAAAACCACGGGAGGGTCGGTACAGAGACCCCGGACCCCGTAGGGATCACGTCATAGCAGTCTGTGTGACGGTAATCGGCAAAACACTGACCTTGTAGTGTCGTTTCGAGAGGCCCGGCGGCGACAAGATGGCGGCCGCCGTATCCGAAGAGTGAAGACTGCACTGAGATTCGGCCCATAAGTCCTGCAGCTGTCTGCCGCTGTGGGGGTTAGTGACAGGAGAGCATTTTGTGAAGCCCACGTTATCGGCGAGGACCCCAGTGCACCGTCCGGACTCCCCGGCGAAACCCGCGGACTATACTAAGATGGCGGCCGGAGCCGCGACGCAGGGATAGATCGAGCCTGGGGACCGTCCTGCCGCTGGCCTGCCACCCGGGAGGTGAGAGCAAGAGCAGCACTCTGCGGGCCCCGCGTGTCTGGGTGGGGTCGGGGGACGGCCCCTACTGAGGTGTCTGGGCTCCTGGTGGGGGCCGAACACTTTACCAATATGGCGGCCGGAGCCACGAAGCGGAGTTAGAGTGTGCTCTGGCCCTGATCCCGGCCCCACAGCTGAATGCACGCTCTTTGGCCCTAAAGGCTTCCCACAGTCACCTGCCTGGCGCTGCTGTCTGGGCTTCCCCGGCCCCGTATCGATCCCACTCAAGCGGAGGACTCCCTGGGGTGTCCCCCTCCACACTGCACCCTGCTGGGCGGCCCTGGCTCCCCCGAGAGAGGCACCTGGTCCTATTGGAAGTCAGACATACGGTCCTGCGGCCGAGGGGGGTGAAGATACATTCTGCGCTAACCAGACCCCGCGACAGAGCGGCAAGACCTAGTGGGGCATTTGGCGAGGTCCTTGATGCTGGGCTGATGTAGGCATAGGAGTACTGGGCGGGACTGGCACTCAGCCGGCAACACAAACCGAGCCCCCTAGGGGACGAACTGAGGACGCGCTTGGCCTTCTGGCGACTGCTGTGCGGAGTGACCGGACTGCCCTCCCCCGTGACAGACTGAGGAGCTAGCTGACCCCGATCGCGGCCAGAGCGGCAGAGGCGGCGTGAAAAGCGGGTTTCCCCACGAGAACGGCTTCACGGTAATACCAGCCATGGGGAAGAACACTCCCAAAAACCTCCAAACAGGGGCCCATGGAAAAATTTGCCGCGCCAAGACAATCGGCGGATGCCCTCTCCGCTGCCCCCGGCGTGCGTTCTGATACTGACCTGCTAATGGGAGCCATTCAGGAGTCGCGAACTGACATCCAGGAGTCTCGGGCCGCCCTGGAGGTCAAAATCGGCGAGGTAGGGTCGGAGGTGACACTGCTGAGGCAAGACTTCCGAAAGTTAACAGAAAGGGTAACTACAGCTGAGACACGGATAGGCGAGGCGGAAGATTCGATCTCCACCCTGAGAAAAGACATGGCAGAACTGCAGGCTTCCCATCGCCAACTGTTGTGGAAGGTGGACGATGCCGAAAATAGAGCGAGACGCAACAACCTGCGCTTAGTAGGTTTTAGAGAAGGCATTGAAGGGACAAACATGGCAGCATTCCTCCACTCCTGGCTGACCAAAACCTTCCTGGCGGTGCAGTTCTCGATTTGCTTAATCATCAAAAGGGCACACAGGGCCCTCCTGGCAAAGCCGCCAGAGGGTGCGAGACCTAGACCGGTCATTGCGAGTTTCCTGAACTTCGCGGACCGGGACCTGATTCTGCGAGAGGCCAGAAAGTTGGGGGAGATCCGACTGGAAAACACAAACATTATGATATTCCCGGATTATAGCCAAGAGGTGCAGAAACAACGCCGCTCCTTTGACGCGGTGAAGGCGAAATTAAGAGACATGAATATTTCCTATATGCTCCTCTTCCCGGCGAAGCTGAAGGTGATCTTCAAGGAAAAGACACATTTCTTTAACCATCCGGAAGATGCCTGGCAATGGCTGGATGAACGTCCTATATTCCATAGAAGGGAGACCGTTGGACGCGGAATGGCAGACAGGTCGCCGCTCCACAGGCCCCAGTGGGTACTACCAAAGGCACAGAGATTGAAATCCCAAAGGGCAAAGAGACAAACCCCAGCGACACCTTATCAGGGACATAGCTCAGGGAGTAGACGGCATGGACGTTCGGCCTCGCCTGGAGGGAGCGCCACGGCGGGATCCAGATTCAACTGTTTACGAAGACATGCCCGCTCAGAGGGAGAGGATGACGACGATGTTGGGAGCCGTAGTTCAGGGGGGGGAAGAAGAAGAGGTGGGGGGGGTCGTGCTCCATTCACCCATTGGCAGAGGCGATCTGAGTCCTGGAACAAGACGCATCGGGGCGGAATAGTGTCCCCCGAACAGACACTCCGGACTCTCACTCATGAACAATGGTGGGCCAGGCTATAGAGACTGCAGCTCGTCGCGGGGAGCACGCAAGTTGACACGCCCTCTCTACTTAAACTTATTGTTTTTCACTGGTTTTTGTTCTCAACTGCACAACTTTCTCAATTTTTGATATAAGTGAGTGTCTGGGGGGAAATAGGGTTGCATGCTCTTGTAGGAGTTGGTTAGAGCAGGCTGAAGGGGGGGATGCACGGGAGGGCGACAGGCCTTCTCCTGACAGTTCTGCCTTGCGAGGGGATGGGACTGGAAGGGGAGGGAGGTGGGGAGCGGTGATGGGGAGTTCCACGTTACTTCAGGTTGGGGACGGGGGGGTAAGTTGGGGTGAGGGGGAAACAGTTGAAATAATGCAGTCATGTGCCTCAGTGCTTCACACTATGCATCCACACCAGAGACCGACCACACTGAAGTATCACCATCTCGAATGGCAAGTGATGTAGCTGCGCCACAGGTGTGCGATAGGTAGGTTAGTGTCCTATCGTGGAATGTGAACGGGCTGGGTTCTAAAATTAAAAAAGAGGTCTAGTGAACTCTTACCTTAAAAGACTAGATCCGGATATAACCCTACTGCAGGAAACCCATCTCAAGGGAGCTAACTGTGCCTTCATAGCCAGGGGTCGCCACAAAGTTTTGGCTCATGCTGGCTACACGTTTGATTCGAGAGGGGTAGCGGTCATAAAGAAAACCACCCCATTCTGTACTACACGCACCTGGACAGATCCTCTGGGGACTTCTGTTGGGGTCCAGGGGACATGGAATAGACGCACATACACTATCATCTCAGTCTATGCACCACCTAAGTTGCAGGCAAACACGCTCAAGGCTCTCGCTCACATACTCCTGGAAACAGCTGACACCATCCAAATCATGGGAGGAGATTTCAACGTAATGGATATAGGGCAGGATCGATCTGGGACAGCGGGGAGGGAACCGGACTACCCTATCACAACAGATTGCTAATATAGGGCTCATGGATATCTGAAGATGGTTGCATCCTACTCAGACGGCCTACTCATACTACTCTGGAGCACATAAGGTATTCGAGATTAGACTATATATTTATGTCTAGACAGTACTTGACAGTGGACGATACTGCAGACTATAAAGCTAGGGGCATCTCTGACCATTCCCCATTGTTGGTAAGGGTAGGGCGCAAAAGGGGGTACGGTGGGGACCACTTGGCGCCTCGCAGCCTGGGATCTTCAAAATGCGGCTATTCTGAGAGGCGTGAGAGCAGATATTAAGGTCTATATTGCTGAAAACGAGGGAACGGTGGAGTCGGAGGTCACCTTCTGGGAAGCTCTGAAGCCGGTAATGCGGGATAGAATACAAAGTAGATTGGGGGAGGAAAGAAGAAAACTCCAATCTGAGGTCACGGCACTGGAACGGACTATCCTGGGCTTAGAGAGGGAATACCAGAGTTTGAAAAATGCTGAGACTCTTCGAAGATTGATTGATACCCAGAAACAATATAGGGAATTGGTTACTAATGAGGCTAAAACTCAATCCCTAGCTACCCTTCATCGCCTCTACGATGTGGGGTATCAGTCAGGCAAGCTACTAGCGTGGCTAAGTAAAAAGGAGCGTGCGACTAGATGGGTGGACCACATTAGGAATGCAGATGGGATGCTTGTTAGTTCAGATGCACAAATTGCTGAGACATTCGCTACACATTATGAACTCTTCTACGCAGCCAGGGATCTGGGGACATGTGAGGAAGCTCTACAATATATGGCGCAGACGGACCTGCCCCTGCTGTCTCCTGAGGCCCTTCTGGCGTTGGAGGCTGAAATTACAGCAGATGACATATCGGAAGCCGTAGCCAGACTGAGACCGGGTAAAACACCGGGACCGAACGGTTACCCGGCAGAGTTTTTTTAAGCGTACGGCGGACCTCTAGGCTCGCCACTTGAAGGGTCTCTTTGCCGGGATCTACCAGTAGGGGGGCTCCCCCCAGACCTCTCCCTGGCGACAATTGTCCCAATACATAAAGAGGGTAAACCGCGAGAGGTCTGTGCGTCCTACCGCCCCATCTCCCTCCTGAACACGGAGGTGAAACTCCTAGCGACTATCTTGGCGCTCCGCCTGAGGTCGGTGATCCCAGACCTTGTACATCTGGATCAAACGGGCATTCTGCCGGACAGAGCAACTAGACTGAACCTTCGACGTATCCACAACTGGCTGCAGGAAGTGCGGGGAAGACTAGAACCGCACTGGTTTCTCTCCCTTGACGCTGAGAAAGCCTTTGACGCGGTTCACTGGCCGTTCCTCTATGCTGTCTTGCAAAAGTTTGGTTTTCGCCCTAGGTTCCAGAGATGGGTCCAGCTCCTCTACACTGCACCAAGAGCCAGGGTGAGGGTGAATGGGAGGCTGTCGCGTGAATTCCAGATCCAGAGAGGAACCCGTCAGGGCTGCCCTCTGTCTCCCCTCCTCTTTGCACTCACTATTGAGATACTTGCAGCCAGGATCCGACAAAATGCAGGCATCTCCAGTTTTGGGAGAACGGACACAGACCCCGCACCAGAAAATATATCCCTCTATGCGGATGATATACTCTTGTATATTACAAAACCAGAGACCACTGTCCCGGAGCTGTTCCGGGAATTAGAGCGATACGGTGGGCAAGCGGGATACACAATAAATTGGCACAAATCGATCTTGTATGACCCGGGGGGACGAGGCCGCTGGGGGAGGCTGCCGGGGCTACTACTGACGACGGTGGAGGGCTTCCAGTATCTTGGGATATACATCACACTTGATAAGACACTATCATTCCAAAAAACTTTGGAGCGGATCCTAAAGAAACTCCTCGGCGGATATGGACCGCTGGAGACAGCTCCCACTTACACTTCTAGGTCGAGCGGCCATGTATAAGATGATTATCCTACCCAAGTATCTATATGCCCTACAGAACGAATACTATCCGCTTCCGGCAACGTTGATAGCTAAAATTCACCCGGATCTGAGAGCTTTTCTCTGGCTGGGTAAGTAACCTAGAGTGGCCCTGACTACTCTCCAAAGACACCAATACGGGGGGATCTCACTCCCTAACCTGGAGGCGGAACTGGGCGGAACACATGGTACCGATTAACGATTGGCTACATACCCCGGCGGATCATCCTACTTATGCCCTAGAAAGGCTTAAAATGTCATCACAGAACTTACTATATTATCTCTATGGGGGCACTAGACGGGAACCGCTCCTCCCAGCGACGGTTCTTACGCTACTTGCATGGACTAAGGCCACAAAACGCATGGGATGGGAGAAGAAACCCACCCGGCAAACGCCGATATGGCACTGTCAGTGGTTAACAAAGCTCAATAAACTACGTGGCTTCCGAAGATGGGATGACATAGGTATCTCCACAATAGGGGACGTGATAGCCAAAGGGGAATTGAAATCCTTTATGGTCCTATAGTCTGAATTTGGGCTTCATCACTCACAGCTCTTTAAATACACGCAGCTGCGCCATGCTTGGAAGGCCCAGAATGTCCAACTAAGCGACATCCCAGAATATGCACCTCTGGAGGGACGGCTCCTCCAAGAACGAATCCAAGGGAAGGCGGTCTCCCTCACATACAAAACCTTAACTAACAATATGCTAGGTGATCTGGCGAAGCTTAGACAGATATGGGAAGCGGAGGTGGGAGGCATGGAAGACCTAGACTGGGACATAGTACTAATGCATCCACGGGAGGTGGCAATTAAGTCCAGACTACGCCTTATTCAATTTAATGTGCTTCACAGAACCTATTATGATAGGGTGTGACTCCATAGAATGGGGAAAATAGAAGACACAAAATGTCTTAGATGCCGCCAACATGATGGAGACTTTTATCACACCATATGGATATGTGACATGATACAACATTACTGGACATTCATCTTCACAGAACTGGGGGAGGTTTTGGGCGTCCCGCTCCAACAGGAACCCAAGTTGGCACTACTGGGTATGACTAATGATGTGGACCTCCCACGTCCACTCCTCACCTTCCTGGTCCTCGCACTAGTGGTAGCGAAAAGTGATATAGTGAAGTACTGGGGGTCATCAGAGTCACCAGGATTAGAGGAATGGAGAAGAGGGTTGGACCTTTACATGGCAGCCGAGAGAGTGACTTATAAAGCAAGGGGGTGCCCGAAGAAATTTCATAGGGTCTGGACCAAGTGGCGGCACTATCATGGGTTTGTCGGGGGGTTATGGGGGGGGGACTTAAATATCTGGCTACCACAGCATCTACAGGAGGACTCCGGGTGGGACACAAAGTGATGATTGTACCTTTCATCTGTTGACGTTTAACCAGTATGTTACATATTGTGAAAGAGAGTTATAATTCCGAGGTGGGTGGGCGCGGGAGTGGAGGTGTATGTACTGCTGACTACATGACTAATGTTGAGTTCTGATAAAATGCAAATAAAAATATTTCTAAAAAAAAAAAAAAAAGTATTTCTCTTAACACATCGGTCCCTATGTCTAGTCTGAAACCATAGTTACCATAAAAACGTCTGAGCATACCCAGCCCGGGCTGGACTGTTCCCATGAGGCACAGGGTCAGACTGATTTGCATATAGCCATGTCTGAACTGGGGTGGCAGAGTGGGCTAAAGAACGGTGATGGATTAAACCCAGATCTTTTGACTGGGTGTGAGTGTTTGATGGATTCAGATGCTCCGTCCATCACCACCCCCTTTTGTACCGCTTTTGGCCACCATAAGTGTGGCAGGGTATGCTCAGACGTGAGTCCCTTGCTCACTTTGCCACTGGATTCAAGCAAGCCGGGCTGAAGATGGCTGAATGCCAGAAACCGGTCCTCGGAAGCTTGTTTCCGGTCCAGGGAAGACATGGCTTGGCAGTTCGGGCTGGACTGTTCCCATGAGGCACAGGGTCAGACTGATTTGCATATAGCCATGACTGAACTGGGGTGGCAGAGTGGGCTAAAGAACGGTGATGGATTAAACCCAGATCTTTTGACTGGGTGTGAGTGTTTGATTGATTCAGATGCTCCGTCCATCACCACCCTCTTTTGTACCGTTTATAAGGAAAATAGCAGGCGTTACAAAGCGGCAAAAAACCCGGTTAGTGCTGGTTATAATATCGCTATGTGTGTTAGCGATACACTTGAAAATAGAGAGAATCAGGGATCGTGATGATATCCTATGTTGTTTCACGGGACACGCCTCCCTTGCATCTCATTAGCGATGCAAGGCAATGCGATGTTGAAACCAGCGCTAATCCCATTGAACACGCGTAAATAAAGCAATATTTTCATCGTCGCATTTCGTCCGAAAACGGACGCAAACGTGGCGATAAAAATATCGCTAGGCTTTGATAATATGCCCCTTTGTCCTTTGACTTATGTAACATTTCCTATACACTGATTTACACAATTATGATTGATTGTGTGTGTAATGTGTGTGTGATGCAAAGTCCTCTAACATACTTTAATGGTATGAGTAGTGCTATGTAACGAATTCAATGCATCTGAGAGAGAGTGGTTCTGGAGTCTTGGTCACTGTTAAAGGGTGCTAGTGAGAGAATCCGGGTGGAGGTGGTCATTGGGGGCGCCAACGAACATTGTTGCACTGGGTGCCACCAGCACTAAAGCTGGCCCTGGCCCCTGCTGAGGCCCATGCCACTATGCATTACACATGGTGCTCCAGCCACGGTTCCTCTCCAGCTCGCACTCTGTTCTATTCTGAAGCTCCTCTGCATTTCAGGGCTCAGTAGGACAAGACGCGGCCTTAATTTTCCTGCACCGTCCCTTTGGCACTCTCTTCTAGGTGAACTCCTGTGCATCTCATCGCATGTCGCATCTAGACAACACCTGGAGACTCTGCTCTTTTCTAGATCTTTTTGAGTACCCTCTGCCCCCCCTCCCTCTTCCATCTTATAATTTAGTCAGAAACACCAGGAGACCTCGGAGTTTATAGTGCGCTCTGACACATAACAAGATTGAGGCAAAGTCTTTTCAAATAATTATTGGATTATAGTGATGGACTGCCTAGAACAGTTGCTGTTAAGTAAATTACTCAGCAGAAAGAATAGTCACTTGCTCTGGTGTTGTTTTTGTCCTCGGGCTGCTCCCCGCCCCGTCTCACCTCTGAGAGCCAGGGCCCCCTTTGACCCTCTACCCACCCCTTCCCCGCCACTTTTCCCGGTTCACACCTTGGTACTTTCACACTTAACGTCACCTCCAGCTCGCATTTTCAGAGAGGGCCCTGGGCTCCCTATCACCGCTATGAGGAGGAGGAAGAGAGAGGGGGGGGGGGGGGGGACAGAGGAAAACTTGGTGGGGTCGGGAGACGGATACAGTGGGGGTGAGACTGAAAGAAGAGGGGGGAGAGAAAGAGAGAGAAGCAGTGGGGAAAGAGAGACTGAGAAGTAGGGAGGAACGAAGATGAGAGAGCAAGTGGAAGGGGAGTGGGGGGTCTGGGTGAGGGAGAGCAGCTTCAGAGAAGTGAGACCTGTGCTCTAACTCCGCCAGTGAAGACAGCGGGTCCAAAGGAGAAAGAACCAGGCCAGACAGAGTAGGTCCAGGCAGTGTGCACGGAGGCAGGTTCGGTGGGTCCGGAAGAGGGACAGGGCAGGCAGAACAGCTCCAGAGAAGGGCGAGCAGAACCGGACCAGGGCGAGCAGAACCGGACAAGGGCGAGCAGAACCGGACCAGCAGATCCTCCCTGAGCAGGGAGACGGCGCGATACACAATCAGAATGTAGTGTTCAGCTTTTGTGGTGCTAGGGGGTAACTTGAGAGTTCAGGGTGCGTGTGGGTTTTAAGGTGCCAGGGAGTAATTTTAAGGTTCATGGTGGGTTAGGGATTGGGGTGCCAGGGGGATAATTTTAGGGTTCAGGGTGGGTATGGGTTTTGGTGTACCAGGGGGGTAATTTTAGGGTTCAAGGCGGGTACGGGTTTTGGGGTGCAAGGGGGGACATTTTTGGGTTCAGGGCAGGTATAGGTTTTGGGGTGCCAGGGGGACACTTTCAGGGGTCAGGGCGGTATGGGTTATAGGGTGCCAGGGGGGTAATTTTAGGGTTCAGAGCAGGTATGAGTTTTGGGGAGCCAGGGGGACAATTTTAGGGGTCAGGGTGGGTATGGGTTATGGGTGCCAGGGGGATAATTTTAGGGTTCAGGGCAGGTATGAGTTGGAGGGCGGGGTAATTTTAAGGTTCAGGGTGGGTATGGGTTTTGGGGTGCCAGGAGCATAATTTTAGGATTCAGGGCAGGATGAGTTTTGGGGGGCGGGGGTAATTTTAGGGTTCAGGGTGGGTATGGGTTTTGGGGTGCCAGGAGCCTAATTTTAGGATTCAGGGAGGGTATGAGTTTTGGTGGGGTGGGGTAATTTTAGGGTTCAGGGTGGGTATGGGTTTTGGGGTGCTAGGGGGTAATTTTAAGGACCAGGGCAGGTATGGATTTTGGGGTGCCACAAAAGAGATGACTGTGGCACAACCCTTATGGTGTATGATCATATGCGGCCTGCTTCCTGCCCCCCATGGCTCCTCCTGTGCCCCAGTGTTTCTTGTGCCCCACCTGGCACACATGTCGGAGGATGGTGATGACGTTAACATTTTGCCCCCCCCCCCCCCCCCGGGAAAATTTCTGCGGACGCCCATGGCCGCGCTGCTGTGCATGAGTCAAATGCTAGGTGCTGCGCTGAGAAATAAATATAGAAACCAGCGGCGCATACGCGCCATTATGTGGGTAAACTGTGCTCGTTACTGCTGGCAGGGAATGGTTTAAGCTGAAGGTTCATGCCAAAGGTCGCATTAGGAAGCAAATGTAAATTGGTAATACGATGCTGGTTTTTTGGGATGTGATTACACAAGTGTGTTCAGGATGCACGGTAAATTTTCCACGCTACATATAGGGGATTTTGAAACAGTCGCATTATCTCTCGGGGTTTTGGTCTAGATTGACACTACAACTGAATGGTCAATCCAATAGGAGGACTCCCATAAGGAGTTTTTCCACTGGACCTCAACTACAATAGCTGGTACGAGAGACAGAGGCGAACTGAGGGTAATTATGATTAACACCAATTCATAATACAGTTCCCCTTGGGATTAGCAGCAGGGAGAATGACGTAGTGTGTTTTGTGTTTTTTACAATTGACAGTCTACCAAAACGGTGTGTCCAACACTGGTGCTTTAGCGAAGTGTCTGGCCCTGAAGAATTTGCCTAAGATTTTGTGGCAAAGAAACATGTTGGCATTGGAAATGGTATGCATGAATAGCACCTGCCTATTTTATTTGACAGTTCACACTTCGTGAATAATAAAGTGATTGCGATAAGAATGTGTCTGCCAATTTTAATCATATTTGGTCACAACGTGGGATGTGATCTTCTGTCACTTCACCGCACCTATATTCCTCTACTTTATCTTTCTTTGGACACCTTTTCTTTTGGACAAAATGACCATCGATGATGAGAAAAGTGGGCACATCTGGTGAGTACCTACCAGTGACCCCGTTGGTGGTGCGCCCGTGAGGGGTCATTTTGCCCTTTCACAATATTTGTGTTCTTTATGGCTTCCTGCTTGTTCAGGAAATAATTTAGGTACTGAATGTACTTGGAATTTGGGTAACAAGACTTCAGTAACTAACTGTTTTGGGAAACTGCCTTTTAAAAAAAAGTGTTTTTAATGAGGCAGAAAAACGTTTTGCAACTACCTCATAAGTAAGAAAACAGAGGAGTAGATGGAATGTAGAAAACTACAGTAATGTGCACACGTTTTATAGGTATTAATCTAAAAATAGATGCCTCAGAGACCAGGTCTTGGTGCGTGTACGATTGTTGAGTAGAGGGAGACCAGAGGTTTCTTTTCCCTCTGTGCTCCTCTTTGAATATATAGTCCCAATCGGTGGCTAAACCACATATGTGGGCTACAGCGCACATAAACCAGGGTGTATCTAGCGCAAGTGCAAATACAATGAATATTGGTGAAGTCAGACTTCTACAGCTGGCATCCCACACAAGGGGTCACGGATGCGACAATAGCCTTCTAACCTAGACAGCCACCAGCACACATCAAACCATTAAAACCTCTAGTCTTTGAAAAATGCACTTTGCAAGACCTCTATACTGAGCTCCCAATAAAGCTTACTTGACATGAACTGAAAGGTTGCTTGTAAGAGACAGTGTGGAATGGAGCTTTAAACGTGGGAGCCGCCTGCTTTTCTTTTCAATGCATTTACTTTTGAAGAACACCACGATTTTTCAAGTCAAATCATACTTTATTCGATTAATTAAAATCATAAAAGCAATTCCATCACATTTTAAAAGACAATTCATGTATTAAAAACAATTTAAAAAGACAATTCATTGTCATAAATATACATAGTATATAAATAAAAACATCCCCACAAACTAGGACAGCGATTAAGATCACACCTCAGGGACATTCCACAACAGTTTTTTTTGGGACTTAATACGCATAGCAGCGACCAAAAAGCTTGCAACCCCAAAGATTACCCTGGTACTATTCAACAGTTGTAAATAGAGGAGTGCAGGCCGGACTTGTGTGAAGCCCGCTTCTCTCAGGATAGGAACCAGGAACTGTTTTCTACTGTCCTCAAAATGGCCACAGAACATAATAAAGTGCATGAGTGACTGTTTACGAAAAGTTATCACAGCTGCAGGGGATGGTCGGATCTGATTTCCCCCATACAGGATAGTGCCCCAAGGAGTACTGGATGATGTTAAATCTGAATCTTACAAGGAGATGGCGATGGAACGGTCGGGTGACAATTTTCAAGTAGGGTTCTATTGAGGGAGTAGTCAGAAGCAAATAATTGGCTCTGACGCCCTGTTTTAAGACCTCCACTGCCTCCCGTTCCTGTTCAGCTAGACCCAGAAAGTTATCCATAATCCATTTAACATCGCCCTTCTGTAACGAGTTGGGGAAAGAGTATAGGTCAGGCCTGCCCAGTTTACTCAAGGTATCCTTGATATATGATAACCAAGGAATTTTGTTTACTTTGTCCAGTGCCATGCAGTCTTTAAGGATAGTGTGATTCAAAGTAATTTCGGTGTTGAGCCAGGTTTTAGCCCAGCAGATCAGTGGCGCCAGTTGTAACTGGTCGGTAATGTAGCCTAGACCCAGCTCAGAATTCACTGAAAGTACTGGGGTCGATTGGGGGACCGCTAGCAGGGATCTGAGGAATTTATTCTCTACTATCTGGAGTTTACCTTGGGGTAAGAATCCCCACAGGGAAGCGCCGTACATTGCTATTAAGAGGCATTTAGACTTATATACTGCCAACAGAGCCTCTATAGGGCGCGAACCCAGACGTTTTGCAAAGCTCAATAATGCTGAAGTTGATCTGGTGACAGCAATGCCTTTCGCATTTAATTGGGGACTCCAGGTACCCCTTTCGTCAAAAATGACGCCCAGGTAAGTATAAACCGGGACCCTGGTGACCCCCTCTCCATTGCATGAAAACCTTTTCATCTTGGCAGCTTTTGGCCGTTGAAAAACTACCGTAGATTGAGGGTCTATGGGGGAAAATTATTAAAGACCACTGAATGTGCGTTCCCCAATTAACATAACACACAAAATGCACAACTGTGGTCAAGGTCATGTGTATATGGTAAATGAGTAAGTTATCCTCTCTCAACACCCCTGTGATGTCATACACCTAACTTGGGGAGACATCCCTTAAGGATAAGAACCCTCACTCACCCGAAGGTGACATGCTTCATCATATGGGTCCCCCTTACCAGTGTAGAAAGCCTAGTCCACACTGGGAGCTACTACTCCGGGATCTTAAAGGAGGAGCTCAGAGATGTTTTATGGGCAAAGGGATGATAATCCCATATGTGAGCAAGATAGGTGTAGTGAGAATAGCAGCGCTGTGTACAACATTAACAAGTGAGTTTAAAACTATCTAAGGGGATACACTAACTATTTTATTGATGTGCTCCGCTTGACAGGGTTAAAAAGGAACAGCACAGTGGTATAGAGGTAGAACCACTGTCACTAAGTGGTCGACATGTTTCAGCCTCCTGATCGCAAGGTATCATCGGCTTTCTTCAGGACCAGTTGGAAAAAGATGTGATATTGCTTTTGGCCGTTTCCTTGCCACCATCACATGCGATTTTTTATTATTAACCTGTAGGTCAAGGGAAAGCATAAATTCCCCAAAGGCATCTAGGAGTCTCTGCAGCCCTACCCCTGTGCGGGCCAATAGAATCGCGTCATCCGCGTAAAGGAGTACTGGTACTGCAGAGTCCCCTACACATGGAATGTCTGGTGTGGTTCCCGCCAAAGATTTTTCAAGTGAGTTTATGTATAGGGTGAATAGGAGGGGCGCCAAAATGCAGCCCTGCCTAACACCTCGTTTGGATCTAAAAAACCTGGTGGCTCCACCCTCCTTATTTGTTCTAATAGAGGCTAGTAGGTCTTGGTGCAAGACCGCTAAGAAGTTCACCAGGGAGGGGTCTATCCCTATACTAGTCAGGATGGCCCACAGCTTAGCACGATTGACCAGATCGAAGGACGATGACAGGTCCATGAAGGCCATATATAGCAGGCAGTTCTGTCAAAATGATTATTAACCTATAATTTGCAACGCTCAGAAATGGCAGTGTTTGTGAATCACCACATATAAATACAAGTTGTTAGCAATAAATAACAAACATTTGCAATGCAATAGGTCTCGCATTTACGCGAGTTTGAGTTATTGACATTGCAAATTACAAAGCCTTTTATTTTTGTTTTCGTTTTTAAAGTATAAATAAAAGGCATTGTCATTACAATGCCAATAGCTTAAACAAGCGTAAATGCGAGACCTATTGCATTGCAAATGCTTGTTAAATACGGGTATTATTGTAGAGGTGGCCCATGACAAAGGGAACCCAGATGTAACTGTGGAATTAAAAACGTTTGTGAGAGTCTTTGACCAGAACTCTAAAGGAGTCCTGTATAGGTCTGCAGGTACACCACATGGGCCCGGTGCCTTGTGTTTCGTCATCTCCTCTATGGCCCTTTGAACCTCGGCTTCATTAAAAAACAAAGGGGGAAGTGAGTGCATATGTACAAGACCCATCTCTGGTGTATTCTCCTCCTCACTGTTGTATATATTACTAAAATGGGCAACCCATTTCTCATCAGGGATCACAGAATCCATGACCGAGTTATCTGAGAAGTAGGGATGGTTGATCACTGCTCAAAATTTTGAGCTGTCTCTAAGAACATCTGTTGACATGAGATTTTCCCAGGCCTCACTTTTAATGAACTTTTTATGGTTGGCCATGGCAAGTTTGTAATTTTTTCTTAGTAAAGCCACGAGCTCCCGGTTTCTGGGTATTTGTTTTAGTGCATACATTAGTTCTTTGTGGGCTTTTGAGCAAATCTCATCGAACCACCTTGGTTGGTTTGCACCTTCCCACTTCTTATTGCACTTCAGATCATGGCTAACTTGTGTGCAGATGCTGACAAAGGAATTAATAATCTCTTTACCATCTGCCGTGCTATCTAAACATACGGCCATGTCCGCTTGTACCGTAGTCACAAGATCCTGCATAAAAGTATCTGGGACCACCTTGGCCCAGTTTAATCTCCTATCCTAGTCCTTGGGAATAAGATTCTCAGTGCAGCCTACCAGTCGCCCCTTCTGTCTAACTGTTTCCCCCCCAAGAATCAAAGACAATACCAGGGGATTATGGTCGCTAAATGCTGAGACTACAACTTCATAGGAGGAGACCACATGGACTATACCGGCTGAAACAAAAATGAAATCGATCACTGTGTCGGCCTCTCTGCCTGTGAATGTCGGGGCCCTGTCCTCCCCCCAGGCCCCATCTATATCAAATAAATTCATATTTGCAAGTAAGTCTTCCAGCACTTCCCCTTGTGGGGAGTGTTCAAAGTGGGTGGAAATAGATCCAGGGGGACCTGTTTGATGTTTTGCCAGACAATCCCATTCACATGGGTGAATATTGAAATCTCCCATTAAAATAACTTCGAATAAAGCATTATGTGTTGACTTGTATTCGTCTAAGAAGGATGCCAGGGAGCTTAAATGTAGGTTCCGCGTGTCCTTCTCTGGGGCATTATAAAAGTTCACTATTAAAATTGTTAAATGGGGGGGCGTGGCCAAGATGGCGAGCTGAACGGACGCGTTCGCTCGGAGCTCCTCCACCCTCAGGCCCCTACCTCGTAACCAAGTGCTGATCTCCCCCCCCAGATCGCACCGGAGCACTCACGGTTTCCTGAGACCTCTGGTGACCGGAGGAGGGGCGTCTTCCCGGCTCCCACACGACACCCGGGGGACTCCCGGGAGCAGGCGTCTCCCAGACGGCGGCCATTCGTGAGCCTCGTGGATGGCCGCCTGGTGAAGCGACTCGACACTGGCCTGGCGCGGACCGGGGCTTTGGGCTCTGAACAGCGAGCCGCCGCTTCTCTGCAGCGTTTGCCCGGTCCGGGCACAGGGGAGCTGAGGGACCGCTGCCGACGGTGGGAAGAGACGCGAACCCAAGGACCCGCCGGACCGGAAGTAGTCACGCGAGGCCGGGGACGCGGCCTGCTGACGTGGCGCCCCGGGCCTCTGTGGCGGACTAGACGGCGACTCCTGCCTTTCTTCACCGCGGTCCTAGAGGCGCAGGGCACAGCGCGGCCCGAGCAGCGGGGACGCCGAGACAGTCTCCCGGCGACGGCGGCAGCGGAGGGGGACGACGCCGGGGGCCGCCCCGGTGCAGAGCCGGAGGACCTGCCGAGCTGGGCTGAAGCGCGGCCCCCCCTGGACACTCCGCCTTGTGGGCCCCTCCATTTTTGCTTCGAGCCCCGGCAGCGGCGCTGGGCGCCGGCCTCGGCGTACGGCCGGAGTGGACCCGGAGGCGCCATAGCTCCCCCCGCTCCGCGCTGCCTGACAGACGCCCTGAGGGCTGGGAACCCATTATTGCGCCTCCCATAGACTTTGTGCCCTCACCCTAGTCCCGCTTACAGGGGTGCCACATGCCACTTTCCTGGATCGATCAAGGGAGCGTGACTGGCTGCTCCAGCATTGCCGCCCGCCTGGGAGTCCGGGAGTTGCCCTGCAACCGGAGCTGCCGTTCCTTGTTCCGGAGCGGTGAGGCGCCGACCTTTGCCGCCAAGGGAGGACGGGCTGGTACTGTGTGGTGGAGCGGAGGGCCTGCGGCGCTAGTCACTGGGAGCGGCTGGGTGCGAGTCGCGCCAATCTCGCCAGCTGCCGCTCCAACCCGCATTACAGTGGAGAAGCTGTCTCTGCATGACCGCTGTGGATCACCATTGGCAATCGACAGGGCCTGTACAGCCACGGACTTTCTTAGAGGGGGCAAGCGGAGAGTGTCTGATACTTGGAACGGACGTATTGCGCAGGACCCCGACGCGGACGGCCTCGGAGTGTGAAGGTACCACAAGGCATCGCCTGCAGGGGCCGTGCGGCGGAGGGGTAAAATCGCAGGGCTCTTTCCACCAACAGCCTACCGGAAGGAGGATCTATACCCGTCGCAGGGGGGACCCGCGCTGCACCTACTCAATTGTGGACGTGCCTGGCCCGCTCGGACCCTGTCTGCTCCGCATCTGCCTTCTGGTGCGGCCCAGCGGGCGTGAAGATACCGCGCACGAGTTGGTTCCCTTGACGATGGCTGGCAACAGAGGCCCCAAGAAGGGCGACCGAACGCTACCGGAGATGCTGAATAGAGGGTCGTCGAAGCCCGACAAGGGGCAGTATTCCCCAGGCCCTTCGCGGACGCCGCGGGAGGCGGAGGACGGAGAGCCACCAGTCACCAGATCCTTCTTGGAGTCGCTTTTCAGCTCCCTAAGAGAATACTTTCAAACACTGAAGCAGGAAGTGGCTGGAGAGGTCAGAGAAGTACGGAGGGAGGTGGATAGTCTTGGCGAGAGAGTAGCTACGATGGAAGAGACTGGTCACTCCAGAGACGTGGAGATCGAACATCTGCAGCAGGAAGTCCTCCGCCTGCATGATCAACAATTGGACTTGCAGGCACACAATGAGGACCTAGAGAACCGTTCCCGCCGAAATAACATCAGAGTCCGGGGAGTGCCATCCAAAGAAGAAGGGGAAGACATCACGGCGTACCTCCAATGCATGTTCAAGGAAATACTGAGAGAGGCGGAGGACTTCCCCGTCACAATTGATAGGGCACACAGGGTGGGTCTGGCGCGCCGGGGTGCGGCGCCACCGCCGGACATCCTGGCCTTCCTGCCGGACTACCCGCTTAAGGAGCGAATTCTTCGAGAAGCAAGGAAGCAACAATCACTGCACTTCCGGGAGCACCCGATCGCACTCTTCCAGGACTTGTCGACGATTACGCTCCAGAAGCGTAAAGCATTTAAAATTGCGACTGACTCTGAGGAGCCATGATACGCAATACGCCTGGGGGCACCCCTTTCGACTCATCTTTCGCTGGAATGGTGCATTACATCAGCTGCGCTCACTCCAGGACACTTGTGAGGTGTTGGGCATCACCGCATCCGACGAATCTCCATCGACTCCACGCCGCAGACGGCCCACCAGGGACGGCTGGCAACGAATCCCGGACCACCGGCCCTCTGCTTCCTCCGCCCGCCCAGACTCGCTCACCATCCGGTCTGGCATGGATAGAGCGGTACAGGTGGCGGCCAGGGACACGAACACCAACACTGTTGCGCTGACAGTCTGAGATGTCTCCGGGGGGAGATGGATATAGCCTTAACAAGATGCAGGTTTGGAGGTTTGGGGTTCTGGGGGGAGGGGGGGCAGGCGGGAATGCGGTGGCTGCACGTCCACTACTTTCTTTGACCACGGTCTTGTCCTGAATGGACCGTACTGGGACTATGAGACCTTGTGACTCTTTACGGGGAGGGGAGGCGGGGATTGTTGGGGAAGGGGGGGTTCTTAATTCAGAAGTTTGGGGACACGAGTTGGGGGTTGTCCGTGGGTGGTTGGGGGGGGGGGGGAGGGGGAGGGACCGTCCAGTGCTCTATGCTCACACACACTTTACCCAGTCATTACTCTTCTGCTACGGCTCTACACCTCGGTTTGACTATGCCGGGGTGCTGCTTACGCGCGTACATCCCCTTTTTTGCCTTGTTGTCTTTGGTACCGTTCTGGGCGCTTCTGCGCCCCGCCCTCTACGGCGGGTCCCACATGCCTTCTACTTTTCAATTTTCGCTATCCCCCCTGACACTTTTAAGGTAGTTACCCTGAATGTTAGGGGTCTGAATAACCAGCTCAAACGGCGAGCGGTGCTCTCTCTCCTCGAGAATACACAGGCGGACATATGTCTCCTTAAAGAGACGCACATGCTGCCGCAAGACACGCATAGGCTGCGTTCCCGTAAGTGTCCATCGCAGTTCTTCTCATCCAGCACCACTAAGACGGCGGGGGTGGCAATACTAGTGGCTAGTCACTTTCGAGGGGAGGTCCTCCATAAGCTCACCGAACAGAAGGGTAGGCTGTTAGCGTACCGGTTCAGGATCGGGGGTCTTACTTTTACAATCGGTTCCCTGTACAGCCCTAATGAACGACAGGAACGTTTCCTGCGATCGGCGGTTGAGGATATCACTGCCTCACAGGATAGACATGTTATTATTGGAGGAGACCTTAATATGGTTTTTGATTCTGCTATGGATAGGTCGGCGCAGCGCTCTCCACAGGTTGGGGCGTTCTCGGCCGATTGTAAGGAATGGCTGGCGGAAGTGGGTCTTATTGACCTCTGGCGTCATTTGCACCCCGCGGACAGAGATTACTCGTACTATTCCCATGCGCCCAAGACGTACGCAAGGCTGGACCACTTGCTGGTCACGTCTCCGGTGCGGGCGCTAGTCTCGGGCTCGGACATAGGAGTGTTGTCCCTATCGGATCACGCCCCAGTCGATGCCACGTTAAGTTTGCCTCCGGCGGCCCCCCGCCCCCCACGGACGTGGCGCCTGCGGGATACTCTGCTTCACAGGCCGGTGGTGGTAGAGCGGATCGAAAGCGCAATCCGGGAATATCTGACGCACAATGACAACTCGGACACCGCCCGGGCGACACAGTGGGCGGCCATGAAGGCGGTCCTCCGAGGGGAATTTTTAGCAATCCCCTCAGCCGAAAACAAAGAGAGACGAGCTAAGAGGGAAGAACTCACTGATAAGGTCCGTGAGCTTGAACAGATTCATCGCAGAACAGGGGCCCCTAGAATATGGCGGCAGCTCAAGGCGGCAAGAAAGGCCCCATCGGCTCTAGATCTGGACCGTGCGGAGTACGCTGCACTCCGGCTGCGCCATACCTTTTACACAGGGGGAGACCGTTGTGGCAAGTTGCTAGCCAACAGACTCAGAGTGGCACGCCAGAATCACCTAGTGAAGGAGATCGCTGGCCCTACGGGGACAGTAGAGACGGAGAATGCCCGTATCGCGGCCGTCTCCCGCGGGTTTTACGCAGATCTCTATACAGGGGAGCCACCGAATGAACCAGCTGTAACCGCATATTTAGATTTGGTCACCTTGCCCTCCCTGAACCCCCTGCAGACGGAACATCTCGACCGGGATATCAGGATAGCAGAGGTGATCTCCGCCATCGCCAGGCTCAAACATGGCAAAGCGCCAGGCCCAGATGGGTACACCACGCTCTTCTACAAGACGTTTTGTGCGTCGCTGGCCCCTATCCTCACTCGCCTTTTCAACTCGTTTGCGGTACCGGGGGCCATCCCGCCTGACCTTCTACGGGCTTCCGTCACAGTGATTCCCAAACCTGGAAAAGACCCCAAGCACTGTGGATCTTATAGACCGATATCTCTTTTGAATGTTGATCTTAAACTGTACACGGGGATCTTAGCCGCGTGCTTGGCCCCTCATTTATCCGGTCTTATTGATCCTGATCAGGCGGGTTTTGTCCCGGGGAGACAGACAGTTGACAACACAAAACTGATAGTCCACTTGCTTGAGAAAGCCTCCCGGATCTCGGGGGAACGAATGATGTTAGCGGTAGATGCAGAGAAGGCGTTCGACCGAGTGCATTGGCCTTACCTGGAGCAAGTGCTGGTGAAGGCGGGCATAGGAGATAAATTTCGCTCCATGGTCTTCAATTGCTACAGTCGGCTGACAGCAGTGGTCCGCGTTAATGGGTACACCTCTCGGGACTTTAACATCGAACGGGGCACTAGGCAGGGATGTCCACTCTCGCCCTTGCTCTTTGCTCTTTATATGGAGCCGCTCGCCCAACGGGTACGGGACAATCCCGCGGTGGCGGGTATACGGATGGGAGGTTTTACACACGCTATAAGCCTCTACGCTGATGATGTTATCTTGTCGCTTGACGAACCTCGGACGGCCCTACCGGCCTGCATCGAGGAGCTGGCCTCCTTTGGTGCGGTCGCGGGGTTTAAATTGAATATGGGGAAGTCCGTGGCTCTAGATGTCTCCCTTGCACCGACCACTAGGACTTATCTACAGGGCCGATTCCCCATGTTCTGGTCGTCGGCGGCGGCAATACCCTATCTGGGGATCCAGATAGCCCCCACGTTACCGGCCATGGTGTCGGCCAACTACACGGCACTGGGTGCTAAGATCAAAGAGAAACTGTGCCGTTGGAATCGCGGCACCCTCTCCGGGTTGGGCAGGATAGCCGCTATTAAAATGACGGTTCTGCCGCAAGTGCTTTATCTGTTTCGGGCCCTGCCGCTCCAGCCGCCAGTCGGGTGGATCCCGCAGTTACAAGCAGACGTTTCGCGCTTTATCTGGCAGGGGAGGAAACCCAGAATGCGTAGAACCCTTTCTTTATTGGCTCCGGAGACGGGGGGGCTGGGGATACCTGACTTTCGTAGGTATTTCCGAGCGGCACAACTACGTTACCTTGTGGAATGGAGTAGGTGGAAGTCCGACAAGCACTTGCTTTTCCAGGATCAGGCGGTGGCGGGACGTCCTTTACAGGAGGTCCCGTTTTTACGCCGGTTTCACCGACCCAAGAATTTGTACGCCTCCTTTGTTACGAGAGTGCCGCTGCGGGTCTGGGATGCCACCTCCACCGAGTGCGGCCTCACCTCCTTCCCGTCGCCACTCACACCACTGGTGGACAACCCGGACTTTACCACTTGTATGGAAAAGGGAGCGTTCACATGCTGGAGACAGGCGGGATGTAGAGCCCTGTGTCATATGTATGACCAGGAGGGGGTGATCCCCTTCACACAGTTTCGCCAAGAGTTCTCCCTCCCTAAGACTGAAAGGCACCGCTACATGCAGGCCCGTCACTGGGCTCTTCAGCCGCAGGTGCTGGAGACGGCGGATAGACGCTTTCTGCCTTATGAACAGTGGCTGCTTTGCGTACGTCGTACTCAAAGTTGATAACAGACCTTTATAAGCTCCTACAACCCCCGTCCACACACTTCTATAACCCAGGGAGAGAGCGGTGGGAGAGGGAGCTGGGGAGGACACTGAGCCCTAAGGAATGGGAGAACATATCCTATAGAGCACGGCATTCAGCGTATCATATGGGTCTCACTGACACATTGACTAAGGTTTCCACCTACTGGTATTATACACCAGAACGGGTTCACGAATTTGACCGTAGCAAGGAGGCCACATGCTGGAGAGGGTGCGGACACCGTGGTGCTCTTACACACATTCTTTGGGAATGCCCACTCCTGGACACGTATTGGAAGGACGTGCTGGACGACAGATGCACATTTTGGCATTGAACTACCGCGCTTTCCCGCTTACACATTGCTAGGGCTCCCAAATGGACTGATGTACCCCCTTAGGTCCCGAAAGGGTAGGCAGATTGCCATTGCATTGGGCTCGGCAGTTCAAAATATCCTGATACATTGGCGTACTGCCACGATACCTTTTGTCATGGGTTGGCTCCATAGACTGTGGCATGTGTTGGGCATGGAGAAGCTGTCGCTCACAGTGGCGGGGGATACAACGCAGTTTTCTGAGCTTTGGCAGCCATTTCATTATTTGTTGCTGACAGAATTCAAAGAAATTACCTGTCCCAAATACCTACGCCTCCTGAGGCTTACAAGCCCGGCAGCACAAGCCCCATGACTTGAGGGTTGATCCATTTCCCCAGCAGGAGGTAGCTTTGGGGTCCACCTTGGATAGGGTTGATGCACTGGACGGGGGATGGGGTGGGGGGGGGGGGGGTTGGGATCCGGGAGTTGGGTTGTTGGGGCCCAGGGGGGGAGTTGGTAAGGGAAATGTTATTTCATACTAGGACACTGCATTTTAGGTATAGCAATGGGGGACAGGTACAATACCTTGCAACTAACGATCACAGCTGGAGCTGGGCTCGGTCCGCCTGAATAGAATGTCCCATGATGATGTAAGTTGTCCTTTGTATGATGTGCTGAATAAAAATACCTTAAACCTAAAATTGTTAAATGCTTGGGACAAGTCCACTCTATACACAAGATGTTGACTGAGGTGGTCTCCAGCTTTCTGAAGGATCCGGCCAGTTTAAGTGAAGTCAGTGTGTACAAGCCTCCTTTGGGTCTCCCTCCAAGGCCGGGGATCGCCTTTTCAGAAAAGCTACAATACCCGTCTAGACAGTAATTATCGTTTATGTCCCATGTCTCCTGGATGGCGATAATATTGTGTTGTGATACGAAATGTAACCATCTATCATCAGCAGCTTTCTTTCTCAACCCCGCCACGTTCCAGCTAACTAACTTGTGGATGTGATGACATGTGGTCTGCCTATTCTGCTCAGTGTCGGCCATGTTAGTAGGTGATTGTCAGTCGTTGGTATCCAGACTGGAAAGAGGTGAGAACCTGTTAGTCAGAGTTAAACCTGAGTGATGTCCTAGCCTATGTTGACCTGCTACACTCTGGGGGGCTGTAGCCATTTCTACTGCCCTCAAGGTAGCCTGGTGTGTTTGATATGAGTTATACTTCAAATCATGGACTTTCACAGGGGGCGTTGAGACAGTGGTGCTTTCAATAAGCGGGGTTTAGACTGTGGGTGGGAAGGTGGAGGGTAAAATAACCCAGAGGAAGTGGCCTAATGCCGAGACCACCAAGCTCCGAGCCATCCCACAATAAAGTATCAACAATATTTGGCCTGTTAAAATTAACGACCACACAATCTCCCGGGATACATTTCTCTCTCTTCCCCACCCACTCAACCCGTCTTGCCATGATAATGTTAGAAGCGACATCAACACTCCCGATGCTAAACTGTGAGCACCACCTTCTTGTCCTAATCAGAAGATCGTCCTCTGTTTCCGCGGCACCATTTGTTAAACACGGAACCCCTGTTAAAATTACCATTAAGGGTGCAGCTTGTGGGGGAAGGTTTAGTATGGGTAGATTTAGAGTACAAGACCCAATGATGGAGTGCTCCTGGCCCGAGCGCTTTACTAGCCTACCCTCAGGAGGTTTGGCCTGCTGTTCCCCCAGGTTCATCACTACCTTTTTCCCTTGGGATGTATGTCTCACAGGCTGTGTCTGCGAGATGACACACGGGGGAGAATCCTTGGCTGCCTCCTGACTGCACATCGGCATTTGTCTCTCGTGTTCAGCCCTGCTAGGATTACGATCGATATGTTGCACCCTGAGTTCCCTCAAGAAATTATCAATGTTTTCGCATTTCTTTGCGATATTGCAACACAGGTGTTCAAAGTGTCCACTATGTCCTTAGCGACATTCACAAGTACAGGCTCCAAACGGGATTCAATTAGGCTTTCCACCAAGTCCACCAAATTGGCAGGTAAACTAAGGGTAGATGTTGTGTCCACTCTCCCTGTGGGCTGCTTGCGTGGTTTCTTCCCGTAGTTATGTTTACTTTTTGAATTTACAGGTTCATGCACCTCCAATTGCCCCGTGCTACCTGTCTGTGGAGAATCTCCAGGAACCTGATCAGCAGGATGAGCCTGTGGGGGGTTTACTACTACAATGTCTGGTTCAAGTGGTATAGTGGGAGCTGAGTGCTGTAACGATACAGTATCGGAGTCAACTAATGTAGCCGGGGGCACATCGAGTCCCAGTTCTTTCTCTACGTTAGCAATTTGGTCATTTAGGGCCCCCACAGCGGATGTTAGGTAAGATATGATAGTCTCGGAATTACGGGGCACTTCAGCCTTCTTACCTTCGCCATCCTTGGATATCATTTTGCGCTTCCCCATCTGGAAGGCCAAAGGGGGTGACCCGACCCGGCCTCTGCTGGCCCCTGATGGCCACAGATGGCCCCGCCCTTGTCCCAGGCTTAGCCCGGCGCAGTCCCGCACGCGTCCCGCGACGCGGGAGATGTTCTGCACTGTTATAGCGCCTGCGGGCGCAGCAGGAGCGTCACGGGAGCGCCGGGGCTGTTGGGGGATGTAGTCCCTCCGACGCGGCTGGTCCCGCTGTAGCCGTTCCCCTCGCGGCAGAGATGTACTCGTTGCTGGCCGTTCCCCTCACGGCTGGAGTGTCGCAGGAAGTCGTCCGTTTCCCTCACGGCAAGGTAAGGCTGCCAGATAATGTCCCCCGATTTAACTTCACATGTTTAAAGATAAAGTGCAGCATGCCGCGAATGGTACAAAAGTAAATAAATAAATAAAATGGCGGGTGGCAGCATGTTTAAAGCTAAAACTAATGTACAAGCTGCAAAGCCGACAAAGATGTAAAGTCTGGCAGTCACCCGCCCGGCTTTTCCATCTACTTTTGTAGTATTTGCGGCACTCCGCTCTTTAGCTTTAAACGTGTGAAGCTAAAGTACGGCGTGCCGCGAATACTACAAAAGTTAAATAGAAAAGAAAGGTGGACAGCCGCCGTATTTAAAAAGCCAACATACAAGCTGCAAAGAGTGCGCAAACAAAGGATAAAGGGGTCAGAGAAAGAGAAATACTGTAATAGGCTAATACTCCAGTGGAGGAGTAAGACAAGAGAAGGTGGAACATATACCCACAAAAAACCAACAAAAAAAACAGAAGAAAGCTTTTCAGAACAACACACATGGTAACAAATAGGAAGCGAGGGAGCGGCCAAAACGGCAGAAGTGGATACAACATGCCTCGCAAAACAGTGCATGCGCGTTGGAAAGGCTCGACCAAAAAAAGTAGGTTCACCCTGGATTTGCCAATCATTTTATAAATCACTGGGTTATTTGGGAAAATAATGCTATGAGCTTGAGCATGGAAGTAAGGGATAGTGAAAACCTGAATTAACATCTAGAGCCGGATCTGGTACTATTACATTTTTTCCAACAGTGCTTTTCCTGTAGGGATCGCTTTAAAAGCTTTATTTAAAGTGCCCTTTTAGCAAATCAAGAAATGAGCGAACAGGTTCTTTCCTCTAGCAAGGACAAGAGACAGGGCTTGTAATTCTGCAGAGAATCTTTTACGTGTAGATTTCACCACAATCTTTTAGCCAGTTTCCGAGTAGAAGACAACCCTGTGCAAAGCAAACAAGGAACCTGCCATCATGGAGACATTCTGCGGTCTAATGGGTGCATTTTTAAGCCACGTTGAAGGTCCTTCAGCATATGCGAGGGAAGTGGTGCGGCTGAGAATATTTTGCTAACTTCCAGGCATTTCTTACAATACAGAAACAACAAAGGTATGCCAATACCAGGGTTGTGGGGAGATTGCTTTTTTTATCAAGCAATGCTCAAAATTATCTCTGAACAAGGGTGTTTTGTTTTCATGACGTGCAGAATCAAAAGCGGTCAAACAATTACAAAGGATCCTTGAAGCTGCATTGAGACAGGAGAACTCCATTCCAACCCTTATTTTTCCTTACATGAGAGGCTGCATCAGCATGTCAACACAACAGCATTATATCAACAAGGGGAGAGGGACTGAGGGTGTTTAGAGGTCCAGCATATGTGTCCCATGAGAGACAATGGTATTGAATAGGGTATCCAATCTGCATACTCTATTCAATACAACACAACAGCATTGCAAGAGTCACGATCGTTCCACTCAGTCCGGAAACAGGAACTATGGGTTACAGATCACCAACAAGGTGAAATAAATCTGGATAGACCCAAGTCTGCACAATGCCAGCAATAAAATGACCCTTAAAGCTTATGCTGCTAGCACCCCCTCAACCCCCCCCCCCCCCCACCCCCTCCCCTGCGCCAAGCCTTATTTTTTTGCTAGTTGGGTTAGTTTGTGCTTAGGCCCCTGTAACTTTTTGACCACAAGGTATCCACCGCAAATGTGTGACCTTTTCCTTCAACATCATGGGGATTTTAAAGGTAGCCAGGGTTTGTGATTCACCTGGAGGGGACCCATAATTTAGCCAAATTACAGCTAAATTTTGGGTTTCATTGGAAAAAAGTGCTGCAGAAGAAAGCGTTGTTTTTTCCCTGCAAATGGTATCAAAGGGTTTGGTGGTGGTAAAATCACAAGCTTTCAGGGACTGACAGACTTTTGTCGGAAAACCAAAAGTTTTTACACAATTTTGCCATTTAACTGGGCCATAGCCTATTCTTGCTATTTTTTGTGCTTTCAACCTCCTTCCAGTTAGTGGTAGAAATGGGTGAGAAAGCAATAATAGATCCCGGGAAGCTCTACATTTCTGAAACGTAGACAAAACTCTGAATTCAGCAAGGGGTCATTTGTGTAGATCCTTCAAGGTTGGTTTTTTTGTACAAATGAATTGTCTAAGAGAAGAAAAATTGAAAATGAGTTGAAAACAGCCATTTGTGCCAACGTTTTCACCTGTAACTTCTAAGTATGACAGATTTTTTTAAAGCAATATACAGTTACATCAGCTGGACCCTTCTTGTTGTGGGGATATATATGGCTTGAAGGTTCACAAAGAACCCAGAGTCAATAACTGAGCAGCATCTTGCAATGGTTTTTCAATCTGTACTGAGTATATAGCAATTAATTTGGTAAAATATAAAGAATGAAAAATAGGTATCCAAGATACCTAATTATTTCCGAAATGGGAACAAAATGTAGAGTTTAGAAACAGTAGCTATTTGCACATCTCCGACATTGCGGGTACCTACACTAGAATGTGAATTATAGGATATTTTTTTAAGTGACTTCTTTTTTACACATTGTCTTACATTTGGAAGGTAGAAATGCACAGAAAGTCAATAGGTAATAACAGTTGCTCTACAATCTGTGTTACCCCAAGTCTCCCGATAAAAATGGTACCTCACTTGTGTGGGTAGACCTAGTGCCCACAATAATAAAAGCCCCAAAACGCAACGTGGACACACCACATTTTTTCTTTAAAAACAGACTCTTCTTTTGCACAGTGCCTAGCTGTGGATGTTGAACTCTAGCTCAGCCAGCACCTAGGGAAACCTAGCAAACCTATAATTTTTTGAAACGAGACAGCCAGAAAAATCCGCCATGGGGTGACTTGAGTGGCTCTCACCAGGTTCTGTTACCCAGATTCCCTTGCAAACCTCAAACTGTGTCCCAAAGAAGACATTTTCCTCACATTTCTGTGAAAGTTCTAGAATCTGCATGGATCCACAAAATTCCATCAAGCCAGCATTTTCCAAAGTCTCCCGATAAAAATAGTACCTCAATTGTGTCGGTAGGCCTAGTGCTCGCAACAGAAAACGACCCACAATGCAACGTGGACACACCACATTTTTACTGTGAAAAACAGACCCTTCTTTTGCACAGTGCCTAGCTGTGGATTTTGAACCCTAGTTCAGCCAGCACCTAGGGAAACCTAGCAAACCTATACATTTTTTTTAACAAATCAGTCAGAGGAATCCAGGATGGGGTGACTTGTCTGGCTCTCTCCAGGTTCTGTTAACCAGAATTCCTTGCTAACCTCAAACTCGGAAAAAATTACACCATTTTCCTTACATTTCTGTGTTGGAAAGCTCTGTAATCTGTGTGGATCCACAAAATTGTATCCACTCCGTATTTCCAAAGTCTTCCGATAAAAATAGCACCTCGATAAAAATGGCACCTCTCTCTCATAGGGGTCGGCCAAGTGTCCGCGGCAGGGAAGGGCCCAAAACGTATTGTGGAGACTTCAAACGTACCCATCAGAAAACTACCTGGTTTTGCAAGGGCGGGTCGGTTCACCTGGATTTTTGGCTCCGGGCTCGAGGGCCATCTAGGGAAACTGCCAAACCCATACATTTCTGAAAGCTAGACTCCTGTGGGAGTCCAGCGAGGTATGGCTTGTGTGGATCCCCCAACGTTTTCCTACCAACAATTCCTTGCAAACGTCAAACTTAGCTGAAAATATAATTGTTCTCAAATTTCTGTTTGGTAAAGTTGTGGGATCACCAGGCTGAGACACATTTCCTACCACCCAGCGTTCTCCCAGGTCTTCCAATAAAAAATGGTACCTCACTCGTGTGGGTTGGCCAAGAACCCGCGGCAGGCAAGGGCCAAAAACATTGAGGAGACATCAAAAGTACCTATCACAAAACATTTTTTTTTTTTGCAAGGGAGGTCACCTGGTTTTTGGCCACGGGCTTGGCGGGCATCTATGGAAACCTACCAAACCCATAAATTTCTGAAAACTAGACACCTGGGGGAGTCCAGGGAGGTATGGCTGCGGGACACACCAAAGTTTTCAGACCTTGATTAAAGACAATTTCTAATTATTAGATATGGATCTTACTGATCTCCATGTAGTTAAAAAAGAACTGGAACATGTCTATGGGATAATATGACACTATAAATTCTTAAATACTTGAGTAGGAATGTAGGATCTGCTTCTATGGTTACCCCCACTTTTTGCCTGGTGCTAAGCTGTGTTTGACTAGGCCCCCAGTTTATCATTATTCCTAAACACATTCTCTTGTGTGGATTTAAAAAATGCACATATTTTCTTCATATCTATTTTTCATTCATTATATTTTACTACATGATAATCATAAGCTGTAACTCAATTGACGGGTATTGTGTGTTTTGGACAATCAATAAACACTGCATATCCTTGCACCCAGAATAATTTGACAGACGTAACGGTATATTACTTGTGCGGACCAACCATTAAGTTTAGGGGAAGGGTGGGACACATTATGATGCACACGTTTTTCCAATTTTTTCAAAAGAAAAAACAATTCTATGTTTGGCTATTCTCTACTTCCTTTGAGTGGAATCAACAAACCATGGAAACACTTCTAATGCCCAAGATGTGTGGGTAAAAAATGAATGCAAATTAGGCCAGAATACCTTTTGTGGGAATCGCAAACTGTCCCAAACATAAAATAAGGGCCCGCCACTGGGGGAGCAGAGAAAGCTTATAGGTCAAGTGGTTAAACCCACAAAAAGACAAACGTTAATAACTCATTTAAAATCTAATCCACAATTATATTAACTATGTTGGCGTATCTTTACTGAAGATAAAAAGGTGGTCTTAGCAGACATAAAACCTAGGATTAGTAATATTTTCTGTACTGTTTAATATTTTTGGTTGTTGTTACGAAGCCACATACCAAATATCTAACTTAAATGTTACAGCAATCTCCCAAAAGATAAGATTAAACAAATCAAATTAAAAGTTGCATGGAGTAGTTAAACCTATTCCAAGCAAAATGTAGATCCACATGCCCGCAATATACTCAACCAATTTTTTATTTTATTGTACAGAGAGGCTTTAGTTATGCAATGAATTATGGTTTTCAGTATGCTACATTATAGCAATCCATCTCCAAAACAATTGACAAAGTGTTCATCACTGCACATTTACACTTGTGCCATTTTTGTCATGGAAGAGCAGACTTTTGTAGTAGCTCCAGAACTGGAAACCTTGCTAAAAAGCCCTTCAGAGAAGACTGTGTTAATGCGCTAAGGCAATCAATTGTGTACCCTTTCTGAAAGAAAGGTTAATGGATTACATTTAAACAAATAAACACTACTATTGGACCCAATCAAGTTTTAGCGCAAGCCAGAAAATTAGGAAAGGAGGCAGTTCAGAGACTATGCTACTATGTTTCAAGATGATCTCCTTGACCTGCCCAGCTAGTTTTCAGCCTTTGACAAAACAAATAACACAAAATTACTTTTGAATGCCCAAGGTAAGTTACATGAACGACAGTAACCGGAGTTTAACATGTTCACCTTTCTTACTAAATATCTTCACCTATAACTCCTAAAACAAACTTTGTATCAATAATAGCTGGGATAATCATTTTGTCATGTGAATTTCATAACTACACAGGACGTGCTGAAACAATGCCTATGTGAAAAGCAGCGAGTCTCCTAAGACCCCCATGATGACCGGCGCAGGGTCACCTTTAATTCAATTTGGATTCGCTATCAAAATAACGAGGCAGGCGCTGGATACTGGAAGGCAAGAAAAAGGTTTATTACTCTTAAGAGGACACCACGTCAACTGCAGACACCGGGATGTCTCAGGGAGGTGTTCTGCTGGCAACTCCTTTGGCCCTTCCTTTTATACAGGTTTGACACAATGCATGTGTCTAATTATCATGGTTACACAAGCCCAACATGGTTTAATCAACATGGTTACACAAGCCCAACATGGTTTCATCAACATGGTTACACAAGCTCAACATTAATTCTCCTCCCACCCAGGTCAAAACAGACAATCTAATCTTGCAGCTGGACCTTGCTTCAGGGTCTAAAACATGTGAGACCGGCCAGATCTAAGAGTCTGTTCTGTTGATAAAAACAGGTCCCATTGTTAGCAAAAACAAGTCTTGCTGTGTGCAGGGCAATAAACCATGTTTGCAAGAGTCTGTTTGGTATTTGGAACCGGTTTGTGTAAGAGTGTCCATGGGTTTGCCTGTAAACAGAGATGAGAGGAAAAACAAGTTTGTGGCAGCAAGTGGTGTTGATGTTTGTCATGGCAATAGTTTATAGCCCCCAGCTCACATACCAGGTTGGTCAGAGGGATGCTAGTAAGGGCAGGGTAAACCAAAGGTGACCAACAGAATACAAAATGGCTGCGGTCGGTCAGAATGACTGCAGCTTATGTGCACATAGGAACTTCCACCAGACAAGATGGCGCAGGTAATGTTTATGATTGTCGTTTTACTTTTAACAGTCGCCCCTTTGAACATAACTATCCAGCTTGTCAGTCTATTTCGATCTCCATAATGTCTTGTATCTCTTGTTCATACATTACTCTCATTTTTGTTAGCGGAGTGTCCATAGTCTTAGGGCGCAACGTACTTATGCAAAGAGAACACAAAGGTAGCATACAGTGTACACCCAAACAACAACCACATACTGCCAATACTGGGACCAAGAGAATCATTGATATTTTCCAACCCCAGTCCTTCAAGATGCCCCAAAGCCAACTTCCAATTGTCCAAGTCTCTGATCCTTGATGAATTTCTGAAGAGAGTCTGTGGAGATGTTCGATTGCTTCATAGACAGAAGGTGAATTATCAGGAATGTATATGCAGCAACTGGCACCGATGATGTGACATGCTCCGCCACGGTCCGCTAGTACCATGTCCAGGACTATGCGATTTTGTAGGACCACCAGACGGACTGCTTGAAGCTCGGCAGTGTTGTTGGTGAGGATGCCAGCTGTGACGTTCAGGGCAGTTTCTACCGCTTGAGACAGATGTCTGCTGGCTCGGCTGTTTGCCAACGGACCCCATAGCGGGACGAGCCCTTTTGTTGCGTCAAGGGACTGTGATGCGGCAGAGTCTGCTTGATCAGTGTCTTTAGAACACTTTTCTCGATTATGCTCCGCAGGGGCTGTGTAGGTTGGTGGCAAAACAAAGGCGATGTAGCACGTGCCCCCCCAGTTTCTTGGGAGTCAGGTGTAGGCTTTGGTTCCACAGACAAAGTACATGTTGGGTGATGCAACAAATGCTGGAGGGTTGGCAGTGTTCAAAGTCCTTACAAGTGCTGTGACTCACATTCTTAGTCCCACGGCCTTCAATACATACAAGGCCAGAGACGTTCACCACAGATAGGGACACAGTCAGTGTTGCGTGGTAGGTAATAACGGGGTAAACCCTTTACTCACCGACCTGGGTCAACATGTAGTTACAAGACAAATGATCGGTTACATAACATTTCATAACATAATTTCATCAATAAATGTTAAGAGGTACACACAAAAACTGAGGAAATTTGAAACTGAATTTAATTCAGCTGTATTCAGTGATGTCCAGTACTTTCACATGTATTATATTTCATTTCATACAGTACATAATAATTGATGGAGTCATTATTCAATACAGTGCTCGGTGGGTGTAAAGGAAAAGGGGGTTGGATTAAGTAAGGTAGGGTGTGGTTGGAATAGATAGGGGGACATGGAAAAGGAATTGTGTCCTGTGAACAATTCTGCATCAATCAAAGAACTTTTCCAGTCTTACATAGATCACAAGGTTCCCTACATAAAACATTACACAGTGGCCATATATGGCTGATTCTGTTGTAGCGTGTATGTCGAAGAAAATACTGTCGACGTTTCGACCCCTATGGTAAGGGCAGGTAGTACCTCAGTCTAGGGTCTTCATCAGGACTAGAGAAGTAATGAGCACATATATTTTGTGGCGTTTGGGAGGTCCCACTTCGGTTGGAGACTCGCGCCGTTGAAAGGATTTTGTGTTCTTCTGAGAAAGAGAACTGTAGGTGTGTGTATGGAGTCCCAGATGAGTTGGGAACTAGCGTTGTTGAAGTGATTTTGGAGAACCCCTCCAAAGGGGAGTAGCTGTTCGTGTCCGGTAACTGTGTCCGTTAGTTGAGGTAGAAGGGTGTAGATCAGTCACACCATCTGTATCGCTGCTGGAGTGAATCCTCAGCGGAATCAATGGCGCGAGTCTCCAACCGAAGTGGGACCTCCCAAACGCCACAAAATATATGTGCTTATGTCGGGAACCTTGTGATCTATGTAAGACTGGAAAAGTTCTTTGATTAATGCAGAATTGTTCACAGGACACAATTCCTTTTCCATGTCCCCCTATCTATTCCAACCACACCCTACCTTACTTAATCCAACCCCCTTTTCCTTTACACCCACCGAGCACTGTATTGAATAATGACTCCATCAATTATTATGTACTGTATGAAATGAAATATAATACATGTGAAAGTACTGGACATCACTGAATACAGCTGAATTAAATTCAGTTTCAAATTTCCTCAGTGTTTGTGTGTACCTCTTAACATTTATTGATGAAATTATGTTATGAAATGTTATGTAACCAACCATTTGTCTTGTAACTACAGTCAGTGTTGCAGCAGTTCTTTTCTTCAGGTAGGAAAATGTGGCTCAGACAGGATTATTGAACACTTGTATTTCCACTTGTTCTTTGGAGGAGACATTCATTGGGAATGTCGCATTGGAGGTGTGAGGGCAAAAGGGAGCGGCTGTTCTTCCTGTTCTGTTTAGCCAGAACTCGTTGTAGAACTGAGCGATTGTCCCATCGGAAGTGCCATTGTCTTTGTAACTTTCTTGTAGGAGCATCATCCAGGCAAGGCAAGATCTGTGAACAGAAAAGGGTGAAGGGATGAAAGGGATGGAATGTTCAGTGGCATGTGGTAGCAGCCCACATACCCAACAGTTAGTGACATTGGTGGCAAGATTGTGCTGGTGCAGCATCTGTACGAAATAATTATTCCAGAATTCTTTGCGTCGTTCTCGGAGATGTGGCGACAGTGATACCATGTAGTGTTCTTTCTTGGTGATTGGTTGCATGGTTGGTGACAATGTTCTGTATGCAAGTGCATTCTCTTCAATGATCCAGAGTGTGACCATTAGCAGGAGGCAGGTGAGAAATGCGGCTACAAGTGCAATTGTCATTGTACTGTGCAGTTCAACGGTCTTGGTGTCTTTGTGGTGGCTTTGCAGGTGTTCCATTTCTTCCATCATCTTCGAGGAGCTCACCAACTGTTAGGACCATAGACTTTTGTCTGGCGCATTTCCTGGTAGCGTTGTTTGGCTGTGCTACCAATCTGAGACTCTGACTCAGTTAGTGGCCTGGTTGTTGGAGCTCCCCCCTTTCGTCGATTTTAGGTTGTACCCATCCTTGGATGGCACCGTGGGGGTCGGGAAATTCAGACAGTAGGAGGGTGTCTTCTTGTGGGTAGCAACTCCGAGCTGGTCGGTCCTTCGCGAGTACTTCCTCTTGCACCTACACCTCTTCACAGGTTGCCAGCGTTGGAGGGACTTTCTTGCAGTAAAGGGCGTGCAGCCAGTTTCGTTTTCCTTCCACTCTGAGGGCAGTTCGAGTGGTGATCAGGACTTGCCAGGGGCCCGTCCACCTGGGCTCCAGATTCTTCGTTCTTTGGAAGTTGCGAACTAGGATGAAGTCCCCAGGCTTTATCACGTGTCCTGGGCCCCTGGATAAGTCAGGCAAGGCTTGCTGCACCTGTTGGTGGATAATTGTTAGATCGTTTGTCAATTTATGCAAATAATCTGACAATGTGTTCGGGAAATCGTTAACAGGAGGTGGGTCTTGGTGCCGCCCAAATGCTCATAGGCAACTTCATACGGGGTCAGTCTGTGTTTGGTTGGGGTGGAGCGCATTGATAGCAATGCCAATGGAAGGGCGTCGGGCCATTTCAACCCAGTCGTGGCAACTATTTTGGCTAGCTTTAGTTTCAATGTTGCATTGTGCCTCTCTACCAGGCCTGCTGATTGGGGGTGGAAGACGGCATGGAACTTTTGTTTTACCCCCAACCCTTTCAGTATGTTCTGTATCACTGCGGCTACGAAGTGTGGGCCGTTGTCGCTCCATAAAATTCTGCAAAGGCCGTATCGGGGGAAGAATTCTTTCAACAATACTTTTGCAGTGGCTATGGCAGTATTGTCACGGGTGGGATATGCCTCCACTCCTTTGCTAAAAGCGCACACAACCACCAGGACATATTTTAGACCATGGCATCTCTCTAGTTGGATGTAATCCATTTGAAGGACTTCAAAGGGGTGGTCAGGGACTCCAAACCCTCCCCGTGGTACTACTGTCCCCTTCCCTGGGTTGTGTTGTAGGCAGACTATACATTGTTGTACTAGGCGCTTTGCAGATTGTTATCTTTACATTATGCCATACTCTGGTTATTAGTTCAATCATAGGGGTGGAGCCTATGTGTGCTGGTAAATATGCCATGGTCAATATGGGGATGAGGTAGGCATTGGGTAACAGCCATTTATTTCCGTCTTTAGTTCTCCAACAATCTTCCTCGTCTTTTAGTCCCACCTTTTCCCACTCGGTCAATTCGTCTTGTGTGCCTGTAGTCTGTATGTCCCTTACAGTGATCCTAGCGTCAGTCCATTGTTCAGCTTGTGACCTGGTCACATACATTCGTGTCGTAGTTCTGTCTCCTGCCGTGGCTCGGGCAGTAACGTCTGCTAGTGCATTTCCCTGTCCAATGAGATCAGTCACTTTCCTATGTGCTTGGCATTTTAACTCTGTTAACTTTTTGGGGAGGAGGACTGCTTGCGTCAAGGCGGAGACTAAATCTCCATGCAGGATGGGTATACCGTGTGAAGTCAGGAACCCTCTTTCTTTCCATAAGATCCCAAAATGGTGAACCACCCCGAAGGCGTATTGGCTGTCGGTGTATATGTTAACCGTCGTGCCAGCTGCTAAAATACATGCTCGTGTGAGGGCAATGAGTTCTGCTGCCTGGGCGGAGCGTTGGGCAATACGGGCTGTTTCTAGAATGGTTCGGGCTGTGGTGACAGCGTATGCAGCTGAGGTGGTGCCGTCGGGGAGTTTGATGCACGAACCATCCACCAATAGTTCTCCATCTGGCTCTAGAAAGACAGTGTCTCTGAGGTCTACTCTACTCTTTGTTCATCGGTTATTGTCACACAGTCGTGTAGTGGAGCCACGTTAGGATAATTTTCGGGTAGGGGTAACAGTGTGGCTGGATTGAGGGTGGTGCATCGCTTTAGGGTAATGTGCGGTGCTAGCAGGGTCAACTCATATCCTGTCAGTCGGGCGCTAGTCAAGTGTTGGGTTTTGGTCTGGTTCAGTTGTGTGTCGACTGCATGGGATACTAAAACAGTGACTGGATTGGAGAGCACTATTCCTTCGCTCTGGCGTATTGATACTGCTGCAGCTGCCACAGCGCGCAGGCACGCTGGCAGCGCTCTGGCTACTGGATCGAGGGTGGCAGAAAAATATGCACACGGGCGTTGTTTGTGACCAATTGATTGTGTTAGGACAAACAATGCACATCCCTCCCTTTCGTGTGTTTAGAGGAAGAATGGTTTGGAGTAATCTGGGGTTCCTAGGACTGGCGCTGAGCAAAGGGCATTGCGTAGTTCTTTAAAGGCTATCTGGCATACGGGGGTCCAGGGGAGAGGTGAGGGGATGTCTTTAGCTAGGAGGGACAGAAGAGGTTTGACAATAAGACTAAAGTTCGGTAACCACTGTCAGCAAAACGAGGTGAGGCCTATCAAAGAGCGGCCTTGCTTCTGATTTTTGGGGACAGGGGTGTCTAGAATTGTCTGGATCCTGTCAGGCGTGAGATTTCTCCTTTCTTTTGATAAAAGGTGACCCAAATAGGTCACTTGTGATTTACAGAACTGCAATTTCTTTCGGGAGACCTTGTGACCATTCTCAGCAAGGAAATGGAGTAGTTTGATGGTGGCTGTGACGGCTATTGGTATGGTGTCTGCTGCTAGTAGGATGTCGTCTACATATTGTATTAGTGCCACTCCATCTGGCAATTGTATGGCGTCCAACTGTCTTTTAAGCGCCTTGCTATAGATGCTTGGGCTCTCAGTGTACCCCTGAGGTGCTCTACAAAATCTATACGAACTGGAATTTAGGGTAAATCCAAAAAGATAGCGGCTGTTCTCGTGTATAGGTATGGAAAAGAAGGCGTTCTCGAGGTCGATCACAGTGAAGGTGGTGGCAGTGGAGGGGATTAAAGTCAAAATTATCGTGATGTCGGAAACTACTGGGTATTGTGGCACTACGGTTTTGTTTACCTCCAGCAGGTCAATGGTGAAGCGGTAGGCTTTCCCGTCTACGTCTCCCTCTCCCTCTCCCCGTCTCTTTACAATCGGTAGTATAGGACTGTTACAAATGTTGTTCACTACTTCCTCTACCACCTCTGCCTCTACCAAAGAGTATGATCTCGGTCAGTGCTTTCTCACCCTCTGGCGATATTTTGTACTGCGGTACCTTCGGTAAGGTTGCGTCCTGTCGTATCGTTACGTGTACTGGGTCAATCATTATTCATCCTATGTCTGAATCAGCCCTAGCCCATAAGTGTGATGGCAAAGTGTCTAGTAGGGATGCGTCAGCCCCGGAGATCGAAAACATGTGCTGAAAAGGGTTCTCTCTATGGTGTTGGGGATTGTCATACAGTATGACACGCACTCCGTCTGGTGAGCATCTGATAGTCGCATGGAAGTGTTTCAAAAGGTCGAGACCCATAATGGCGTCTGGGGGTGTTAGATGAGAGGAGGAATGGTTGACGCCATTGCGGTCAAGATTAAAAGGGATCGGTCGGGACAAAGGGTTGGTGGAGGGCGTACCGTCAAATCACATTGAGGTCACATGTGAGCCTGACAAGGGTGCCCTTGGAATCAGTCGTTTGGATTGTGCACTACGTGTTGCTCCCGTGTCTACCAAAAATGGCGACTTTGTGCCCAGGACCTCAGCGGTAACATAAGGGCCTTGCTGATCAACATAGAGCTCGACTGGATCCCTCCCTTGCCCTTGGCTGTCATGTGCAAAGTCGTACGTGTTGTCGTAATCTGTCTGTTGGTACTGATTTTATTTATTTATTTATTCAAAGTTTTATATAGCGCGAACAAGATCCTTACAGATATCAGAGCGCTTCACAAAGACAGGGTAGGGGCAGTAGGAATGAACAGAGGTAATGGGAGCAGTGTAGTAGTCACTAACATGATAGGATAATAATAACATAAATAAAACATCAATATACAATCAGGTAAACAAGTAATATAAGACGGCACAAGTCATTGATCCCGCTACAGAGGTGTTCAGGTACACCTTGGGTGTGTGGAAGGCTTATACCAATGTTTTAGTATAGAGAGAGCACTGAGTGGGGGCATCGGGAGAGTGAATCAGTGAACCAACGTGTATCATATATTGGTCGGTAGTAAGAAAGTAGCGTAGTAGTGTCCCCATCAAGTAGAAGTATAGTGCCAAAGGATAAGGTGAGCATTGATACAAAGCAATGCAGGGTCTCTGATCCAGCACCTATAAGGTTCAGGAGATCTTGGCCAGAAGGATGGTTTTCACCTCTTTCTTGAAGAGTGCAGTGGAGGAGATACGCCTGGTTTCAGGAGGGAGCGCATTCCAGATCCTGGGTGCCATTCCTGAGAAGGAGCGCTTGTATGTTTTCTCTTTCCGGAATCTACGAGGTTTCAGGAGTAGATTTTTTGAACTTCTATTGGATCTCGAACCTCCTGATATAGACAACTTTTGAGCGAGGTAGTTGGGTGCATTGTGGTGCACGGCAGCGTGTGTCATAACTGCAATTTTTAGCTGTATTCTGGCTTCAAAAGGCAGCCATTTTAGGGACTTTAAGTCTGGGGATATATGCGAATGTTTTCTTGAGCCAGTAATGAGTCTCGCGGCAGTTTCAATTCTGATTCTGTCCAGGAGGGTCAAATGTGTTCACTCTTCCTGGCCTTTCCTCGCTTGCTTCACTTGCATACCCTCTCCCACGTCCTCTTCCTCTCTGTGAACTTGCTATTCCCCTCGCCCCTCTGCCCCTACCAGCTCCTAACAAAGCCGGGCATTGGGATTTCCAGTGTCCATATTCTTTGCAAAATGCACATTGATCCTGTCCTAGGTCTTGGCGTCCTACATATGATGTTGATGGATTGTTCCTAGGTGGCTGTACTCTAGGGGTATTCTGCTGGTTTCCTCCCCAATATTGCTCCCTTCTTGTATTCGCCCCCTGGAGTTGTGCTATCATTACCCTTTCCTTCAAGTCCTTCTTTTTCCTTTCTGTAGCCCTGTCATTTTCGTTTCTCTGATGCTCGTAGTACTGGGCCATTTGGAGAATGGCCGTCGGTTTAGATGCTGCCCAACTACTTCCGCTGGCTTGTAGTTTCTGGGATACATCTGGCAGTAGTCCTTTGACGTAGTTCTGCACAAATAAGTGGTGTCCCGTTGCGGTGGACATGTCTTGTCCACTGTAATCGGAGAACACAGTTTCAAATCTGGAGAAGTACTCTGAGACATCCTCTTGTGGTTTCTGGCGGCATGCGGTTACTCTGGACCAGTCTATCTTTTTCTCTGGGATCAGCGTTTTCACTTTCTGCGCTATTTTGTCCGGGAGGTCTAATATTGCATTAACTGGTTTATGACCAGGGTTCCGCTGTTTATCTAGTGTGTTGAGTTGTTCCCAGGTATGACCAAACAGTTCGGTATGGTCTACTTTCCTAATCTGTTTCCACACATCTGCTGGCAAACATAACCTGAAGAACAAGTCTATGTCGGCAAGTGTCATTATTGTTGATCCCAACGCGGTACCTAGCTCGGTGTAATAGGCAGTGGGGTTCTTTCGTAAATCCGGCAAAGATTTACATAATGTCAAGATGTCATGTCTGTCCCATGGCTGATATACCCAATTGTAGAACACCCTTCCTCTAGCGTCTTGATGGTATATATCGTCATTACTCCCTTGTCCTCTAGGAGGTACCCAGTAAGGGGCAGCTTCTTTTATTGGCATCATGCTATCTGGTTTTTCCACCAGGGGTCCTGCTATCTTAGTTGTCCTGTCCCTATCTATCTGTCCTTGTTCTTCGATGTGACGCAATACTTCTAGTGTGGATGAAAATAGTTCTGCAACATCGTTGTCGCCTTCATCTCCGATGTCTACCTTCCTATAGAGAGCCACTAGTCGCTCGGGCCCTACGTCTAGGTAATTCTCTTCATGTTCAGTAACGGTGTGGTAACAGAGACGTACAATAAAGTATTGTTTGTGGTTTTCAACATTGGAGTCGCATATGTCAGTTACATATTTTTGTGTTTCTTTCTTATCTATGAGGGTTTTAACTATTTTATCAATGCCTGCTCGCACATTTTTACTTAATCGCGGGACCCTGGGCGGTCCTATTTCTTTTGTTCCTACCTCTACTACTGCATCCTTTGATGAGGCATTTGGTGTGGGTGACTCGGTGGGAGCAGAGGCGGTGGAGACTGAGGCGATCGTGCCATCTCCAGCTATCCTTTGGGGGTCCTGGCGTTATATTACGGCATGAGTAGGGGCATAAGGGGGTGGCATGTATATCATTGGGGGACCTAACAATAAATCATCATCTACCCTCTGTTTTGCTGGTAACTCAGGGTAAATAGTTGAGGGCGTTCTAACAGGGCATTGACCTGATATTTTTCATTCCTGTTCCTTTTTAATCGATTTCCTTTTCTTTTAATTCTTCTTCTAACTTTTTACAGGCTTGGTAAGCTGATTTTCGCGTTTCTTTATCTTGTCTAGCTTTGCGTTGAGCTGCCTCTTTTCAACATAAACCAAAACTGTCAAACATGGCAGGTCTAGCTTTCTTTTTGTGGAGAGCTAATTCTAACGTTTCTATTTTAGCGGGATCAAAAGATTCCGTCAGTGGCCACTGATTTACCCGGTCCTTCCTAGTGTACTTATGCCATAGTTTGCTATAAGCTACGGTGGCTAATCCATATTTTACGTACATGTCCTTGTTAGGGGTGCCTTCCGGGGGTGCCGGATTACTGACCTCTAACAAACGGTCCGGTCCAAAACAATCAAAACAATCTAGAGAAAACAGGCATGACGTATTTAGCGGTCAAAATGAATATCTCAATTAATTTTAGACAAAAAGTCTGCACTACCGGTCCTTCGCTGTCTGCAAAGAGAGAATATCCCTATTCCACGTTGTTTGCAAGCAGGGAATGTCTCAAATAACTCAAAAAAGGAATACTAGTGTTTCTATCAATCAATCAATCAATCAATTTGTCGTTTTTCACGACCTTACCCGGACCGTATGGACAGTTCTTAGTCTTCTCCTTCCAGCGCCTGGTTGCCCTCTTACTCCAACAATCAATGCGGCGTTCCTGTAAGGTCCCATTCAGGACCGCAGGTCACTCGAGAGAGGTCCGTTCGGAACCGGTGAAGTTCAGACCAATCATTTAGTCGTTCATCCAATCGTTAGGACCTCTCTACCGGACCCACGTGTCTCTAGGGCCCCAACGTTGGATCGCCAATTTGTGAAAAGCAGCGAGTCTCTTAAGACCCCCCAATGATGCCCGGCGCAGGCTCACCTTTAATTCACTTTGGATTCACAATCAAAATAACGAGGCAGGCGCTGGATACTGGAAGGCAAGAAAAAGGTTTATTACCCTTAAGAGGAGACCACGTCAACTGCAGACACCGGGATGTCTCCGTGAGGTGTTCTGCTGGCAACTCCTTTGGCCCTTCCTTTTATACAGGTTTTACACAATGCATTTGTCGCATTATCATGGTTACACAAGCCCAACATTGTTTCATCAACTTGGTTACACAAGCCCAACATTGTTTCATCAACATGGTTACACAAGCCCAACATTAATTCTCCTCCCACCCAGGTCAAAACAGACAATCTAATCTTGCAGCTGGACCTTCCTTCAGGGTCTAAAACATGTGAGACTGGCCAGATCTAAGAGTCTGTTCTGTTGATAAAAACAGGTCCCATTGTTGGCAAAAACAAGTATTGCTGTGTGCAGTGCAATAAACCATGTTTGCAAGAGTCTGGTTGGTATTTGGAACCTGTTTGTGTAAGAGTGTCCATGGGTTTGCCTGTAAACAAAGATGAGAGGAAAAACGAGTTTGTGGCAGCAAGTGGTGTTGATGTTTGTCGTGGCAATAGTTTATAGCCCCCAGCTCACATACCAGGTTGGTCAGAGGGATGCTAGTAAAGGCAAGAATACAAAATGGCTGCGGTCGGTCAGAATGACTGCAGCTTATGTGCAAGTATGAACTTCCACCAGACAAGATGGCGCAGGTAATGTTTATGATTGTCGTTTGGCTTTTGCTTTTAACACCTAGGTAGACAAATAGAGAAAGAAAGACAAGCATTTGCAATAGGTCTCGCATTAGGAAAGTTTGAGCTATTGGTATTGTAAATGACAAATTTTTTATTTATGTGTTTGTTTTGAATATAGCGAAATTAATAGCTTTGTCATTTACAAAGACAATACTTTTAACTTTCGCAAATGTGACACCTATAGCATTTGTAATGCAATATGTGTTGTATTTACGTGACTTAGATGCATTGATATTACAAATAACAATTGCTTTTAATTTTTTAAATAATTAATACTTAAATAAAAATTATTGTAATTTATAATGGCAATAGCTTAAACTTTTGTAAATAACTTTAGTGAAGATTATGTTCAGTGTATTTTATTGTTACGAAAATCCAAGAACAGAAGTGAAATATTAACATCTTTTTGTGACATTTGTAATAAAGCTTGAAACATTGAGAGAACATATTTGGACCAGTTGTTGAATGGTTGCACAGATGGATGCTGTGGTGGCGCGGAGTGATGTGGTGGTGACGAGTGATGCTGTGGCGTTCAGTGATGCTGTGGTAGCGCATAGTGATGTTCGGTGCCCCTGAGTGATGTTGTGGTGGTGCTGAGTGATGCTGTGGTGATGCGATAGATAAGAGTGTAATTATGTGGAGTGTTACTATGTGGCACTGAGTGGTATTGTGTGGAGTGTGTTGCATTCAGAGCGCCGACTACTAGGTCCCGGATGGTCCATTTCAATAAAGTAGACAATATTCGTTCCAGCCATACTATATAATTTTGTTTGTAGCCAGTACACGTTTGTTAGACTGCCGTGGATGTATTTGTTTTGACTTATAAGTGAAACTTGACGGGCTGAGAATTATATAGTATTAGAGAGTATTGTTGAGTCGATGTCACATTGGCCAGTCTACAATGTCTTAGTGCGTTTGTGGGTTATTCAGTTATTCACATTAAAAAGAATACTATTAAAAAAAAGTTAAAAAAAAGAGAAATAATCTCTATGCCAAATATGTATTTGGGAATGAAATAAATTATTTTAAGCTTGACCTTTTTAAATTTCTGATCGGTGTGCTGCAGCCACTACTGATTCAGAGTGTCGGCATGCTGGAAAAATTGAATAGCAGCTGGCTCTCCATACTCATCATAGCACAGACTGGCACATTCCCTGGGTATATGAGGAATTTGGCACTAATGTCCAAACTCTCTTGAAAGTGCGCACAAATGGACACAGTAGAAAAACACCCCATCCCATCCCTACTCTAGGAGAGACTGGTTAGAGCTGTGGTGCCTCATCACATCAACCTGCTCTGCTCTGCACGGGATGTGTTTCTAACAACATTTTAACAACACGAGATGCCACCTGGCAAAAGCAACCTGGCAAGTAGTCACTTGGCCAACTGCCAACATCAAGAGCTAAACTGTCCAACAGATCTGTTATTGACTCAAGTTCAATAAATTTGCTTTCGAAAAGTCCGAATATTTACCACTATTTCTAAAGTCACAGGACTTGAAAGTTAAATTAGTTAAAAAATAGAAAAGACTAGAAGTATTTAAAAAACAAAAACAGGGCACTAGTGTTCGGTCTCTCATAATTATCATCATAGGGCCAACATGGAGAGGAAAAGCTAACAACAGCATACAGAAGCATCAAATAAAAAACAAGCACAGTGGCACACAATAATGGGTGCAGACTGCAAATAAACAGCATGCTGCGTGGTGAAATTTTGAAGAGTGCTTCATGTTTGCAATTTACCTCGAGGCAAACGCTTTCAAGGAATACGAACCGCTGCAGTGGTGTGGCCAAGGTGTCCTCGGTCGGGGGCATACAGGGGTGCACTATTAAAGGTCCCGACAGTGGGGTAGCAGGGGGCAGCGAGGATCGGCAGCATGCCACTGACGTGCTCCCTGAAGTTAAAGTGCAGCCGCAGTAACCTGAAAAGTGTGAGGAAGAGCGGCTACTTGCGCAGGCACACAAGAGGTTTTTCGTGCATCTGGGGCCCGGAGCAAAGCCTGAGGAGCCGGCCCAAGTACTAGGAGAATGAAAAGAAGTGGCACAGCAGGACCCCATGCACAGCATTTCGCTCGACTCCTCTAAGTAACAAGCTCTCGGCATTTGCGGCTTCCTTTGAAGTCTGATGCCGAGGCTCAGACAAATGGTGTGGGAAGTGGCTGGCAATGGTGTGGGTGTGCGATGTGCACGCGCCGGTCTCACATGATCTGTATGCGATTCGCAGCTAGGTAGATTTTTCTTTTCCACTTACTATAATCTCGCCTATTCAATCCCTGCGGGATGTAATAGGCGAGACCCAAAAAACAGCTAACTGTTCCTGCTCTTTGACCAGACCAGAGTGATTGACTGGGCCCAACGTTCCCGAAATATCAGTGATTCCTGAAGCAGAACTTACAGTGGCGTCGGTGCAGTATACAATCAAGTTCCACCATTTAAATTAATCGACAGCTCCCGTGCACTCTTTCCAAAGACCTTCTTTACTTGTCAAACTTTTTTTTTTTTTTTTAACTGCAAGCGTTTTATTTGGGAATCACCACTACCGTTAACTTCATCATAGTCTTATAGGTCTGGAGATCTGCATTCCAAAGATGCAAAATGAGGCTGCCGGACTAGTTTCAACACTGAACTGCAGAAAATAGGTAATTCCCTACTCTATGGTCCCTATCTTAAATCATGAATCTCAACATAAAAGTCTCGTCCGTTTCTGGTACAAATCTGCACTACCTTGTTTTCTGCAGGTTTTTTATTTTTTTAAAGAAGGCCTCACAAAAATTTTGGATACATATTCCCGGCTGAACTGCCTTCTTGGTTTAATTAATCGATCAGGGGATTTTAAGCACGCTACACTCCTTTGAAGGTGTCAAGGCTTCCAGGGGTGGAGGGGGGCCTTTGTGTGGAGGGAGAGCAAGCCCCGGTCAGTCAAAGAACCAGGATGTGAAGGTCTTCCTGAAGATGTGCAGGGTGGAGGCGCGTCTGATGTCAGTCGGGAGTTCATTCCAGGTCTTGGCTGCGATGCCGGAGAAGGTTCTTCCACCTGTTCTTGCTCTGAGGATGCACGGGGGCTCGGCAAGGTCGGCGGATCGGAGGTTTCTCATGGGTACGTTAAAGTAAAGTAAAAGTAAAGTCCACATTTGTAAAGCGCACAATCACCCGTAAGGGTCTCTAGGCGCTGGGGGCCGTCGGGAAGATTAAGCGAGCTATTGCCCAGAGTCACATGGTGCTGGGCTAACCTGCCGCCGGGGATCAAACCGTAGTCCCCAGATTCCAGCGTCAGTCGCCCTGGCCGCGGCGCCACACCTCTTAGATACTATTGTTGAGATTTTGGGGTTCTGTGTTGTGGAGGCATTTGCAGGCGTGGGTGAGTGTCTTGAAGATTACTCTCTTTCAACGGAGAGCCAGTGGAGGTTTCGCAGGTGTTGGGTGAAGTGTTCATGTTGAGGGATGCAGAGGACGAGTCTGGCTGAGGTGTTCTGTATGGTCTGGAGTTTGCGGAGCAGAAACTCGTTGATCCCGGCTTAAAGGGCATTTCCGTAGTCCAGTCTGCTGGTTATGAGTGCGTGGGTGACGGTCCTCCTTGATTTAGGGGGGATCCATTTGAAGGTCTTCCAGGGGATGCCGAGGGTGTTGAAGCAGGTGGAGGAGACTGCGTTGACCTGTCGGGTCATGGAGAGGGAAGAGTCTAGTACGACACCAAGGTTGCCAGGCGTGGTCCATCTGCCGAGGGCAGTGGGCCTCCAGGTGTTGTCCTATGCAGAGGGGGAGGGTCCGAGGACGAGGGCCTCCGTCTTCTCAGAATTGAGCTTCAAGCAGCTGCTGTTCATCCAGGATGCAACGTCCTTCATTCCTCCTGGAAGCGGAGTCTGGTGGTGATGGGGTCCTTGGTGAGGGGGAGGTTGAGCTGGGCATAGGACATTATGCTGAGTCCGCGATGTCTGACAATGGCGACAAGGGGGGGGGGGGGGTCATGTAGATACTGAATAGCATGGGGCTGAGCGGTGATCAAACAGATTTATCTGGAAAAATTTAGGATCATCAGCACTGCAAAGCAGTCAAGAATACATCTTAACTTGGATTCAAAATAGATAATAGGTCAATAAAACAAAAACACTGCTTTATAGAAATGATTCCTAAGTTTTATCTGGCATAAATTAATAATGTCTTTCCTCTATCACGATTCCTGAATCTTTATTAAACTGAAGACAAATCCCTTAACTATACAAATTGGACATTTTGCACGAAATGGGTGCTAAATATATAATAATCTACTTAAAGAAACAACTTTTAATCTACTAACAAACAATGCCACAGCAGTTGGCGCTCTCGGGTGGAAAAAATGTGATTGTTATGCAGTGCATAACTCAATTTCTCAATTCAATTTCCAATCTTTATTTCGGCCATTTGGCCATAAAAGATGAACAGTACACATATATATCACAGATAAATCAATTCATACAAGGATAAAACCATTGGAATGTATATACAAGAATACTTTAAAAACTATACATCTAAAATTTAAGAAGGACCCAACATCTTTAAAATACGGTTGCGCGTGTACCAAACCTTAATAAAAAATTTTGTTAATGCAAAAACAGTTGGGCCAGAGACATCAGATTTTAAAATCCTATACATTGGTGCATATTCCCTACAGCCCATATTCCTTATCAGTGGGAGGAGCCAGTATTTTCTAGCTGCCTTGTAGGCTGGGCAGAAAAAAGCCACATGTAGGTCGGTTTCCTCCATGGCATCACAGGCCGGACACTGCTTTGTGGTGGAGCAAGGAGCCCAAGTACTTGTAAAAGAACGAAAGGGCAGCGTGCCGTATCTCCATTGGAGAAACAGCTTCCTGGCAAATACAGGGGAGATAGGATCCAATACTTTCTCAAACCTATATAGGTCCTTGGATTGCAGAAACACAGAAGATAAGGACCCTTCTGCCTGTATTACACGGGCCCTAGCTAATTTTTGTTCATGATATATGTTGGCCAGGGACCTTTTGGAGATGTTTAATACTGCATTCGCCGGATCTGTCCATAAGTCAGGGAGCCCTAGTTCCATACAAGTAGCTTGGATGTTTTTGACCCAGGGGATGTCAAGCGCTTTTGGGTGGTTCAGTAATTCGACCAATTCCGCCCTATATTCTGCAAGATCGTTACTGCTCCACAGCCTACGCCAGAAAGCTATGGGTCTCAGACTTATTTCATCAGCTAGCGGTCGCAGGCCCAAATCAAGCCTCAAGGGGAGGAGCGGAGTACTGGGCGGTAGTGCGGCTATCCGTCTTATGAACTTATTTTCCGTTAGTGACAGATTCCGGCAAGGGATATGACACCACAATTCCGCCCCATACATGATCGCTCCCCTAGCCTGGGTCTTATATATCTGGATTAGTGCCCCCAATGGACGATATGATGAACCAGTCATCATCCGGGCGATACCCCCAGTTGTTTGTGTAAGCTTGAGGTTTGCCCTAGTCTGATGGGATCCCCAAGACATGGTTTCGTTAAGAGTCACACCGAGATATTCAAAGGTGGAAACTCTCTCAAGTCGTACAGCTCCCAATTGCGGATTTGGCCGCAATTTTTGACTCGGGTTCAAAACCATGAATTTGGTTTTTGTCACATTAATTTCTAGCCCCCTGTTGGTGCAGAAGGCTACAAAAGAATCAAGGATCCTCTGTATCCCCGTTGGGGTTTTGGATAGCAGCAGGGTGTCGTCCGCAAACATAATTGCGGGCACCCTGCTGCCATTCAATTTGGGGGCGTCAGTATAATCGGTGGCATTTAGGTGAGCGATTACCCCGTTGACGAAGAGGCAAAACAGGGTCGGTGCCAACACACAACCCTGTCTTACCCCCCGGCCAACGGGGAATCTATCAGTCAGTTCCCCCGAACGCCCACACCTCACTCGGGCGTAGTTATTGTGATGGAGCCTCTGTAAGATTAATAGGATATCCGGGGGGACGCCCATCTCTGCCAAGACACTCCAGAGTTTCCCCCTAGGCACCAAATCAAAGGCGGCCCGTAAGTCCACAAAAATTGTGTACAAACTACCGCCCTCGTATTTTGCTGCCCTCCAGTAGATGAGGTTCAATCTGAAAACCTGGTCCACTGTGGATACCCCCCTCCTAAATCCCGCCTGATAGGGGCTAAGGGCACCCACCTCCTCCATCCAATCCTGTAGCCGATTCAACAGGACCCTCCCAAACAGCTTCTGCGCTACGTCTATTAAACTGATGGGTCTATAGTTGGCTGGGAGCAGAGGCGAGCCCTTTTTAAAGATAGGGACCACCTCCGCCCCCAGCCAAGTACTAGGGATTTCCATACCGTCAAGGACTCCATTGAAAAGGGCAGTGAGGTAGGGCGCCCAGACAGTGGGCTCTTGCTTAAACATATCCCCTGGTAAGCCATCCAGTCCCGGCGCCTTTCCCGAAGCCAGAGCTGAAATGGCAGCAGTGACCTCACCCAGCGTTATTGGCTCCCCCTCGTAGCCCGGCCAGCCCGCCTCAATTACAGCAAGAGATTCTCCTGCCTCAGAGCTGTATAAAGACTGGAAGTGTCCCTGCCACACCTCTGGAACAATGTTGGGCTCTAGTGCCGATTGTAAGTTACCCGACCCCCCGCTCACTATCCTCCAAAACAAACGATGGTTTTTAATCGCTAGTGCCTTGGTGAGTTCTTCCCACTGATTTTTCTCCCATTCGGCTTTAGCATGGGCAACAACTTTCTTGTAGGCTCGCCTACTAAGTTTTAAGCTATCCCCCCCTAGCCCCTCTTTAACTAGTCTAAGGAGTTCTGCTTTTGCCCTTCTACATGCTAGGTTATACCATGATCGTTTGCCTTGCCGCCCCTCTCTTGGCTTTCGTGGACTGCAGGAGAGATGGGGGGCCGCAGCTTTTATAAGGTCCTCATGAGCCTTGTACAATTTGGCCTGGGAATCTTTGTTGTTTGCCTCGGAAACCAAACTCCCCACAGTTTCTAAGATGGGAGTTATCCCATCATAGAGCATGGGGAGTTTGTTCTTACTTGTAACCAAGTGCTCCCACCTGATCCTTCTCCTGCTATTATCCAGGAGAAGAGGAGGTTTGTTCCCTTCCGCATTGATCCCGAGAGCTTGTGGGCCAGGGTGGATAAAATCAAGCTCAAGCGGATTGTGGTCACTATCGGACCTCTCCATCACCCTAAAGTCCTGAACTATTGGCCACTTCACTAATTGGACCAGGACATAATCCAGGCGAGACTCCCTTCCCAGTCTATTATAAGTGGTTTTACTAGGGATGTCAGATTTCAATCGCCCATTGCATGCTCTGATTCCAAACTTTAGGGTAAGGGCTGTGATTTGTAGTGCCAGCGGGGTCCAAGCCTTCGAGGGGGGACCTTCCACTGGGGGCACTGCCCATCTGACCTCTTCTTCCGATGAAAACCCCTCCTGAAGACCGGGCAGTGGCTCAAAGTGGGAGTTAAAATCTCCTCCTACCACATAGAATGAATCACTCGGTAGTTCAGATATAAAATTCGAGAGTTCATCTATGGTCGGTGATTCCTTAGCTATTCCCACTGGCCTAGAATAAATGTTAATTAGAATAAGTTTGGCTTGGTTAGGCCAGGATAATGAAACCACAAGAATGTCTTCAGAGTTAGCCAACAACCGTGATGCCACACAGCCCAAATGAGTTGCAACCCAGGTCGTAAGCCCCCCAGATGGACGACCTTTGCCTTCCCACCTAGCTGGAATGAAAAATGACATATAGCCTTGGTGACCGTGATCCTCTCTGGCCCAGGTTTCCTGGAACATACATACGTCTCCAGTCTCGATGTAATTTGCCCAGTCCGGGTCACCCAATTTATTGGCCAGTCCAGCAACATTCCAGCAAATTAACCTCAGGCGTTCGGGGGTGTTAGTTGCAGTGCCAGAAGGGTTGAAGGGGATGGTTTCAGACACCGTATCAATCAAGAGTTCTGACACTTTACCAACAGCAAGGGCAGGTGGCTCAAGAAGTCTACAAGGGCCGTTGTCCACAAGCACTGGCTCATTCAGTAATCCAGATACAATATCAACATTATGGCCAGATGTATCAAAAAGTCCTGTGGTGCCATTATTCGGAGTCGCTGAGCCCCTTGATGGTCCCGGATTTTGTCCAACTATCGGGGTAGATGGCTCAGAGAATGTACAAGAGCCGTTGTCCCGGGGCACTGGGTTATATACGGAGAGTCAATCAACCCCATCCAAGCTATTCAAGCAATTAAAACGGTTGAAGTGGAAATAGGGTGTGTCTGGCAATTGAGGATTAGGGCGTTGTGCAAAATCCTTGGGTCTGCGCCTATGTTCCACCCTTGTCCATTCGTCATGCAATGGAGCATTGTGCATGCGAATTGGAGGGAAGAAAAAGGATACTGGAAGGGTCTGAATGGTAGAATCCAGTGAACGATTAACACCTTCACAGATATGTAAGACAGTACCCGGATCTTTAAAAGTTACCAAAATACAGTCCCCAATTATTGTTTTTCTGGTCCTCCCTAGCCAAGGGACCCTTCTAACCATAATGATCTCATTGTTAAAATGTGATGGTAGGGGTCGGTTCCAATTCAGCCATTTAATCACCTTTTTTTTTAGGGATTGGTAGTCTTCATATTCTCCTGATCTTAGGTGGGGGGCGCCTGCTAGTACCACCGTTAAACTATTGGCTTCTGGTGGGAGATCTGGTCTCCGTGGTCTTGGGACTGGCCGACCAGGGGAAGATGCAAGGGCGCTGCCAGCTTCTTGGTGGCAATCATTAGTCCCTATCTGGGAACTTTGAGGGGCAGCGACTGTTGGTTGTGAGGGCCTACTGGCTAGAATATTGCGCGGTGCCTCGACCGAAATAGCCAATAGTGGCTGCAAGGGGGGGGGGCAATAGATGTGCTCGGAGGGGGGGGTTTGTTGACACCCTGTAAGGCTCCTAGTTTAGGTGGGTTTCCAACAGGGGGATAAGATCCCGCATTTTTAGATTGCTTACTAACTAAGGTGTTCAAGGTAGTAAGAGATGTCTCTAGTATAGTGAGCCTAATCTCTACTTTTTTCAGGCTATCGCTAATGGGCTGGAGAAGGGAACGGAATAGGAATTCTATACTCCCCATTGATATGGGCGGGGGATTTATATTGAATGTGTTGGCCACTGGATCACTGTTAATACTAGCTATGGTAGGACTTGGGACCTTAGAGGGGACAACAGTAGGCGCGGTCTCACTATCCTTCCCAAATTGGAGTACGTTAGTATGTTTTTTCCCAAATTCTAAATGAGAAAGTTTAGTTTTCCCCTTCCCCCCCATTGACTTCCTACAACGTTTGCTAGGTGGAGGCCTATGCAACTCTACCACAACACTTGCTTTTGGCTTACTCTTCTTATTTATATTAAAAACGGGAGTTTGAGTGACCAAATTCACTAGGGTAGTGCCAGTCATGGGAGGAGTTGTATCTGTAATCTTTGTAGGCTCCACACCGGGGGTGCTTGGAATTTCCCGGAGTAAAAGGGGGAAATCCTCAAGGGGCGGGGGATTTAAGTTAATGGGGGGCGTACCTTCCTCCTGGGAGATAGGATACGGGGTGATTTCTGTCAAGGACCTGCTCTTCATGGATTCAATGGAACGCCTTCGCTCCGCCCTACGTCTCTCTAAGGAGTTTTCTTTGGCCCCATCTCCTTTGGCAGATTTAAAATAATTGTCCAGCGTCCCTGTATTGCTGCCCCCCTCCCTTGATGGAGTTTCACATGGTGCCGGCGAGGGCATCACCTTGGACGGAGTGGGATGTACAAGTAAGTGTTAGGGATGTGGCCCAGCCCGGCCTCCTTCGGCCCCGGACGGCCACAGACGGTCCCGCCCTTGTCCCGGGCTTCTCCCGGCGCCCTCCCGAGCGCTCCCGCGCAGCGGGAGCTCCGATCTGTTTTATCAATATTGGTCGATGGACAGGGGGGTGTGGCCAGCGGGGAGAGCAGCCCAGGTGTGTGAAATGGGCGCGCAGGGGCTCCTGGAGACTGGAGTCCCTGCCTGTGCTCGCAGCCCCGCCGGCTCTTCTGCCTGCCCGCGCCTCCGCTGATAGCTCCTCACAGAGACAGCAGCCTTAGATTTCAAGGCGCTGCGGGACCCGCGAAGCGGGTCCGGCGAGGTCGAGAAAGCCTTTTAGGAGTTTCAGGGCAGGAACAGGAACAAGATTCCCTCTGGGAGGTCGCTCACGTCCAGCCAGCGACTCTGCAACCCACAAGCAGTTCAAAGTGCATAACATATTATAACTTCCCCACCAAATCTTGGACCATTTCCTACTCTTCTACTTGAAGAAAACGTTGCCGCCAAGTAAGCACTCTATAAAACCAAATGATTCCTATAAAACCAGTGAAATTCAGATTTTTACTAACAAAAACGGCATTCTTTACTACATTTTATGACTGTCTGGAATGTACAGACTTTTCCTGCACCTTCACTTAAACAGGGTCAGACATCTCTGTATATACACTGGTTATTAGTTCAGAAAGGAATTAAATTCCAAATGTTGTCTATGGCCTAAAAAAATGATGCAACTAGCCATGACATCAAGTCATCACACAAGTAATTAAACACCCCTCTTGGTGTCCCATTTTTAGGTCTCGGTAATATCCGGTCGAAGACCGGAAGTCCGAGAATTATTGTGACTTAGTAGGCTGCTTTATCCCCGCCTCTGTTTTCGTCTCTCCTTCATTGGCTGGCTTCCTAAACAGAGGCCAGCCATTGGAGGAGAGAGCCGTCCCTCGAAAGAAGCTCCGTCTTTTTCGGATTTGGGGGCGTGATTTTTTGCGTTCTTTAGACAGTGACGTTGTCTGTCACTCAGAACCACAAAACCACGCCCCCATTCCGAAAAAAATCAGAAGCTTCCAGTCGCCATTTTGCAACTGTCCCTCCGAGCACCTACAGGCTCGCACGCAAGTCCGCTCCACAAAAACTTGGTAATGGAATGTTGGGGTGCTGCAGGCAAGGAGCGGGGTGCACAGTTCAGCCTGTGTGGGCCCTCAGTGCTGGAACAGTACGGCCTTGCAGTATCGGCGGATGGCGGTCCGGGGCTCTGTGCTTCTCGACGAGCTGCCTTCCTCCATCCTCCGCCGCTCGGAGCAGGTATCTCCCCCTCTCAGCGAAGCTTGCACTAGTTGTTTTTTTTTTTCATGCGAGCGCCCCTTCCCCCTCCCTCCTCCGTCGCGCTCTCGCCTCCCCCCCCCTCCCTCTGCTGCAGCTCTCCTCCGTCGTGCTCTGCCGCTCCCCGGCCCCCACCCCTCCCTCCCGCATTCGTAATAGTACCTCTGTGGAGGGGGCATCTGCGGAGCCCGGAGTAGAGGGGGTAATCTCTCTCTTGCCTTAGCCTGGTGCCAATTATGCCAGTACTGCTGAAAAAGGCAGACCGCGCAGTGTTACCCAGCGCCAGAGCTACACACACTCCACGCACTTGTAGACTTCGGAGAATCGAAAAACCTCTACCCCTTTCGGCTAAGAACGACAGACCCTTACATCTGCACAAGGCGAATTTCTACCTTCTCCCCGCCGGTCGCTTCTGTGCTCCCTGGTAGCGGCGTGTCTGCCTCTGCTCTCACACTCCACATTTTTTCCGGCAAGCAACACTGACCTCGGCAACTGTATTTTTTATATGGGAAAATCACTTCTCGCAGCCTCCGCTGAAACCGTTCCCACCGGGAATGTGGAATCGCAGCAGCAGAGTGAAAACTTTCACTTTCAGAGCGGCGAGGCGTGGTTTCGCGGCAGCATGGAGTACAGTGGAGCAGAGAGGTAGCCAGCGGCACTGCCAATGAGGCCTTCCAGCCCACAGAGCTCCGCGTGAATCCAGGCTCCTCGACCCGGCCTTCCAGGGCACCATGTACTCCCCTTACTGCCTCACCCAGGTAAAGTCAAAGACCTCTTTCTTGCCTTTGTGTCCTTGTCCGTGCACGGCTGCTTTGGTGGGCACCCTCGTGGACGAGGGATGTGGGTGCGGAATTTTCAGCCTTCCTCTGCAAATGTTTGCATGGCACCTTTCCAGCGTTGCCCTTTTCTTACAGCTGGACATGCTGTAAGTCGGGCTCCTTATTTCTTACTGTTGTATACTTGGAAGGAAGGGGATCTTGTTAGAGTTTGGGTTGAATTGATTAAAAAAAGTGAGGAAACAGTCAAATCGTGAGTATTAGCACCCAGGACATTTGAGGGGATTCGCCAGGTCTGCAGACTGATCGCAGAGTCTGGCAAAGCTGGACTCCTCAACTGAAAATTTGTGCCCTTGCCACTTGTTGTAGGAGGTGAAATGAGGTCTCGGAGTTTGGTGCTAACCTCATGTGAGCTGCAGTTGTAGATGTTCACCACCTGGAGACACTGTCCAGGTTTGACCCACATTCTGTACCTATATTTTTTCCAAATTGTCCCATTTTCACTTCTCCGACACAGGAAGAAAACCCTTCTTCTTTCTTCAAGCTATGTCACTTCCCCAAATAAAGTTTATGCACCAACAATTTTATACATATATGCTCATGCATTTGTGTTTAAAGCTGTTCACATAGAACTACTGATACTAGAACTAGAGGGAATTCTGTGTCACTTGGAGTCGAAAAGGAAACCTCGGGTGCTTGATTTGGATGTATTATCTCTCAAATCTATTTTGTCTGTGTCTCCTTTCCCGCCCTCCCGCTGTCCGTGTCTCCTTTCCGGACACCCCCCCCCCCCGCTGTCCGTGTCTCTTTTCCGACCACCCCCCCCCCCTCTGTCCGTGTCTCCTTTCCGGCCACCCCCCCCACCCGCTGTCCGTGTCTCCTTTCCCACTCCCCCCCCGCTGTCCGTGTCTCCTTTCCCGCCCCCGCTGTCCGTGTCTCCTTCCCCCCCCTCCCGCTGTCCGTGTCTCCTTTCCCGCCCCCCTCCCGCTAACCGTGTCAGAGAAGTTTGCGCAGGCTGTCTGCTTCCTCTTGGTGGACCTGTATCTGCCGACTCATCAAACTGAGAAAGCCTTGCATCTTCTCGTGGTCCTGGAGAAGATGATTTTGCAGGGAAGCAGTATTACTAAAAATGGGAAACATAACGAGGTGAGTCAGTTATTGCAGATCTGCACTAAATAGTGCATTGGGTCTGATGCTTCAGGGAGATGCTGCTTTTTTCACCCCTAATTTACTTTGTGTAGTATGTTTCCCAGGTGCCCATGCTTTTTTGCCATGTGTGTATGTTGCCTTCGGAATAGAGATGATGTAACTAAATGGATTGACCGTATGTAAGTATAGCAATATGTACAGCTGGAAAACTGCTTCATAAATTGAAATCTCAATTACCGAGTACTAATGGGACTTCGTAAAGCCTCACTGGTTGGAATCATTCATGCAAGTTGTGTATATCGGTTCACTCATTTTTTTAACATATTTTATTGGTTTCAGAGATAACATAAGAAAACAGCAAGATCTCCCATAGGAAAAATAGATAACACAACATTTGCTGGTGGGATCGTCATCTCAGTCCAATATTAGACCTTCAAATGAGTGTGTTGATGCTCTACTTTTCTCTCATTTGGTAGTCCACCATATCTGATCATCAGGCCTTTTCTCGGACACAATCAGTAGTTCCCCCATACAATTGGCTCCTAAGAGTCAGAGACGTCAAACATGCCTTCTCTAGAGAGCCCAGGGTTCCCTTATTGTTTAACTTAAAAATGTGCTGCTACAAGCGTTTTCCTTGATTCTGCAGAGGGTGGTAATGCCGAGGAGTGTGATATGCCTCTGATTCTCAGAAAAGGACAGGACTGGTTTTGCTGTGATGCATCAAAGGGAGTCGTCATTCTGATTCAGGGTGGGCGCTTTCTTTGTCAGAGACCTTTTATTCAAAAGTAGAAAGCTGTACCTTTTTGAAAATTGAGAGGAGTTGTAAATTGTTGTGAGCATTCCTGTGATACAAATGATAGGTAAAGGCAGGGTATGTTGGACGATAGTGCTGAAAAGTGAGCAGCACTGTGAGTGGCTCTGTCTGTGTGTCTGAGTGGCTCTGTCTGTGTGTGTGAGTGGCTCTGTCTGTGTGTGTGAGTGGCTCTGTCTGTGTGTGTGAGTGGCTCTGTCTGTGTGTGTGAGTGGCTCTGTCTGTGTGTGTGAGTGGCTCTGTCTGTGTGTGTGAGTGGCTCTGTCTGTGTGTGTGAGTGGCTATGTCTGTGTGTGTGAGTGGCTCTGTCTGTGTGTGTGAGTGGCTCTGTCTGTGTGTGTGAGTGGCTCTGTCTGTGTGTGTGTGTGTGTGAGTGGCTCTGTCTGTGTGTGTGTGTGAGTGGCTCTGTCTGTGTGTGTGTGTGTGAGTGGCTCTGTCTGTGTGTGTGTGGCTCTGTCTGTGTGTGTGTGTGTGTGTGGCTCTGTCTGTGTGTGTGTGTGTGTGAGTGGCTCTGTCTGTGTGTGTGAGTGGCTCTGTCTGTGTGTCTGTGAGTGGCTCTGTCTGTGTGTCTGTGAGTGGCTCTGTCTGTGTGTCTGTGAGTGGCTCTGTCTGTGTGTCTGTGTGAGTGGCTCTGTCTGTGTGAGTGGCTCTGTCTGTGTGTCTGTGTGAGTGGCTCTGTCTGTGTGAGTGGCTCTGTCTGTGTGAGTGGCTCTGTCTGTGTGTCTGTGTGAGTGGCTCTGTCTGTGTGTCTGTGTGAGTGGCTCTGTCTGTGTGTCTGTGTGAGTGGCTCTGTCTGTGTGTCTGTGTGAGTGGCTCTGTCTGTGTGTCTGTGTGAGTGGCTCTGTCTGTGTGTGCGTGGCTCTGTCTGTGTGCGCGGCTCTGTGTCCGCGAATACTCTCTAGTACTCTCTAATGCCATTGTAAATGACAATACCATTTATTTATGTTTAAAAAAAAATGAAAAAAAATGTCATGAGCAATGCCAATAGCTCTACCTTTCATAATGCCGAGACCATTGCATTGTAAATGCTTGTTGAGTTCTGGTATGGGAAAAAAAGAAACAGGAGGTTTTCTTGTTAGTACCCAAGCCCACACAATACTCCTACGGCGAAACCAAGATTTAAAAGGGGGGGGGGGGGGGGGGGGGAAGGGGATTGCATACAATTTACTTTCCACCCAGTTAAGCAGCGGTCATGTGGATGGGACATTAAGATAGCAGGGAATGTCTAACAACTTATCCAATTACTACATGTGTTTCTCAAGTCAGAAAACCCAAACCAAATTAGGTGATGGTACTTATGAAGTGACTAACTGCACCGCAATTTACAGACCATTAAGAAATGGCTTCAGTAAAAGTGAAAATCCAAAATTCACTGTGCTAAAATATTCAATCGACCCCTCACTGGCCAGGCCAAACCAGTCTAGATATGCTTGCATTCCCTGGCCTGGTAGGGCAGCATTGAATGTTCCTACTAAAGCAGGACCAAGACTGATTTTGCACATTGCTGGTCTCTGGAGTGGCAGTATATATCTTGCGAACGGCATTCCAATTAGGCGCTTAGGCCACAAAATAAACACCAAGGCCTCGTCTTATGCCAACATCCAAAGGTTCATCGTATTCATAAACCTGTTGTGATGCGTTTTGCCCGCGAAAGGGCTTGTTCACACAACTCGATCACAACTGTTCAACCATTATATGCACAACAATACAATAAAGTTAATTTGCATGGAAAGAGGACTAATCGTGATGGACCAGGAAATGAATGCCATCTTAAGTTGGGTATTTCCAACGTAAAGCATACTGCTCTGTTGCCTTGTGGGTAATGTAGTATGACAGTGTCATGTGTGTCATCCGTTATGTTACCCTGAAATAGCGACCTCCAAATTGTAATGAAGTCCCACTAACCAGGAACCGAGTAACGTTCTGGCACATTGAAAAGACTTTCCCACTAACCAGGGATATACACATAACGTAATGCTCTCCAGGCACGGTCATCGCATAATCCGCACATCTACATACCAACGCGCAAGCAAGGGACAGATACTTGTACGCATCCTGCTAACATACGAATAATAATAGGCACCAAATGGCCAGTATGCTGGACATGGCCGTACTTCATTAAACACGGCACATGCTAACACATGGGTCCTGCGCTCATTGTGCCATATATGAATTAAGTTGTACCTCATCGATAAGGGCCAATAAAGCTAAAACCAACCAATTGTTACTCGTACTTTCATTTAGGGATCCTGGCCTGATGGTTTGGGCTGGACTTTTTCCACTACAACAGGAAAAAAACAATTTGAATTTTAGCTGGTCTGGAGAGGCATACAGAAATAAAAATTATTTGAAAGAGCCCTGCGTAACTATTAATGTCTGAGATGATTTTAAGCATTTCATCCATTTCTTTTTGGGTTTTTTTCAAATTCACTGCGTAGCACTGCTATGAGAAAGTCTGGGTGTATGTGATTGCTCACAGATGCTTGGTGACGAAATTGCTTCCTAGTTTAAAATCATGTTCCACATTCTTCTACTTTACAATATATTTTTCTCGTGATCAATACCATCTGAGCAAGTCATGGTTGAACAAAGATTCAACAAATAGTAATGCAACAAGTAACCACAACAAGAGTTCAGCTTGTAAATTAACAAATAAAAAGGAGGGACCAACGCAGGTTTGCAGAGTGGGCCCAAAACGTATTTTCTACAGAAGTAGCAGTGTACAGATATGCAACAAACACATACAAAAAAAAACTCCTTCAAGAGAAAACATGTAGATAATAAAGGAAGCAGTTCCTACCGGCACTGTTCGCCTCCGACTCAAGGATGTGAATTTCCGTGCAATCAGCCAGTGAGTGCTCCAGGCAGAGCTGTAAGAAGCGAGCTTGAGTCCGGGTGATGCGCTTGAGGAGGGACAGCAGGGCTACTGTTTGCTCACACTCATTCCAGCCTTTAAACCAGTCTGACAGCTTGCTCACCTGATCGCGAAACATCATGGTGACAGGCGTATCACAAGAACGTCAGTTAATGTTAAGCACACCAAATAGTAAGGGGGAACTCCATCACATTCCTTTGGCATCAGCCATACGGCTGTCCACAGTATCTTGATAGGGCGTACTTTCTACAAAATCTGATTACATGAAGAATGTGTTTCTGTAGAATAAGGATGTACGGTCAGTTTTTTTTTCTTTTCCAGGGGCTGTTTCTTTAAACTTTTCTCCCTTCTGTCACTTCTCAGGCAATTTGCATCTGATGAGAAAAAAAACTCCTAAAAAGTATGATAAAAAAAATAAGATTACTAGGAACATTATACAATGTCTCACTCAGATGCTCTCAAAATATCACTCAATGTTACACAACTCCAATGTAGGCTAATTTAACAAATACTGAATGTACTTTTATAAAAATTGGATTATGCTAGAAGTAATCACAAATGTTAATAAACTTTCTATAGTCAATGGGCATAGAAATAAATAAGTAACAGTAACAAGTGAGGAGGCGGTCAGATTAAACTTTTACAATCTGGCATGGTGGTGTATTTACTAATAAAACTGGAGGCAGGTATTGGTCCAAATCAATACTTTACGTACTTCATGGCCCTCCGCCACTCCTTCCTTATAACTGCCCACTTAAAATAGCGGGAAGTACGTTTAAATATTTGGGTATCCACGTCACTTCTGACTCAAGAGAAATTTTTAATAAAAACCTACAGCCCCCACTGGAGCGTCTTGGGAGAGATGTGCGCCACTGGGAGACACTGCCACTGACGTTAGTTACTTGGAAAGGCAGCACTTTTTAAAATGATGGCCTTGCCCCGCTTCCTATATGTCCTGGAGAATACACCAAACCCAGTGAAGCCTGCCTACTTTAAAGCCATCGCGGCGCAGGTCTCTAGCCTCTTATGGGGTAGTAAGCCACCACGCAAAGCTCCGGTCAAACTGGTGAGAGGGTGGTACGACGGAGGAAGAGCGCTCCCTGATGTGCAGCTCTATTACTGGGCAGCACAGCTCAAGGTAATTAATCACTGGCTCCATGTCTCGCTATCCGACCCGGCATATAAGGCAGATAGAGCACAACTTGGTATGAGAGGTATGCTTACACCCTTATATGAAAAAAAATTGCCATTGACAATGTTTGGCACACTGCGACATACTCTGATGTTATGGCACACTGCACAGACAAAACTGGGATGGCGGGGGGTGTGGACACAACTTACACCACTATGGGAGAACAAAAAACTAGGAAAACTTAGAAACAGCAAGGGCTTCGACCGATGGGACGATATAGGGATATCGACGGTTGGGGACTTGTGACAAGGAGGGGGAATGGTACCGTTTGAGCGTCTTCAACAACTATATGAACTGGCGCCCTCTGAAATGTTTAGATATACACAAATTAGACATGCCCTGATGATGGCGCAGGGAGGAGGAATTCCTATAGCCCAGGACATATTGTTTGGGGTCAAGGGCAACAAGTTTTAATGTGTATTTTGTCCTTGGGACAAGTAGGCCCAACCCCCTGCAGCACAAACCCTTTGGCTGCCAGTTTCCAGTACCACATTAAGGATCAGGGAAGGGTACTGCCTGTAGTTAAGTTAATATTTGTGTGCATGTGTTAATGCTGTTCAAACTTGTATTTATGGTTCATTATTTGAAAGCCTTTATTATTAGGGTAAGTAAATATACGTTCTGACTGCACTACTGACAGTGGTTCCAGTATGAAAATGTGTTCACACAGTTTCAAAGTTTAGCAACATGAGGCTATGCATGATGCTCACAGAATGCGCTCTGATTAGATGCAAATATTTGCAGAAGCTTGAAAGCAAGATTAATTTTCTTTGCTTTCAATATGAAATGCTCCTAAAAAAATGAAACTAGGGAAAAAAACATTTTGCTAAACTATAGTAAAATTTCAGGTACCATTTCTTTGCAGCATCATTTAGTAAAATGTGTTGATGCATGCTAGTATTTCCCAAAAATATTCATATTGGAAAATGTGTGTAACCAGTTTCAATAAGATTATGGGAAACAAAAATAAACAAGCCTTGGCAAAGCCAGTAGGTCTGACATTGGTCAGCTTTTTAGTTTGGCAATGCGTGACTTGTTTTGGCATGGCTTTAGTAAAACCTTATTGATGCGAGAGCTGTCGGGCCATCACCATTATAACAAACATTGGCAAACGCAAAAATAGTTTTTGGTCTAAAAAAAGCACACACTGCCACATTAGTTACTGGCACTGAACAAAACTTTGTGTACCGATATGCTCCTTGTGAAAGCGCAGAATGCTGTCACTCACAGTGAAGCCAGCCAATACAAGAGATCTTATATAATGAGATTGCTGCCATAATTTGTGGCAGCACTACATGGCACCAAAGGGACAAGTGGATTTTGTTACAGGACAAGTAGATTTATGAAGCAACCTGCCCAACGGACAAGTAGATATTGTAATAAATTCCACACCCCTGCGGCGATACCACCGGGCTCCGATGTCCCAGAGGCGTCCCCAATGGAGGATAGGTTGCTGACTGATTTCATGCACAAGAAGGCTACCTCTTTTACCTATCGTAAGTTGGTAAACAACTTACCCGATCCTACCGGCCCTCTGAAACTTAAGTGGACGCAGGACATAGGGGAGATGGAAGACTCGGAATGGCAGGAAACGTTAGCGTCCCCGAGGGAGGTGGAAATACCCTCGCGCCTTAGACTTGTACAACTCAGAATTTTGTACAGATCCTACTACACCAGACTTGTTTTACATAAGATAAGAAGAATAGACCACCCCTTCTGTCTCCGGGGCTGCGGAAAAGAGGGAACCTTTTATCATACTATATGTGAATGCCCCAGAATAGCAACGTACTGGCACAAGTGTTACGTACCATGTCACAAGCGCAGGGGGTGTCGCTCACACCAGAACCACGCAGATGCCTATTAAATATATGGGAACCGAAAGATCTCACACGCCATGGGTAGAACTGGGTCACAAATGGAATAATGATAGCCAAGAGGAATATAGCACAAAGATGGGGAGGGGTAGAGGTGCCTAAACTAACAGCGTGGAGCAAAGACATGGATGAGGCTATGATAACTGAACGGGCAGTGTTTAGTAATAGAGGATGCCCCAAGAAATGGACTAAACTCTGGGGGACACGGAATGAATATAGGGGAGGTAATGGTTATCCACCAACGGATAATGACAGGGAGGACTCAGGCTTGGATGAAGGATGAAGGAAGAGGGGTGGTGGTGGGGTGGTGGGGGGGGGGGGGGGGGGAGGACGGAGCCTAACAAATACTGTGAATAATTGGGAGAACAATGTATATGTACTATGTGTAGAACTGTGTATTGTTGAAACGTGGAGTAATACAGATTTATTATGGATACAAACAGCTCAAGTTACTGACATGATGGAAAAAAAAAAAAGTAAAAAAAAAAAACTGGAGGCAAGTAAGGCAGATCAGCAGAGAAACGTGTTAGCAGACCTTCATGTACATCGACATACCTGAAATGCAGAATGTGATGAAAACCAGAATGAAGTGCAATGGCTGCCCAATTGCTTAATATGTGAAAATAGGTTCAGTTACAATGGGCCAGGAAACCGGTTTGGAAGGGGACCGACAGATCAGATTTGACACACTCAAAGATTTTGAAGGGGGTGGGCCAGAAGATAAGTTACTCCATCATGGCTACCTCCAATAAGTGAGAAGAAGAAAGATGAGAAACTAAAGTGGACATGTTTTACTTGTGTAATCTACATAGAAATAACAGTGAAACCTCATTCCAATTTATTAATCATTAATGGTTTAAACAGTTGCACATGTTTTCACCTGGTTAGTTTGATGTTTCCAGTCTGTTTGCTTTTCAGTTGAGTAGAATTGCTCTGAACATTCGCTTATTAAAAAGCCAAAACAAATGTTTAAAAAAAACGATTATATTTAAGGTAGCAAACAATGAGGCTATGCATTATCTATCACACATGCACGTGTGCACCATACGGCTTGGTGGCAAAGCGAAATAACATTTCCACACTCATGTGCAGCAGTTTTTTGTTGTTGTTTTTTTACTGGTCCAAGACGGAGGGCATCTATTTGAAACGTTAAATTACAAAAAATTACATACATAATTTAATAAAGAGCAGCCCAATAGCAAACTAAACCTGCCAGAACTCTCAAAAAAATGTCTAAATTAGCACAATGGCAAGGTCCAAGGAAGCAACAGAGAAGCAGGCAGGAGGGTTAAGGGAGGACGCCAACAACACTGAACAGCAGAAGAATTAGGGTAGGGTGCGGGCAGAGAGGCAACAGAGGAACCAGGTTAGGGGCACTCAAAATTAAGACGCAGTGAAATAGTTGTAGGGTTGTGGCGCAACACAGAGAGCAGGGGGGATTTGAAAGTTGTGGAGCAGTATAAGAGACAAGAAAAAACGTACTCCGGTTTCTGTCACCAGGGGGATTATCGGTCAATGAGTCGGGTGACAAACCCCGGCTGCCCGGGGTCCTCCTGCTGGTGGCCACCGCCTGGGCTCTGTGGTCCAGGATCTCGCAGGCTGCTGAGGTCTTTATCGGGTCCGACGCTGCCCCGGGGGGGCCGTGGCTGACGCCCTACCAGCATCGGAGACTGGCGCTTTCACCGCTGTGGCGGACACATCTCCCCCGGACAATGGCGGCTGCCTGAGGCCTTCTCTGTGTCCCTGTGGCCTGGTCGGCCTCCTGCTTCACTCACCTTGCGGACCCTGAGGGAAGACACGGACACCATCCTGACGTAGGGGACCTGTGCCTGGGTGGATTCGGTGCCCGGGTCGGAGTATTGTCGGCCTGGGTGACGGATCCCTCTGCCTGGGATACATCACGGACGAGATGGGTCGTGATCGCACCTCGAGGACACCCGCTCCGCAGACCCAAAACAAAAAGGACCAATACACCACCGCAGACCGGAGCCTTACGGGTGTTGCAATGGGGTGCCCTCCCCTTGCCAGCGGCAACCTCTCGACCATCCTGTAGGCCATCAGTACCTCTCAGGCCTCGGTGGAGGAAAGATTGGTGAGGTGCGGGTCGATGTGGCCCTTACCTGCCAGGGCTTACGCAACGCCACAGCGAGAATTTCAGAGGCCGAGTCATGCATCTCCGTAGCTGAGGAGGAGTTGGGACAGTTGAAGACCCAGGTGGTCCGCCTGCAGACCCAAACCTCGGAACTACATCGATGGGCCGAAGATACCGAAAACCGCTCTTGGCGCAACAACCTGCGTCTTAGAGGGTTTACTGAGGGAGTCGAGCAGGGGCGGGCGGGCGCCTTGGTGAAGTCATGGATACCCAATGACGCTGCCTCAATGTAGTTTGCGGTTGAGTACGCCCACCGCTCCCATGTGCCCAGACCACCCCTGGGGGCACCTTCCCGTCCCCTCATCATCCGGATTCTCAACTTTCAGGACCGGGAAGCGAGAGCTGATGGCCCCCTCAAATGCCAAAACAGTACGATAATGGTCTTCCCGGACTATACGAGGAAAGTGCAGGCCCTTCGCCGCACATACACCGAGATCAAACAAAAACACTGCAATCTGGGTCTGCGGTACGCCCTTCTCTTTCCGGCGCATCTCTGTGTTGTTTTCCAAAGTAAAACAATCTTCTTTGACACTCCACAGGCGTCTGACGGCCCTAACCGTACTAACTCTCTGATCGACTTGAGCCAAGTTCCAGGCCGGTCTGCGTCCCTGCGCCCTGTACTCTTGGACTCCGGCCTCTCCAGAAGTCCAGCGCTCCTGGGGACTGAGGATGATGCCGCTAGCGGATGACAGAGACATGCAAGTCTACCCGTGAAATAACACCTTTTTTGTTGTTTTTCTTTCATTCTGATGACATGAAGAAATCCGTCTGCATGGAGGGGTCCATCGCAGCCATGACCTGCCCAGCTAATGGTTTTAGATTAGCCTACTGTTCTAGTTATTGTTAACCTTTTTCTTTTCAGGACGACAGATGCTTCAATTTCGGACGTATAGAGTGGGGGGTGTTGGGGGTTTTGGGAGGGAGGATGGGCCGTTGTCCTCTGGACCTCCCTTTTTCTCTTGGCTCCGTTTGAGCCATTGGGTTTCGTTCTTCATGGCAGCTTATCAAGTACCTGCACCATCATCATCGACACAGGGCCTAACACTGCACGCAGGCCACATCCCCAAAACCTAGCTGTGAGGCGTTGCCCCTCCTGGGACTGGGCCCCCACACAACCTTTTATTCGTACACCCTCCACGACACAGATGCCCTCTCACGGTAGATCCCTCCAGGTATTGTCGTGGACCCTAAATGGTCTATTAGACCTGATCAAGCGCACAGCAGTCCTCCGCAACACCCAACGCCAGGGACCCGACGTCCTTTTCCTACAAGAGACTCACCTCCTGTGGAACCATTGCTCATTTCTCGCCGCTACGGATTCGGTAGGGTTTGGCATTCTGGTTTCACACGGGGATCCTGAGGGGTGGCCATAATGACTCGAAGAGGTCTCCACTTCACCCCAGTACATGTGACGACTGACCCGCAGGGCCGTTATGTGGCCTCATCTGGAAGGGCAGACCCTAAACATACTATCCACATACATCCCTCCAGCCACACTACCCTCTACTCTTCAACGTCTCACAGAGGTGATCTCCTCCTTTCCTTTGGCTACGACAATAATAGGGGGTGACTTTAACGCAGTTATGCAGCCCTCCCTTGATACAACGGGAGAACCATCCTCCTCGCGCCTCACCTCAGCCAAATGACTTTCAGAGTGGGTGACCACCCTGGGCCTATGCAACGCCTGGAGGATCTTGACTCCCCGCCAATACACCCACACTTCTGCAGCTCACCACACCCACTCCCGCATCGACCTGCTCCTGTTGCAAGTCACTGACTGTCAATTGGTTACTGACGTCTCCATTCTCCCAGTGGACCATTCCCCGATCTTTCCCCGCTTGGGACACACCTCTGGGGAAGTAAGTACGGTCTGACGGTTGAATGCATGGTTCTTGCAGGATGCGGAGATTAGAGACACCCTCGCAGTGGAACTAGAACAATACTTACTGACTAACAAGGGTTCAGTTCCTTCACCGGGTACGCTGTGGGAGGCCGGTAAAGCTACCATGCGTGGTGTGGCTAGGGGCTGGTTCGCTTGAAACGGGCAGCACAGACCCGTTTGAGTCATCTAGAGGCCCAGGACACACGATTAGAATTTGACCTGGACGCTGCAGATGATGCTCATTCCACGCGGCAGCTGGCGATGCTCCGGGAAGAGATCCAACTGTTCTCCCTAGACTCGGCTTAGATGTTATGGTGCTCTTCTGTGGCCCGCGTTTATGGGTGGGAGGACAAAAATGGGAAACTGCTCCACAACCTGGTTTCCTATCACAAGGCTAACCGCATTATCCCTGAAATCAGCGATGCTGATGATATCCATCACTGTACCTCCTGGGCTATCGCCTAAACATTTCGCTTGAGCACGTGACGGAGAGCAGCTCCTTCCATTTGGAGACCAACGTGGCTACTATTCTGGTCATTCCAAAGACCCAACCGCCCTCTCTCTCTCTCCTGTGTGGACTACCGCCCGATTTCTCCCATCAACACTGAGATGAAGACCTTTGCCACTGCTCTGGCCCAACGCCTTCGCCCCCTGCTACACGGGTTGGTCCACCCAGACCAGTGTGGCTTCATGCCTTCTCGGGGTACCCGGCATTGCAAACGACACCTCCACCTTGCCCTTGCACACCTTCACCTCCTCACCCCATATCTGGCGCTGCTCCTCGTGGACTTCGAGAAGGCCTTCAACACGGTTGATTGGAGCCATCTGGAGGGCATTCTCATCGTGATGGGCTTCGGCCCCTTTTTTAGACTGGATATCCGAGTCTTGTATTCCAACCCTAGAGCACCAGTCCTAACCAACGGAGCCCTCTCTGCGGCGTTTCCTATCCAGAGAGGCACCCGTCAGGGATGCCCCCTCTCGCCACCCTTATTCGCACTGGTGCGGAAGCCCCTGGCCTGTCTTGGACGTGCTGACCCCCTAATTCGAGGCTGATCCTGTAATCCCCACCATATAGACAAAATTGCCCTATACGCAGTTCTCCGGGCCTTCGAGGGGGTCTCAGGCCTTCGGCTCAATCCAGCAGAGTCCACTTTGGTTCCTCTCCATTTGTCGAGGTTCTGCTTTGACTGGTAATCTACTATCCCCCTGCGACGCCAATCATTCAAATACTTGGGGATCTGGATAACCTTGCTTCCGGAGCTGAAAATGGCTCTTAATCTCACACCACTTGTCACGAAGGCCCAGGCTGATCTCAAACGCTGGCAGTCTCTGCCACTCAATCCACTCGGAAGAGGGGCGCTTTTTAAAATGAAGATCCCCCCCGCCCCGCTTTTTATATTGTCTCCAAAATATTACCTTTCATCTTCCAGATGGTTGGTTTTGAGAGTTTGCCGGTATACTTAAATGGTTGTTAGGGGGAGGCGGAAGGCCTCACGTGGCCCTGGCTCGCGGCCCAATTCCTCCCTTTGATGGAGGTATGGGCATGACCAACCTCCACCCTAGATTACCTGGCCACTAGACTCATTGTAGTGCATGACTGGTTCGCCGGTGGCTGGTCCGACCGTACCGAGCTCAGAATCATGGACTTTCCACAGCTCCCCGCCTATCTGTACGGGGCCACCCCATTTCACATGCCATCCCACCTGTCACTAAAGCGGTCCTAATGGCTTGGCGCTCTGCCCTACAATACACGCGATGGGACAAGAAACTTACTCAACCCACGTCTCTGTGGCACGGCACCTGGCTCCACGAGGTGTCGACCCTTCAGGGTTTTCGGCAGTGGGATCGGATTGGGATTTAACTCCTCGGGGATATCTGGGTGGGAGACCACATAAGAACTTCTTCCGCCCTGCAACTCGGTCATTCCCTTCACTCCTCCCAATTCTATAAATATTTGTAGTTCCGACACAAGCCCTAATGTCCACATCCCACCAGCCACCTCCCTCCCTGAATTTAGCCCAAGTCATGATGGGAGACTTGGGTAAAGGGAGGGGGGTTCCACGGATTTACCGCTCCCTGGTGAACAATGGCCCTGCGACCCTATACTCTTTCCGCACCCGCTGGGAGGGTTGGTTGGGCACCTTAGAAGAGGCGGACTGGCGAGACACGCTCATGGCCCCTAAAACCTCGACACCTCCTCTAAATTACGTCTTGTACAACTTTATTATTTGCACACGGCGTACATTACCCCTGTGCGTCTGTACAGGGCAGGGCTGCGCCCCTCCTCAGCCTACACTCAGTATAACCATGCCCTGGCTGATTTCTACCACATGGTCTGGCAGTGTCCTCTTCTTGCTGCCTTCTTTGGGATGGGTGGTTCCCCATGACCCCTTCCGTCTCCTTCTAGGAGTTTTTGATGGTCTCGACAGCTCCAGAGCAGACAAACGTTTCTTGAGCACTGCAATTGTGGTGGCTAAACGAGGCATTGCGGCGTCTTGGTCCCAGCCAGAAACCCTACTGTTAGTAAATGGCGACGTGGGGTGGATTGGTGTGCGGCCCAAGAGGAACCCCTCTTTGAGGCTAGGGGGTGTCCTAAGAAGTTCGAAAAGATGTGGGGCAAGTGGCTAAATTTGTTCTGATTATTATACAAGTTTCTTTCCACTTATGCTACATCTGTGAGGTAGCCCCACCGAGGCCCCTATTCCTAGGCCCGGTGTACTGCTGTCCAGTGTCAATGGAATCTGATACAGCGTATAAGTTATTGCTGTCTTTATCTGCTTTGCTATAAATGCCAATAAAATTGATTATCAAAAAAAAAAGTGTGTAGAGTACAAAGCACAAGTCATGAGTTTCTTAATTAGCAATTAGTCTCCCAGATGATGCACGGAGGTACAGGTTCAATGTCACTATTACCCAAATCATTCACTCAGCACAAGCTAGTGACAAAAGTATGACCACTTTAAAGAAAACAAATTAGCACTTGTAAAAGGGCCAAGACTAGTGTCAAATTCACCACCTGATTTTTATAGTTCAGCAGCTACTTAAGCCTGAAAAGGTTTATATATTCGACATTCATTTGTTTAACATTTTGCTGACAAGGCAGACAATCCTAACATGAAAACATTTAATTATACACTAAAATACCAGCACATTTGCGGATAGGTTAGGGGTCTGCATACACTTGAAGATGTTATAGCCGAACAATATAAAATACTCATTCCTGAGACAGCAGACGCTGGAATAATGGTCTATATTTCATCAAGCAGACCAAATTCCTTTAAGATCGCCTATGTTCTGTACACTACTAGAGTTGGTGTCACTAAACTGTTTATTTTGATGCAGGTCATGGAACCACTAAATGTGTACAGATATGGTCTGGTATCACAAGAGGGAGATCACCAATAATGCTTTACAATCAGCACTGGCGCAAAGACTTCACTCCAACCCGTGGGAAGGGGCAAACTGGGGCTGGATAACTTTTATAGTTGCATGTTCTGCACCAAAACCATCTCCGGATAGGAAGGTAAATTTACACTAAAATGTTCCTACTTAACTATGTAGTCATTCAGATGTATTTCTGCTGAAAAAAAAAAAAAAAAAAGGCTAGATGACCAACATACTGGTAGTAAATTTGCCCTACACAAGCCGCACCAAACTAATTCATAGACTGAAGGGACAATGGGTCCTGAAGTTATCTTTCTTTCCTCCCCCACTTTAAAATTCAAACAAAGACTGAGAAGACAATGCTACGTTTTATAGAGTATGGGAAGGAAAAGAAAGTAAGTCAATTACAAACTACACAATGAACTAGTTGTAAATCAGTGACAGTATGAAGTAAATTCTGTAACTGTTACGCAAGAGACACAGAAGTATACCACTAAATGGTTTGCTATGTAAAGGAAGACTAGAAAGAGAAAGAGTTATTTAAGATATAAAGTATGCTCATTTGAGACATTGACACTGGTTTCTTGAGTGCAGTTCATTTTTTAAATATTAATATTAAGCAAAGTTATTATATGGATGTTTTGTATAGGTATCTATCAACCTAAGACCAAAAAAAGCAACTAAAGTTACTGGTGTCAGGAGATAAGAACTGTTCTCAGTTGCATTACTCGACTGTGCAGGCACATAAAGTGCTTCCAATATCGTGGAAGAACAGCATGACTTGTACTGATAATTTCTGAATCATATTTCGTGGAAGGAGTTATGAGAATACACCATCAAGACCTTACAAACAGCAAGACTAGCAGGTATGATCCAGTAAAAACTACAGGCCGAATTAACTTGATTTCCAAGATCTGAAACATTGTTGTAACTTTCCCCGCGTGTTGAATTCCACAAGAGTTCCATGTTAGAAGCAAAAGTTTTGTTAGGCTTCTACACTAAAACAGCTGACTATCTGAAATCTTGTATTTTCTACAGCTGTGTTCGTCTTTTTCCATCTATGTTATTCTGGGTTCCTTGATTCTCTTAACCACTGATTTTTATTTAATGGGTTGCTCCAAGTTCTGATATGCCCTATAAATTGGAGTGATATTGCACTCAGACATGTGAGCACTTTAACAGCCACTATTTTTACATTTTAGCTAGAAATGCCCTTCAGAAATTATCAATGAAAATACTTGGGTAGTTTTTTTATACTCGAGGGCAAAACAAACATGCAGAACAAACCCTTAAAGAGCACCACGTCACACGAACATTTTTCCTATATGTAGAAGTCCTACAGAGCTCAACTAGGTTATTACAGACCTCACCTACTGTTATGTCACAAGCCGGTCACCACTGTTCGCAATCTGGGGGTTATGATGGACAACAAACTCAGCATGGAAGCCCAGGTTGCGAAAACAGTGTCCACCTGCTCCGCCCTTATTCGATCACTTCGCAAGATCTTGCCACTCCTTCCCTCACAGGCCCGGGCCTTAATAGTCAGGTGTACCATTCTTAGTCGCCTTGACTATTGCAATGCGCTGTTGCTCGAGGCCCCGTCTGTGTTGCTAGACAGACTCCAAAGAGTTCAAACTGCCGCTGCCAAACTGGCCCTGGGCTGGCCTAGGAGATCCTCGGCCACTGCGGCACTGGCCGAGCTTCATTGGCTCCCTATGAAACAGCGAGTTGCTTTTAAATCGCTCTGTCTTGTTTTTAAAGCTTTGCATGGAGTCGGGCCCGGCCCCCTGCAATCTATGTTTGACTGGTACATTCCAACCAGAGCCCTCCGATCTACAACGGCCTGTCTTGTCAAAGTACCAAGATTTTAAAAAGTCAGGACAGGAGGAAGATCTTTCAGGTTTGCAGCAGCGAAACTCTGGAACAGCTTGCCTTTGGATGTCCGTCAAACAAGTGAACTTCTACCTTTTAGGAAACGGGTCAAAACTTGGCTGTTTCCAAAATGTTAACTGCTGATTATTCAACTGTTGTCTCCCAGTGCATCTTTCTTAGGAGTTATCTCAGCGCCAGGATACCTGTAAGGTGATAGCTGCGCTATACAAATGTTTTAAATAAATGTCAAAAAGCAACAGAGGGACACAACTTGGCCGTAATACATTATTGCAAAGGGCAGAGCCGATCTAGTCAGCAACTCAGTTAAGTGTCATCAGACCATATGAAACTGGCCATTCTACAACAGGAATTAAGCTAAAGTACAAATTGCAAACAATTGCGATCGAGGTTGGTGGGCGTTCATATCAGTTTCCAAAAAGTACTTGTATGATGGTGAGGCTACGCTTGAAGCAAAATCTTTTATTCCATTGCGTCAAATAGTTGCTGGATTAAATTCAAAACTTTATTCAATCTATTATGAATGATAACGTTGTCAAAATTATTGACAGAAGCTGGATTTAGTTAATAACAGAAAAAGAACATTTTTTGTGGTCTGGTTGGCTAGATTCCAATTGAGACCAGTTTTCGGTCAGCAGTCTTAAAGAGCTTGTTTTAATATCAATAGCCCACTGAGACTGTACAAGAAAGACCTCTGTCTCGCACCCAAATGAGCACTGGTTCTGCACTGCTTGTCAGTTTCATGAACAGTTAGTAAGTGTGGCTGATGTTCACAAAACACTGCAGTCAACGAGACCAGTAGTCGGAAATAGTGCTGGAGATTATCCTTGGCAGGGAATCCTGCGATTTCAACATGAGGAAAAGCATGCCTTCCTTCCTAAAACTCAGACGGGACAGGCTTGGCAAAACCACACCGCAGGCAGACCAGCCTGGTTTAATTATAGCTTATGATATAATGCAAGCACCCAGCACTGAAAGAATGTTGAGGTGGAAGAAGTAAACAGGAACAAACAAAATTTAACTGGAGAGTCTAAAATTCGAGCTGAAATGGTAGCACATGCAATATGGTACATCCTACAGACTGTGGTTTGATTGTAAGATTTCTGCACTGGGCTTAGATCAGCTTTTTATCCGGTACTTTCAATCTTCCGTGAAAATGTTGAAGACAGAACAATGCAGATAGAGGACATTAGAAATTCACATATAAACTATTCTGGCCAAACAAAAATAAATACAAGCTGAAAAAACAACATTGCAGACAGACTGTGATAAAAGAAAGGTTAAAGTGACTAATGTCCACTGTTCAAAATTGTGCTTAATATAAAAGCAAAAATGAATTTCCAAGTATGATGATACAATGGAAGTCATAATCCCAAAAAATTGCAGGGAACAGAAATGATTTAACATCTTACGCACCATAACCAAACACTAGAAGTCAATACATCAGGTAGGGTTATTCCATTGAAGTGCTCATCTAATCCCAGAACTGCATTTCAATATAAATGTTTATTGTTGTTGTTTTATGATGCATGCCAATTTGTTTGTGCTCTAAAGTGGGAACGTGCTCTGAAGCAGATGAGTGTCATTTACTTACATTACAGAAACCTATTGGCATACAGACTGCATCGTATGTGAGGATTTAATTCTGTGTTTATTTATCTCTGCGCCCAACAAAATTAGACTATGGTTTCTGCAACTTTTTGGGGGTTGACGTCAAGTGAAAGTAGAGGTTGCCAGAGCCAACACAGGACTAATCAAATGTTATAAGACCCGGAGAATAAACTGGCATGACTGATCTTTTCAGTATTCAAATTATATAAGAATTACTGTTCTGAATATGTAACCAACAAAAAGCTCACATTAGTGCAAAAAAGTGGGACGATGTGTATGTAAAGAACAAAGTATGCTTAGTTTCTCCTATGTGTACTTATTCTTGCAGAAAAAGCTTCCAGTTGACATTTTGAGACACGTCCTGGATGGACCAGAAAACTGCTACAACAGAAGTCATAGATACCCTAAAATATTAGTAGACATTCTGGTTTGCTTGCGCTTAAAACATGATCCATGGCATTTAATGTAACTGTAAAGACTACCTTTTTGGCACAAATTGCCCCTTAGAAAATGACATCACTCTCTACACCCACCTCCATTTTACCATGCTACCATCCAAGTAGGCCTCAAATTCAACAAGAGCCTTTCAAAACAATGATGCCCCCATTCACTACGAGTATAAAGACGAGATGTAGAAAACTAACTCTTGTAGCTGGCATTATATTCTGCAGGCGGGACAGCAGATGTCAAAGAGAAAAAATGGTTTACTGCAGGAAAATGTCTGGTTACTTACCAGTAAAGTTAATTACTCGGAGTCTACGACCTCCCCGCCACAGTCCTTACATCTATGAGCGTCTGCTCTTCCACTTAGACTTAATCAAGCAAAACCAAATTATACATACAGCTCCCTTCCCTCTAGGCCTCGCCAAATCCTATGGGACATAAAACCTCAGAGCTCATACCCGGAAATCTGTTATCCAAAACCAAATGAAGCCGAACAAAGGGAGGGGGAGAGGAATGGGAACCAGGACTGTGACTGGGAGGTGGTAGACTCGGAGTAATTAACCTTACCGGTACGTAACCGGGCATTACCTCCTCATCCTACCTCCCCATAACAGTCCTTACATCTATGAGCAGATACCCAAGCAATATTCGGCTACATACATTACTGGTGCAGAAACAGTAATTTATTACAAAAGCCACTGAGCAGCCCATTAGTAATCGTGAACAGAACTCAATCCGGCATCACCAAAACATGTTGAAACCTCACCACCCCCCACCAATCTGTAATGTGACATAAAGGTGTGTGGCGAACTCCAAGTGGCGGCATTGCAAATATCTGCCACAGAAGCTCCCTTCAAACACTCCCAAGAAGAGCCCATCCCTCTTGTAGAGCGACCCAGAAATGAGCCATGCACAGACTCACCCACAGACTCATATGCCGTAACAATAGCCCACTTCAACCACCGACAGAGTAGACATAGAAGACTGCATACCCTGTCCAGCTAAACCAAATGTTACAAAAAGTGAATCCAACTTATGAAAAGGACGAGTACAATTCAGATACACACAAATCCCCGCTTGACATCCAAACTGTGCAGAAGAACCAATCCTCTGTCTGAAGGTTAGAACAAAAAAAACTGGTAAACCCAACCAAACGTAACCACTGTATCCAGACTGCATTTCAAAAATGGTTCTTAACAGAGCAAGGAGCCCAACTCTTTTTACTGACGTAATATTCACCTTGATAGTGAGAAACCTACAGGAGACCTCTTCTAAAAGGTTCAAAAGGCGCCAATTGCATGGCCTGCAACACCAATGGCAAATCCAAACTTGGCGTCTGCGACTTCACCACTGGTTTCTTATGAAAACAACTCAAGAGTCTTGCTACCAATTGAACCATGCTCTCACATTCCGGATCTCTGAATGCCCCAACATCTGCCCTCTGTAGACGCAAAGTGGAAACTGCTATTCCCAAAACAAAAATGTCTTTAAGTCCAATATTTTAATCTTGTCCACAGTTAAAGCCAACCTACCTTTCCCAGAACACCATCTCTGAAAAGAAACCCAATGCCTGGCATAGGATTTCAGCGTAGACCGTTTCCTGAAGTGCTGAATAAAGAGTAACCTCAGGAGAACAATCTCAAGACACAAGGTTTATCTCTCAACAGACAGCTCGCCAACTGTATGTTATGTTAAAAAAAAATTATATAGCGCATCGTTCACCGGGTAGGTTTCTTGGCGCTTAAGAGCAGGGCACTACAACAAAGATGTGAGTTAGTTGAGATAGGCGGACGTAAAAAGCCAAGTTTTAAGGTGCTTCCTAAGCTGTAACCAGGCTAGACCCTCCTGAGACAGACTGGAAAAGCTTAGTGGGGAACCAAGGCCTCCTGCTTCAGCCCGGAACCACCAGATTCACGGGTGCTTTGTGACGTTTGATTTTTACCAGAACCCTCTGAATCAATATAATAAGAAGAAAGGCATACATTAACCCTTTCCTGCAGTGAAATGGCATTGCATCCACTTACCAAACAATGCTCAACTGACTCAAAGAGCAAAATGTGCCCATCGCACATTCTCTTGGGTCACAAACATATCCAATTCGGGAACCCCAAAATTTTGCATCAGGACACCAAATACTCCCTTCTCTAATGCCATCTCCGATAGGGAACGAAAAATCTTGCTCAAGCGATCAGCATCTGTGTTCAGTATCCCAGGAAGATGAACTGCCATCAGAGACAACAGATTCAGTTCTGCCCACTAGCCAATCTGCTGAGCCAACACATTCAAAGAAGCCTCTCTCACACTTCCTTGATTTATATAGTACACCACCCCTGTGCTGTCCGTCCTCAACAGAACTTCCTGTTGCAACACAACCGGAAGAAAATGAAGCCGCGCCAACTGTACAGCCTTCAATTCCCTCCAGTTCGAAGACCATTGAGCTTCTTGGACTGACCAGAGACCCTGAACTGAGTCTTGAGCTATGACAGCCTCCCAACTTAGCTCGTTGGCATTCGTTGTCAAGATCACATACTACTGGTGCACAAATGGAGAACCCTTCTTCAGATTCCCCACATCCACCCACCAAGCCAATGCTTGGGAGACTTCCTAACTACCCGGAATCATCTTTTCGTAATGCTGCAACCGGGTGAGCAAAGCTGAAGAATGTGATTTACCAAGGAATACAAATACAACCTGGCCCGAGGAATAATTATGAAAGTAGCAGCCATCAACACTTTGATTCTCAACCATTGTCTTGCAGTGGAAGCTGGGCGGCCAAGACTGTCCTCAGTTCTTTTATAAGGGTATTCGCTTTGTCTCTGAAAGAAACTCTTTCCCTTTCACCGTGTTGAAGTCCCCAACAATAAACAACAGTTCTTGAGAGAGAATCAAATGAGAATTCATGTTTATCAACCAACGTAAACTCTTCAGAAGACCGCAGACCTCCTGAATCTAGGACTGAGACTTAGAAAAAGAAGAGTAACAGATCAGCCAGTCATCTAAGTAATGGGACACCAGGAACCACTGTGAACGTAGCACACCTACCAAAGGGACCAACACCTTTGTAAACAATCTAGGAGGAGCAGAAAGACAAATGGGTAATACAAGAAATTGAAAATGATCTCCACCTACACAGAATCTCAGAAACCTATGCGATACCTGCTGAATTAGCACAAGAAAATATGCGTCCTTCAGGTCCAGAGATGCCAGAAAATCCCCTACCGACAGAAAGGGGAGAAAAATGTGCAAAGTCACCATCTTAAATGATTTGTGCGAGATGCACAAATTCCATGCCTTAAATCCAACACCAGCCTGTAATCCTCCTTTGGCGTCACCAAGAAAAAGGACCGATTATGTCCCCTCGCCCTGTTGATTCACTGAGACTCTGTTGGACTAGAGCGCCATTGTGAGTCTCTAAACCACTCCCAACAGGGCTGGTTTCTTCTTTGGCTTACCTCAAACAGGGGTAGAATTGATTATGTCCAAAGGAGGATTGAAAAACTATCAGATACCCCAATATGATAATTTTGAGCACCAAATGATATCTGGCAAACTCCTACCAAACCAGCAAAAGATTTGAGGCGACCCCCAACCAGAGACAAAGGATAACCATTACTTAGCTTGACCGGCAGTATCAGAACGTCTCTGCTGACTTATTAAAGAAAAGGACTCCCCAGCACGAAAGGGTTGAGTGGCTATTTTGTTCTGAAATGCATGTCCAAAAGCCCATTTATAGCCAGAAAATGTCCCTTTCTGGGGCTGACTGACTCGAGCCAGCAGCTTTTTGTCCACCGCCGTTTCTTCATCATCGCCTCCAATGGTTCCCCAAACAGCACCCACAAATGGCCTTCCACAGCTGCAGGCTTCGAAAAATCATAAAATTGTTACTAGACCTGCAGGTTTAGTGACTTAAATAATCTACTCAACCTATTTGTTATGCTTTTGACCCATAAACTAGTTTCAAATGATGTGAATATGGGCAAAAAATGTAATTCAGTGAGCCGCCATTTTCTTCATTATTACATATGAAAGCACCTTCAAATGTGTGAGTTCAGCATGTCTGCTGTACAAAAAACTATTTTGTTTGATTTAATAGACTATGCTTGTTTTCCATATATAATACAAATCTAGCCACATATAGGATACACATGAGCTCGGACTTGCCTCCTAGTTCATTAACAGCATTTTCTCAGGGCGGGGACAGGAAATTTCTCAAATCATATTTACAAACAACCACTTTTAATAAAGACATAACTAAAGCATGAATTGGTAGCACGCTGTCATTTGTAATCTGCAGATTTTACATTGAAATTACCACAATTTTTCCCACTGACATGCAGTGTTACTGATAAAACTATATAGTGTACAAACCATAATGTTTGGAAATAGAGTTTCTGCAAATGTGTCATTTGTACATCACCAAGTAAAGTGTTCTGGTTTGTTTTGCTACTATTTAACTCTGTTTGACTCCCACTTCTTAATTACAAAAAACTGTGCTTTTGTAGTTACTGATATATTTTGAAATATTTGTAATATTAATTTAGAGGTTGTTTATTTAAATGTTATGTGTTAGAGAAAAATAACTGACATCTTCAGACTGCTCACTTGACAAAAACCTTTAACTCTAGTAGAGAGAAAAATAAACCTCATTTTCCAAGCACCAATTGGTTAAAAGACAAGCTGACATTTGACTTCTTTCCTTGAACAGAAAGCAAATGTGTCAAGATAAAAACAAGATTTAATGGCATCTTTATTGCTCATTCACTTTCAGAATGAACAGAACACCTGTTCCTTTCCAGCCCAAGTATACTCGACTAGTAGATGCTAAAAATAGCTCGACCTGATAAAATTGTACTCAACTGTGAGCAGGCGAGTAGATTTTGGAGGCCTGAACTGCCTCCTTGCAGCAATGGCTGCACCATCAGCTGCTACATAAGCACTAAGAGAATCTTAAGATAGGTCCGACAAAAAACGCAACTGCTGCCAACATAGCCAAGGACTGTGCGATCATCATCCTGAAGCATTTGCTCTGAAATACTCTGACAGTCCTTTACCACGGACTGTACCATATAACTGGTATTTGCAGCTGATCTGATTGCAAAATTAGAAGCAGCAAATAACCTCTTCAGAGCCCCTTCAACCCGCTTATCATCCAAGTCTGAAGGCACTGCATCCTCAGAAACAATCATGCCCGGAGAAGTTAACCCAGCCATTAGGGTATGCACCTCCACCACTGAAGGGAATTCCTCCGCAAACCCATGAAGCGGATATCTTCAAGCTAGGAATCTTGGAAAAGCATGTTTGCCCACATCCTTCCGTTGTCATTCCAGAATATTCTGGACAGATTTATGCATAGGAAAAGACTCCAGCTCTTTGGTAATTTGCAGATAAATCCACTATTTCCTCGGCCACCTGGGAGTCTGGAAAAGTCAAATTGTCTTGCACATGTTGCAAGATACTCTTAAGCTCGGACCAATTAATTAAACTTCCCTTCGCCTGCTCCTCAGACTCACAGACAAGATCTGGAGGTCCGAGGGAATTCGACTTCTGTTTAGGGGCCACAGAGTATCTGGCTTGAAAAGCAGCAGAAACTACAGCCTCACCCATTTTTTGCACATCGGCAAACTAAGAGGAAGCCTGAGGAATAGGAATCACCTCCTCTACATAATCCCTCCATAATCGAGGATAAAAGGAAAGAAAGAAAGAGAAAAAACAAACAACCATATATACACATCACACAACAGTCCTTAGCAGATGCATAAAAAAATAGCATGGATTTTCAATAATTGTACAAGAGAAACTGATGCGTAGTTTTCAGTTCTTGGTCTTTAATTCTTTTCGCCCAGCCAACGCGTGTTTCGTCGATAGAGGGGTTACCCCGCGACTTCTTCAGGGCTGTATGATTCTCCAAATCACTCCATTCCTCTCACTTCTCTGCCGGTTCTACTTCCGACCCAGCTGGTCCAATGTTTTTTAAAAAAGGTCCCATTACATTTAAGTAGGTATCTCCAAAGCAGCTTATGTCCTATACTCAAAATTAGAATAAAAATGGACTTTTTTATGGACTTTAGCCCAGTCAAATTACGCATGCTATGTTATTATCCAATAATCACTGTCCTCTCCTCAATGCGAGTACACTTCCTCCTCCAAATTTTCCCGCAATTGTTCCGTCGGGTGCAAACCATACATACATAACTAGAAAAACCTTGGGCCAATGAAAAAGACCAAAACCAACAATGTTCCTGATTCCTGCAACAACTGTTGCAGGAAGCTAACCACCAATGGGAATGTCCCAAACTAATATGCAGGACAATACCGCCAATCAACCAACATACAAACAAGATGTGGCCCTATCAGCATTGAGCGCACCGTACCAAAGAGAAACACCCTAAAGAGGCATACGCAGGCCAATCACAGCACGGCCTCTCTGAAACAAGTAACAACCAATGCCCGAGACTAGTGCTGCTTAATCATACCCAGATGTGAGTGTTCCAATTGAGAGGCTTGCACAAGCTCAGTCAAAGTAGGCCTCCTGAACTCTTCCCCAGCCAGAGAAGCACCAGCTGAACACAACCAGAAGCGGACTCCTGAACTCTGCCCCCAGCCAGAGATCCACCAGCAGATCACAACCAGGTCCCCCAACCCCAATCAGCATTGAACGAGTTGTACCAAAGAACAATGCCACCAATACGGGACAGGAGCTGGTCCCGCTAAAGCAGGAACTCTAATGCCCTGTTCAACACGAACAAAATAAAGTAACTAGTGCAGAACCTTGGCACATTCCGGAGACATGCCATTAAACTATCCTGCAAAAAAAAGCAACAGGACTTCCATATATGAGGTCCGAGTTTCTATATACCACAGGATGCGCCCTAGAGGGAAGGGATCAAAGCTGTGTGTGTTTTTCGGTTTTGCTTAAGGCTGCGGAGAGGAGCTAATGCTCAAAGATGTTAGGACTGTGACAGGGAGATCAGCCGAAGAGGTAATATGTGCTTCCAGCACATTAAAATAGCAATTTGTTCAACTCAAAACAAGATAATACATGGTACATTATTTGCCCTGTAGGGTGTTCCTCCAGGGATGCAATGAAAGGATCTTAAGGCTATTCTGAACAACTCTATGCTCTGCTTTGTATTTTCAAAACTGCTAAATAAAGTTTTTTTTAAAAAGGCTATTCCGAACAAAAACTAATCATGGGCACACGCATATTTGCTCACCAATTTTAAGGGTTATATATGTAGAAAACGTCCGTATTCCCGTTTCATAAATCTGTTGTATGACAAGCTGATAAGGAACAAAAATGGTATTACTGTTTCAATCTCCCCTCCATAATTAAATATACCTGTTCCAGGTGCAATCAAAATTATTTGGACACATTTAGACGCAATGAACTCCTTATCACATTTTCCGTCAATTACAGGTTTATGCCTTTAGACGCAACTTCGCCATTTGTAGCAGTTAAAATAATCCATTTATTCTAGTATCCACACACTGCTTTGACGTTAGCCAGACATTTACCTTGAAATAGCCCCGGCTTGTCAAAACACCAAATGAGAGAGCATGTGGCCTAGGCTAGACCAGACAACCTCGAAATAGGGGAACCGGGGTCGAGTCTCAGCAGGGACGCTCAACATTCTGTGATTTTGGGCAAATCACTCAATTACCCCGTGCTTAACACAATAAATGTGTCCATCTGTAAGGCAACTGGTGGTCATGTAAAGAGCTCGGATACCATAGCCACCTACGGAACACGTCTGGCATAGTGAACTGCTCCGTTGGGGCAGTGCAGAGTGCTGCCATACGTCGAGAGGAGCTCAGAGGCCTATGCAAAATCCCAATAGCACTAGAATGGGATGTTTTGTTGGAGTCACTTAAAGCAGTGGACATAGACCATTACAGTACCCTTAGCTACACACAATAGAACATGCAATAAGGGGCTCATGTCCAGAGCGCCACGAAACACGATGAATGATTATTGCAAGTAGTTTCAAGAGCCTCAAAAATGTCAGCACGTATTATATATTAGTTGTACGAGCAGGCATAGGACTGGAGGGAGAGGGGTATTTGTGAGTAGATTTTGTTTATTCTCGATATGTCAGACAATTAGTATGTACACAGGATAGGATGTGGCACGCAGTACAGTTACTGTATGCTACATCACCTAAATCACTAATCTGGCAGGCATGTATGTGACTGCATGGATGTCTAACTCCTTACGTCATTTTACTTTCGATATAAATATTGGCTCTTAAAGCTCATTGTGCAATATCTCACAGCACATGTAACCTGCATAAAGACGATGTATATGTACTGTACCAATGTTATAATGTAATATCGAAAACAAAACTTTGTTTAAAAAAAAAAAAGCGATCTGATACCTTCGGGGCGAGTTTGCGCTCTATAAAACTCCAACCTCCCGCGCCCCCCAAAAAAAAGTGTTCATCCAAGTCAAAATCGTATAAAAGGCGATGAGTCGTCTTTCCTTAAACACCTGAATAACGGCACAAACTACAGCATTTGCCTAGTACAAGGGTTCTAGTCGTAGGAAACTACCAAAGATAATTGTGAAAGTTCACTTACCATTTATTATTTCTTTTAAAAAAATATCAATGCTTTTCCTTTTTTTAAAGAATGCTTAAAATCGAAAGCTCAGATTTTTCTTGCTTAGAAACGTTCTTGAATATTTTCAAAATCATACTGGGCCATATGAGAAACTGACAAAACTCAGTTAATGGAAGAAAACATCAGCAACAATATGGAGCATATATCTTCTAGTAGTACAGTTTCTTCTCTCTGACGTCAGACGACAAATGGCCTTGTAAAGTTGTCAAATTGTTCTCTAGACTCGTACAATTCATTATTTTTTTATTGAATTTCATATTTGTCTTGCGTTTGAAACTGACAACTTTATATTGCTTAAAGTATTTGGTAAAAAATAAACAGCGATACCTCTCTGCACATAGAGTGCCATCTTCTCATGTATTAGAATCATACCATTTCTTTTAAATACTGACCACATGGTACAGGCAGTTTGAGCATGCCCTGGTCACATCCCGCCTAGACTACGGCAATTTGCTGTCTCTGGGGGGCACGGGAAAGGTCATAAGCCGCCTCCAGGTGCTGCAAAATGCAGCCGCTCGCTTAGTACTGAGGCTCCCCAAGAGATCTCCCTCTAAAGCAGCGCTCCAAGCACTACACTGGCTCCCTGTTGGGAGAAGGGTGGAGTTTAAAGCCCTCTCCACATGTCACCGCATTCTGAGCGGTAAAGCTCCTGCTCCGCTACAGAGTCTGGTGACCCGATATGAGCCCATGCGCGATCTTCGCTCCTCCCGTACAGGGCTACTGAAGGTTCCAAGATTAAGGAAGGCTCGAATGGGGGGGGGGAGGTCTTTCAGATATTTGGTTGCCAAACACTGGAATGCCTTGCCTTTGGGGCTGCACCTGGAACCTTCGGAGACCACTTTCAGGAAAAAACTTAAAACTCACCTATACAGTAGGTAGGCGTCTCTGAGGGTGGCTTGGACTGTTACTCCCACTTATCATAGCGCGGGGACACGCCGGTGCGCGTAACCAGGCGCTTTATAAATCTCCAAAATAAATAAATAAAGATACCTTAACCGTACTTATGACGAATTTGTATGACACTCCGAACACTCAAGTATATACCTTATATAGTTGTGGTTGCTTTTCCTACATCACGCTTCTTCCACAGTATAAGGAAAACGCACAAATATCCGATTGGCTGCTGAGCAAGGTGGGTTAAGGCTTTCAAACTTTCAGGACCTGCTTGTGTTCACTTGGACTAGTCGTTTCTTTGCTCTTTAGTCTGTTGCTTTCCTGCACCTTAAAACCATTTTCAAGGCCTGGGTTCGCTACACTAGTGGCGAGGGTATACGAAAAACCCTCACCTAAAATTGCTCCATAAATCTGTTAGTTAAAACCCTCTTCCGCCACTTTGATCTTTGCCCAAGGGAGCTTTACATCCCGTTGTTGCTTTGGCTTTCCTACGATCCCTGTCTTTCTACTGTGACTTTTCCCTTTACCCACTAAAGCAAATTGCACCCTAAGGGTACACTGCTTCAATTAAGCTAGGTCTACACTCGGCAACCTGTTGCTCTTACCCATAGGTCCCTTCAAGTCCCAATGCGAACACCTCCAAAGCCACACCCATCGGGCAACGTTGATTTTGCTCAGTCTGCTCACTTCCCTTGTGGACATCGTGACTTCTCCCACACACGCCAGCCTTTCATACCGCTGTGAGCCTCTTCACATCTTTTACTAATGTAGTTTTCTTAGAATCATGAATGTCCTATACCACTTAACCTCAAACTATATGTTCTCTAACTCGGGGGCATGCTCTCATCAGTTCTTAATTTGCAACAACCGCCCGTTGTCACATCTTTTACGTTTTAGTATTGCTCTGCCTTAGTTGGAACTCTTCCACCAAAAGTGCTTTAAGACTCTTGTCCAATAGAAACAGCATCACTTATCTTTAACTAAAAGAACGTACAGCATCCTCCTCTGCATCAAACTCTCAGACATTTTAATACAGGAGCACCCACTGCATCTTCTCACTAAAGAGCTATTGTAGCTCATGCATGAGAATACTCCATCTCCTTAGCTACAGAATCTCTCTTATCTATCGCACATCCTTGACAGGACTCTTGACGCTCCACCCACTCAGATTCCAAATGTCCCTGTCTACCAATTACATAGATTGCCACTTAAACACCCTAAGAAACACTTCTCTCAAGACCCTCTCTAGTCCCCTGTGACCCCACCATATCCTACTAGGCCCCACCCCCTCAAGTCCCACCCCAGTCTGTGACGCATCTTTTAGCACTCAGGCCTGTTTGTTTGCAGTTTCTAGGTGCGTCCCCGCACCACTTCTAGACACGTCACGTCCGGTAACATTCAGGTTCAGCACTCACCCCGCAAGCCCGACGTTCCAACCGGTGTTGAGTTCTGGGTGCCGCTTTGGCCGCTCCGCCCCACAGCCAACTGCGGCCACCGCAGCACGACGCTCGGCGCGGCCCAGCTGCGTCATTACGGCAGGGGGGCACGTACCGCGTCTCCTGCGGGCCAGGGTGACGTCCCTGCGTCAACGCGTGCGGAGGCTTACGCTGAGAAATGAGTACGTATTTAGCGGTAGCCAACTGTTCGAAGAACGAGCCTCGCTGATTGGACACGGAGAACGCGAAGACCTCATGGTGAAGCGGCTTACCATTGGTTCCAAGCTAGGATACTGTCTCTTCTGATTTGTCGGTATAGAATAACATGCACTTGACGGCCATTGGTTATTCTTTTTTTGTTCCGTTCAGCCATTGGTGGTGTGTAATATAAATGTGTTAGGCACACTCGCAGAGTGTCACATACACCCAGACGTCTTTCTGTGATGTGCTAGAAAGAGATATATACAGAGGCCTGAGGCTTGCAAGAATACAGGGGGTCAGTTGCTGGCTAAAGGGGTGGTAAGAAAGGGTTGAGTTAAGGTGCCCATTCACTGGGAATGGTGCCGTTTGAAAAGCATGGACTATGTACCCGAAGAGAAGCACCCACTGACTACTGATCTCCCCGATGTACCTAGGGTGACCAACTGGCATAGGTGCAAATTCAGGACGGTGAGTGTAAAAATTCAGGACAAAGGGACAAAATTCAGGACAAAGGGTCAAAATTCAGGACAAAACTTCGGGACAAAAGTTACATTTTACAGACACGTCAGAGGTGGTCGCGCAATAGTATATAAGTAAGTAAATAGACAACCACCTAAGTAAAAGTCAAAATAAGTTTATATTAGGTTCAGAAAACCGTGCACGTCACAGTTTTTCAGTATGGCCGCAGCTTGCTACCTTAGACGATTCAAAATTTGCATCTCGCTCCAGCAAGTACATTAGTCACCAGACAATGGTGAACCACACCTGAAAAGAAGTGAGGCCGCTTTTATTGTTGATTGAAAACTACTGGACATACAAGGAGGTTTGCAGTGCCAGCCCCAGTAACAAAACTGCTCTCCCCCCCTTTCCAGCCTCCCAAGGAAACACCCAAAGCCCGGTCTGGCCAGTCCGGCCTTGCTACCACCCTTCAATGGTGCCCCTAATCTTCACTTAGACCGTCTCTTGTGTATTTAATTTCTTTTATAGTGTTACTCATCCCAAGTATGTAGGGCAGGGTGTCGGAGTACGTTACATCACACACATATAGAGACAATGACTCATATTAACGTGAAAGTCATTGTATAGGAAATGTTACTTGAGATAATGGGTGCTACAAGGTGTAATCATTCTTTCATCAATCATTCAGTCTTTCACCATTCATTCTGTCCTTCGATCTGTGTGCCCATCTATATCCAAACATATTCAACCATTTGCAAACCTATCCACCATATATCATTCCATCCATCATTTCACTCATCCATCCCTTCATCCACCCTTTCACTCATCCATCCATTATTCATCTACCCACCTTTTCACCCCATCCATCCGTACACTCATCCACCCACTCTTCCACCCATCCATCTATTCACTCAATCATCCAGCCATTTACCCCTTCACCCATCCAGCCATCCATTCACTTACTCATCCATACATCCATTCACTTGCCCATCATCTACCCTCCCACCCATACATCCATCTATTTACCTTTCCTCTCATCCATACTTCCACTCATTCACTCATCCATCCTTTCTTTCATTATCCATTCACCCTTTCATTCCTCCATTCATCCTTTCAGTAATCCATCCAGCCATTCGCACATTCCTTGACTTTTTTACTTTCCCACCTTTTCACATTATGAGCTGAGCCTTTGTCTGCAGAGTCACAGACAGAAGAGGCCCCTCAAGAACTTCACCTCGCTGTAGTTCCTAAAGCAAAAGGGGTGGGGGAGAGTTCACTATGCCCCTGCACATAGCCAATCTGAAAATGTAGAAATCATGAGTTGTGCATGATGCACAGTGCCAGGATGTGAGGTGACTGTGACATGGTGTTGTTTCCACGCCTTTAAGTGGAGTAAAAAAACTTGGGGGTCTCTTCAAAGTGTGTGTTCGATGTAATTAAGGGCGTGGTTTAAAACACCTAGGCAAAAAATCTGCGCTTAGCATAGTCTTCCGCCCGACTGGTATTATGTTGTTTCTGTCATTGCATCCAGATGTATAATACAGCAAGTATCATTACACCAACAAGAAGCCAGGACCTTTGGCTTTGTCAATGGGTGTTAGTTGCTTAAAATAAAAAAAGCAGTAACAAGGGCTTTGTTGAATATAATATTGAAAATACCTCATTTTAAAATGATGGGACACTAATAGAACGAGCATGGACGTTTTAGCTTTTTTCTAACAGATTGCCCTGCTGTACACTAAGGTAGGAGGAGACCACCACATGCTTTAACACCCCCAGACGGCCACATTGTCACTCTGTATGTGGCAATCAGCCGGCATACAGAATGACAATGGGCGGGTGGGGGCTGCTCTTGTGCTCCAGGAGGAGCGCGAGGCGGCCCCATCAGTGGGGTGAGGCCTCTCACAGGGGAGCAGTGCTGCTCCCTGCAAGGCCAAAATTACGGACAAAAGGCGTCCATAAAAGGGATCCTCACGGACAACGGACGTGAGGTCCCAATTACGGACGGTCCGTGAAATTTACGGACGGTTGGTCACCCTAGATGTACCACCAATATTAAGACCACTGTGGCAAGGAAAACAAGCATTGAAAATGCAGTAGGTCTCGCCATTGATTAACCTCTTGAGTGCTCATGACGAGGTCAGCTCGTCATTAGCCACGGCGCTCCGGTGCTCAGACCGCGCCCGTTAGATGGAACGCTCGCACGCTGGGCTAATTCCCCTGCTGTGCTGAGCGTTCCATTGGAACGGGCGTGGTCATGACGAGCTCAGCTCGTCATGAGCACCGGAGCGCCGTGGCTCATGACGAGCTGACCTCGTCATGAGCACCGGGGCACCGTGCGCACCCCCCGCCCCCCAGCACAGCGGGGAGAAACAGCCCTGCACGGAAGGGGTTAAGTTAAAGCCATTTGCTTTGCTAATGGTATTGTATAGCAAAGCAAATGGCTCTAACTTAATGAAAGGCGAGACCTATTACATTTCTAATGCTTGTTTTCTTTGCTTAAAGTTAATCAGGAAATTGGCACGTGTGTTCTTTCATGCGAATACCTTTTATTTAAATTGCCGATAGGCGAGTATTTGCAAGCCTTTAAAGCAAATTGCGTGCTAGAGAATTGTATCGCCATGAGGCAAGCGCGCCTCAGCCCAGCCCATTAGGTTTTAGTCACCTTTCTGCCCCCACTAAGATAAAGAAAACACCCAGCAGCAAACCCCTTCACTCAGGACTCCCACAGCAGCGCACATAGATGGCTCTGTCCTGGAGTCAAGAGCTGCTGCTCCCTCTGGTTCCAGCTCAGCCCGGGCGCCCGCCCTGTTTCAAAGGCTCGCTTTAAGCACCACAAGGTGCTGCAAGGGAGGGTTCATGGCGCAGCAGCACCTGCGTCGAAGCTGGGCCCATGAGTGCTGATACTCTCCGGTACTCTAGGGTAGAACATAAGAAAGAGCCGGTCGTCTATACCGGTGAGCACCGGCGCATTTAAAGCACTGGGCACAATACATCAGGATGCAAAAACTTATTGAGGAGCAAAAATCAAATACAGGTGCCTAAACACAATTTGCTTAGGGTGTGTGCAATGTGTGTAATTAGCTTCTGCGCAATTACACAAAGACCTATGGATTTCACCCGAGTCTCTCCTCCTCACCACATATGCACACTCCCCCCCAGGGTGTGTTCCCACGCCTGTGATAATTCATCGTCCACCAGTCTGGCACAGACTGACCATGTACAGCATGTACAGCACCTGTACAGCATCAGTACTAAGTCTCTGAAAGATATTGCAAGTCTGGCAGTGTCTCCCCCGCCCCAGGGCTCCGTGTCTCGTCTGCTCACTTCACCGCACAAAGGACCAATCACAGCTTGCCCCTGTGATGCTGAAAGGACGGGCACGTGCTGCCTAAAAGGCTGAGTAAATACACACACTCATCCCCCCTGCTGGGCATGTACTCCCCAGGCTTCACACTGATCATTCAGCAAACTTGGGGGGAAGGCAGCCATTTACCCATATGAGTGCATTGTAAAAGGGCAGGTATGGACACTGCAGACTCTAGCAAACAGACTCTAGCAAACAGTATGTCGGGTGACTCAATTCAAGTCAAGGGTGTGGTTACATGGACTGCCGTGATAGGCTGCCTTAAACAGCTGAGCTGACACGCTGGGAAACCCATTGGCAGAGAATTCAATGATTCAGCGCAGAGTCTCTCTGTATGCGAAACCAGAATACAGAGAGCCACCGTACGGATTAGGATCGCTGGCATACATTATGTGAAACTGAATGGAAAAGTTAACACCGAAAAGCCCCTCTGCCACCCTAGACCTAAAATTTTCAAAATGTGGAGGTGACTCTGCAACCGAGTGCTTTCCTTTTTCATGTAAATAGAAGGTTGAAGTAGTGTTTCTTATTTATTTATTTATTTTTTGTACGTTTATGTATCGCGAACTTGACCCAAAGGCATTGGAGCGGGTTACATTACGCATGGTCACATTCCTTTTTATTTATGTTTTTTATTTAGGCAAGGAGAGATTAACTGATTTGCCCAGAATCACAGTATGCCGAGCCAAAGCCGGGACTTGGACCTTGTTCACCAGTTCCAAAGACTGCAGCTCTAGCATAAACACAATACTTCACAGTGTTATTTTATCATGAAATCCGCCTGCTTGTGGTTTACTTACATAATGAGGTATTAATGTAGCCACCGTCCCCTATTGTGTATAAAGTTAAAAAAATAATCGTTAGAATGCACCAGGGATGGCTAACCCCTGCAATTTATCACGGCAGTAAAAACAACAAGACATTGTATAATTAGCACCAGCACAACCCCTTGAACTGTAACTTCACAAATAATACAAAAGAAATGTGCTCAGTTTAATAAAACGGTACAAAAGGGGGTGGTGATGGACGGAGCATCTGCACCAATCAAACACTCACACCCAGTCAACAGATCTGGCTTTAATCCATCACCGTTCTTTAGCCCACTCTGCCACCCCAGTTCAGACATGGCCATATGCAAATCAGTCTGACCCTGTGCCTCATGGGAACAGTCCAGCCCGAACTGCCAAGCCATGCTTTCCCTGGACCGGAAACAAGCTTCCTAGGACCTGTTTCTGGCATTTCAGCCGTCTTCAGCCAGGCTTGCTTGAATCCAGTGGCCAAGTGAGCAAGGGACTCACTTCTGAGCATACCCTGCCAACTTATGGCGAACAAAGCGGTACAAAAGGGGGTGGTGATGGACAGAGCATCTGAACCAATCAAACACTCACACCAAGTCAACAGATCTGGGTTTAATCCATCACCGTTCTTTAGCCCATTCTGCCACCCCAGTTCAGACATGGCCATATGCAAATCAGTCTGACCCTGTGCCTCATGGGAACAGTCCAGCCCGAACTGTCAACCCATGCCTTCCCTGGACCGGAAACAAGCTTCCTAGGACCGGTTTCTGGCATTTCAGCCGACTTCAGCCAGGCTTGCTTGAATCCATTGGCAACGTGAGCAAGGGACTCACGTCTGAGCATACCCTGCCAACTTATGGCGAACAAAGCGGTACAAAAGGGGGTGGTGATGGACGGAGCATCTGTACCAATCAAACACTCACACCCAGTCAACAGATCTGGGTTTAATTCATCACTGTTCTTTAGCCCACTCTGCCACCCCAGTTCAGACATGGCCATATGCAAATCAGTATGACCCTGTGCCTCATGGGAACAGTCCAGCCCGAACTGCCAAGCCAGGGTGGCAGAGTGGGCTAAAAATCGGTGATGGATTAAACCCAGACCAGTTGACTGGGTGTGAGTGTTTGATTGGTTCAGATGCTCCGTCCATCACCACCCCCTTTTGTACCGCTTAGTTTAATAAAACAGCGCAAAGAGTGAAGTGGTTGGTGGTGATATCCCCACGTAAAGTACATGTTGTCAATTCAAAACGAAACTACAAAAATCTCCTACTCAACCCGTTATCTTTCCAAAATAGGTTCAATGAGTACTGTTCAGCGACGAAGCCGCAATACAACCACTGAGGCGATTTAATAAGAACCCAAAGGTGTTGCTTGGGTTGAGGGGTCGCTTTTAAATATGCATTTAAAAGTGGGAACGATTAATTGCTTGTTCACCGACATGCAGTGTGTTGTAGTAAGGGCGATTGATTTTGCGTTTTTTATTGTTTGGGGTATTTCAGGGTGCTGTTTGCCAAATTAAACATTTATTGATATTTTCGGACTTGTAAAGATTTAGTTTTGTTAAAAACGGAAATCAGTGCAAATATTGTTCCACTTTGACGTTCGTATTAAACACGACATACATTGCTGTAATATGCAGGAATTTGTGATTTCCCACGCATAGCCTGTATCTGTGAAGCGCGCACACCCATGGGTTGAGGATGGCTATCTTCCAATCGCTAACCAATGAGAGAGCCGACTGGTTGCAGGAAGCTCGGAGCGTGCAGTACACGTGACGCCTTGTAAAGATAAGAATTCATTTGCGACAGAAGGAAACCAGACGAGCCAGTCTGGGTGGGCCGGAACAAAAAGCCAAAGGGAGGCAACCCAGAAAGCTAATTTCCATTGGCCAGCCACCGTTTAGCATAAATGATGACACCAGCCAATGGAAATGAGGGGCGGGGCTTCAAGCCCTCTTCTCGGAGTCCTCTCTCACAAAATCTCTCGCCGAGGTGAGCAGCGCTTTGTGCTGCAACGCCACGCGAAACCTAAAAAAGAGTGCACGTCTGTAGCCTTTTACGGCTCTAAGTTTCTCAGTTAATTTGAATGTGGGATCGCAGGTTTGATATACAAGCGAGGAGGCTGTATATAGGTGCGAACAGGTGGCGGTTTATTTGCAATAGGCTCAAATTCAGGGGAAACAAATGTTCGAGCGTCACAATGTTCTTCTTCTTGTGTTCTTTCCTCTTCTTCAGGTCTTGTGGAGGGCGATGTTCCAGGCTCCTCGTCGTCGGAGTCGAAGGGGTTTCCCCGGAGACTCATAAAAGAGGAAAAAGAAGAGCCGTCAGAACAAAAGCTTCCTGAGTGAGTTTAAAGGGTTAACCCGTCACCACACCGTGCAGTGTTCCAGACTTTAGTCAAAATGAGGTATCGTAGGGTAAGTGGATTGGAAAGAGACAGGGTGGTCGTGTCGAGGGGATGAACAGAGTGAGGGGGGGGGAATGACCAGGGTGCAACAGCCGTAGTTGAAAGGCAGTACCTTCGGTTAAGTTCAAAATTAAGGCATTGTAAGTCAGCAATTGGTAAAGTATAGTGAGTCATGTCCAGCTAGGGGTTATCTACTACGCAGCACACCTGACGCAGTACTGTCTTTAACTAACTCCTGGGTGCTCAAGTTTTACCCTCCCCGTGCCCCTTCTCTACCAACCCCTCACTCCAAGTCCCGTGGTACACCCTCACTCACCGGCCCTGCCGTAACTCTCCTGAGTTACGGCCGCTCTCCAGCATCCTCCGGGGGACTCCACCAGTCCTCACACCAAGGCTCGTCCGGTTCCTCATCCGCGAGGTCTCCTCCCCTTGGTTCCTTCGCGCTGGTCCTTTCACCGGGATACTTCTTGTCCGCTTCTCCTCCTGGCGTCCTCTCCTCATTGTCGGCACCATACGAGTGAACGCCTTCCTCCTCGCAGTCCGTTTCTTTCATTGGTTCCTCACAACTGCTTCCGGGGTTAATCCCCACCCCTTCTGGGTCCTGGCTGCCGGCTCTCTGTAGAGACACGGAAAGACGGCATGGAAGTTTGCGATCTGGATCGGGATTCCTTCTGTTGTCCCGAATCCTACGAACAGTAGGCTGACCATGGGGAACCTCCGCCCAGGGGGATATACCGGTGAGTCCCTCCTTACATTGAATAAATGTAAAATATAGTAAAGAGACTTTAATATGTAAAAACTCCAGCTTGATGTTTAGGAGATATGAATAGAGCTGTATTACATGGTACTGTGGCAGAGGTTGAGAAAGTTTGTGAAGACATTCAGTTCTGTTTGTTTGGTCCTGAAGAAGTCTATAGGGGAAATGAGGAGGTAGTGACTAAAGGTGTAGAGCAACAGGACACATAGATTAGTATTGAAAAATGTTGACAAGAGATAGGCGAGTTCAATGCACTGTCTTCTGAGAAACCTGAGTTTGTTTGTATTTGTTGTCTCCGCACTCACTACAAAAACCAAAATTTCTATATTTTTGAAAACTGAGCAAGATAACAGAGATGAGTGGCAGAAATTTGGTGCATATCTATTTGTAGAAGAAGGGTTTGATTTAGGAATAAAGCAAACAATATTTAAATATTGTTATGATAAATTTGAGGATATCAAATGCCAGCTAGGGCAATTCATAATGGATTAGGTTTGGTACCAGTCCTAGAAGAACATGAACAATTAAATGTGTATGAGTCAATTCTAATACAAGCTTTCCATCCATTTCAAGCAATAGTTCGAATGGGACCTAAAACAAGGAAACTACCACCAACAGAACTCATAAAGGACTTACAGGAAGAGTTATCTATTTACATTTAGATATAAAAAGAAAAATGACACTGTGAGTGTTGATACAGATGTAGATGAACCAATGATTATTCTAGTAAATGGGGTGCCCACCAAAAATAAAAAAATCTGTGAAGAGTTAGTGGATCTGAATGTAGTAAAAAAAAAGCCACATTATACTTGAACTAAAATAATGTTTTTGAAGAAATGTTGATATTATTGGAGATGTAAGTTGTATTGATGATGAAGCACTACAATTAAGTGGACAGATAGAAAAACGTAAATACGGAGAAGGCAGAAGAAATATATGAGCACTACAGTATCCATCCATTCCATTCAGAAGAAGTTGTTGAGGAAGCCACTGATTTGTTTCAAATGAAAAAAGCTAGAGGAGCTCCAATGAGTGAGTGGGTAAAACGTTTAGTGTCCGGCAGCTTTCCCTCAGGAGAAGGCAATCAGTACGATGATGGACCTGTACAAATACCAGCAGCTAAAAACAGGCCAACAAGACTATATTCAGAGGACCCTGGGTTTCGTCCAGTGTATTCCCTCTATATTCCATCTGTTATTTGAGTTTGTTTTATGCTGTTAACCATATTCTAAAGACAGGAGTTAATCTGCAAAATGTTTCTGCAAGGGAGTTTGTTCTTATTAGACAAAATAATGATGAAAATCTATAGTATAACTTGATGGCGTGCTATCGTGGAACAAATAAATACTGGTTTTGTCGTCATGAAGAACTTAAGTGTATGCTCTGAAACTTAGGTGCACCTACTTGGTTTGTGTCATTTCTTTGCGCAGATTATACGTGGGATGATTTACTACAAAAGAAAAGCAAACTGTAACATTAAGGATGTTAATTTGAAAATAGCAGGAGAACTCTGCTCTTTGGATCCTGCTAAAGTACGTAGGTATTTTAATCACAGGTTTCAAGCAATGCTGGCTTTCATATGCAATAACATTATTTCTCCTCTTGGAAAAGTTACAGATTTGTTTTGTGGAAAAGGATACCAGGCCAGAGGTGCTCCTCATATACACATGCTCTCATGGATGCACCAACATTTGGAACTGATAGTGATGAGTGTGTATTGTCTTTCATAGAACAGTATGTTACCCGCACCATCCCAGATGAGAATAATAACAAAACCCTAAGACAACAAGTTCTATGCTTCCAAACACATAGATGTGGCAAATATTGCCGCCGAAGATACAGATGCACAGGAACATTTTATATAAGGTGTCTTTTGCATTACCAATGCCTATTATCTCCAAAGGAAGAGTGAACAGATTTTTATCTGCAGTCAGGCTTACACTGACAAGAAAATCACCCAAAAATACATATAGTCTGAAAAGATCACAGGTCTCCAAATATATTAACGCTTATAATGCTGTTATTCTAAAATTATGGAATGCAAATATGGACATACAGCTTGTTGCAGACAACTCCATTGCTATTGCCCGCCATGTCAAATTGCTTTGGGAAATTCACATTCCATTGTGAATCCAGTCCGGGCTTGCAATCTTGCCGCAGATCAGAGCAGTGCCAGACAGCAGAGCGGAGTAGAGAAGAGTGGAGCGGAGCGGAGCCTGCCTGCGGAGCCAGCTACAGCACCAAGAGACGCCGTGAAAGCCGAGAAAGGCAACACGGTGAGCCCGTGATCCTGCAACCTCACTCCTGCCACCTCCCCCCACTCCACCTGGGAAATTGGCGGAGGCGCGGGAAGCAGCGGGAGCCGCGAAAACGGTAGCAAAAATCGGAGCCGCGAAAACCGGCAGAAAAACCGAGGCGAGGCCGGCGGAGCAGGTGGGACCAGCGGGGTCTGGGGGCCTGGGATAATTCAGCAATTTCACGTCCCTTGGGCCCCCCTCCCAGCCTCATACAGCCTCCTCACAGCCACCTACAGTCACCTACCGCACACAGTGGCAGTGCTGACCGACTACCTGTTGCTGTTGCTGTGGTGGTCAGTAGCCCCATGGCAAACCCATTGCAGGGAGCAGAGACAGTGGGCAGTGGGTAGAGAAACACCAGAGAAACAGAGATGCAGTAGCTGCAGCAGCAGCAGGAGCAGCAAGCAGCTGCAGGAGCAGCAAGTCCCCAAGTCCCCAACAAAGAAGGAGCGGGGCACCCTAGGGCTGCAAGACAAGCAAGGACAAGCAAGCACCAGGATCGGACTATAGGATTATCGCTCCCATCTGCATTTTACTTCCTCTCATTTTCCGTGCCGTTCAACACCAGGGGCACAGGGGCACAAGGAGCCACAAGGGGCCATTAAGCTACAAAAACGACAAAATTACAAACTACAAAACCTCACAGACACAAAAGAGGGGAGGCTACGGAATTGAGAGGTGAGCCAGAAACGTTCTTCTCCTCCTCCCTCTCTTACTCCTACTCCCTTCCCGTTCGACCAACATAACTGACACAACTTTTAAGATTGAGAGCTCCAATCTCCAGATGAGCACACCCACTGCTGTAGTTCCCCATATTGCCCAGTACTGTACACCTTATCCTCTGAGTTGTTGAGCAGAGCAGAGCCAGACCGAGTTCGTGACTCAGACAGACCGGAGAGAGCACGCAGCTCTCTCCGCACTATTAACCACGCAAAGTCTCCCCCCCTTCCTTCCCTTCTGCCCCTCTGCCGCGAGGGTGACGGAGACGTCGCACGGGAGCACAGGAAGAACCCGGGGGGAGAGCCATGAGCTGCGCGATGTGACCGGCTTTCACGAACCTTTCACGCCGAATCACCGCCCTGTACCGAGCAGCTCCGTGGCAAGGCGGGAAGCACTGAGGGGGAGTCGCGGCAACGAGACAAGCATTGAGGCGCCGCCAGAACCACCCAGGCTGTAACAGGCTGAATCAGGGTAAGAGAGGGAGAAGTAGGGCGGTATGGGGCTCCCGCCCACTGCACCCTGGTCACTGCTCCCTGTTCTTGGCTCTCCCTGTCCCCCAACTCACCTATAAGGCGAGGAGGGCTGCCCAAGAGAGCAGGCAACCAACAACCACAGAGGCGGGCAGCCCCCAACAATCCTCAACCATCAACTATCTTTTTGTGATCTACTCATCAAAATAAAGATCTTTTAAAACCCAAAGAGAAAAAGAAAGTCACAGGTGGCCCACCGAAGGCAATACAGAGGACCCAATAGTTATTCCAACTTTGCCTAAGCTTCTTAAAATTCTGCTTAAAATTCGGCCAGCAGCCCCCAACAGTCTCCAGCAATAAACCCAAAATTGTCGGAATTGCAATCAGTATCACTGTTAAAAAATCCCCAATCCATTGCCAACTGGGAGGAGGCGCAAAGTTGAAATACACTTCAACACCCAGGAAGCCATCAGGGGAAAGCCAGCAAAGGAAGTAAAGGACGCAAAGGATGAATCACTCGAGACCCGCCAATTCTCCTGACCTGACCCACCTACCCTACCGCACAGGGTGCCAAGCCGATAATGAGGTCTGGTAGGGTGAGGCGAGTCACAACTTCCACTAGCAATACCAGAAAAGGGAAAACAAGGAACCCTAAGGTTCCAAACGAGCCGTTGGAAAATAACACCCAAACCCTGACCACTCCGGCCACCCCAACCACCTCGACTGGACAAGAGAACGTATCCCGCGCGGCCATCGCCGCTAACTCAGCAACGCCAGATATCCTGCTAGTAAACTTAGTTCAAGATTCAAGAGAGGTAGGAAAAGAGACTATCTGGAAGAAATCTGCGCCCCAGGGGAAAAAATTACTTCAACCTAAAATTTATTCCAAATTTTCCTTTATTAAAGATGCTGGTGCACTACTCCATCTCAACACCCGCAACCAATTGAATCTCCCCTCCCCGCTGCATCCTCAGCTACCAAAAGGGGCATCCGGTTACCTTTCAGCCTCATCGGCGACACTCGATACAGATACCGGCATGTCCACCCTATTAACTGAACTAGGGGAGAGAAGAAACAACTACTTAAAACACTGACCAAATCAAACATAGAGTCCTTAAAAGGCGCAACGGAACCATTGACATTCACTACACCCCCATAACTAAACTTTGAAAAAACAACAGAGGGCGCCCCAGAAGAGGCCCTGCCAGGCGACGAAACTACGCATTCATCAGCTCTACTAGCTTTACCCGCTCTACCAGCTCCTCAGTCTAACCAAGTAAATGAAATGGAATTACCAGCAGATCCATCTGGGCTGCCATTTGAGCCTAAAATCATAGTATTTCATCGCCAGCATAAAAGCCCCTTCCCCCCTGAGTTATGGGATTTCCTGTTTCTACTCCTGCAGTGTCAGATGTGTTTCATTTTACAGGTCACCCGACCCCCCATCTGAAGACAAAACTAACACAACGGAAGCCAGAGAGTCAATTTCTCTACAACCATTGAAATCCTATCTCTCCAACTCTACTGATTGCAACCAAGAACCCAACAAATCGAATTAACATAATTACGAACAGGAGCGTAAAGACCACCAGAAAGACACTGCCTTTACACAGTCGATAGAGAATCACTTACCCATTTGAAACAGTTCAAATTACAAACTCTCAAAGTCCACTACGGAGGAACCTCACCCCGCAGCACCCCTACTTAAGCACCTCCCTACAACGACCAACATGGAGGGTGCCCCGGACGACATAATTGCAGGAAGCTCCCATCTTGCTTCCCTCACAAAGGAAGAATGGGAAAATCTTGTCACCACCTACACATCCGAGGAAAAGAAGGAAGTGGCCCCACAAGGATTGGGAACTCCCTCAAAAAAGGCCGACGCAAACACTCCGCCAAGCGAATCAGGAATATGGGCTTCACTTCTAAACACCATGCAACTCTCCACTAAAGCTCTGGAATATCACTCAGACAAAATGGATATCCAGCTTAACATTCTTAACTACCTTGCGCTACACGTTACCAGCATTGACAGCAGGCTTTCAGACATGAATAACTTTATTGAAAGGGCCCAACGGGCCCTTTCAATAAAGTTACTGGGATGCAACTATCCTTCCACCAAGCTGCACCCGCCATCTAATCGTGGAAAAAATCGCCACGTTACCCACAGTGATGAGTGACCTCCTCACCGACCTGAAAACCATCGGCTCTAGTATGAAGCCCGAGTTCGATAGCATGAACATCAGCATTAGAGGACCAGTAGCCAATAGCCAAACCGTCTCCGAAACAAGGATACATAAAGGGGCGCAAAATTCAGTCATTCAAGATCTCAATCCACCTACCACCTGTAACTCAATTAGCCTCAGCAAAGGTCAAGGGGAAAGTCCAAAGGAAGAGGCATCACACCCGATGGTCCAAACTCCCTACGAGGCCGGCCAATATCCGGAAACCGGAATGAAAACTTCCCATACAGCATCCAAATTGTTCCCTTTAAAACCCCCAAGGAATGTTGAGGTCAAGTATCCGGAATCAGCTGCAGCAACCATCAGCCACCCAACTCCGCATGAAGCTACAACTTTAGAAGGCAAAGCTGAGCAGAACAAAGGACAATCCTCCAAGCAGCGAAGGAAACAAAGGAGGAAAGGGAGGTACAAGAACTCACCTATCAAATCATACTTTCAGATTGTACCAAACACCCAGAATGCCCTTCCGCAGGAGACAAAAGAATCCAGCATGCCAAAAAACCAGCAGCCGGACCAAGGCCCAACTACCACCCAGACATCAGGAAGCCAAGCACGAGTTGGAGTCGATTCCCCCAAGGACCTCAATCAAAACCTAATAAATACTCAGAATAAAGCGACTTGCAGCAAAATGTCTAGCACAAACGGAAGTGACGACACAAAAAGGAATAGACCCCCACCAGTAGGTGATACTACTCAACATCAATACACAACTGTGCAACTAAATTCAGTAGCAATAATTGAAGCAAACTGAACCACCATCACCGATATAGATGGTCAACTTCATCATAGGGAGCGAACTTACGGAAATCAAAAATAAAACAGAAAAAACCCAAACGAATGTCCAGACTGAAGAACTAGGCTACAAGCTCCTAGGCAGCAGCAACCTAGCTAACCAAGGTCAACAAGCAACCTCACAAATAATTCTGTTCGTCCCAGAATACAAGTCCAAAGGCAGAGGGACATCTTAAATCGTGGTAACATCCTCCAAATTCTAAAAGCCATCAGAAGCTTGGCCGGGATTAAAACCCACGACCTGCTGTCCGTAGAATTTTAAACTTTCAAGCATCTCTCGGACCAAGAGGCTACCAAGACCGAATGGGCAAGTTCGGAGCTAGTAGAAAGAATTCTCAGTGAAGACGCACAACTAGAAGAATGGGGGATCCGAGTGTATCAGCTTAGACCAGTCGGGTACCCGGCCCCGCTGCTCCAATACCAACTTGACTCCAATAAGAGACCATTAAGTAGTTCGACCGAACGAAATCAAAGCAACACATTTCTCAAGGGGGCCCGTAGCACCTCGGTCACAGGCCCCGATGGTCCCAGCCTCACAGCTAGGAGGGGTAGGAGGCTAGAGGAAACCCATCCCCCAACCGACTGGTCTTGGATATCCAAAACAATAAATTTCAGAACTGATAATCCATGACCGAACCTTGAACAGGGAAACAATGAAAGAAACCTAAAACTCTGCTCATGGAACATCAACGGCCTCGGGACGAAAATCAACGACCCCTTGCTACTGTTATTCTTTAAAAATGTTGATCTAGTTCTCCTACAGGAAACCTGGCTGGAGGACCCCTCACATCTCCAAAGCTACAAAACCCACCACCTCCCTGCAGCTCGACAATCGAACTATGGCGACCTCAAAGGAGGACTAACCGTCTACGCCTCAATTGCAGCCATAACTGCAGGGAAAGAATACACGACTAAAAACATTACATCCCTTGAAATAATGGCAATCCAATTCGAAATGCGGGGCCAAAGTAACCAACAACACATAACTCCGGTAAACATTTATATCCACCCCCAGGGCAAGAGGACTGGTGCAAAGCAGTTGATACTTGAACTTACCCGGTTAATAACGGAGGATGAAAGCTCAAACTATATCCTAACAGGAGGCTTCAACATATTCCATGGGGAGGTAACAGGAGACCGCAACCTAGACGACGATAAACATCGAGCATGGGGATCATCTCCCAGGACAACTACAAGTGGGGCAAACCAACAAAATTCTCGAAAGATCTGCATAGAGTACTGGAAAGTCTCTCAATTGTAGCACTAAACGGCCGCATGCCAGGGGACAGACCTCAAGCCCCAACTTTCCACAGAAACGCGGTCAATACCGCAATCGACTATACCTTTGTCGCCCTCCCACTTCTTGGCTTAGTAAAAGACTTCAGGATTGGGGTGCCCGATTACAGTGACCATCAGCCCCAAGAACTCACTCTAGGTATCCAGGGCACTGCCACAACATACGCAACTTCCGAACCCTGTCAGAACACGAGATACCAACATAGGAGAATCCGTTGTAAAATACGCGACCCAGAAAAGCTATCAGCTGCTGCAAAAACAACGTGGGAAGAAGTCAAACTCACCGAAGGAAGCACCGTCCACGCATGGCAAATGTTTACCAAAGCTCTGGGCCAACCCGCCCCACCTGTTGTCACCCAACCAGTACAAAAAGTGCCTCAGCCAGAACAAAGCATCTGGGCAGGAACAAGCCAGTGCACCCACTTGTTATCAAGTGAGCATGCCGAATTAAGACAACTAAGGGGCGACATAAACAGAGCAATTCGCTCTATTCGCCAAAACAGTGCAACTGCCGGCACCATAGATGCACTAAGAAAACTTCGAACAAGGAAAAAGAAAATCATCTGGCGCGCAAAAAAGGAATACAAAGAATCACTCTGGGCTAAACTACTTCATGACGCCAAAATGAATAACAGCGCCAGATTCTGGCAAACGCTCAAGAGCATCGAAAATCCATCGGCACCCAGGATCATCTTATACATAACGGAGGACGTTTGGACAACCTATCTGCAACACTACTTTAACGCAGGCCCCCAAAGCAACTTGCAAAAACCAGCTGAGTTCTATGCTGATCTATCTTGGCCCCCCCTTTATAGGAATAATCTACCACCTAGTTCCTCCCTAAAAACGATCGAGGAGAGAATACAGCACTGCCACCAAGAGGGTGCCCCCGGGCCAAACGGCTTGCCTCCATTGTTATACAAACAAGATCGAAAGTATTGGTCTGGCACATTACTAAAGCTCTTTGGCAACATTACTACAACAGGAACAATCCCAGAATCCTGGAAAGGCTCAATCCTCTCGCCTATCTATAAAAAAGGCTGTAAAAGTTATCCAAAAAACTACAGACTCATCGCCCTCATTGACATCGAGGCCAACTACTACGCGAGACTTATTCGAGCCGACCTCCGGGAATGAGCAAGGGAAAAGGCCTTAATTCCAATTAACCAAACAGGTTTCCAGGAAAACCTGGGAACCACCACAAACATCCTGGCTCTTTCCCTTTTAGCCGATTCCACAAAAGCAGCAAGAAAACCATTATTTGTCTGTTTCATCGATTACAAAGCTGCCTTGGACAGCATAGATCGAGGAAAGCTATGGTCAAAGCTAGTATGATGGGAAATACCTCCCGCCCTTCTGAATCAACTCATCCTACTACATTCCGATACATGGGTCCAAATAAAACTGGGGAGTGGTACAATCGTATCCAGGCGGATCCCAACCTCCAGAGGCTTAAAGCAGGGCTGCGCTTTGGCTCCTACTCTATTTAACCTCTTTGTGGCTGATCTTTCAACTGACCTAGATAATTGTAACCATCATGCACCAAACCTGGGAGGCCTCCCTCTCTCAAATTTACTGTACGCCAACGACCTGATCTTAATCAGCCAAACCCCAGTCGGCTTACAACATCTGCTCCATACTACGAACAACCACGCCTCAAAAAACGGGTTAGAAATCAACTTAAAAAAGTCAAAAATAATGGTGCTAAATCAGCGCAACCCAAAATAGCGACTGAAATGACAGCTGGGTGAGAGAGAACCTGAAGTCGTCCACGACTAAGAATGGGACATATGACCAACAAAAAGAGGTGATTCAGAGACGAGGAACCATCTTAGCAATCACCCTGAAAAATCTTAAAAGCAAAATAGCAGGACCAAACCTGCTCCCGCTGCTTGAAGTACTTCGCGCAAAGCTGCTGCCCATGCTCACATACGGCAGCGAAGCCTTGTGAGGGTCGGACGAAGAAACCCTCAACAAAACGGTTGCTAAAGCTTTAAGAATAATCTTCAAGCTCCATAAATACACCTCCCCAGCCCAACTACGCCTCGAATTTGGAATAGTAAACCAGAGAATAAGCAGGAAGGCCGCGTATGTAAAAAGCTGGTATAAAATAAAGAGTGCAGAGGCGGGCTCGCTGAACTCATTCCTATGGAAGGAAATATCAAGGAAACATGCCTCACCGGCCAAAGACTACCTCGAATCAGGGATCAGCTTGCTAGCCCTGGAGAATATTTGGGAGTCAGGACTCCCATTCAAGAACGTAAAAGACCTGGTGAATAAGTCAACAAAGCTCGTTTCCACCGCAAATGATAAAGAATGTCTAAATAAGAGGGCCCATAGCTGGTTCGTGATACAAAGCTATCCGAAATGCTCACCACAACCATACCTCGGTATCGGCTTTTCCAGGCCATTAAAGGAAGGCTTCTTGGCACTGAGGATGGGGATCCTTCCTGTCAAACCACATTTGCCCCCCTGGAAACGTACATTCACATATATACAATGCAGACTATGCGGCGAAACTAAAGAAGATATGCTGCATCTCCTATGCATATGTAAGTTCCTAGACTGGGAGAGGAGAGAACTGTTAAAACCGCATATAAATGAAATGCATATCCGGACGTGCAGACAGGCAGTGAAGGCGTGCTTCAGCGGGGCCAATGTTAAATTAACCTGCAGCTTCGTCCGCTACAGGAAAACTGCCCAAATAAAGCTTCTCGCCGCAGCCTTAGCACAGTTGCGCACACCCAAGCTCTTCTATCCGGCAATTCTCTTTGACTCCCACTACGCTCCGACCCGTAGGCAGTCGTCCATGACCACGCATTAGACTATTAGATTTACGGACACTGGTGTCGCCCCCAGACGGGGACTCACCCTTATTTCTTCCTTAAATTTTATAGCTTCGTCGCAAACAAACTGTATGTAATTTTAACCAGAAAATCGTTTGATTTTAATGCATATCCCTCACGTTGTTTTTTAAGACAATATGAAATTGTCACATATATGTATCCTTTTATACATTTTATATTGATGCGTGTACTGCTAAGATTTTAATTAATCAAGCAAAACGTACTTACGTCATACATACAAGTCAGCGAAAATAGAGATGAAGTAAACATGGGAGGACATTTCTGCTGAAAAATCTCTATCCAAGAAATTGTACAGTTTCACTTTGAAAATGCTTTCACCTGGAGATATGGGTTCCTTTGAGGGCTGTGACAGGTTGAGTCCAGCTAGCTTATAGTGAAAGTCTAGCTGAATTGTTTGAGTTAGTCTAAGCCTTTCCAACATCCGAAACAGAGTTTTAAAGTCTTTCACCGGAATTCAGTACCTAGCAGAGTTTGATCCAGGCAGTATAGATACTGCAAAAACAAATATGTTGGATACCTGCTATCCAAGAAGAAGCTTACACCTTGAAAATATGTGTCTGTACAAAATTCTGCAACACTATAGGTACAGAAACAATGTTACAGAAAACATTGATGAAGGCAAATATGCTGTAGTTGGTTGTGATGGGTGTTTGGTTCAGCATGCAAAAAGTGATGTAACATACAAAACGTACTTGTCAAACTGCTGAGAAAAAGTCATTTTTCTACTTAGCACTACTCCAGCTATTCAAACCTTGGCGGTGTGAAACAGAGTTACTTGGACAATATGACTGCTCTGAAGACTCTTTTAATGCTGTAAAAGACAGCATTCAATGTCCTATATTTCCAAACTACCTGAAAATGTTAAATGATGAAATTGAACTAGAGAAAATAATTGCAACTGAGATAGCAAAGGTTAGTTCACAAAGCAGCTAGAATTCCGGACCTCTGAGTCAAGATCCTCTTGGACAACAGTCAATAATCAAAAATGAAGCTGCCATAGCCATGGGTGAGGTGGAGACAGCAATGCAACAAGCAAGAGAAGAAAATGTTGACTTGGAACAGTTAGTGGAACAACTGAATGATGAGCAAAAATAAATATATATGGTAGTGAAAGCAAAAATAGAGCATGGATTCCTCCACGAAAACAATCAATGTAAATGTTCAAGTTTTAAGCCAATTCTTTTGTATGTCAGTGGACTAGATGGCACTGGGAAAATCTTTTTTATCTAAATTTTAGGCACTTATCTACAGATGACTACAGATTAAATTTTTGGTGTCTAGTAACAGCACCCACTGTATTAGCTGCACACAACATCAAAGGAATTACATTGCATCAGGTACCTATGTTACCTGTGGAACACAATAATAAACTGGAATACCAAAAGTTTTCTGGTGAAGCTTGTCATAAACTTTCCAGAGTTTTGAAGAAATTAAAATATTTAAATCATTGATGAGGTGAGCATGGTCTCAAACTTAATGCTCAACAGACTATGATGTACTTTTTGGAAGAAAGTATGTAATTGTTTTTGGTGATTTATTGCAACTTACACCCATGAAAGGAAAACCTGTGTTCAAGACACTTTTACATCATGAAATACGAAAGTATTGGAAATGTAAACATTGTTGAATTTCCAGTGCAAATAACTCATTAGAAACATGTGTCAATCATCTAATATGCAATTTGGAAATATTGTGCATGAAATTGGAGTAAGAATACTGTCAAAAAAAGGAAAACATTGCTTACAAACTCGACTTTTAAAGAACTTATTTCCTTCTAAAAATTCTGCAGCACAGCTAATGTTTGAATGTATTGAACAACAAAAATCAATTGTGTGTCTATTGCCTACTCTTCAAGAATGTATCTCTTTCAATGAACAATTGCTTCAACTAGAGAAAGAACAGATATTGGATCTGACAGCAATTGATAAAATGGAACACCATTAGGAGTGACAGTACTGTTGACTGAAAAACTAATATCAAAACTGAATTCTTTGGAAAAGTCTGTTTCCAAAACTGTGGGATTAGAAAAGTGTTTAAGTGTTTGTAAGAACTATAGGGTAATTGTGTGGTGTAATTTAAATGTGTAGGAGCGACCATTGTGCCTTCCTAGGCCAGGCTGTCCCCACGCTCCTTCTGCTGCTCGTTCCCGCCTCCTGTAAGCCTTCAGGCGCTGCCTCCTGCATTTCTTCCGCTGCAGGCGACCCAGCCGCCGCTGAGCCGCCTGCACTCGCGTCCCCGCTTTCCCGCCGCTGCCTTCCCTGCGGCCCGCCCCCCACCAGCCGATTGGACAACCGGCTCCCGCCTCCCAGAGGACCCTCCCTCCCGGCTCCCCTCTTAAGGGGACCCTGCTTTACGTTCGGGAGCGACCATTGTGCCTTCCTAGGCCAGGCCGCCCCCACGCTCCTTCTGCTGCTCGTTCCCGCCTCCTGTAAGCCTTCAGGCGCTGCCTCCTGCATTTCTTCCGCTGCAGGCGACCCAGCCGCCGCTGAGCCGCCCGCACTCGCGTCCCCGCTTTCCCGCCGCTGCCTTCCCTGCGGCCCCGCCCCCTGCCAGCCAATTGGACAACCCGCTCCCGCCTCCCAGAGGACCCTCCCTCCCGGCTCCCTTCTTATGATGCCTCCCCGCACGCGCAGCATGCGCGCCGATTGTGCGCCGAAGGCGCGCCGAAGGCAAGCCCGTCTGCGCCCGTCCGCGCCTGGACCGCGCCCAGCGCCAGGACCCCTGGCCCTCCCCGTCGATGCAAGACGACCCGTCTGACCTACGACGCCGCCACTCTCAACGCACTCAATGCCGGCCGGACCCACGCCTGCTGCCGAGCCACCCCGAGATGCACCCACGGACCCTTCACCTGCTGTACCTGCAAGTTCACCTGCCTCCGATCCTGCCCCGCACCCGCCAAGACAAGCACCAGCAGCAACCACCTCAAGTGCATCCTGCTCAACACCCGCTCCGTCCACAGACACGCCGTGGAACTCTGGAACCTCCTCGACGCTACATCACCGGACGTCGCCTTCCTCACGGAAACCTGGATGAACGCCTCCTCTGCACCCGACATCGCCATCGCCATCCCGGACGGGTACAAGATCATCAGGAGGGACCGCATCAACCAGACCAGAGGAGGCATCGCCATCGTCCACAAGAACACCATCCGCATCAGGACCGACGCCAACGACTCCTTCGCCGCAGCAGAACATCTCCACTTCCAGATTCACACCGACCCTAAGACGACCCTCAGAGGCACCCTCGTCTACAGACCCCCGGGACCACGCACACAATTCAGCGAAGACATCACAGACTTCATCAGCCCACACGCCCTCCCCTCCACTGACTACATCCTCCTAGGGGACCTCAACTTCCACCTGGAGAACAACAAGGACCGCAACACCGTCGCCCTGCTGGAAAACCTCGCCAACCTCGGACTCAAGCAACTGGTCAACACCCCCACCCACTACGCCGGCCACACGCTTGACCCCGTCTTCTCTTCCAGCAAGTACATCACCTTCAGCCACGCCACCGGACTCCACTGGACCGACCACAGCTGCGTCCACTTCAGCTTCAAAAGAACCACGACCCACCACCACCCACAACAGGTACCTCACAGGAATTGGAGCAAGATCACCGCAGACCAGCTCACCACCTCCCTCAGCCAGAACCCACCCGCCAACACAACGGACCCCAACAAAGCTGCCCGCAACTTCACACAGTGGCTGTCCGCCTGCGCCGACGACCTAGCTCCACTGAAGAACCCTCCCAGTAGACCCAGAAGCAAGAAGGCATCCTGGTTCACCGACGAACTCAAGGACTCCAAGAAGACCTGCCGCACCCTCGAGAAAGCCTGGCTCCTTGACCGGACCATCGACAACATGACCGCCCTCAAACGCGCCACCCGCAAGCACCACCAGCTCATCCGCACCACCAAGAAGAAATCCCTGAAGGAACGACTGGACAACAATACCCACGACAGCAAGGAACTCTTCAGCATCGTCAAGGAGTTCTCCAACCCCAGCACTGGCACCAACGACATCACTCCGTCACAAGACCTCTGCGACTCCCTCGCCTCGTTCTTCCACCGCAAGATCGCCGACATCCACAACAGCTTTGGCGCACCACCCACGCACCCAACCGTCGAACCAACGCCCCCCACCGCCACCCTTCACACCTGGACCATGGTGACCACCGAAGACACAGCCCGCACGATGAACACCATCCACTCCGGATCACCGACCGACCCCTGCCCACACCACGTCTTCAACAAGGCCGACTCCACCATCGCACCCCAACTCCGGAATATCATCAACACCTCCTTCAACACCGCCACCTTCCCGGAGAGCTGGAAGCACGCCGAGCTCAGCGCCCTCCTGAAGAAACCTACAGCGGACCCCACCGACCTCAAAAACTTCCGCCCCATCTCGCTCCTCCCTTTTCCTGCTAAAGTCATCGAGAAGATCGTCAACAGACAGCTGACCGCCTTCCTCGAGACGAACGGATCCCTCGACCCCTCGCAGTCCGGCTTCAGAGCCAACCACAGCACCGAGACCGCCCTCATCGCAGCCACCGACGACATCTGGACCCTGCTCGACAAGGGGGAAACAGTGGCCCTCATCCTCCCGGACATCTCCGCTGCGTTCGACACTGTCTGCCACCGCACCCTAGTCCAGCGCCTCAGCAACATCGGTATCCAAGAGAAGGCACTGGAGTGGGTCATCTCGTTCCTCGGCGGAAGAACACAAAGAGTCCGCCTCCCCCCGTTTCGCTCCGAGGCCACCGAAGTCATCTGCGGCGTCCCGCAAGGATCTTCACTCAGCCCCACCCTCTACAACGTCTACATGAGACCTCTTGCAGCCATCGCACGCCAGCACAACCTCAACATCATCTCTTACGCCGACAACACCCAGCTGATCCTCTCCCTCACCAGAGACCCCGACACCGCCAGAACCTGCCTACACGAAGGGATGAAAGACGTCGCCGAGTGGATGAAGGACAGCTGCCTGAAACTGAACTCGGAGAAGACGGAAGTCCTCATCCTGGGATCTTCGCCCTCCGCCTGGGACGACTCCTGGTGGCCCCCAGCCCTGGGCACCGCACCCAAGCCAACCGACCACGCACGCAACCTGGGCTTCATCCTGGACTCCTCCCTCTCAATGACCAGACAAGTCAACGCCGTCTCCTCAACGTGCTTCAACACCCTGCGTATGCTTCGCAAGATCTTCCGCTGGATCCCGACCGAGACCAGGAAGACTGTCACCCAGGCACTCGTCACCAGCCGACTGGACTACGGAAACGCCCTCTACGCCGGAACCACAGCGAAGCTACAGAAAATACTCCAGCGCATCCAGAACGCCTCCGCCCGACTCATCCTGGATGTCCCCCGACGCAGCCACATCTCCAGCCACCTGAGGAACCTGCACTGGCTCCCCGTCGACAAGAGGATCACGTTCCGGCTCCTCACCCACGCACACAAGTCTCTCCACGACCTGGGCCCCAAGTACCTCAACGACCGCCTGACCTTCTACACGCCCACCCGCCAGCTACGGTCCACCAGCCTCGCCCTTGCAGCCGTACCACGCATCCGAAGAGCCACCGCCGGAGGAAGATCCTTCTCTTACCTGGCTGCCAAGACATGGAACTCCCTCCCCATCCACCTTCGGCTGACCCAGGACCATCTCGCCTTCAGGAAACAACTCAAGACCTGGCTGTTCGAGCAGTAGCATACCCCTTCCCCCAAGCGCCTTGAGACCCTCCCGGGTGAGTAGTGCACTATACAAATGGTATGATTGATTGATTGATTGAATGGTTAGTTAATGAAGTCTTGGGTAAAATAAATGAGTTCATTTTGTATCCAAATAAAGATTATGTTGAATACCTAGCTGTTAAGTTTGATCAACTTGAAGGTGTAAAGCAGATAGCACGGTCTGTTTTTTTTTTTTTTTAAACAAATTTTATCTGTTTCATATCAACAAAGTACAAAATACTGTACCATCCACAATCTTCGCACACCAAGCCAAATAATAGTCCCTCCCCAGCACAGCACATACAAGCCGTACAATAATACCTCCGGGTTCAATACAGTAAGGACTAGGCGGTTCATGTATAGCCATACGATACTTCTCAGTGCTGTGAATCTCCATCATCTTACTAATACTACACCTAACCCCAACTCAGACCCCTCCCCCTCCCTCCCCACCAGTGTGTATTACATTAGGCACCAAATTCAAATCTCATTTCATGATTCAACTGCAATCCAAAGTTTCCACAATGTACATATAAGGGGTCTTCCCCATGCCTAATATCCTCCCCCTACTCCTCATCTGATTGGTGATCAGACAAAGATTGTACCAGCGTCTCCCATGCGTTTGCAGAATCTAGTGCCTTCTCATTATTCGAACGTCGCGCCTGCTGAAATCTAAGAACACTCTCGCTACTAGCCCATTTTTGCAACTCAGCCTTCCATCTCTTGCTGTTGGGGCCCTCTTTTGACTTCCAGTGCCTTGTTATTTCCCTTTTTGCTAGCAATAACCCCATATCCACGAATTTACTTGTCAGCTTCGTCTTGAAAGTATGAGGGAACCAATGCAGTATACATGCTGCCATGTCAAAAGTTAAGCTTCGCTCAGTAACTACATTCAATATGTTACCGACTTCTTCCCAATAATCCCCCAGTTTAGGGAACCCCCACATCATGTGTTCCAGCTCCACCCCTTCACTCGTACACCGAGGGCATGCTGCATCCTCCACCTTAAACTACTTCCTAATCCTACCCGGCGTCAAATATGCCCTGTGTAGTATAAAGAAATGCACCAGTTGAACCCTTGCGTTCCTCGTACTTTTATAAGCCATACGTAGTATACGTTCCCATGTAGTCTCCGGTATGGGCTTCCCGTTGCCTGGCTCCCATTTTAGTCGCAAGGCATCCAGTGGTGCCAATCCCTCATTTAACATCCTGGAGTAGAGGCACGTGACTGCTTTAAAGGTCCCTGCTGCCATCACTTCATACTGGCATGCCATTGTTGTTTTGGGTTCTGTGAGCCCTTCCCTCCAATGTGTCCATATTGCATAAACCAGCGCGGCGTGTAGCAAGAATCCTCCCCCAGGAAGGTCATACCTTTCCTGAAGTGCCTGATAGGACAACAATTCCCCGTCCTCATATAAATCCCCAAGTACCTGGACCCCTGCTTGCTCCCAGTCCATCAAGGACATCCAATCGCCACCGTGGGGTAATGCTGTAACCCTCCCCTACCGGATTTCGGGCGCTTAGGGATGTAACACCCCAGCCCTACGTTGACTGCGATTCCAGCACAATCTCAACGTCTTCTCCTCTAGGGAGAGATCTTTAAGATCAAGCTTTTGTTGTAGAATTATAAAGGATAAAACGTGCCTTGGAATCTCCTCACCCCTCAAGTTTTCAGGGCCTCTAAATTCCATTGCAACTGCTTGTGTCAATACCTGGAGTTGAGCCACCAAATAATACAGCTCAAAGTCGGGAACCGCTAGCCCACCCTCTGCCTTTGGCCTTACCAGTGTTGCCTGGGAGGCCCTCTCCGTCTACCAGATCCCCATAGGAACCCTACAATCATGGATTTCAATTATTTAAAGACCGAGCTCAGTATCCAAATAGGTAATGTTCTAAAAAAATATAACAGCCTAGGTAGCCCCACCATTTTCACCAAATCTATCCGTCCCATCACCGATAACGGAAGTGTAGACCAAAAGGCCATGCTACCTTTCAGAGCTCTCACGCATCTCCCTATGTTCCCTTCCCGCATGTCATTGGCCCCATGATAGACATGTAACCCCAAGGTACGCCAAACACGTCTGCTCCCAACGCACTTCCCCAGATATGGTGGGAAATGGAAATAAACATGTCTTAGTCCAATTCACCCGTAGTCCTGAAACATCTCCAAACTCCGACAACAAGCCTGCTGCTCCCTCCAGTGCACCCTCCACATCCTCCAGAAACATCTAGATCATCCGCATACAGCGAAATATACTGCCGATCCCCTCTGAACCCCAGGCCCTCATAGCTCCATCCCAGTCTGGCTCTTGCCGCCAAAGGCTCTATTGCCAGGGAAAACAATAGTGGAGGGAGTGAGCAGCCCTGTCTTGTCCCGCGGGCCACTCAGTACTGATGTGATATCAACGCTCCCACCTTCACCCTGGCCACCGTGGAGGTGTACAACACCCTGGTCCAGCCAACAAATTCATCTCCCAGTCCAAAACGTCCTAGTGTCTTATATAAGTACAACCATTCCAAGCTATCAAAGGCTTTCTCTATGTCCACTGAAAGCACCGCGGGCATCGGTGCGCTGGGGTGATCCTCCCATAAAATCCTCACTAATCTCCGCACGTTAGTAACTGTATTCCTAGTTGGAATAAACCCAGCCTCATCTCCATGGATCAGGCCAGTCATATGCTGCAGGAGACAAGACGCCAATATCCTCCTCAAGATCTTATAATCGGTAGTCGACATTGACAATGGTCGGTAGGCAGGTGTGTCTGTACCCTCCCGCCCAGGTTTTAACAATGGGATAACGAGCGCCTCTCTCATTGACCCGGGAAGTTGACCTAAGTCTTTTGCCTCTCTATAAACCTCCAGCAACCGCGGAGCCAATAAGTCCACATACTGCAAGTAGAATTCTACGGGTAATCCATCTACGCCCGGCGTCTTTTTGCGGGCCATATGCTTAATAGCGCTCCTAATTTCCTCCAACGTTATATCTCGGCCCAAACATTTCGCTTGTTCCTCTTCCAACTGTGGGAGGAGCACACTGTCGAAAAAGGCGTCTATTTCTGAGTCCCCCGCTACCAGCGAGCTTTCATACAATGCCTCATAGTACTCCAAGAACCAGGCCAAAATCTCACGCTGGGTAAATACAGCGTTACCATCTTGGTCCTTCAGTGCCATGATTGGAGTGCCCCGCGTCGTAGGATTGGCCCTCCATGCTAATAATGTCCCCGCCAAACAAGGAGCTTCGCGCGTAACCAAGATGGCCGCGTGAGCACAGGGCTCCCGAGACCCTTGCAACCTCCCGCAACTATCCTGAAAATGATCCTGATTACATAGACGGGTTATTGAAGATAAACCATGGCTGAGGCGGACACCGTTGTATAAATCTAAATCGGACATCGGGAACCGAAATTACATCGATTTGAATATTGCGGCCTGCCCCGCGGAATAGCCCGGAGCTCAAGTTGGTATGATGCCCGGGCAGTAGTTGAACAACAGCGGCCTGAGGAGACACTGATCTACTTTTACTTTCGTTTCCGAGGCCCCAGTCGGCTTTCATCTGAAGGCAAGCCTTCGACTAGCAGAAGCTGTTTGACGGCTCAGCTATCAAAGCGCTGTTCCGATTGTGTATTCTGGGCCCGGACAGACTGTGCCCTCTGGTCGCCACTGCTGGTTGGATTGCAGTTCCCGGTGCGGCCATTTTCTCTCATCGCCCACTGCTCTGGAGGGTCTCCTTATCCGTTATGGCGACTAAACCAGATGGTGACAAGCAAAAATCCAAGACCACTCGGCGAGGTGGCTACACCCAAGTGAACAATATGGATCGATATGCTCAATCTAAAGGACCCCCTGGCGGTCCGAGTAGATCGCTTGATGGTACTAAGGAGGACCCGGCCTCATCGGTTGAATCGACTTTGCAAGACGTCATGGGTGCCCTGGACGGAATGAAGGCATCCATCGGCCAACAATTTGAGACTCTCGCCCATAAGCTGGACACATTATCGATAGATGTTAATTTGATCCGTACGGATTTAGCAAAAACGAATGAAAAAGTCAAGTCATTAGATCTGAAAACTTCCAGCCTCACGGGTGATGTGTCCGACTTGCAGACAGAGGTCCGCAACCTGAAGACCTCGAATGACTTTTTTGCCCGCCGGTTGGAGGACTTTGAAAGCAGGGCCCGGAGTAATAACGTACGCATCGTAGGGGCCCCGGAAAAATCAGAGGATCCAGCGGCCGACCTTTTTGTGGAAGATCTCATCATCGAGCACCTCGCCCCTAAAGGTCTGAGCAAGTTCTTTGCTGTTGAGCGAGCCCACAGAGTACCGGGTGGTAAACCGAAGGTGGGTGCTCCGCCGCGGCCTCTCATCGCCAGAATCTTTAATTTCAGGGATAGAGACGCTATCCTGCAGGCCTCGCGGACGAATGGACCCATGGCTTATGAAAATACCACTGTAAGTTTCTACCCGGACTTTACACAGTCTGTCTAAAAGCAAAGACTCGGATTTCTGGGCATCAAACGCCGACTGAGAGAGAAGGAACTGAAATACGCAATGCTCTTTCCAGCTAGGCTGCGCGTTGAATTCGAGAAACGAACATACTTTTTTGATCGCCCAGAGCTGGTGGGGAACTGGCTTGACACTTTGCCACACCAACGTGGCCGGGAGGAACATTCTGGAGGAGCAGAGGGTGGCCCGACGGAGCAGGAATAGGAGCATGGTTTCCGGTCTCTGAACTTTATTGATAACCCTGTCTATGGTTCGATGATTTGTTGTGTGATTTGCTGTGTCGTACCCGGGGCTGGCGGGGCGATTAATGGGACTCTTTCCTCCTCTAGGGTTTCTTTTTGTAGACTAGTTTGATGTTAGGGCGACAGGCACACTGCAAGTTGGGGTGGCTATTTGGTCTTATGCAGGGGTGCAGGGTGGGGGGTTTTATAACGGGTTTCTGGTTCGGGGATGGGGGGGAGTTTAAGTGGGTATGTTTTGGTTCAGTGCAAGGCAACATATGGCTCTGTCAATTGATTTGGGTGTTGAGTTCCGAGAGGGGTTGGATCCGCTTTTACTTTTGGGATGGGGGTAGGGGATTGAGACTAATGAGTTGGAATGTGAATGGATTGGGGGACAGGATGAAACGAGGGGTTGTGTTGCAATTGTTGAAGCGACTTTCCCCAGATGTGGTATTGTTACAGGAAACACACTTGATTCGTAACACTTGTCATGCCATGAACCGGAGAGGGTATCGCCTGGTTACCCATGCGGGGTTCTCCTCTGGATCTAGAGGGGTGGGTATCCTAATAATAAATTCTTTCCCCTTAGCAATAGACGCAACACTCTTGGATGATAGGGGGCGCTACATAGCTATCACTGGACGATGGGAGGGTAGGATTATATCCTTGCTCTCTGTTTACGTCCCCCCGGGTCTTAAGTCGACAACTTTTGCAGACTTGGGACGAGTAATGTTGGGGCTTCCTGAGTTGTCTCCGGTAGGGAAGATCGATACCCACCCAGGGACCTCGCAGGGTCTCAGAATTGGCTTAGTGGCTTAATAGACACATTGGGGTTGGTGGACTGCTGGAGACTGCTACACCCGGCCCGGAACCAATACACTTTTCACTCGGGTGCACAAGGTAGCCTCTCCAGGATTGATTACATTCTGATGCCAGCTGCGCATACCCTCTCTGTTACAGTGGTCCGACATCTAGCTCGGGGAATTTCCGACCACTCCCCTTTGTGGCTTCGGATGGAGTTGTGTGTATGTGCTGAGGGGCGGGTTGCCCCAATTAATCCGTGGTATCTCCGTGCTCCTAAGACCCGTGCGGCGCTGGTCAAATCCCTCGACCAATATTTTGTTGAGAACCAGGGATCGGTGTCTTCTGCAGTGTCGCTCTGGGAGGCTTTTAAGACGGTTATTCGAGGTCAGGCGTGATCATTGGATGTTGGTGCTAAGAAGAGTAGGAATGAGGAGGTGGTTCGACTAGAGACGGAGATCACCGAGTTGGAGCGTGATCTAGAACAGGGCGTCACCTGTGAGAGGATGCATATCCTGCGTCTTAAACAACTCGACTACAGGGCGTTGGTAATGGATCCTGCGAAGGTCATGGGCAGGGAACAGCAGAGTCGGTTGTACGATGTCGGGGATAAAGCTGGCAAACTGATAGCATGGTTGGACAAAAAAGAGAGTGCTAGTCGTGTGGGTCCCGTGATTGAGAGAGTGGAGGGTATGCGTGTTACTGACCCTGAGGAGATAGTCCAGAGTTTTGCGGAGCATTTCCAGGAGGTGTACTCCCCCGTGTCTGATAGGCCGGAGGAAGATTCCCATTTATTGTTGCGTGATATAGCATTGCCTAGCTTGTCTGACTCGGATAGAGAGTCGCTGGACGCCGTAATAACCGCGGATGAGGTAGCTCTCGCTATTCGTTCCATTTGTTCGGGAAAGGCAATGGGCTCTAATGGCCTCCCCATTGAACTTTATTAACTACGCCCGATAAAGTAGCCCCGTATCTTCGCAACATGTTCGTGGAGTCGCGAGATATAGGCTCCCTCCCCCGTGATCAGCGTCTTGCGACCATACTGGTGATTCATAAGAAAGGGAAGCCGAGGGACCGCCGTGCATCTTATAGGCCGATATCACTTCTCAATCCAGAACCCAAGATTCTCAGTAAATTATTGGCCAATCGTATAATAACTGTGATTAGTGACTTGATTCATCCAGATCAATGCGGTTTCATCCCTGACCGGAACACGGCCCTGAATCTGTGACGATTACATGGCGTTCTCGCGAGGACTTCGTCATTGAGCGAGCCGGCCATCTTGGCCTCCTTGGATGCCACTATGGCTTTTGATACTGTGGAGTGGCCATATTTGTGGGCCGTATTGGCCAAGTTTGGTTTTGGTCCTGGCTTTATTGGCTGGGTCAAGCTCCTCTATGAGGATCCGTTGTCTCAGGTTGTGGTAAATGGTCGGATCTCTAAGCCTTTCGTTCTTGGAAGAGGTACGAGACAGGGTTGTCCATTGTCTCCGCTTTTATTTGCCCTTGCTCTTTAGCCCCTTGCTGCGTGGATTAGATAGGAACCGTCGATGAAGGGTATTCAGTGGGCCCCAGACTTTGAAGATCGTATTTCGCTCTATGCGGACGATATACGGTTGTACCTGACATCGCCCAGGAAGTCGTTAATTGTTTTGTTTGATGTCCTCACATCCTTTGGTAGAAATTCAGGCCTAGTCATCAACTGGATGAAATCTTATTTATATGTACTCTCGGGCGATGTCCCTCTTTTGCCGCGCGGTTGTCCCATCCAGGTTACACATACGGGTTTTAAGTATCTTGGGGTGTATGTATCATTGAACCCGACTGTCCGACATAAACATAATTTGCTCCCGCCACTAAACCGGTTGAAGCTGGACGTGGGGCGCTGGCGCAAGCTGCCGCTCTCGCCACTCGGCCGTGCGGCGCTTTTTAAGATGATGTCATTGCCACGTTTTTTATATGCTCTACAGAACACCTTTGATGTAATCCCCGCGAGCTATTTTCGGGCTATTGAAGGTCTCCAGAGGAAGTTGATTTGGGATGGGCGTTCGCGTATCGCCCTCGCCAAGTTGACGCTTCCATGGTACGATGGTGGTATCGCTCTCCCCGACATCAAACGGTATTACTAGGCATCTCAGTTGGGGGCCATTAATCATGGTATGTATGGGCCCGGGTTGAACCCTGCTTTTGCAATGGACAGGTGGTTGTTGCCGGGGGGCGATTACTATAGAGCGCTTTATTCTAGACTAGACGGAGGTAAACTCTCGGGGCCCACGAAGATTGCGGTATGGGTCTGGAACTGCGCAAACAGTGCGATGGGTTGGAAAGATCGACTGACCCGGGCGACCCCGCTTTTTGCCTCCGAGAAGTTGGGTAGCTTGTGGAAAACAAAAGGATTTGTGAAATGGGATATGATTGGGATTAGTAAGGTGAGCGACCTCTGGGTCAAAGGCAAGTTTAAAACTTTTGAGGAATTACAAGCCGAGTTTCAACTTAGTAACAGGGAATATTTTCGATATGCCCAGGTCCGTCATGCCTTGCGGTCGGTTTTTTCAGAGAGTGCTGCCATTCCGGAGTCCTCTCCGCTTGAGGATAGAGTGCTGGACGGTCATGTGCCGGATAGTACTATCTCCTTGATCTACAAAAAGCTAATTAATGACAGGACTGACTTGTTGGTGCCCCTCCGGGACGCATGGACCCGAGATGGTCTTGAATTAGACGATGAGGATTGGCAGTCCGCGATCTCTTCTCCTAAGGAGGTCGCGATTCCGGCCCGCTTCCGGCTGGTGCAACTTAAAATTCTGCACAGAGTCTATATGACTGGCCCCCGTTTGATTAAAATGGGCTATTCTGAGGATGGTCTTTGCAAGCGTGGTTGTGGGCTGCTCGGGACCTTTTTACATATAATTTGTGCCGTAGTTGCTGCTTTCTGGTGTGGGGTACACAATAAGATGGGGGAGGCTACCGGTGTTGATCTACAACCTGAGGCTAGACATTGTCTCCTGAATGTTTGGGAACCAACTGACTATAATGTTGCACAGACCCAGTGGGCAACCCTGGGAAATATGGTGGCTAAGAGAGACATTGCACAACTGTGGGGTTCCCTGAGGCCACCCACGGTCGATGCTTGGATGGAGAACATGGATTGGTGCATGTTCAGGGAGAAGACGGTTTATGTTGCACGGGGGAGACCCAGAAAGTGGGGTAAGGTTTGGGGTCAATGGAACACTTACGGTGGAGACATTTGCAACCCCCCACTTTTGGATGTCCCTAAAGTTCCACTTTCCCCCTGACCTACCATTCCCTGTAATGTAATGTAAGTAACTGATCTGTACTTTGTCTCTCCCCTGCTTCCCTTCCCTCACATGATTCATATAATTCACTGTATTGTTCTTCTTGCTCCTCCTTCCTCGCTCGGACTGATATCCTATTGTACTATATTTTTTGCTTTGTTTGTTTATCACTTTCAATAAAAAGATTAAAAAAAAAAATAATGTCCCCGCCTTGTCCCCCTCAGCATGTGCTTTCGTAACATAGGTTTTATAATCAAAGCATCGCAGTCTCTCTATCTCCCCTGCCACGGCTTCCTTTGCTGCCACTACTTCTGCTTGCACTTCGGGATGCCCAGGTCTTGCCAACTCGGCCGACCTCAATCTGCTTTCACTCCGGTCCACGTCATGTAGTAGCACCTTCCGCACTCCTACATGTTTACTAATACAGAGCCCCTGCATCACCACCTTAAAGGCGTCCCACTCCATTGCCCTTGTGGAAGCCGTACCTGCATTCTCATTAAAATAATGTGTTATCCCTTCTCCTACCTCCCTCTGAAAAACCAGGTCATCTAATGTTTCGGGGCGCAGCCTCCAAGTGGGGATGTCAGACTTCGCTGTCATCCAGTGCATGGTAAACAACAACGGGTTGTGATCAGACAATGTCCTAGTGAGATATTCAGAGTGCACTATGGAGGGCACTATCGATGTGGAACATAAGACTGCATCTAACCAAACATGTAGTTTGTGCATTGCCGAGAAGTAGGAATAATCCCAGTCTCGCGGGTGGTGGGTCCGCCATATATCCATTAAGTTCCATCTGTTTTGCCAATCCAATCTACATTCTGCGGACAGGGGAATCCGCCAGAGGGGGGTTTGATCTGTCCTGTGACACATCCACTATGGAGTTAAAATTCCCTCCCAACACTACCGGTCCTGTAAAGTAATGTGCCAATGTGCTTAATAAGCGTTCTAAGAAGCACGCCTGGTCAATGTTTGGTGCATATATACTACACAGCGCTATGTCCCTACCTCGCAATCGCCCCTCCACCGCTACAAATCTGCCCTCAGGGTCAATAGTTTATTTTGTGACCTGAAAAGGAACCCCCGCCCTTATCCAGATCAATGCCCCCGTGCAAACGCAGAGTATGTATTGCTAAAAACCTGCCCTCTCCACCTTCGCTGCAACGCCAGACCTGCTGCCTTAGTAAGGTGGGTTTCTTGGAGCAGTGCTATATGTACTCCTCTCCTGACCAAATATGCATGGATCTTGTGGCGCCTCGTCATTGTATGAAGCCCCCCACATTCCAAGTGACACAACGTAGATCAGGTACCGCCCCCATCACAGTAGAATAATGTCCACAGTTCCCTCCGTACCATAGTAAACACACCGGCGACCTCCCTTCCCCCAACTCCCCTGCCCCCTCACCCCCCAAGAACAGGACCTAGAACAAAACTGCTAGTCCCCATCCAAACCATTTCAACAACCAACACACACCTAAGCCCGCCAGCAGTCACTGCGGGCACGCCTTATGGGCAATGGGGGGTGCTCATTGTCAACAGGCGACCACGTACACTCCAGTCCTAATCCCGCCTCGAAACCCCGGATAAACATAGCATTCTCTTCCCCCCTGCGCACCATTTCTGGCCCTATTGAGCACCCATTAACTGTTTGAGCTTGCCATTGCATAATAGATTCATAATGACATCCCCCGTGCAGCACCAAATGCCATCTCCCTGCTTCCGCAATAATGTCCACAAGCCCCTTCCCCGCTCCCAACAGTCTCACAACAGCCTCCCAGGTTGCAAACCATTACTCGTCCAACAGTCCATCTGCTGTCACCGGTGTTACCCGCGGTAGACGTATGCTGTCCGCCTCTGAGGTCTCAGTGTCCGAGTGCCCCATGTCCTTCTCCGAGTCCGTACACTCCGGCGACTGCACCATCTGTTCACCTGATAAAGCAGACACCGCCTCCAGCACTCCTCGCTGCTTCACCTCAGTTTGCGATGTCGATGGCCTCTGTAAGCCTCGCCGCCGGTGCCGAAGCCGCTGTGATTTACGTATCTGAAGCTCTCCCGAAAGTTCCTGGGCCCGTCGATCCGTTCCATCCTTTCCAGCTCTGTAAGACTCCAGCCACGTCCATGCCTCCTCCGGTGTTTCATGGAAACAAGTCTTACCATCTCAGATTATTCTCAATTTGGCTGGGAACAACAAGAAGTACTGGAGACCCTCCGCCCTTCTCCAACATCATAATACGATCCAAGGCATCCGTCACTGTTGCTTTTAACGCAGTTCGTGCTGGCGCCACATCCTGGAGTATGCTGTGGTAAATGAAAGATGCACAGTCCACTGTGTAGGTAAGATTCTTTATTGTAAGTTCCTTCCAAGATAACAAGTACCAGAGTAGACCCCACCAGGAGCCAGCTGTTAGCAGCTCCAGCCTCAGATGACCAACTGCCACAGTAAGTTATAGAGAGGCACTGTGAGCCAGAGGGACACCCAGGCATTCTATGATGTCACAGATATCATAGTACAGTCTATCCAGAGGAGAACAGTGGAGAGGACATTTACTACACATCCTCTTCCCTTATGGAGTAAGAACAGAATAAAGAAACATTCGGTAAAGTACTTTACAGGCAACAAGTACTGCATGAGATATCATTAGCATGCACAGAAATACAATGACATGCTAGATTTTAAATGAACAAAAACAACTAAATACTACTATATGCCACATCCCCTTCCCTTAGGGTAAAAGCATGATTTAGATGAATGAGAACCAAAGTAGCAAAGAAAGGTGGTCACGCTCACAAAAGAGGTACACCAGAGGGTACACGCCCTGATAAACAAAGGCGAGTGTAGACACAGACCCTTTACAAAACATGCTGACAAAGAAAAATATGATAAAACCTCTTACAAAGTCCCACCGACATGAACCCTTGGCCACGAATCCCAGGCAGGTAGACTTTGACAGAAGCAGAGTGTCAAAAAGAAACGAAATTTAACAATCTCCACCAAAACAATACAGGGTACTAACCCTTCAAAATCACAACTTCCCCTAGATAGGGTACACCACAGGATAGTTAACCTGGGAACAGAAACGGGCATTGACTACCCACAAAAAAAAAACTTCCCCTAAGTAGGGTACACCACAGGATAGTAAACCTGGGAACTGGAATGGGGCATTGACTACCCACAAATACACCACCTACCTAAAGCAGAACCTCCCCTAAGTAGGGTACACCGCAGGATAGTAAACCTGGGAACTGGAATGGGGCATTGACTACCCACAAATACACCACCTACCTAAAGTACGACCTCCCCTAAGTAGGGTACACCGCAGTATAGTAAACCTGGGAACTGAAATGGGGCATTGACTACTCACAAAAACACAGCCTCACCTAAGGAGGGTACACATCAGGAAAGTAAACCTAGAAACTGAAATGGGGCACTGACTGCCCACAAATACACCACCTCCCCTAAGTAGGGTACACCACAGGATGGTACACCTGGGAACTGGAATGGGGCATTGACTACCCACAAATACACAACCTCACCCAAAAAATTGTAAGATAGGATACTCACCCTTTAAACTCAAAACACCAACATCCCCTAGATAGGGTACACCATAAGGTACTACATGACCCTAGGACACAAACACAGGTATTGACTACCCAGAGACAGACAATTTATTTTGTGAGTAGTCAATGCCCCATTTCAGTTCCCAGGTTTATTATCCTGCGGTGTACCCTACTTAGGGGAGGTTGTGCTTTAGGTAGGTGGTGTATTTGTGGGTAGTCAATGCCCCATTCCAGTTCCCAGGTTTACTATCCTGCGGTGTACCCTACTTAGGGGAGGTTCTGCTTTAAGTAGGTGGTGTATTTGTGGGTAGTCAATGCCCCATTCCAGTTCCCAGGTTTACTATCCTGTGGTGTACCCTACTTAGGGGAAGTTTTTTTTGTGGGTAGTCAATGCCCGTTTCTGTTCCCAGGTTAACTGTCCTGTGGTGTACCCTATCTAGGGGAAGTTGTGAGTTTGAAGGGTTAGTACCCTGTATTGTTTTAGTAGAGATTGTTAAATTTCGTTTCTTTTTGATACTCTGCTTCTGTCAAAGTCTACCTGCCTGGGATTCGTGGCCAAGGGTTTCATGTCGGTGGGACTTTGTAAGAGGTTTTATCATATTTTTCTTAGTCAGCATGTTTTGTAAAGGGTCTGTGTCTACACTCGCCTTTGTTTATCAGGGCGTGTACCCTCTGGTGTACCTCTTTTGTGAGCGTGACCACCTTTCTTTGCTACTTTGGTTCTCATTCATCTAAACCATGCTTTTACCCTAAGGGAAGGGGATGTGGCATATAGTAGTATTTAGTTGTTTTTGTTCATTTAAAATCTAGCATGTCATTGTATTTCTGTGCATGCTAATGATATCTCATGCAGTACTTGTTGCCTGTAAAGTACTTTACCGATTGTTTCTTTATTCTGTTCTTACTCCATAAGGGAAGAGGATGTGTAGTAAATGTCCTCTCCACTGTTCTCCTCTGGATAGACTGTACTATGATATCTGTGACATCATAGAATGCCTGGGTGTCCCTCTGGCTCACAGTGCCTCTCTATAACTTACTGTGGCAGTTGGTCATCTGAGGCTGGAGCTGCTAACAGCTGGCTCCTGGTGGTGTCTACTCTTGTACTTGTTATCTTGGAAAGAACTTACAATAAAGAATCTTACCTACACAGTGGACTGTGCATCTTTCATTTACCACATATGCCTTCCACTTGTTTCACTCTTTCTGCCAGCTTAGAGTGATCCGCTCTCAGGAGGCCAAGGCATGTCACCACTTGTGCAATGTCCTGTTGCAGGGCAGTGCGGGAGTCCGCAATTGCTGCCAAGATTTTGTCAAACTGCTGCTGCATTCCGGGGTCCCGAGGTGCCCCCTGCGCCTCGAGTTCAGCTTGGTTTGGGGCCTCACTGTCCGAAAGCTGCTGCGCCCCATCCTTCTTCCCTTTTGGTTTCCCCATGGCGAGGCCCTCCAGCACTTACCCAAGCAGCGATAGGTGTCTGACCGCGTCTTGCTCGCCTAATGAGAGCCAGACTCCATACCCATTCCAGGTAAGATCATGAGTCCGTCCCTCCAGATTATTCCTGCCCAGCTACTGATATGTTCTATCCCTGGTTCGCAGGACACTACCATGTTCCAACGGTGTCAATGCAGGAGCCCTAAGTGGAAGGTCCCGTTCACCCTGGCCTGGTCCAGCGCACACTTGCTCACGTCTGCCTTTGTGCCCTTTGCCAGCCTCAACGATTCAACTTCGAGGCCCACAGTAGAGGCCCAAACGGGGAATCCGCAGCCCTGATCAGGACCTGACCCCGTCGTCGCGTTAATCCTGGGCCAAGTCCCTGCTGCCCTGGTCGCCACTACTAGCTCAGATCTCAATGGTGCTCCTTCATCTTCACAGGTGCATAAAAGACCCTAAACTCCCAGGCCCTCTGCATTCCGTCCTGCCCGGGAGGCGAATCACTCTCCTCACTCCTCCCCCGGGTCCTGCAGTATCCCAGCGCTTCTTAGCTATCCAGCCGCAATCGCTCCAAGGCCAAAACCGCAGCTCCTCAAGGCACCGTCACCACAAGCGCCAAGGCCTATCCCCGCTCGGGCCTGTCACCAGGAGGATGCAATTGTCCGTCTGTGCACGCCCGATCTCGCCCCAGCTCGCAGGCCGCAGCTTCCCCGGGGGCCCGCATCCGCCCCTGCGGCCCGTGGCTCCGGTTCTCGCCACACCCCACTCACCAGTGCAAGATCAGTCTCCGCTACACCTCTGCACGCCACCTGGCCGTTTTCTTCCTCCGTGCCGTCTCTCGTTTTCCCAGCACAGCTCCGGGGGGGGTGGCTCCGGTCGCTGTGCCCTCTCCACTGTCGGGCGATCTCGCGCCGGGCCTCCCCAGCGCCGGCCAAGGCAGTCCGCACACCTCTCAGACGCAGCACTGACCTAGTGCACAAGGGGACCTCCGCCGCACCAATCACCCGGTTCACCAGCCACTCGGCCTCCCAGCTAGCAGTCCTCAGCGTCCCTCGACTCGGGCTCAGCACCTTTCGTCTCTGCGCCGCCGCCATTTTGTGGACGCCGCCATCAGCAGTCTCGGGCCGAGAAACCTCCAAAAACTCCTGATTCACGTCCGATGCAGCAACGGAGCCGTGCCTGTGCAGGCCCACACCGCTCTCCGGTCATTTGGTGCCGCTAGGTGAGTCGAACCGCTAATTAAAACAGGAATAATTCGGGGTTTCTAGCAGAGCTCAGTGCTCACGCAGCCTTCCCCATCGGCTTCCAAGCCACGCCCCAGATAGCACGGTCTGTTGTATGTTACTTATTTGTAAAATACTTGAATGTTTGCAGAAAATTGTTTCCAGTATATTCAGCATATGATGTCATAATATTTAAGTCTCAAGATTCAAGTGAAGATACAGCATTTATTAGCACCGTATTCAAGGAAGGTATGTCATATGTAGCATTGCCACAGGTTAGAGCTCTGTCTGGTTTGTATCTGATAGAGTTTAATGACAGTAAAGTAAATGCTGAATCGAATTGTGTGATCGAGTATAACCATTTGAGAATCCTCCATCCTCCTCACTTAGGACAGTATCCCGGTTATGAAAAGCCTAGATATTACTAAAACGAAAGATTCCGATGGATGATAGTAACATTCCTAAAAATAAAAGAGTAAAGAACATAGGAAATAAGTATTGGAGGAAAATAAAACATAAATATGGTGGTGAAATTGTTGGTTACCAGTTCTCAAACCTCTCTGGAATCGACTGCTATGCCAATGTAGTTCTCAATGCACTATTCTTTTTACCTCCTGTGGTTGATGCAATTAAACAGAAGAAGGATAAAAGATTGTGCTCTGCACTCTTTAACTTGTTCAAATGCATTTGTAGTCATAGAAAAAAACATATTCTGCATTTTCTATTAGAGAGCTTGTAGATCTCTGTACTAGATCTGTAGATTTCACAATAAACACTCAAGAAGAGGCACAAGAATTCTTGATGGTCCTACTTGGTATCTTCGAAAAAGAGATGGTGCCTATTAATGTTACTCATGGGAGCATAACTGTGAAAGTTGTTCTTTTTCTTCAGAAACACAAATAGATTCAGAAAATGTTATCTACTTAACCCTACCAGACTGAAAAAAGAAATTGTTTAAAGATGCATCTCAGAATAACACCTGCACAAAATGTTACTTACATCTTCTATCAACCGGCAAGTATATTAGCCTAATGCTACAGCGATGCACTGCAGTTGGAACTAAATTAGAAACACAAATTACACATTTTAAAGCTGCACAAATCATGGTGTCTGGTAAAACATATGCTTGTATAGACATTATTTTTCATGAAGGAGTAAATGTTACATCTGGACACTACAACATCTACTTAAAAAATACAAGTGGATGGACAGAGTGTAATGACAGCAACCTTACGTTCAAGCAGAGATTATCATATAAACGGAAGGAAATTTCTGCAGAAAAATCTCTATCCAAGAAATTGTACAGTTTCACTTTGAAAATGCTTTCCCATAGAGAGAGCTAGATTCTGTTGAGTGCTTTGGCAGGTTGAGTTCAGCTAGCTTATAGTGACAGTCTAGGGAAATTGTTTGGGTTAGTCTAGGCCTTGCCAACACCCGAAACAGAGTCTTAGAGTCTTTCCCCGAAATTCAGTACCTAGAAAAGTTTGATCCAGACAGTATGGATATTGCAAAAACATATGTTGGATACATTCTATCCAAGCAGAAGTCTATACCTTGAAAATATGTGTCTGTATGAAATTATACAACTCTATAGGTACAGAAACAATGTTAGAGAAAACATTGATAAAGGCAAATATGCTGTAGTTGGTTGTGATGGTTGTTTGGTTGGGCATGTAAAAGGTAACGTAATAAACCATAGAAAACTTACTTGTCAAAGTGCTGAGAATAAAATATGTTTGTACTTAACACTACTCCAGCTCTTCAAACCTTGGCCTTGTGAAACAGAGTTACTTGGACAATATGACTGCTATGAAGACTCTTTTAATTTTGTAAAAGACATCATTCAATGTCCAATATTTCCAAACTACCTGAAAATGTTAAATAAAGAAATTGAACAAGAGAAAATAATTGCAACTGAGATAGCAAAGGATAGTTCACAAAGCAGCTGGAGTTCATGACCTCTCAGTCAAGATCCTCTTAGACAACATTCAATAATATAACATGACGCTGCCATGGTTACATACACAATTAATTACATTAGAACAGCAATACACACTAGTGCACACACTGACGTATAGACTAACACACCCATGCATACACCAGTGCAGACACTGACACATCCAATCATACACCAAAGCAGACACTGGCACAACCAGCAAAACCCTAATGCATATAATCACACACTGACTCATACACTGACACACCCAGGAACATACCAATGCAGACACTGACACACCCAGGCATACTTTACTGCAGACACAAACACACCCTAGCAAACGCAAATGAATCTAATAAGACCTGCAAACACCCTAATGCATACACTAAAACATACGGTCATACTCAAATGTATTCACTAATACACTCAGGGACATTCCCATGTATACACTGACACACTCAGACATATACCAATACTGACACTGACATACTGAGTAATACAGCAGTGCAGATACTAACACACCCAGCCAAACACTAATGCATCTAAAACAACCCCCAGGCACAAGCTGGTGTATAGACTAACACAACTAGGCACATACTCCTGTAAACACTGACACACCCAGGGAACTAGTAATGCATACACCAGCAGGCCCACACTCACTGATATACTCATTCATTCACTAATACAGACACTCACACACTCTCTAATACATACACTGATACAGCCATGACACTGATGTACTCACTAACACAGTCACTCATACAAACAGTGCAGCACTCTCAGACTCACTGATACGTACATACACTGACCATGTCATGAGTGATGTAATATGTGAGGTCATAAGAAGTGCATTGCAGGGGCGTAAGTTATAGTTAGCTCAGGTAACTATAAAGGCTACATTTCTATGGTTTTGTATGAGTGAAATGTGAGCCTAACTATAACGTCCCTGTAACCTTTTGTTTTTGTTCAGTGAATTTCTAAGGCTTTGTTTATTCTATTTCCTAACTATAATGTCCCTGCAACCTTTGGTCTTGAATTGACATTATAGTTTGGTGAACATTTCAGTGACAATGTAATGTTTTAAACTAAAAAAAACACGAAATTCCCAAGTTATAGTTACCTCTAGTAATTATACCTCGTGCCCTAAGCACACTCTTGTCATCAATTAAGTTATTTTAAATGTATGTTTAACAACAAGAGAGAGAGGGAGCATGGCACTCTTAGACCCCCTGTAAAGCAATATATAACAACGAAAGAGTGACTATTAGTGTAACCTAGGACGGTTGTACTAAACAGCAACAGGCAAAACCAGTGTTTGTAAAAGAACCCTCACTCACCGACCTGGTCGGTGACATGCTTCATCATAGGGTTCCACCCGAGAAGCCAAATGCTTCCCTGGTGTGCGTCTACGCCTGATTTACCACCAACGATTTGCATTGGACAGTGATAGAGCACCTGCCACCTGGACTTACTTCCCAGCAGTCTCTCTTTGAAGAAGAACAGAGGTGGATTTACTGATTGTCTACCCACCTCACCGGATTAAATGACAACATTCATTGGGGCACAGTCCTTAAACGCTGATCTTTCGCTTGGTCACTGTGGTTCTCCAAATGCGTTCTCTAAACACCTCCTTAGCGGTGTTTGAATACATCACACTCTAATTGGCATATATCAAACCTTTTCCTCACTTAGGGTCCGGCCTTTTACTTGTTCAAGCCCACGTGTGAACCTTTTACCTTTTGTCCGTCCCATTAAGATGACTTTAGTCAGGGTATTAGGGTCCCCGTGGGCATTAATTTGCTAATGATCAAGATCGAGATGCAAATGATGGTGTAGCGCTTTTGATTTTGCGACTCGGAGAATAAACTCTGATATAGTTTCTGCAGCCTCCCTGCTCCGACAACAACGACTTCCGGCCTTAGATTATTTCAAATATTGCAGTGATCTTATCAATGATGTTATAGTTATGCACAGTTAGCTGTGAATGGCAAAGGCGCAAGTTATAGTTACCTTAGGGCCAAAGGCCATGTGAGGCATGGGGCTGGCTGCAGGGCAAAGGCCAGGCCCTGCATCCAACCTCCTGCAGGCAGCCAACCTTTGACCATGAGCTGTCTGGATTGGCTGTGGGGCCTGACTCCAGGCCTTGCGTTCAACCCATTGCAAGCAGTCTACTCCACTCCACACATGACCTGGCATGCACAGCATGCACATGATTTTTCATGTCCTGGTCACACTCAGGCAGACCTCATTCCCCGGGGCTGATTTGTCAGAAAAAAGGCGAGGTGGCGCGCGGCTCTCCTCCCTGAGCCTTTCTAGGTCATGGAGACTCCTTCCTTGTTGGCCTTTTTATTACTAAGAGGAGGGGGGCATGTGACCTCCCTCCCCGGGACTGTACTGCCTTGGGGACTCCATCCACGGACCAAAACATATATTTAGAAGGGAGGGGGCACATGACTCCCCTCTCTGAACCACTGCAGACCCCGGGGACTCCATCCCCTAGGGCCTTTATTTTTAATTAAGGAGAGATGGACATGTGCCCCCCTCAGCAAGCCACTATGGGCCCCAAGGACTCCATCCTCTGGAGCCTTCATTTCTTATTAAGGGGAAGGATATAATGCAACCCCTTTCCCTAAGCCACTATGGTCCCCAGGAATCCCATTCCCTGGGGCCATCATTTTTTATTATGGCAGAGGGGCCTGTGGCCCCCTCCCAAGCCAATAGTGGCCCTGGGGACCCAATCCCCTGGGACCTTAGGTGCTTCTAGGTGGGTGCCCTGGTGCCCAACTGCAGCACCCACCAAACAGTATGTTGGGACCAAAGGGGAGCCCATCCTATGTGCTGCAGGAGCCAGCATTACTCTTTCCTGGTGGGAGCATCTGTCTGTGCTTGTTGCCGCCGGATGGGAGCAATGTGAGTGTCCCTGCCTGCAAGAGTGCAGACAGGGAAACAAACTGCGTGTGAGCTGGCCTCAGGTGATGGGATCACCAGGACCTTTTAAGGCTCATGGATTAGAGCCGTGCGCCCCCTCCCCTGTAGTTACATGTTAGCCCTAGGGGATAGGGTCCTCGGGTACAATTATTGGCTCGTGGAGATGAAATACACTCCTCCCTCCTATATAAATATGTTTTTGGCCCTGGGTGATGAGGTCCTCCCCTTTCAAAGTGCACCAGGCCACACGGTATGCAGTCCCTTGGGCCGTAAATGGACTAGGGGCCTATGGAGGGGGGCCTGATGCCTCGACGCGGCTTGAGGAGGGGGGCCCCATACCCTCCTTCACTTTGTTATTCCCATCGGCTCCCTGGCTGTCACTGGGGGCCACCATTTAATTTATTTAAGTGGTAGTATCCTGTGGGAGTCCCGCTGAACTCCTGTGGGTTGCAGCATTTTTTAAAAATTGTCACTTTGGCCTCTGGAGTGGTATCTTTGACCCTCCGACAAGTCCGAGTGCCCCCTTATAATATATTCTTGTTAATTAAACTCAGGACAGGGGACTACATCCCTGAGTCCTGTAATGGCCGCCTGAAACATTTGTTGCAGGCAGCCAATCAAAGCTCTCACTCCAGCGGGAGCTTAACTCTGGTGTGAGGGAATTTTCCTAAGGGTAAAAAAGCCCCCTGGGCAAATCAGAACACTATTCTCCTAAAAATTAGGTATAAGGTACTCTCACTGGAGTTCTTCAAACCGAACCATTCAGGTATACAAATATTTCTTAGCCTTCATTTATCAAAAATGACTGAAAAGATTCACATCAGATCCCAATAAGCACGCTTTCTGGATAAAGATCTAGCTTCCTGCTGAATTGGTGCAATTCTGTTCAGCAGTTTTTGCGGGGCATGCAGTCCCCTCCTCATCATTATAGAGGCCCTACCCGTATCTGTTTTTGCGGAACCGCATCCCCCACGGCCAGTATATATTTATGGGAAGGGTGGTGCATGGGACCCCTTTCCCGAGGCTAGATCGGCCCCGGTGACCACAATCGCAGGGCCCAGATCCAACCAGTATCCCGGGTACCCCATCACCTAAGATATAGTGTTTTCCGCCGGGGAGAGCGGGGAAACCCTGGGTGGGCAGCTTGGCTCATTTGTTATTCACTTCTCCATTGAAGAAGCGTCCCATATTGACATAGGGATTTTTCTATAATATTTTTTATTCCAGGAGGTACCCTTAGAAGGGACCGGGGCACTACCAATCGTTTTTTTAATACTGTGGGGGTCTGCAGAAAGTGCAGCAGCCCACCACCAACATTAAAAAACAGTAAGGGGCATATTTACAAGGAAGTGGCGGAGTGCGGCGTTAGCCTCCTTGGCTTACACCTCATTTACAAGAATACGGCGGAGCCTTGCATTTCCCTATGCTTTGGCACAAATTTTGCAGACTATCACCAACGCAGGCACCCTTGCACCATAGGGCAAGGGTGCCTGCGTTGAGGGGAATGATTGTTTATGTGCAGGAAGGGTGCATCGCTGGTTCACCTTCGGACATAGCCCATATCTGGTGGCAGTCCAAAATCAATTGCCGGTGGTGAAGGAATTTTCCTCGAGAGAGTCCAGCCTCCTCCACCAGCCGATAATTGCCCCCCCCCCCAGATAGTGCCCCGCCATCCAGCGCGACAGCCATAGGAGCTGCGCCACCAGAAAATATGCTTTCGATATCGGAGCTCCTAGTCCACCCCCATCGATTGGTAGCTGCATTGTGGCCAGGGAGACTCACTGGCGATGGCTACCCCAAATAAGGGAGCAAGGCAAGGTATCTAGTTCCCGAAAAAAGAGGCAGGGAGGAATGACCGGGAGATTTGTTGACGTGATAGAGGAGACAAGGTAACAGGACCATCTTTACTAGGGCGATTTTCTCTATAGGAGCCAATGGGAGAGTCTTCCATTAGCCAATTAGCCAACTAGGGCTTGTGGGCCTGCCAGTACCCTATGGTGATTGCCTTTGTACAGATCTTGGGGAGCATGATTATGCCGTACCCCCTGGTAGCGTCGAGCCCGAGCATTCCAGGGGAAGCTGATGTCCCCAATGAGTACCTCCTATGGGGGAAGGTCAGGGCTAAGTGGGTATAGAGAGGATTTCATCCAGTTGACTCAGCCCGGCTGTTGCAGCGAAATCTATGAGAGTGGCCCAGATGGGCTCAAGGTTCATTGTGATGTCTCGCACATAAAGTGGCAGATCATCCGCGTACATGGACACACTGTGGGTAACGTCCGCTATTGGAATACCCCAACCTCTGCGCTACCCCTGAGATGAACTGCTATGGGCTCCATTGTCAAGGCAAAGAGCAGAGGACAGAGCGGACAGCCCTAACGTGTGCCTCGCGATACCGGAAAGAGAGGTGTGATGCAGCGGCTAAGGCGAACCCGGGACGTAGGATTTGTGTTTAGTAACCTCGTGTAGGACCTACCCCCAGACGCTGGAGCACCGCATAAAGATAGGGTCAAGACAGAGTATCGAAGGCCTTCTCCAGGACCAGGCAAGTGGCGCAGGGGAAGCGCCCCTGTACCTGATCCTGGACATGGAATAATCGACGGATGTTTTGGGGGTTCTCCTGCCTGGTACAAACCCACACTGGTTCAGGTGTACTAGTGTTGGGAGGACTTGTGCGTAGCGATTTGCCAATATCTTACAGAGGATCTTGCAATCCGCCAATAGCAAGGTAATCGGTCTGTAGGAGGTCAGCTGTGTAGGTCAGCTGTGTTGGATCCTGATCTAGCCCCATACATGTCTGCAAGCCGAGGCGTCAAGAGAGTGGAGAAGGTGCTATAGTTTTCTAGTGGTAGGCCATCCAGACCTGGGGCTTTCTTACGAGCCAAGGTCTGAATCACATGTTTCACATCTGTGGATGTGAAGGTGGTCTCCGTATCAAGGGAGGTCCTGTCGGTTGGGGTAAGTCGGGGCAAAGTAAGGGTGGAGAGGAATACAAAATTTTCCGGCATTCGCAACCAGAATTTTAGATTCTATTAAGGACACGGAGGCTAGGATTATACTTCTCAATTTCTTTACTACTCAAATAGCAGCCAAGGAAAAAACAGTAAAACATGTAAAACACTACATATCCCATGAGGCTTTGAACCACGCCTCCTTCAATAACCAATCAATCAAGTCCTTAGTCTACAAAATAGCGAGGCACCATCTTGACTGGCTCTTTCTTTGCAATAAGCAGTCTTTAAATGTCCAATAAACAAACTAGCAACCGTTCCGGCTCTCAACGGAGAGCAGCTCCAAAACAGGTCCCAGACGAGACATCTTATCCACCAAGAGCGAAGGCTTCCTTGTCACGAGGAATTGCAGACTCAGCTCTATTTGCAATCCGTTTCCTAAATCAGAAATAAGTTTGAAAAATACGGAACCAAAAGTTTGGTATATAAGGGTGGGAAAAAACATATATCTTATGCATCATATGACAACATGACAGTTGTAATCTTCTTACCTGTCCCAACGGGTAGGATAATCCTTGCCTGCGTGTCCCCAATAGGATCTAAAATTCTTGTCGCGAATGCTGGAAAATGTTGTATTCTATGGCAGGACTGGAGGCTCAGGTTATGCTGGTTCAAAGCTGACCAACAACAACAGAAGAAACTGTGCAATGAGCTTATAATAAAATATTTTAAACATTGAGTCAGATGACCAATCTGCTGCCTTCAAAATATCTTCTAAAAGAGAACCCATAATAAAGGCTTTAGACACCATAGCCCCTCTTGCTGAATGCGCCCTATACACAGAGATTTCTATACCAGCTTCAGCCATCACCCACCTAACCCAACGTGCCAAAGTAGCTGCTGAGACTGGGCGAAAGGGTTTCTGGATTGCCAAGAGAAGTGGTCCTAAAGGATCAGATCTGTGAGATAAAGTACGCTCTTCATACATTTTTAAGCATTTTAAAACACATAATTTATCATTATGAGGAAAAGCAGGATACTCAACCGAATAAGACATTGTTTTTGCTCTTCAAGAGATGAGAAAAGAAACACCCTGGGGAAAAAAACCTTCCTGCATGTACATCAGACACTCTAAGACTGGAAATAAGACATAACAACATAGTGAGTTTTGCTGATAATTGTTTTAAAGATAGATCTTTATTGTTCGGCCATGATTCTAACAATGAAAGAACATTAGAAACATCCCATAACGTAGTATATCTGGGTTGCGGTGGACGAGCGACTCTGATACCCTTCAATAACTTACACACCAACGGATGCATTCCCAATGGGTTCCCATCAATGTGATCATGTCCAGCTGATAAAGCTGATCTGAAGTTATTCACTCATCTATAAGACAGACCTGATTCAGCACATTCCGAAAAGAAGTTCAGGATCTCCTTCACATCAGATTCCACGGGATCCACCTGTCATTGAAGGCACCAACCCAGCCATCGCTTCCAGGATGCAGAATATCCCTTGCGGGTGGCTGGAGCCCAAGCCTGCTGTATAAACTCGGCAGCCGCAGATGAAAAGCCCTCAATTCGTTGATGTCTCCTGAGAGCGTCCAAACCTTGAGAGTTAACTGATTCTGAAGGACCATAGGATGCGGGCCCCCACTGGGTCCTGGAGCAGCATCTGAAAAACGGGCAGTTAAAATGGCAGGTCCACTGACAACTCGTATAGAGTCGGAAAACACGATTGTATCTTCCATAATGGTGTGGCTAACATTAATGAGGTTGCCAGCCGCCGGACCTGAGCTGCTACTCTCGGTATTAATGTGAAGGGGGTAAAGGCATAATTCCTCTGAGAACCCCAGTGATGAAGAAATGCATCTGTTCCCAACGCCATCGGGTCCAGTCTCCTGCTGTAGAAGCGGGTGAGTTGAGTGTTGAGGCGAGAGGCAAAGAGATCTATCTGACAAGGGCCTTGAATACTCATGATCTCTAGAAACACAGAATGATGGAGTCTCCAGTCGCTGAAGTCCCTCAGAAACCTGGAGTTCCAATCTGCTACCTGATTGCTCTTGCCGGGATGTATTTCGCCACTATCCTGATCTTCTGCGCCCGGCAGAAGTGCCAAAACTCTCTCTCTATATTGGCCAATAGTCGAGATTTTGTCCCTCCTAGGCGATTTATGTATCTTACAGCTGAGGAGGATGCAACAATTGCACTTCAGTGGGGAGATCAATCTTATGGCAAACGATCCGGCTAACAACTCTAGGCAGTTGATGTGTAACTTTAACTCCTCCGCTGACCACCAGCCGCTTGTGGCAAAGTCTCTGCATCTTGATCCCCAGCCCCATCGACTGGCGTCCGACTCAATAACTACGTCAGGAGAGGCTCCGAAAATGGCCTTGCCATTACAGCCCTCCATGTGAGATAACCACCAATGTATTTCTTCTTGAGCATCTAGAGGCAGAGCAATCAGATGATTGTATGAGAACTTCTTCTGCAGATAGGTGATCTTGAGGCACTGAAATTCCCAGTAGTGGAGGGGGCCTGGGAAAATAGCTTGAATCGAGGAGGCCAGAAGACCCACAATTCTCGCTAGGGACCTCAAAGAGACCATCTGTTTTGAGTCGTTCGTTTCTCCCTTTTTATGGATTCGATCTTGGTCGCTGGGAGGAGGAACTGAGCATTCACTGAGTCAATTTGAAAACCTAGGAAATCCACTCTTTGGGACGGAATAATCATGGACTTTTTTAGATTGATCACAAATCCCAACTCTTGCAATAGAGAGGTCGTCCATTGTAAATGAGTGCACAATATTGTTTGATCCTGAGCTAAAAGAAGCATGTTGTTGAGGTAAACGATCATGCAAACTCCCATTTCTCGAAGACGAGTGACTACTGGCTTTAGCAGTTTGGTGAAAACCCAAGGGGCTGAGGAGAGCCCGAAGGGGAGAGATAGATATCGGAACCATTGCCCCTTCCATTTAAATTGGAGATATTTCTGATGGGAGGGGCAAATAGGGACTGTCAGGTAAGTATCCTTTAGGTCAAGCGAACCATTCAATCCTTTTCTAATAATAGGTCTCTTAAAAGAAATATTCCTTCCATCTTGAAGTGCCTGTAGACAACGAAAGAATTGAACTCCCTGAGATTTACCACTAATCTCTGTTCTTCTCCTTTCTTTTGCACCAAGAAGACTTTGCTGCAAAAGCCGTTGAGAATGAAGTGTCCCGCAGCAATACCCTGCTTTGTCAAAAGTTTGCAAACTTCTGAGTCTATAAAAGATTGATCTGAAAGAGACATGTTAGTGATAGATTCCTTACCGTAGAATATCCCCAGATGTCAGACTGGATCCGGAAAGTTTTGCTAGCAGTACCTCTGCGCGTCAGTTGGTGGCGTCATGCGGCTCTGTGTCCGTCGCTGGCGTCATAAGCGCCGAGATGACGTCACGGAGACTACTTATTGTATTGTATTGTAATTGCATTTATATAGCGCTTACTGACCCTGACGAGGCGTCAAAGCGCTTTTTCGGCGGGTAGCACGCTACTCATGGACCCATAGAGGATTAGTGTTGAATTAGTATAGTGAAACATGCAAGTACATTTTAAGTGGTGGATAGGTTAGTCAGTTATTTGGATTTGGAATGATAGCAGAAGGATAGAGTAGGACAAAGGTTTGTATTTATTTATCGCTCTCTTGACGCATGCTATTCAGGGAGCCTATAAAGGATTAGTGGTGAATTAATATGGTGAAATATGAGGTAATTTCAGTTGTGGATATTAGTCTGTTAATTGGAGTGAGAAGGATAGCGGATGGATAAAAGGGGAAGAAAGATTTGCATTCATATAGCACTTGTTACCCACTTTTTCTGCGAGTAGCACGCCACTCCGGAACCCATAAAGGATTAGTGTTAAAAATTATTATAGTATAAATATGAAGTAATTTGAGTAGTAGATATGTTATTCAGTTATTTGGGCAGTATATTAGTATAGTTGAATATGGAATATGGAATTTGAGAAGTGAACATGTTAGTCTGTTAATTTTGATTGAAAAAGGATAGTGGAGGGATAAAGAGTGAAGTTTTTGGTTTTTTTTTTTAAGTCTTAGCAGTAGGAAGAGGCTTTTGGATGAGTAAAAAGGAGTTGTGGAGGGAAGGAGTCAGAGGGGAGAGTTTAGAAATGTTATGTTATGTTATGTTATGTTAATAACTTTTATTCAGTGCACAGCTGCCCCAGCGAAGGGGCGTCCTGGCGCCTGATCCAGTATCACAACACAACAAAGCACCGCTGAAAAGAAGGAGGATCAGTCAGTAGAGGTGAACAGATAGGTTTTGATCGCACGTCTGAAGAGAGTCAGGCTATCAAGGGCACGGATATGGACATGAAGGGAATTCCATAATCCGGCCGCCATAACTCGAAATGAACGGCCGCCCATTCTACTCAGTCTGAATCTAGGCGTGTTCGCTAAATAGAGAGATTCCGACCTGAGAGACCGCCTGGGGACATACGGGGAAACAAGACCCGTCAGGGCAGGAGGTGACGAGAATTTCAGGATCTTGAATGTCAGACAGAGCGCCTTGAATTTGATTCTCTGTCTGACCGGCAGCCAGTGAAGGGAGGTTAAAACTGCAGATACAGAGCACCGCCTCGGGAGGCCCACAATGGCCCGCGCAGCGGCATTCTGCACCCTCTGCAGTCTGGTGGCCTCGGCCTGATTAACACCAAGCAGCAGAGCACTCCCATAGTCCAGCCGAGAAAGAATAGCGGCTTGGACCACCAGTTGCCGAGTAGGGGGGTCGAAAAATTTGAGGACTGGTCTCAGTCCTCGCAGAATACCATAGCAGGTAGCTGCGATCTTCTTAGTATGGCTGGTGAAGGAGAGGTTGGAATCCAGCCAGACCCCCAAGTTCTTCACTTCGGCCGCTGGGATGGGAGTCACCCCCAATTCAGGAGGCCACCATTGATCTCCCCACAGTTCCGCTTGCTTTCCTAAGATCAGGACTTCGGTTTTCTTAGCGTTTAACTGTAAACAGTTAATACGCATCCAATTCGCCACGGCTAAGAGCCCTGCGCGAAACCTGGGGGCAGTCACCTCAGGGTCCCCACTGAGTGTCACCGCCAGCTGCGTGTCGTCGGCGTACGATGTCATGGTTAAGCCACTTTGTCTGACGACAGCAGCCAGCGGTTTCACATACAGGTTAAACAAAGTGGGGCTCAGCGCAGAGCCCTGAGGTACTCCTAGTCCCAAAGGATGGAAAGAGGACTGACCAGGTGGAATGGCTACTTTAAAAAACCGGTCCGAGAGGAAAGAGCGGAACCAGTGAAGAGCTTTCCCCTCAAGTCCCACTTCCTCCAGCCTCCGCAACAAAATGTCATGAGACACCGTGTCGAACGCGGCGCTCAGGTCTAACAAGAGGAGCGCCGCTGTCTGCCCCGCATCCAGCACCGAACGCAGATGTTCGCTCATAAAGAGCAGCGCAGTTTCGGTGCTGTGTTGAGCGCGAAAACCATTCTGGCTCTCGTCAAGAATATTATTGCGAGAGAGATGGGCAGACAGGATGGAATTCACGTGTGCCTCAGTGACCTTGGCGGTCCAGGGCAGGAGGGAGATGGGGCGGTAGTTCTCAGGTAGCAGAGGGTCGAGACTAGGTTTCTTCAGAATGGGGCTGACCACTGCTTGCTTCCACGAGGCCGGAACCACGCCCTCAGCTAGTGAGCGATTGATCAGGTCCAATATAGGCTCACGGCATAGGGGCGGGAGAAGAGTAATAAGCTCTGGCTTCAAAGGGTCTAGAGGAGAGCCAGATTTGATTTTAAGGCTCAGAGTATCAAACGCCTCAGCCGACAAAGCAGGTAAGGAGGACAAAGGTTCGCAGTCCGGAATTCTTACAGCCCCGGGCTCGTCACCTTGCATAGATGGCATGAACCCTCGGTAGATTACCTGCACCTTCTCCACAAAAAAGGATGCCAAGCTTTCACAGTGGGAGTCCGTGCAGATAGCTAGCGAGGTGGCCCGTTTACCCATCAGATCTTTGAGCACCTTGAATATTAATTTTGATGGGTTGGGGCTGTTTGAAAACTCAGAGGCATAGTATGCCGCCCGGGCGTGACAGATAGCTCTGTGATAGATCTTAAGCTGGGTAAAGTACAGTGATTTTAATGTGGGGTCGAAGGATTTCCTCCACAACCTCTCAGCTTGCCGGCAGGTTCTTTTGAGCTCGGCAAGGGTCTCATTATACCATGGACTGCGAGTTTTAGCATGACATTTCAACCATCGTATTGGTATAAGAGAATCAAGAGCAGTACGGACCCAGTTACAGAACTGTTCATATCCCTGTTCCACATTCGACAGGTCGCCCAGGGGCTGTGCCTCCAGGATTTTGACGAATTCCTCCATTTTAAGCTTACGCCAGTTTCTTTTAAGGGTCAGTCTGTCCATAGGTTTGAATCGTTGGTCATCCAAGGGACATGACACTTTAACCAACAGATGATCAGTCCAGCCCACCGCCACCGGGTCAAAAGCCCTAGCCCGAACCAAGGTGGTAAAGAACGGGTCAAGGATGTGACCTCCTATATGCGTGGGGGCAGTGACTAGTTGGTTCAGTTGCATGGCTTCAAGGTCCGCTATCAAAGAGCTAATGGGTAAAGAAGACGTCTGATCAAGATGTATATTCAGATCGCCAACGATGTTAAAGTTAGCACATCTAGGAGCTAACGAATTAACCATGTCAACGAGAGCGGCCTTGAAGACCGTGTCATTCCCTGGAGGGCGATAGATAAGCAGTCCACTCAGTGTGAACTGATGACTGACAGTGACCTTAAAAGAGGCGCTCTCGCACATCGGCAGATCAAGGACTTTCCACACCGCCGGAAAGCAAGATTTTATCGCCATGGCTATGCCTCCTCCCCTAGAAGTACGGTTCAAAGTAAATACCGTATAGGTGGAAGGAAAAGCCAGATTTATTATGGCAGAGTCAGCGTCCTGTAGCCAGGTCTCGGTGAGAAAAATGAGGTCAGGTGAGTCCTTGTCAATCATGTCACGGAGGGACTGATGGTGCTTGACCAGTGATCTCACATTAAGGCTCCATATACTAAGTGCTCGCTCAGAGTAGTCAATACGCGTACCTAGAGTAGATCTTACAGTAGAGCGCACCCCAGTGGGGGAATCCAGAGAGAAACTGCCACAAGGACAGACATAAGGTCCCGAAAGAGGAAACACCAGATCATGTGTACAGGCCCTAAGACCATCCCTAACAGAGAAGAGATCGGCGCAGTTGTACCTGATCGGTGCGATGGAATCCATGGTGGGATGTGAGCAGGAAGCCAGAGTCCTGTGCCCGCACCCGCTGCCTCGACGCGGACGAGCGCAGACGGGCAGGACTCTGGCACGACTCCGGCACAGCGCAGGCGTCACCACTGCGCGTCCCGCTGCGCGGGGGGGACGACTTTAAATAGACACTCCCCTGAGGAAGGACGAGCGTCAGGACGCTCCAAGATGGCGCCCGCCGATTGTACTTGGTGCCCAAAGGAAGATGGCACCCAAAAACGAAGCCCAAAGCCTCCCAGGGACCCAGGACCCACCGAAAACGGTGGTGAAGCTTCCGTTATGTGCAGAGAGTGGAGGGGGGAGATGAAGACCAGCGAGGTCAGTTTAAAACCAGGGGAAATAGAATAAATAAAAATAAACAAAATACAAAATAGGGAGAATTAAAATATGCAAAGCGCCTGCAGTAGCGCGCTGTCAGCAATGATACCTGTGAAGGAGAGCAGGCATCAGAAGGTCCGCCTTAAATAGGCACTCCCCTGACGAAGGACGAGCGTCAGGACGCTCCAAGATGGCGCCCGCCGATTGTACTTGGTGCCCAAAGCAAGATGGCACCCAAAAACGAAGCCCAAAGCCTCCCAGGGACCCAGGACCCACCGAAAACGGTGGTGAAGCTTCCGTTATGTGCAGAGAGTGGAGGGGGAGATGAAGACCAGCGAGGTCAGTTTAAAACCAGGGGAAATAGAATAAATAAAAATAAACAAAATACAAAATAGGGAGAATTAAAATATGCAAAGCGCCTGCAGTAGCGCGCTGTCAGCAATGATACCTGTGAAGGAGAGCAGGCATCAGAAGGTCCGCCTTAAATAGGCACTCCCCTGACGAAGGACGAGCGTCAGGACGCTCCAAGATGGCGCCCGCCGATTGTACTTGGTGCCCAAAGCAAGATGGCACCCAAAAACGAAGCCCAAAGCCTCCCAGGGACCCAGGACCCACCGAAAACGGTGGTGAAGCTTCCGTTATGTGCAGAGAGTGGAGGGGGGAGATGAAGACCAGCGAGGTCAGTTTAAAACCAGGGGAAATAGAATAAATAAAAATAAACAAAATACAAAATAGGGAGAATTAAAATATGCAAAGCGCCTGCAGTAGCGCGCTGTCAGCAATGATACCTGTGTAGGAGGGAATGAAGTAGAGGTGAGAGTGTTTATCTTAGACTGGTTTGTTTCAAGAGTTACAAAGTGTGGTGGTGTGGAGTGTGTGTGTTGTGTGTTAGTGTTATTATGGTAGAAGGGAGAGGAGGGTGTTTGTTGGACAACTGATGGAAGGATCATTATATATTTGTTAGTGATAAAAGGTGGACTGTTAGGTGTAATTACAGCAGGGAGAGTGTGTCTGAGCGGGATGTAGTTATGTATGGTGTTGATTGGTGCTGTGTTAGTAATTAGTGTATTGGTTAGTGGTATAGGATAGAGTTGTGTACTATTTGTGGGTGATGGTGGATATGTGTGGTAGTTGGGATAGTAGGGTGTGTAGATGTGGTTTGGTTGGGTTGGTGGTGCATGCTGGTACATTAATCTGTGCATAGTTTTGTGCGTGGTGGATATTTGGTGTGAGTGTGTTGCTCTGTTTATGGTTGTGGATGGTGTGGGCTGGGTATTGTTAAATGAGAAAAAGGGCAGCATTTCTGGCTCTAGTACCGACCAGTCTCGAACAGGCTTAAACAGGCAACTACCCTTGTCCTCTCTGCCCTTCGCCTCGACGCCTGGGCTGAGACGCCCTAAGCCTGGCCTTTTTTGTAGCCCTAGTAATCAGGTGACCCCTTCAGCCAATGGGAACCCTAGCCCTAATACTATCCAATCACAACACTAGCCCTAACATCTTGAACCAATAGGAGACCAGGACCTTGCAGCCAATCTTAACCCTAGCCCAGGCACCCAATCAGTTAAAAAACCCTGATCTCTACGTCCAATAAAGGCCTTAGCCCTACCACTAGTCCCAACCCAAGTCCAAGCAGCCAATGGTACAGGTAGCCCTAGTCCCTACTTCCAATAGAAAGCCTAACCCTACTCTTAGTCCCACAACTGGTCCAACAACCAATCACACCAGAAGCCCTAAATAGCTACTTCCAATTAAAGGTCTAACCCTAGCCCTAGTCCCACCCTACTCCCAACAACCAATAACATAGGAAGCCCTAGTTCCTACTTCCAATAGAAATCCTAACCCTAGCCCTAGTCCCAACCCTGCAATGATTGAATCACAGACCGAGAAACCAATCAGAACCCTCAAATACCCAACCACTGAGGACATTAACCCTAACCCAATAGAAACACCAGATACAACCACCAATCAGTGTACACATGTGCCAACCACTAGCACACCATATAAGGTCCCAGCAATCTCAGACAAGGTTTTTTTTTAAACCTTTACTTAAAGTTTCACAGGATTATATAATCAGACAATAACAATACAAAGTAATATCGAATGATGACAGTAATCGTGATGCAGCAAAGTATATCCCTGAAATATGAACAAAAAGACAAATACTAAAGTAAGGTCCGATAAGAGAATGCCACTACATCTCCCCACTGACCAGTACCAAAGACCACCTGCCCAGCGGTTATCCCTACTCCGACACAATTATGTACAGTAAAGGAATGCCTACAGAAAGATAACAACTCAGTATTGCTACCGACACCAGTACCGTTCAGTCTTAACATAGAGATTGAAGGGGTTCAACCCACCCCGGTTGGGGTAATGCCGGATTGTGTTAGGGCCTCCTGGGCCAGTCGCTGCCGGTAGGTGTATGCTCGATAGGGTTATATAACAACAAAAAACTTGAAGGTCTACAAAGTTAAGAAAAAGAAGTGGCCACAAGAAAATAACACACACCTCTATCACGACTAACGGTGAAGGACCAATCAGTTGTAAAGAAGTCCTATCAGCCCACCCATTTGGCGGAACATCGTCATCTAGGACCTTATCAGCAGGTTCTCTTATGGCCAAGCCCACATGTTATTGCTTGGTACCAATTGATCCTGAACTGAAGGAAGATGTGTGCTCACTGAGAGTGGTACTGATAGGGTGCAGTGCTCAAAGAGATAAGTGAGTGATTAAAATGACGGTCAGGGTAGAAAAAATGTTTATTGGTATCTCCCTGGACGTCAGGTAAAAAAGGAGTGTGATTACAGTGTAAAAATATCACTGTACAGTAAGCATATACGATCTAGGCCAACATGTTTCTGCCGTTATGGTAATATTTTACAGGCATTCTTCAGGGCCAGGCTGGAATAACAGCTACTGCAACATCCACTATTATAAGTGTGGAATCAAAATCAGAGAAAACTATATAATAACATGGTTGAAGTAAGTAGAATTGTGTGGCTGAATCAACCACCCTACCGTATCCTCGTAATTAACCATGTAAAGAGCAATCCTTTCCCAGCTTTGTGTGGGAAGTAAGCTCTCTCCCCTTCGGTTCAGGTTCATTCCTGGAGGTACCGACGGACAGAGCGGGGCCTCTTTATCCGAGCCGTTGCCGGGTGAGGTGAGGCTTACTTCCCACACAAAACTGGGAAAGGATTGCTCTTTACATGGTTAATTACGAGGATACGGTAGGGTGGTTGATTCAGCCACACAATTCTACTTACTTCAACCATGTTATATAGTTTTCTCTGATTTTGATTTCACACTTATAATAGTGGATGTTGCAGTAGCTGTTATTCCAGCCTGGCCCTGAAGAATGCCTGTAAAATATTACCATAACGGCAGAAACATGTTGGCCTAGATCGTATATGCTTACTGTACAGTGATATTTTTACACTGTCATCACACTCCTTTTTTACCTGACGTCCAGGGAGGTACCAATAAACATTTTTTCTACCCTGACCGTCATTTTAATCACTCACTTATCTCTTTGAGCACTGCACCCTATCAGTACCACTCTCAGTGAGGACATATCTTCCTTCAGTTCAGGATCAATTGGTACCAAGCAATAACATGTGGGCTTGGCCATAAGAGAACCTGCTGATAAGGTCCTAGATGACGATGTTCCGCCATATGGGTGGGCTGATAGGACTTCTTTACAACTGATGGTCCTTCACCGTTAGTCGTGATAGAGGTGTGTGTTATTTTCTTGTGGCCACTTCTTTTTCTTAACTTTGTAGACCTTCAAGTTTTTTGTTGTTATATGGTTCATTAGGGGTATGAACTTGATAGGTCGGTAAAGATTGTCCCCTAGACCCTCCTCTAACAGTCGTATTCCCTGCTCGATAGGGTTCCCATATATCTGTGGGTCTGGAGGAAGGGGGGAGTAAAGTGCTGAATTCCTCGCAGTTAGTGTTACAAAATGCTAAGCTGTTTAACCATGATTGAAGAGTGGGGACCCTTCTGCTACCCCAGAGTAGCGCTAATTCCCTCTTGGCCAACATAAAGGAAAGCGCTGCCAGTTTACAAATGTTCCTAGGGAAGTTCACGACATATCCCAGCAGTGCAATCTCAGGGGTGGGCAGGAGTGGTGTAGAGAGTATATCTCCCAACGTAGAGTGAACATCTAACCAGTATTGATGTATGTAAATGTAAATGTAAATGTATGTATACTTGTAAAGCGCACTGTTACCCCATCACTCGGGGCATCCTGGCGCTGTATACTGCTGGGGAACCCGTCCTGGCTTTCCATGTGAGAGGGCACCCCCAAGGTGAAGCCCGGCATCCCCGTCGCTGCTAGGGCCGTTGTGGAGATTAAGCAAGCTATTGCCCAGAGTTGCAGAGTGGGACCCATGGTTAGCGTAGGCACCTAGGCGAGAATTATCAAGTCCGCGGACATTGACCCAAGACCCTGCCGCGTCGGGAATTGAACCCTGGTCCCGGGCCAACCTCTGCTTCAGGGTCAGCCGCTTCTAACCAGTGAGCCACACTTCTCCACCTTGGGGCAAGTCCATGTTAAATGTGCGAAGTCTGCAAAGGGGGAAAGACATTTCAGGCAATGGTGTGGCCGGGAGCTGTCTATTCTGTGTGCGCGAGCTGGGGTGAAATACATCCGTCGGAGGAGTTTAAACTGTAGTAACTTGTGTCGGTTATTCAAGGAGACGTCTGTTGTGTTCCTACAGCAATATGTCCATTGGTCCTCCGAAATGGGACCACCCAGGTCTCCCTCCCATTCCGCCCTGAGCTTGGAGTCATCACTAGGTTTAAGTGCAATGCATTGTTTGTATAACTTGGAAATCAGGTGCGTGTTGGATGGGGACTGTATCACCAACGTCAGAGGGGGGACCTTCTCTGGGGATAGAGGAAAAGAGGGAAAGCATGCCCTCAATGCAGAGCGAAGCCGGGTGAGGATAAAAGCGTCCATAAAGGAGCGGTCAGAGAATCGGGCTTCCTCTGTCACAGAGAATGTGTGACCATCGGGGAAGAGATCTCCGAGGGTGGCGATAGTAAATTTCTGCAAGGTGTGTTTTACCAATATCTCTTCAGTAATGGGAAGGAGAGAGGGGTTGGGGAGGGGTAGCACCGGGGAGTAAAGCACATCGAATCCTAAAAGTTTACGTAGTTTAACCCAGGCCCAGCATGTGGTAGAAACGGTTTGTATATCGTGCGGGTCTCGAGGGAAGCCAGTGGGGAGCAGCGTGCTAAGCTGTCTAGGAACAGCCAAGTCTGCCTCGGGCGTAAGTATGGAATCCGTGCGTCTGGGTGGAACCACGGATAGGCATAGGCACATTGGGCAACTATATAATACAAGTAGAAGTCCGGCACCCCCAGCCCGCCCTTGTCAGTCGGCATGGTCAAGACTTTCCAGCTAACACAAGGTGTACGGTCACCCCAGACCAACCGGAGAAGGAGTGAGCGCAGGTGTTTAAAGAAGGCTTTGGTTAGGGGAACCGGAATGTTATTGAAATAGTACAAAAAACGAGGAAGCACCACCATTTTAATAATCGCAACTCTCCCGGCCATGGAGAGGGGTAGACTGATCCAGCGTGTAATCTGTGTTTCCAATTTGGAGACCGCAGTGCCATAGTTGAGGCGAATCATAGACGCAGTGTCTAGGTGAATGTGTATTCCTAAATATTTGACGTAGTCGTAGCACCATTCAAGTGGAAATTCCAAAGACCAGGGCGTAGTGCTGGTCGTAAGTGGAAAAATGACAGATTTGTGCCAGTTAATATTCAGTCCAGAGAATGCTCCGAAGCGTATAATTTCCTGAATCAATGGGGATGGGTTACAGTGGGGGTGCCTGACGTACAGTATCATGTCACATGCATACTTGGACATCAATAAAGGACCGGTACAAAACTGCAACCCTCAATGGAGGTGCTTCTCCTGAAACTGCCGGGCCAGTGGGTCGAGAGCTAAAATAAACAATAGAGGGGAAAGGGGACAAAGCGAAAGGATCAGATAATATACCATTGAGCCGCAGCCGAGCGGAGGGCCTGGTATACAACAGTTGCAATAAAGCACTCTGGCATGCCCATACGGCGCATGACAGAAAGGAACAAGCATTTGCAATGCATAAGGTCTCGCATTAGGAAAGTTTGAGCTATTGGTATTGTAAATGACACATTTTTTATATATGTGTTGGTTTTGAAAATAGCAAAAATAATAGCTTTGTCATTTACAATGCCAATAGTTATAACTCGTGACACCTATAGCATTTGTAATGCAATATGTGTTGTATTCACGTGACTTAGATGTATTGATATTACAAATAACAATGGCTTTGAATTTTTTTAATAATTAATACTTAAATAAAAGTTATTGTAATTTATAATGGCAATAGCTTAAACTTTTGTAAATAACTTTTGTGAAGAATATGTTCAGTGTATTTTATTGTGACGAAAATCCAAGAACAGAAGTGAAATACTAACCTCTTTTTGTGACATTTGTAATAAAGCTTGAAACATTGAGAGATCATATTTGACCCAGTTGTTGTTGAATGGTTGCACAGATTGATGCTGTGGTGGCGCTGAGTGATGTTGTGGTGGCGACTAGTGATGCTGTGGCATTCAATGATCCTGTGGTATCGCATAGTGATGTTGTTGTGCCCCTTAGTGATGCTGTGGTGGTGCTGAGTGATGCTGTGGTGATGCGATAGATAGAGTGAGGGCGATAGATAGATAGAGTGAGGGCGATAGATAGATAGAGGGAGGGCGATAGATAGGAGTGAGGGCGATAGATAGCTAGACAGATAGAGTGATGGCAATCAGTATCTAAATAAATAGATAGAGTGATGGCAATCAGTATCTAAATAAATAGATAGAGTGATGGCAATCAGTATCTAAATAAATAGATAGATAGATAGATAGATAGAGTGAGGGCGATGGGTAGATAGAGTGAGGGCGATAGATAGATAGCGTGAGGGCGATAGATAGATAGCGTGAGGGCGATAGATAGATAGCGTGAGGGCGATAGATAGATAGCGTGAGGGCGATAGATAGAGTGAGGGCGATAGATAGAGTGAGGGCGATAGATAGAGTGAGGGTGTTAGATAGATCGATAGATAGATAGATAGATAGATAGATAGATAGATAGATAGATAGATAGAGTGAGGGCGATAGATAGAGTGAGGCTGATAGATAGAGTGAGGCCGATAGATTGATAGATTGATAGATAGAGTGAGGGCGATAGATAGAGTTAGGGCGATAGATAGAGTTAGGGCGATAGATAGAGTTAGGGCGATAGATAGAGTTAGGGCGATAGATAGAGTGAGGGAGATAGATAGATATAGAGTGAGGGCGATAGATAGAGTGAGGGTGATAGAGTGAGGGCGATAGATAGAGTGAAGGCGATTAGATAGATAGAGTGAGGCCGATAGATAGAGTGAGGGCGATAGATAGATAGATAGTTGTGTGTGGTTGTGTGTGCGTGGTTGTGTGTGTGTGGTGTGTGTTATGCTTTGCTTTGCTATGTTTTGTTATGCTATGCTATGTTTTGTTGTGTTTGGTATGCTATGCTATGTTTTGTTATGCTATGTTTTGTTGTGTTTTGTTATGTTATGCTATGTTTTGTTGTGTTTTGTTATGTTATGCTATGTTTTGCTGTGTTTTGTTAAGCTATGCTATGCTTGGTTAGGCTATGCTATGCTTGGTTAGGCTAGGCTATGCTATGCTTGGTTAGGCTATGCTATGCTTGGTTAGGTTATGCTCTATGCTTGGTTAGGTTATGCTCTATGCTTGGTTAGGTTATGCTCTATGCTTGGTTAGGTTATGCTCTATGCTTGGTTAGGTTATGCGCTATGCTTGGTTAGGTTAGGTTATGCGCTATGCTTGGTTAGGTTAGGTTATGCGCTATGCTTGGTTAGGTTAGGTTATGCGCTATGCTTGGTTAGGTTAGGTTATGCGCTATGCTTGGTTAGGTTAGGTTATGCTCTATGCTTGGTTAGCTTAGGTATGCGCTATGTTATGCGCTATGTTATGCGCTATGTTATGCGCTATGTTATGCGCTATGCTATGCTATGCGCTATGTTATGCACTATGTTATGCGCTATGTTATGCGCTATGTTATGCGCTATGCGCTATGTTATGCGCTATGTTATGCGCTATGTTATGCGCTATGTTATGCGCTATGTGTTATGTTATGCGCTATGCGCTATGTTATGCGCTATGTTATGCGCTATGTTTTGCGCTATGTTATGCGCTATGCGCTATGTTATGCGCTATGTTATGCGCTATGCTATGCGCTATGTTATGCGCTATGTTATGCGCTATGTTATGCGCTATGCGCTATGTTATGCGCTATGTTATGCGCTATGCTATGCGCTATGTTATGCGCTATGTTATGCGCTATGTTATGCGCTATGCGCTATGTTATGCGCTATGCGCTATGTTATGCGCTATGTTATGCGCTATGTTATGCGCTATGCGCTATGTTATGCGCTATGTTATGCGCTATGCTATGCGCTATGTTATGCGCTATGTTATGCGCTATGTTATGCGCTATGTTATGCGTTATGCGCTATGTTATGCGCTATGTGTTGCGCTATGTTATGCGCTATGCGCTATGTTATGCGTTATGTTATGCGCTATGTTATGCGCTATGTTGCGCTAATTATATGCGCTAATTATATGCGCTATGTTATGCGCTATGTTGCGCTATGTTATGCGCTATGTTGCGCTATGTTATGCTGTGTTTTGCTATCCTACGCTTTGCTGTGTTTTGCTATCCTACGCTTTGCTGTGGTTTGCTATCCTACGCTATGTGTTGCGCTATGTTATGCGCTATGCGCTATGTTATGCGTTATGTTATGCGCTATGTTATGCGCTATGTTGCGCTAATTATATGCGCTAATTATATGCGCTATGTTATGCGCTATGCTTGGTTAGGTTAGGTTATGCGCTATGCTTGGTTAGGTTAGGTTATGCTCTATGCTTGGTTAGCTTAGGTATGCGCTATGTTATGCGCTATGTTATGCGCTATGTGCTATGTTATGCGCTATGTTATGCGCTATGCTATGCGCTATGCTATGCGCTATGTTATGCACTATGTTATGCGCTATGCGCTATGTGCTATGCTATGCGCTATGTTATGCGCTATGCGCTATGTTATGCGCTATGTTATGCGCTATGTGTTATGTTATGCGCTATGCGCTATGTTATGCGCTATGTTTTGCGCTGTTATGCGCTATGTTATGCACTATGTTATGCACTATGTTATGCGCTATGCGCTATGTTATGCGCTATGTTATGCGCTATGCTATGCGCTATGTTATGCGCTATGTTATGCGCTATGTTATGCGCTATGTGTTGCGCTATGTTATGCGCTATGCGCTATGTTATGCGTTATGTTATGCGCTATGTTGCGCTAATTATATGCGCTAATTATATGCGCTATGTTATGCGCTATGTTGCGCTATGTTATGCGCTATGTTATGCTGTGTTTTGCTATCCTACGCTTTGCTGTGTTTTGCTATCCTACGCTTTGCTGTGTTTTGCTATCCTACGCTTTGCTGTGTTTTGCTATCCTATGCTTTGCTGTGTTTTGCTATCCTATGCTTTGCTGTGTTTTGCTATCCTATGCTTTGCTGTGTTTTGCTATCCTATGCTTTGCTGTGTTATGCTTTGCTGTGTTTTGTTATGCTATGTTTTGTTGTTTTACTATGATATGCTATGTTTTGTTATGCTATTTTTTGTTTTGCTATCCTATGCTTTGTTTTGCTATGTTTTGTTATGTTCTGCTGTTTTGTTCTGCTGTTTTGTTGTGTTGTTATGCTATTCTATGTTTTCCTATGCTATGCTATTCTATGTTTTGCTATGCTATGTTATGTTTTAAGTTATGTTATGCTATGTTTTGCTATGCTATCCTATGCTTTGTTTTGCTATGTTTTGTTAGTTTCTGCTGTTTTGTTCTGCTGTTTTGTTGTGTTATGTTATGCTATGCTATGGTTTGTTTTGTTTTACTATGCTATGTTTTGTTTTGCTATTCTTTGTTATGTTATGTTTTGTTTTGTTATGCTATTCTATGTTATGCTATGGTTTGTTTTGTTATGCTATTCTATGTTTTGCTGTGTTATGCTATGTTTTGTTATGTTCTGCTGTTTTGTTATGCTATGTTTTGTTAAGGTATGTTTTGTTATGCTATGATTTGTTATGCTATGTTTTGTTATGCTATGTTTTTTTATGCTATGTTTTGTTATGCTATGTTGTGTTCTGCTATGTTTTGTTCTGCTATGGTTTGTTGTGGTATGTTATGCTATGTTTTCTTGTTTTACTATGATATGCTATGTTTTGCTATGCTATGTTTTGTTTTGCTATCCTATGCTTTGTTTTGCTATGTTGTGTTATGTTCTGCTGTTTTGTTCTGCTGTTTTGTTGTGTTATGTTATGCTATGCTATGTTTTGTTTTACTATGCTATGTTTTGTTTTGCTATTCTTTGTTATGTTATGCTATGGTTTGTTTTACTATGCTATGTTTTGTTTTGCTATTCTTTGTTATGTTATGCTATGGTTTGTTTTGTTATGCTATTCTATGTTTTGCTGTGTTATGCTATGTTTTGTTATGCTATGTTTTGTTCTGCTATGTTTTGTTATGCTATGATTTGTTATGCTATGTTTTGTTATGCTATGTTTTGTTATGCTATGTTTTGTTATGCTATGTTTTGTTCTGCTATGTTTTGTTCTGCTATGTTTTGTTCTATGTTTTGTTGTGTTATGTTATGCTATGTTTTGTTGTTTTACTATGATATGCTTTGTTTTGCTATGCTTTGTTTTGTTATGCTATGGTGTTTTGTTGTGTTTTGTTATGCTATGCGTTGTTGTGTTTTGCTATGCTATGTTTTGTTGTGTTTTGCTATCCTATGCTTTGTTTTGTTATGCTGTGCTTTTGCTATCCTATGCTTGTTTGTATGCTATGCTATGCTGTGTTTCGTTATGCTATGCTATGTTTTGTTATGCTATGCTGGTAAGGGTATGTGAGGGTGTGTGTGTGAGTGTGTGTGAGGGTGAGTGAGGGGGGTCCGGGTGTGTGAGGGTGAGGGTGTGTGAGGGTGAGGGGGTGTGAGGGTGAGGGGGTGTGAGAGTGAGTGAGGGTGTGTGAGGGTGAGTGAGGGTGTGTGAGGGTGAGTGAGGGTGTGTGAGGGTGAGTGAGGGGGTGTGAGGGTGAGGGGGTGTGAGGGTGAGGGGGTGTGAGGGTGAGGGGGTGTGAGGGTGAGGGGGTGTGAGGGTGAGGGGGTGAGTGAGGGTGTGTGAAGGTGAGGGGGTGTGAGGGGGTGTGAGGGTGAGAGGGTGTGTGAGGGTCAGTGAGGGTGTGTGAGGGTGTGTGAGGGTATGTGAGGGTGTGTGAGGGTGAGGGGGTGTGAGGGTGAGGGGGTGTGAGGGTGAGGAGGTGTGTGAGGGGTCAGGGGGTGTGAGGGGGTGAGGGCGAGTGAGGGGGATGAGAGTGTGAGGGTTAGTGAGGGTGAGTGTCTCCAATGAATGTCGCTGCTTCGCCTTCTTTGAAAATGTTCAGTGCTGCAAATAGAGCATGCCGCCCTAATTATCACAGCATGAGGCAAAGTGATAATTATCACAGCATGCAGAGAGCCGCCCCACACTGCTGGAGCACTCAACTGCACATTAATTATAGTTGAGTGATCCAGCAGCCTGGGGCGCCTGTTGACATGCTGTGATAAGTGGGTCTCATGCTGTGATAATTGTTGCAGCGCCTGAGGAAGTGGAGACTCCTGCTGGGATAATTGGTGTTGTGGCCTCAGGAAGTAGAGTTTCATGCTGGGATAATTGGTCTGGCGGCGCCTGACGTCCAACAAACGTGCACAAGCTGCTCAACCTTGAAGCGCGTTCACAGACCTGGGTCGGCTCGTGCCCAGGTCTGTATCGGGCTCGTTCACAGCTGTTACTCCCTTGACAGGGATGAAGGCGGCTATAAGTCTCGTTGGCGGCAGGGCTTCGCCCTGCAACGCCAGCGAGACCTAAAAAGGGCCATTTCAGGGAGTCGAATGCCTTCTCCGCATCCAATAAAATCGCTGCGGCTGGAGTATCGGGGTCAATACGGTGTAAGACCGTAAATAGGGTGCGGAGGTTAAGGGAAGTCGACCTATGTGGGACAAAGCCTGATTGCACGGGAGAGATGATAAATTCCATCAGACGCGACAGTCTGATCGCTATTACCTTGGCTAGAATTTTGTAGTCTGTGTTTAGTAGTGACAGCGGCCTATATGAACTACAAAGCATGGGGTCCTTCCCGGGTATAGGCAATAGAATTATCACCGCTTCTCGGGGGGAGGATGCCCACGTCCAAGGCCTCTGCATAGACCTCAACCAGACGAGGCACCAGGAGGACCTTATATGTTTTATAAAAGTCGGCAGAGAAGCCATCTAGTCCGGGGGCCGAGAAACCTCGCAAGGCATCAATAGCCTCCACGATACTGTCTGCGGTAATAGGGGCTAACAGGAACTCTTGCATGTAACGCTCCAGATACACCAGGGCTACCTCCGATAAGTACTCTTCTTGGTCGGACTGATTTCCAGAGAGGCGCGAGGAGTACAGGATCTTATAGTACCGGAGGAAAAGTTAACAGACCGCCGGAGCAGACTGAACCGGAGAGCCGTCTGGACCGGTCATGGAAATGATGCAAGTTGGGCCTCTAGGGGGGCGCAGAGTGTTTGCCAACAGGCGACCTGGGCGTTCGCCCTCTCCGTAACGCCGTGCAATGCAATGTTTAATAAGGAAGGACAGTTCCCTATCCGCCACGTCCCGGAACCTAACATAAAGTGCCAGTCGAGTGGCGGTCAGGGCGTCTGAGGGGCCCACGCGTAGTTCGCGGTCAGTGGTAGCAATTTCGTTTTCGATCTCGTCTAAAGTGGCATGCCTTAAAGCCCTCCAATAGGACTGCCCATGTGTCAACAGAGCCGGTGTTTAAATCAAAGTAATCCTCGAAGGCTCGTCGCACCTCCTCGGTGAAGACGGGGTCAAGTAACGCCCGTCCAGGGGAAACGCCAGCACGTCTCGTATACCCCCCTCCCTTGGGACAGGCAATTGGAGAACAACCGGGCAGTGATCGGAGAGAGTGCGGGGGAGAGTGCGGACTGACCCCAGCCAGCTAGCAATTACCGGAGAGACTAGCCAGTAATCCAGTCTGGTCCATGTGTTGAGGAACCCAGAGTAGAGAGTAAAGTCAGGGTTGACAGAATGTAAATGTGCCTCAACGTCCACAAGGGAGTAATGTGTGCATAGCTCTCGAAGGGCCCTGCGGGAATGGGGCTTGGAGTCAGGGGTGGAAGCGGTACTGTCTCTGTCATGATCCATGAGGAGGTTAAAATCCCCGCCAATAATCAAGAGACCAGTGTCAATCTCAAGGAGGTGGGCAGACAGGGATTGATAAAAGGAGGGAGTGTCGGTATTCGGGCCGTAGACACAGACCAATGACACCCTATGTCCCAGTAGTTGACCAGTGACGATCAGGAAACGACCTTCGGGGTCGCACTTTGTGGCAAAGTGTGTGAACTGGATGCGTTTATGAACTAGGATAGCCACCCCTCTTGAATATGAGCTATAGCTGGAGAAATACCTGTGCAAGCCCCACCCCGACGCCAGACCACCCGCTGTGGCGCCTGCCAAATGAGTTTCCAGAATAAAAAGGATGTCTACCTTATGACGTGCCACATAATTCAGGACCCGTCTCCGTTTCCTATTATCGTTCAGGCCCCGTACATTCCAAGTCAACAATGACGGTCCGGAGGGACCAGGCACATTTCCTAGCACAACCATATCAATAACATTTTAGAAATGGTATCAATGCATCAGTAAGTCATAGCACTCAGAAATATCCTCATACTTAGCAATCTTCGATAATCAACAAAAATAAAAATAAAAAACACATAAAACCCCTCCCTCCCGCCACCCACCCTCTCCCTATCCGGAAAGAGGAATACCCAAGTAACGTTCCCACAAAAACAAACCATGGAGGTATTCACCATGGGGCATGGCGACGCCACGCCAGTCAGGCAACCAGCATTCAAATGTCTAAAACAGTAGAATGGTAAATATGCATTTAAACGAGCTACAACCACTAGTCATATTGGAAACCAATGAATAGAACAAAACAGTCATTCAGCCACTTCCAGACTGGGAAAAAAGGTCCATGCTGGATTGCGAGGACAGCTGGGAAGGGGAGTGCGGACGTGTGCTGCCAGGCGAACCATTCTTGTTGTGCTTGAAGTTGCGGAAGAATTCCTGTGCGGATTGTGGGGTATCAAAAATTCTTGGTTTGCCATCAATGTCCACCCTGAGTCGGGCCGGGTAGAGCATACCGTAACGAAGTCCCAGATTCCTTAGCATGGCCTTGACGCTCTGATATTTCCGCCTAGCTTCCTGCACCATGATTGTGAAGTCCGGGAAGAAGGACAGGCTATTACCCTGCCATTGGATATCGCCCTTCTTACGGGCCGCACGGAGGGCCGTGTCCTGGTCACGAAAGTTTAGAAGCCTTACAATAATCGGTCTAGGGGGTTGGCCCGGCCTGGGGCGGGGGCCCAGGGACCGATGTGCTCGTTCAACCACAAAGCCTTGGGAAAAGGAATCTCTACCAAAAAGGTCCGACAAGAGCGGTTCCACAAATGTGTCCATTCGACCAGTGGGGGTCGTCTCTGGAACGCCTAGAAGGTGTATGTTGTTGCGGCGTCCCCTCGCCTCCAAATCTTCGTTCTTCACAGCCACTTCTTTAAGGATCTTCTCGACTCTCTCTAGCCATTTCAAGGAAGAAGAGGCGCCATCTTCGAGGTCCGAAACCCTGGACCACCACATCAAGCCTGCGGTCGTGACCTTGGATTTTAGCGTTCATGTTGGCCAGTTTTTTATCTAGGTCGTCAAAGCGGGCGTCCAGGGCCTTGAGGCCAGATCTCATTTCGGCTATCATGGCGGCAGCCTGTGAGCTCGAGTCACACTCCTCCGTCAGGGGCGCAGCCGCGGCAGCAGAGTCTGCGGCAGGATCCGCCGAGGCCTCCGGCGGCTTTTCGAATTGGAGTTTAGGCTTTCTTGGGTCCTTTTTAACCATTATGAAAAGTGAGCTGGGGCCCAGGGGGGGGCGATGCGGTCCGTGGCTTGCAGGAGTAATAATGATCCGGTCAACTGGGGCTAAGGCAATCCCAATGGTCGAAGGAAGGATGTAGTAGGGCAGATCCCGTGGAATAACCTCAACTGCAGGGTGACCAATGCGCCAGTATCAGCCGGGGCGCCACTAAAAAAGAAGGGGGCCGATGAGGGCCGCACAACGCCAAGTAGAGGTTACTGCGCCAGAAAGGATAACCAAGAACAAGGTAGGCTTGGGTCCCTTCCGGCCAGCTGTTGTCAAGGGACCACCAGGGGCTGAGGCACTGCAAAGGAGTCCACGGCGGGTCCCCTCCAGGTGTAGCTTGTATGGGAGGCAGGAGGTCGCCGAATGCACCGCCAAGCAAGCCAGATGCGTGAGCTCTGCCAAGGGAGGGCCCGGGACATGGGGGGAGGTAAATGAGGGAAGATCCCCCCCACCGGTCCAGGAGCGCCCCCTCGGCATCAAGAAGGGGGGGATGCACAATCACCCCAGCCCCACCGGCCCACAGCCACCACCCAACACCCCACCCCCCCCCAGGGTGTCAAGCCCGCACCACACGCGCTCCCGGCCGGCCCCCACACCTACTGTGGGCCCCGGCGCCGACCGAACGATGTAGGCCCGAGGGCCGGAACCACCGGAACGGCCGCGAGGGCCCAACAGGGGGGGCAACCAGGAGAGGGGGCGCAAGGACAATCCCCCGAGCGGCGGAGGGCCGGACGAACACCGCGGGCAGGCAGGGAGACGGGCGAGGGCTTACCCCAGCTCCGACGGCTCCAACGCGATGACGGCAACACCGCGATGAAGGCCCAGTGTCTTCAGGCACGATCGCCGTCCCCAGGAGTGACGCAGCCGTCCCAAACTAACATCCTCCGGTAGCCGCGTTCTGTGCGCCGACGGGGGTAAGGAGATCTTGTGGTTTCGCTCGCTCTACGCCATGGGAGGGCTGCTGGAAATGCCCGACCGGCGGAGCTCTATGCAGCTGCGGCCATCTTGGTCGCCTCCGTAGCCACGCCCCAACCTCAGACAAGGTTTGCTGGCCAGGGAGGTGGAAGCTGCTTGCTCCTGTTCAGAATCTCCTAGGAGACAGATAGGCTCAATCCACAACTTTGGACTTCTGCAGGTAAAGGCTTCACTAACTCGATATCTAACAATACTGTTTGAATAAAGCTTTACTCCCCCTGCTGGCCAAAAAACGAAGTGCACAGGCCCCAATAAATACAGTCTAAACAGCTCACAAAAGCACCCTCTTATGTAGAAAATCCCTGTTGCTGGGGGGGGGAAGCAGGGGGGCTGGCCTCACTGGCTTGTGAACACAAAATGGTGGCTGGGGGTGCACTGTTTGAGCACACAGGCCTAAGCACAGAGCAAAGGAGAAATTTGGAGGGAAAACAGATTTGTCACCAAGGAATGAGAGGGACCAACTACAGAGGTTGGACTGCAAATCCCACAATTCAACACACTAAATGAAGGCAATCATGGGCAGGGAAAACCACAAATTTAAAACACAACACAGGTGATAAAATATACAATTACAGGCAGGCTAAAACTACAATTTTTAACTGTAACAACCACAGGCATAGACAGTAAACACAGAAAGTGAAAATCGTTTTTTAAACAACTTTTTGTCTTGGGAAGAGACAGCACTAGTTCTTTCTTTTTCCGCGCAAGTCAGCGTAGATCCGGTTAGAGCATGTACCTTAGTCACTTTTTGACTATCTTTTTGGGACTTTTTGTCTCTTGTTGGTTTTCTCTGGTGCAAGTTTTTTAAGTCCTGCGGGGCCTGACGTCGCAATATGTCGGTGGCGGAACCCCACGATGTCTGACTCTACTGCCTGGAGCGCGACACGACTCCCGGTCCTGTCTGGTCTGTCGGGCCATGGCCCTGAAAGTCTTGAGGGAGTGGCGCCGTAAGTTGCTTGAAGTTTGGCATTCGTCCCATTGCCGTTCGAGGTCCAGGGGCTGTTCTCAGGAACGCTTGCGGGGCTACCATCACCGCTCCTCGGGCTCCAAGTCTTCACCCTCAGATTCGGGTAAGAGACAACACAAAAAGAATTTGAAGAAGCGTTGTCACTCTCCGACGTCCCCCAGTCGGTCCTCGGATGTGGACGAGGGGGACAGGGGTTCCGCCCCTGTAGCTGCTTCGGAGCCTACCCGCCTTACCCGGGTCCGTCGGCCACTCCTGCACAGGTGTAAGAGTTTCTTGCTGCCATGGACTGCCTGTTTAGGCCTTGGGCTCCCACCGGTGCGCCTTCGGGCCCTGCGGTCCCGTGCCAGGATCCTGTTGGTCCGTCAACTCCTTCGGCAGATCCAGCTCCGGCGCCGCCAGCGCAACCCTCGACTCCGCCCGCGGCACCGCAGTGGATGCCGTTGGTTCCGCCTATGCCCCGGTTCCCGGATGGTTTTGTCCCCGCTTGGGATCCGTATTGGGACACAGCCCCGGCTGGGGCCATTCCCGGTGCCGTTCCCAGCGCCGCTTGTTCCTTCCTTCCCCGATCCTGTCCCGCCACCACGGTCTGTGCCACATACGGTGGAGGTAGAGGACGACTGGTAAGGGTCGGAGGACCCTCTTGCTCGTCAGTGTGACTCTGAGCAGGACTGGGCAGATGACTTGGAGGAGGCTGGCGGCCTTGACGTCTCCTCTGATCCAGTGTTTGCCTCACCCCCGCCCACTATGGAGGAGGGTGCCTCGTACATGGTGGTGCTCCGTCGGGCAGCTGAGGTTCTTAACCTTGATCTCCCCACGGTGGCCCTCAAGACAAATCTCCTCACTGAGGTGCCCCAGTCGGTGTCCACTTCATCGGAGCCACTACTGCTCTTTAATGACACCCTCACTGACGTCTTGTTGGGCACTTGGTCGCAGCCGGCCACAGGGGCCCCTGTAGATAAGAACGTCGCCAGGCGTCATCGTCCAGCGCCAGGTGACCCTGCCTTTCTGACCACTCACCCCTCGCCTGAGAGTCTGGTCATTCAAGCTTCGACGTCCCAGAGTGCCTTTCCCACAGCTCCACAGGATAAGGACTCTAGGAGGCTGGAGCAGTTCGGCAAGCGGTTCTCTTCGGCCAGCCTGGGGCTGCGGTCGGTGAACACTGCATGTTTGTTGGGCCGCTACTCCCACACAGTGTGGGATACCGTTGTTCAGGTGTTACCTCAGTGCCCGGAGGAGGTCCAGGCTGTACTGTCCCAGGTTGTGGCCGACGGTAAGGACGCGGCTAGGTTTGCCATTCGTTCTGGCTTAGACACTACGGACTCCCTCGGTAGGGCAATTTCAACGACTGTGGCGCTTCGTCGCCACGCGCAGTTGAGATCTACCGGGTTCTCCCTGAAAGTCCAAAGCTCGCTCATGGACATGCCCTTTGATGGCACTTGCCTGTTTGGTGATAAGGCCGACAGTGCGCTTGAGCGTTTTAAGGACTCTTGTGCAACAGCCAAGTCCTTGGGCCTTTCGGCCACGTCTACTTTTCATTCCTTTCGTGGCCATGTAAGGGCCGCCCCTGCCCGCTCGTTCAGTCAAAAGCCTGCGCAGAACCAAACTCAGCGTGGCCGTGGAGGCTGCGAGGTGGCTCCGGGGGCTGGCGTGAGGGTCAGTCCTCCTCTGACCCCGCAATGTCTGCCTCAAAGCCTTCCTAGTCTGAACTTCGGGTCGCACCCCACGCCAGTGGGTGGCAGGAGTCCGCATCACCTTCCCCATTGGTGTTCTGTCACTTCCGACAAGTGGGTGCTGCAACTCGTCCAGAGGGGTAACTCCCTCCCTTTCGAGTCTACCCCCCCAACCACGCCACCTCAGTTACACCGCATGTTGGGGGATCACTTTGCGCTTCTCCAACAGGAAGTTATGGCCCTCTTGGCCAATTGGGCCATCAAGCGCGTTCATGGGCCAGAAGTAGGACGTGGTTGTTATTCCCACTACTTTCTTGTCCCCCAGAAGGACAAGGGGGGCTTGTGGCCCATCTTGGACCTCAGGAATGTCAATTGCTTCCCCCGGAAGGAGACGTTCAAGATATTGACTCTGGCTCAGGTCTTGGCTGCCCTCGATCCTGGAGACTGGATGGTAGCGTTGGACTAGAAAGGACGCATATTTTCACATCCCCCGTCCTGCCGGCCCACCGGCGTTACCTGCGGTTCTGGTAGGTCAGGATCATTTTCAGTTTGCGGTGCTCCCCTTCCGCCTTACTAGTGCCCCTCAGGTGTTCACGAAAGTCATGGCGGTGGTCGCAGCTCACCGGCGCAGGCCAGGGGTGTCAGTCTTCCCCTACCTCGGCGAGCCCCAAGCAGTTGTCACCCACCTTCAGACTTCGGGCGACCTCCTGCATTTGATGGGGTTCTCCATCAACGTGCCGAAGTCGCACATGAGTCCCTCTCAGAAGCTCCCCTTCATCGGAGCGGTTATGGATTCGACGCAGTTTCGGGTCTATCCTCCCGAGCAGCGAGTCCAGGATATTCAGGCTATGATTCCGATCTTTCAGCCTCTATCGCGGGTTTCAGTCAGGATGACCCTCCGTCTCCTGGGCCTGATGACCTCCTGCATCCTGCTAGTGCAACATGCCAAATGGCATATGCGGGCTCTGCAGTGGGACCTGAAGTTCCAGTGGGGGCATCATCAGGGCAACCTGCCCGATCATGTCCAGATCTTGGAGGGCACTGCATGGCAATTGCAGTGGTAGCTCACGCATCACGATTGGGTCTATGGCAGATCGCTCTCCCTTCCCCAACCGGAGCACACAGTAGTGACAGATGCGTTCCCCCTGGGATGGGGAGGCCACTTGGGAGAGGCGGAGATCAGAGGCCTCTGGTCTCCGGCGGAGTCCCGTCTCCATATCAACCATTTGGAGCTTCGGGCGATCCGACTTGAACTGAAGGCATTCCTTCCCTCTGTCCAGGGAAGTGTAGTGCCGGTGTTCACGGACAATACCACGGCCATGTGGCACTGCAACAAACAGGTCGGGTGGGGTCCTGGACCCTATGTCAGGAGGCTCTGCGCCTCTGGACATGGCTGGAACATCAAGGCATTACCTTGGAGGTTCAACACCGGGCAGGTTCTCTGAACGCCAGGGCGGATGAACTCAGCCGCCGGTGCTTGTTGGATCACGATTGGCGTATGAACTCTGACGTGGTGCAAGGTCTCTTTCAGCAGTGGGGAGAGCCTTGGTTAGATCTATTTGTCACCGAAGAGAGCGCGCAATGTCATCAGTTCTGCTCGCTGGAATTTCCAAGGCGGCACTCGCTAGGCGACGCTTTTTGTCGCGAGTGGCGTTGCAGTCTATTGTGCGCCTTTCCGCCTATACCACTTCTGCCCAGAGTGCTGAAGAAGATTTGCCGCGACCGGGCCCAGTCATCCTTGTGGCTCCGGATTGGGCGCGAAGATACTGGTATCCCAAGCTACTCAGCATGGCAATCGATCCCCCGCTCCGACTGCCTCTTCGGGAGGATCTTCTGCTGCAGCAGCAGGGGTCGGTCCTCCACCCGAATCTGTCCAGCCTCCACCTCCATGCGTGGAGATGGAGCGGTGACAGTTGGCGACTTTCGATCTTCCTCCCGAAGTCTGTGATGTCATTTTGGCAGCCTGGCGTTCCTCCACTAAATTGGTATACGCCTGCAGGTGGAACACATTTGTGGAATGGTGCACAGCGAAGGCTGTGGATCCCCTTTCTGCCCCTCTTTCTAAGGTTCTTCTATTCTTCCTTTCTCTGGCCCAGCAGGGCTCTGCTCTGGGCACTATCAAGGGCTATTTCTCAGCCATTTCCGCCTTTTCACAGCTTCCAGATCAGCCTTCTCTTTTCAAGTCTCCTGTTGTTAGTCGTTTCTTGAAGGGCATTACACACCGTTCCCTCCGGTCCCCTTTATAATTCCTCAGTGGGACTTGAAGCTTGTGTTGACTTATTTGATGTGCGCTCCCTTTGAGCCGCTTCACAACTGTCCTTTAGGTCTTCTCACCTTAAAGACTGCTTTCCTGGTTGCTATCACCTCTGCCAGAAGAGTGAGTGAGCTCCAGGCTCTTTCTTCTAAACCTCCTTTCCTTTCTGTTCATCCGGACAAGGTGGTTTTAAGGACCCGTCTTTCTTTCTTGCCAAAGGTTGTCATGCCCTTCCACATCGGGCAGACCATCACTTTGCCCACCTTCTTTCCGCCTCTGCATCCTTCAAAGAAGAAGAGAGGCTCCACTGTCTGGGCCCAAAACGTGCGCCCTCGTTCTATCTGAAGCGCACACAACAGTTCCGGGTGGATGACCAACTCCGTGTTGGCTACATGGGCGCCAAGAAAGGTCGGGCCATGCACAAACGAACCATCTCTCGGTGGGTCGTTCTCTGCATCAAAGCCTGTTACTCCTTGGCTAAAAAGGAGCCTCCTGTGGGGCTGCGTGCCCATTCTACTCGGACGACAGCAGCCACTACTGCTCTGGGACGGGGAGTCCCTTTGCAGGATATCTGTCAGGCAGCTACGTGGTCCTCGCTGCATACCTTTACTAAAGCATTATTGTCTTGACAGCCAAGACTGGAGAGACAGCTTCTTTGGCCGTTCTGTTCTCCGTGACTTTCTGGTGTAATCTTATTTGCAGACCCACCACCGGAGTTGGTATTGCTGGGGTATCTATTCTAAGGTAAGGAATCTATCACTAACGTGTCTCTTTCAGATGCACAAGTTACTACTTGTGTAATGATATATCTGTAAGAGACATTAGTTAGTGATAGATTCCTTACCACCCCACCCATCCTCCCCGTTCTGCGAACTGATTTCTAGGGTTAGGGACATCCCTTTTAAGGGCCATGGGGCCAGATGTAGGTAATCTCAATTTACCTACTCTTAAATACCGAATCATACCGATTCGGTATTTAAGAATAGGTAAATGGGATGTAGGTAATTTCTCTTTTTAAATTACCGAATCGGTAAGATTCGGTAATTACCGAATCGGTATTTACCGATTCGGTAATTGACATTCATTCCTATGGGCCAGGCCCATAGGAATGAATGTCAATTACCAAAGCGGTAAATACCGATTCAGTAATTGGGGGAAACATTGAAGGGTGGCAGGGTGTCACTTTGACACCCTGTTGCACCCCTCAATCGTGTATGGGTGCACATGTTGCAGACATAATATGTCTGCAACATGGCAGCGTTAGAAAAGCAAAAAAAATGCTTTTTCAAGGCTTTTCATTATTTACACCAACTTCTAGTTGGTGGTAAATAAAGAATTCTTAAAGCCCTGTAGCACTGATTACAGTGCTACCTACATCTCATAATACAGATTCGGTAACTTTACAGAATCGGTAATTTTACCGAATCTGTAAAATTACCGAATCTGTAAAATTACCGAATCTGTATTTTAGGTGGCCCTACATCTCATTTTCCAAATACCGGTCGGTAATGGCTGAAATTACCGAATTTCGGCCGTTACCGACTGGTATTTGCCTACCTACATCTGGCCCCTAGTTTCTTAAGCACCACTGGTCAGTTTCTTGCATGGCTCTGCGTTCCTACCGCGGAAAGTTGTGTACAGAATTGACTTCAGCGCGCATGGGTGGCACCTAAGTAGTCTCCGTGACGTCATCTCGGCGCTTACGATGCCAGCGACGAACGCGGAGCCATACAACGCCACCTACTGACGCACAGAGGTACTGCTAGCAAAACGTTCCGGATCCAGTCTGACGCCTGGGGATATTCTAAGGTAAGGAATCTATCACTAACTTATATCTCTTACAGATAAGTTACAGATATCGTTACACAAGTGGTAACTTGTGCATATTGTAGGGAAAAATGGAGAGGAACAGGAGGCGTTGTTTGATATGGAATATTGACTAACTATACTTGATAACATTAAACTGTGTGCATGATCCATGCATCTGAGGTGAATCATAGGAAGAAAAGGTGGGATTACCTGAGGACTGGGTATCATTGTGACTGTATCAGCTGGCCGGGCGTCCTCTGCCACGAACGGCCCTGCCAGAGAGAGGATGGAAAACCCTCTTGAGGGAGGACTGTGATGTGTCAAGAGAACTGAACGTGTTGACTAACTTCGCAATGTCCTTAACAAAACGTTCTCTAAAAAGCTGTCCCTCAGTCAGAGGACCTGGTTCGGCAGAGGCTAATTCCACAAGAAGAAAGGGCACAGTTTGCATTTCCGAGGAGACAGATCACCCTCTGGGTCCAGCCTGCAAGGACCTCCAGATGGATAGCGGCCCCAGTCTCATGCGCATGAAACGCTAGCTCCAAAATCTCAGCTAAAGGACTAGAGAAATCCAAAATGTCATCCTGACAAGCCCTAAGGGCTCGATCTATGTTTTTTAGGATCCTTTTTATATTTCTTAAAGAAGGTTTGGCTGGAGCAGTGAAGCCACAGAAGGTACCAAAAACCCCTGTAAATGTAGGACTAATGGAGGGTAATTAGCCCTGCCTGCCTAGATAATTCAGGGGGTTCCAATAATAATTTTCCCTAATAGCAGAGTTAGTGAGGAGTTAAACTGATTCCAATTGCTAGAAAACTGAAAGTAATCATCTCATCTGAGGCCCGGCACCGGCACAAACACTGCGTGCTGCTTCCCGCAATTTTTCTAGCCCGGGTAGAGGCGTAGTCCAGCGTGAGGAAGGGAGACTGCTTACGTGAGCACAGATGCATGCAGGCTCCCGAGGCACACGTACGCAGCCAGATCGGGCTCGTGAGCGTGAACCTCGCTCCCTGTGAGGGGGGGGCAGACCCTGGTTAAATAACAGAATCTTCCTCCATAGGATTATATTCTTGTGGGTGGTACATCCACACTATACAATTAGTTGTCCCGCAGAATATGAAACATCACAGCAATATGTCAATTCACATTTTATTAGTATCAAAATTAAGTAAGGCAATGACGTAAAAACACATTTAAAAATTGTTTCCTATTCTTTTAACAATGTGGACAATACATAGACAGAGGCCCATGATTTTAGTACGAGGCTAAATACACAACACTACATCTACAACACAGACATGGAGAGAATATCAATAATTGAAACATGACAAAACACAATACAATAATACAATAAACAACAATACAGGAGAAAAGACTAAACTGTAAAACGCCTATGTGCGTTTTTTGTGTTTAACCTACCGTGATCAAATTGCGCGCCTAACGCAGCACGAGCACGACAGCGCTAATCAAATCACAAGGCTATAAGCATGAATATAAACATATGCCAACAAATATGCAAGTAATGAGCAAAATAACGAGGCGCATATCTTTACTGCGGAGCAGCAAAGAGAGAGACAGTCAAGATGGTGCTTCGCTAATTTGTAGACCTAGGACTTGATTGATTGGTTATTTAAGGAGGGGTGGTTCAAAGCCTCTTGGGATATGTAGTGTTTTACATGTTTTACTGTTTTTTCATTGGCTGCTATTTGAGTAGTAAAGAAATTGAGAAGCATAGACTGAGCTTTCAGTCCTGCCATAGTATCGGTCTATCATTTCTAGAGTGGTACACACTGGAGACCTGTATACTCCAGTGTAGTGGTCAAATAAGGTCCGCAAGATATCGGATTAGGAGCGAACTGTTACACCAGTGGGGGGTGACTACTATTTTCGTTATGGGCCATATGTTGGCGTCTTGGCAGATAAGCCAGGCCAGCAGTGCCTCTAATCTGTCTCCTTAATGCACCCCGGTGGCATGCACCCTAAAATTGTACCGTTGCTAATACTTCTGCATATACAGTCTTTGCTTCCGCTATCTGGGTCGGTGACGCCCCACCAGCATCCGCCGCCTGGGTCCCGAGCTACTCAGCATGGCAATCGATCCCCCGCTCCGACTGCCTCTTCGGGAGGATCTTCTGCTGCAGCAGCAGGGGTCGGTCCTCCACCCGAATCTGTCCAGCCTCCACCTCCATGCGGGAGATGGAGCGGTGACAGTTGGCGACTTTCGATCTTCCTCCCGAAGTCTGTGATGTCATTTTGGCAGCCTGGCGTTCCTCCACTAAATCGGTATACGCCTGCAGGTGGAACACATTTGTGGAATGGTGCACAGCGAAGGCTGTGGATCCCCTTTCTGCACCTCTTTCTAAGGTTCTTCTATTCTTCCTTTCTCTGGCCCAGCAGGGCTCTGCTCTGGGCACTATCAAGGGCTATTTCTCAGCCATTTCCGCCTTTTCACAGCTTCCAGATCAGCCTTCTCTTTTCAAGTCTCCTGTTGTTAGTCGTTTCTTGAAGGGCATTACACACCGTTCCCTCCGGTCCCCTTTATAATGCCTCAGTGGGACTTGAAGCTTGTGTTGACTTATTTGATGTGCGCTCCCTTTGAGCCGCTTCACAACTGTCCTTTAGGTCTTCTCACCTTAAAGACTGCTTTCCTGGTTGCTATCACCTCTGCCAGAAGAGTGAGTGAGCTCCAGGCTCTTTCTTCTAAACCTCCTTTCCTTTCTGTTCATCCGGACAAGGTGGTTTTAAGGACCCGTCTTTCTTTCTTGCCAAAGGTTGTCATGCCCTTCCACATCGGGCAGACCATCACTTTGCCCACCTTCTTTCCGCCTCTGCATCCTTCAAAGAAGAAGAGAGGCTCCACTGTCTGGGCCCAAAACGTGCACCCTCGTTCTATCTGAAGCGCACACAACAGTTCCGGGTGGATGACCAACTCCTTGTTGGCTACATGGGCGCCAAGAAAGGTCGGGCCGTGCACAAACGAACCATCTCTCGGTGGGTCGTTCTCTGCATCAAAGCCTGTTACTCCTTGGCTAAAAAGGAGCCTCCTGTGGGGCTGCGTGCCCATTCTACTCGGGCGACAGCAGCCACTACTGCTCTGGGACGGGGAGTCCCTTTGCAGGATATCTGTCAGGCAGCTACGTGGTCCTCGCTGCATACCTTTACTAAAGCATTATTGCCTTGACAGCCAAGTCTGGAGAGACAGCTTCTTTGGCCGTTCTGTTCTCCGTGACTTTCTGGTGTAATCTTATTTGCAGACCCACCACCGGAGTTGGTATTGCTGGGGTATCTATTCTAAGGTAAGGAATCTATCACTAACGTGTCTCTTTCAGATGCACAAGTTACTACTTGTGCAATGATATATCTGTAAGAGACATTAGTTAGTGATAGATTCCTTACCACCCCACCCATCCTCCCCGTTCTGCGAACTGATTTCTAGGGTTAGGGACATCCCTTTTAAGGGCCATAGGGCCAGATGTAGGTAATCTCGATTTACCTACTCTTAAATACCGAATCATACCGATTCGGTATTTAAGAGTAGGTAAATGGGATGTAGGTAATTTCTCTTTTTAAATTACCGAATCGGTAAGATTCGGTAATTACCGAATCGGTATTTACCGATTCGGTAATTGACATTCATTCCTATGGGCCAGGCCCATAGGAATGAATGTCAATTACCGAATCGGTAAATACCGATTCGGTAATTGGGGGAAACATTGAAGGGTGGCAGGGTGTCACTTTGACACCCTGTTGCACCCCTCAATCGTGTATGGGTGCACATGTTGCAGACATAATATGTCTGCAACATGGCAGCGTTTGAAAAGCAAAAAAAATGCTTTTTCAAGGCTTTTCATTATTTACACCAACTTCTAGTTGGTGGTAAATAACTAATTCTTAAAGCCCTGTAGCACTGATTACAGTGCTACCTACATCTCATAATACAGATTCGGTAATTTTACAGAATCGGTTATTTTACCGAATCTGTAAAATTACCGAATCTGTAAAATTACCGAATCTGTATTTTAGGTGGCCCTACATCTCATTTTCCAAATACCGGTCGGTAACGGCTGAAATTACCAAATTTCGGCCGTTACCGACTGGTATTTGCCTACCTACATCTGGCCCCTAGTTTCTTAAGCACCACTGGTCAGTTTCTTGCATGGCTCTGCGTTCATACCGCGGAAAGTTGTGTACAGAATTGACATCAGCGCGCATGAGTGGCGCCTAAGTAGTCTCCGTGACGTCATCTCGGCGCTTACGATGCCAGCGACGAACGCGGAGCCATACAACGCCACCTACTGACGCACAGAGGTACTGCTAGCAAAACGTTCCGGATCCAGTCTGACGCCTGGGGATATTCTAAGGTAAGGAATCTATCACTAACTTATATCTCTTACAGATAAGTTACAGATATCGTTACACAAGTGGTAACTTGTGCATATTGTAGGGAAAAATTGAGTTTCGGGTCTATCCTCCCGAGCAGCGAGTCCAGGATATTCAGGCTATGATTCCGATCTTTCAGCCTCTATCGCGGGTTTGAGGCTTTGCCCACCTTCTTTCCGCCTCTGCATCCTTCAAAGAAGAAGAGAGGCTCCCCTGTCTGGGCCCAAAACGTGCGCCCTCGTTCTATCTGAAGCGCACACAACAGTTCGGGGTGGATGACCAACTCCTTGTTGGCTACATGGGCGCCAAGAAAGGTCGGGCCGTGCACAAACGAACCATCTCTCGGTGGGTCGTTCTCTGCATCAAAGCCTGTTACTCCTTGGCTAAAAAGGAGCCTCCTGTGGGGCTGCGTGCCCATTCTACTCGGGCGACAGCAGCCACTACTGCTCTGGGACGGGGAGTCCCTTTGCAGGATATCTGTCAGGCAGCTACGTGGTCCTCGCTGCATACCTTTACTAAAGCATTATTGCCTTGACAGCCAAGTCTGGAGAGACAGCTTCTTTGGCCGTTCTGTTCTCCGTGACTTTCTGGTGTAATCTTATTTGCAGACCCACCACCGGAGTTGGTATTGCTGGGGTATCTATTCTAAGGTAAGGAATCTATCACTAACGTGTCTCTTTCAGATGCACAAGTTACTACTTGTGTAATGATATATCTGTAAGAGACATTAGTTAGTGATAGATTCCTTACCACCCCACCCATCCTCCCCGTTCTGCGAACTGATTTCTAGGGTTAGGGACATCCCTTTTAAGGGCCATGGGGCCAGATGTAGGTAATCTCGATTTACCTACTCTTAAATACCGAATCATACCGATTCGGTATTTAAGAGTAGGTAAATGGGATGTAGGTAATTTCTCTTTTTAAATTACCGAATCGGTAAGATTCGGTAATTACCGAATCGGTATTTACCGATTCGGTAATTGACATTCATTCCTATGGGCCAGGCCCATAGGAATGAATGTCAATTACCGAATCGGTAAATACCGATTCGGTAATTGGGGGAAACATTGAAGGGTTGCAGGGTGTCACTTTGACACCCTGTTGCACCCCTCAATCGTGTATGGGTGCACATGTTGCAGACATAATATGTCTGCAACATGGCAGCGTTTGAAAAGCAAAAAAAATGCTTTTTCAAGGCTTTTCATTATTTACACCAACTTCTAGTTGGTGGTAAATAACGAATTCTTAAAGCCCTGTAGCACTGATTACAGTGCTACCTACATCTCATAATACAGATTCGGTAATTTTACAGAATCGGTTATTTTACCGAATCTGTAAAATTACCGAATCTGTAAAATTACCGAATCTGTATTTTAGGTGGCCCTACATCTCATTTTCCAAATACCGGTCGGTAACGGCTGAAATTACCAAATTTCGGCCGTTACCGACTGGTATTTGCCTACCTACATCTGGCCCCTAGTTTCTTAAGCACCACTGGTCAGTTTCTTGCATGGCTCTGCGTTCCTACCGCGGAAAGTTGTGTACAGAATTGACATCAGCGCGCATGGGTGGCGCCTAAGTAGTCTCCGTGACGTCATCTCGTCGCTTACGATGCCAGCGACGAACGCGGAGCCATACAACGCCACCTACTGACGCACAGAGGTACTGCTAGCAAAACGTTCCGGATCCAGTCTGACGCCTGGGGATATTCTAAGGTAAGGAATCTATCACTAACTTATATCTCTTACAGATAAGTTACAGATATCGTTACACAAGTGGTAACTTGTGCATATTGTAGGGAAAAATGGAGAGGAACAGGAGGCGTTGTTTGATATGGAATATTGACTAACTATACTTGATAACATTAAACTGGGTGCATGATCCATGCATCTGAGGTGAATCATAGGAAGAAAAGGTGGGATACCTGAGGACTGGGTATCATTGTGACTGTATCAGCTGGCCGGGCGTCCTCTGCCACGAACGGCCCTGCCAGAGAGAGGATGGAAAACCCTCTTGAGGGAGGACTGTGATGTGTCAAGAGAACTGAACGTGTTGACTAACTTCGCAATGTCCTTAACAAAACGTTCTCTAAAAAGCTGTCCCTCAGTCAGAGGACCTGGTTCGGCAGAGGCTAATTCCACAAGAAGAAAGGGCACAGTTTGCATTTCCGAGGAGACAGATCACCCTCTGGGTCCAGCCTGCAAGGACCTCCAGATGGATAGCGGCCCCAGTCTCTTGCGCATGAAACGCTAGCTCCAAAATCTTAGCTAAAGGACTAGAGAAATCCAAAATGTCATCCTGACAAGCCCTAAGGGCTCGATCTATGTTTTTTAGGATCCTTTTTATATTTCTTAAAGAGGGTTTGGCTGGAGCAGTGAAGCCACAGAAGGTACCAAAAACCCCTGTAAATGTAGAACTAATGGAGGGTAATTAGCTCTGCCTGCCTAGATAATTCAGGGGGTTCCAATAATAATTTTCCCTAATAGCAGAGTTAGTGAGGAGTTAAACTGATTCCAATTGCTAGAAAACTGAAAGTAATCATCTCATCTGAGGCCCGGCACCGGCACAAACACTGCGTGCTGCTTCCCGCAATTTTTCTAGCCCGGGTAGAGGCGTCATCCAGCGTGAGGAAGGGAGACTGCTTATGTGAGCACAGATGCATGCAGGCTCCCGAGGCACACGTACGCAGCCAGATCGGGCTCGTGAGCGTGAACCTCGCTCCCTGTGAGGGGGGGGGCAGACCCTGGTTAAATAACAGAATCTTCCTCCATAGGATTATATTCTTGTGGGTGGTACATCCACACTATACAATTAGTTGTCCCGCAGAATATGAAACATCACAGCAATATGTCAATTCACATTTTATTAGTATCAAAATTAAGTAAGGCAATGACATAAAAACACATTTAAAAATTGTTTCCTATTCTTTTAACAATGTGGACAATACATAGACAGAGGCCCATGATTTTAGTACGAGGCTGAATACACAACACTACATCTACAACACAGACATGGAGAGAATATCAATAATTGAAACATGACAAAACACAATACAATAATACAATAAACAACAATACAGGAGAAAAGACTAAACTGTAAAATGCCTATGTGCGTTTTTTTGCGTTTAACCTACCGTGATCAAATTGCGCGCCTAACGCAGAGCGAGCACGACAGCGCTAATCAAATCACAAGGCTATAAGCATGAATATAAACATATGCCAACAAATATGCAAGTAATGAGCAAAATAACGAGGCGCATATCTTTACTGCGGAGCAGCAAAGAGAGAGACAGTCAAGATGGTGCTTCGCTAATTTGTAGACCTAGGACTTGATTGATTGGTTATTTAAGGAGGGGTGGTTCAAAGCCTCTTGGGATATGTAGTGTTTTACATGTTTTACTGTTTTTTCATTGGCTGCTATTTGAGTAGTAAAGAAATTGAGAAGCATAGACTGAGCTTTCAGTCCTGCCATAGTATCGGTCTATCATTTCTAGAGCGGTACACACTGGAGACCTGTATACTCCAGTGTAGTGGTCAAATAAGGTCCGCAAGATATCGGCCTAGGAGCGAACTGTTACACCAGTGGGGGGTGACTACTATTTTCGTTATGGGCCATATGTTGGCGTCTTGGCAGATAAGCCAGGCCAGCAGTGCCTCTAATCTGTCTCCTCAATGCACCCTGGTGGCATGCACCCTAAAATTGTACAGTTGCTAATACTTCTGCATATACAGTCTTTGCTTCCGCTATCTGGGTCGGTGACACCCACCAGCATCCGCCGCCTGGGTCAAGGCTGCCAACTTGAGTTCTGCCACTTGTATAAATCAGTCAAGTGTTGTTGTCAGAACTCGCTCCACAGGATCCGCTTGTTGCATATAAGGTTCCACCTCCTGATGTCACCAACACACTGAACATAAAATATACAGGGTGTTCGGGCGATCAGGCGAGGGATAAAGGAAGGGAAAGGGACAGCGGGGAATAGGGATCTGAAATGACATAAAGAAACAGCAATAAATGTAACACTGTTCTTCACCACAACTACACTCATGAATTCTCGCTAGGCATGCATACCTGAAGTCAACAAAGATGAAATCCTTTGCCTTCAATACAAAAACAAGCTATGGATAAAGTTTCCCTTTCCCTGTAAGAGAAAAAACATATCAGGAATACCTAGTCAGAATAAACACGGTACAGGTCTATATGATGGCCCTCATATGTACCTACCAAATAACACAGAGGATAATGCACAAAGAGAACATGTTGAATTACGCTATTCCCAGCTGTATGAACAAAATGTACAGGTCTTCCCAAAGTCATGGAAGGATAAGAAATAAGCAGCGTCTGCAAGTTAAGAGGCAAGCCCCAAGATCACTTTATCCACACTGTAAATCCACAAGAAATAAGGACACGGCAACACGAGGTTGCGTCCACCTCCGTGCTCCGCTCTATGACCCACTTCGCGTAGTCTTTGTCTGGGGGTACAGAGTTGTGGCCACCCCAGTACTCCAGCACACAAGGGTTTCTAAACAACAGCAAAGTAGAATGAACAATATCTTTATCTCTGGAAACAACCGGTAGCGTGTGGTTGCGACCACCACCCAACGCTTCGGTCAATTAGATCTGACCACACCCTACTAACTTAGTAGACATCACACGAAGCTCCAGTGATGTATCATAAACGGTAACACGAGGCAGAAAATACCTCCGTGTTCCGCTATCAAATGGCAGTCTATGTGTGGCACAAAAACACAAACAAAACAACACGAGGTTGAAATCACCTCATTGAAAATCCGAAATTTAATCCATGATGGACACTGCAACACGAGGCGGTAACCTCCGAGTTCAGCTCCTGGCGCATACCCGAATCGCACTGAGATACGCGGTCTTACCTGCCGCAAATGTATTCATTCTCTGCAAAGTCGGAGGATCTTCACCCGCGACCGGCAGCAACGAACCCGGAACTCAGTCAGAATAACGCGCGCTGGCTCCTGCGCGTGATGACGTCAAATACCTTCCGGGCAATAGAGGATCATGGGATTTGTAGTTCCTTCCGCACCCGTTCTGCCGGAACCAGGAAGTGTCCGATCAACCAATTGTCAGGTAGGCGCCGCTACGATCCTGACAATTGTGAGGACTCCTGCTATCTGCCAAATGTACACCTCTCTAATGACGACTTTAAAGGCTTCCCACTCTAACATCCTGGTGGATGCCCTATTGGCATTCTCAGCAAAGTAGCCCCAGATGGTATTGTTTAGCTAATTGCGAAATACTGGGTCCTTGAGGCAATCGTGCAGTAAGCGCCAGGTTGGGACCGGGGCAGGGGAGGCCTCCATTTAAGGATGATGAGATGTGCATTGTTATCAGATAGGACCCAGCCCTGATAGCCTGCACATTGGATCATGGGGACAACTGTGGTGAGCACCGGAAGGGATCGAGTCACACACAGATGTTGTGCGGGATGGAATGTATTGAGTGTAATTTGACCGCGGGCTGACTGCTTCACCAGGTGTCCACCAGCAACCAGCAGCGCACCTAGGTATGGTAGCGTTGTGCCTGTGTGCTGGCCAAAGAGTGGGAATTGGGCAGATAGGATCTATCCATGGAAAGATTAAGCACACAATTGTAGTCCTCCCTCATTGCCTATGGCATTGTGGTAAACTGGGCTTGTATGCCCGATAGGGACACCCAGAATTTTCCCTGCTCAGTGTTTGGTGCATAGATGCTGACTATGAGTATCGGTTGGCCATCCAGGTGCCCCTCCAAGACAGCTAATCATCCCTTTGTATAAACCGCCCTGTGGGTTTCCTGAAATAGGACCCCAGGCCGAAGGCATAGCAGTGCCCCCACCCGCATATGTTGAAAATGTAGAGCGCAGAAGGTACCTCGCCATCTAGTCTGTCTAATTCCCCAGCCGTTAAGTGTGTTTCTTGCAATAGGGCTATCTGTGTCTGTTGTCATTTAATGTAGGAGTAAACGGATTAGCGCTTGTGTGCTGCGTGCATTCCTTGGACATTTCGAGTGAGGAAATAAGCATCAGCCATGGGGGTCATGGTGAGGTATTGATGGAAGGGGGGAGGGGACACGGGGGAGACGCCTTGCAAACCTCACGCGCACCCCAAGAGTTGTTGGTTTCTAAGGTCAATGACACCCGCCCGCCTTGTATATAGGGTCAGTGTGTGGGGGAGGGTCAAATGATGGGGTAAGAACTGGAGAGGGAGATGCTCCCAATACCGGGGACCTACTACAACAGGCAGTACGTCCAAACTGACCATGATGCTAGGGCACTTGTGTAGTGTGTGGGTGAACCGTACATGTGCCAGAGCTAACAATGTTTGTAGCTCATGAGGAACCAAGGATGATTGTGGGGCCCAGAGCCCATCCAACCTGTACTGCTAGTGTCTTGATTTTGTCCAGGTTCTTAACAGTCAAATAACGATACTTGAATGGGACGGGAGCCACCAGGGCCAACATCTTAAATGAACGTGCCCGCTGTTTGAGGGGTCACCAAAGGTGGAGTCTCTGACTCTGCTTGAGAGGTGTTTCTGTCACTCACGTCTTCCTCAGATGTGACTATATGAGGGCCCCTCTTGCCATCTGAGGCCAATGTGGCTAGTCCTAGATCTGCTGCCACCTGCTGGGCCTTCCTGCGTTCTGCAATAATCTGTTCCAAATTGGGGGATACTTTGATGGAGGTCAGAGGCAGAGATTTGGAGTGCAGCTTGATTTTCTTTCCGCTGCGATGCCTATTCCGAGGTTCTCGAACTCATTCAGTTCGCTCCGATTCCTGGCGCTGATGTTCCTGGAGATGCTGCTCAATCCAGTCGAATGCCTCGGTTGCGTCTGTGAAGAAGGGGGTGGTTCCGTAGTGTATTATCTTGAGGTGTGCTGGAAATAGCAGTGAGTACTGTATTCCTCACTGGCGAAGGTGGTGCTTTACTTCTAGGAAGGATGATTGCTGGCATTGCACTGCTCGGGAGTAATCTGGAAAAAGCATGACATGGTTGTCCTCTACTCGAATGGGTCCATTTTGCCTAGCAGCTCGCAGCACTGCATCTCTATTTCGGAAGTGAAGAAGTTTAACAACAGTGGTCGAGAGGGAGACCATGGGGCAGGTGGTGCGCCGGAACACGGTGCGGTCATTCTGGGGAGAAAAAGGTTGTTAATTCTGAGGCCGTTCTGAAGGATCTAAGCCATGTCTCCACATAGCTGATGGGGTCCAACCCCCTTCCAGTTAGCTGAAGACCTGAATATTGCTGCACCGTGAACTCCCTTCTAGGTCATCCGCTCATTCCTCGAGCATTGTGACTCAACTTTGTATTTTTCGTAGAGGCTCTTGCTGCGACGTTTGCTAAGGGCTGCAGGGCAGTTTTCTGACTGTCTGCGACCTTGTCTGCCAGTTTGTGGTGGTCACCGTGAAGCAAGTTGAGGTCCATGGCTAGGGCCTCACATCTGTCCTCCATAGTGTCTCTGGAATGTTCAATAGCTGCTAGTACCTTATCCAGTTTGTGGGACATGCAGAGGGTGGCCCGTGCCTCTGTGTTCCCTTGCTGGCTTTTGGTAGCTTGGGAGGGGCTATGCGTTGGGGTGGACACCTGCGGCCCAACATTCGAGCAAAGCCTCCCAATGACCTATGGCAGAGTTTTCCAAACTGTGTGTCCCGACACAGAACTGTGTCGCCTGCAAATGGTGGGTGTGTCGCAGGTTGACACCGGTATTAACGGGCACTTAGCAAATAACTGCTGCTAATTAAGAGGCATTCCTTTGAAAGAGTGTCAGCAAACACCATGGCAGCAGCGCAGACTGAGGCACTCTGCTCTATGGGGGGCGACCTGCGAAGTACTCAGGTGCAGCTGTGTGTGTGCCCCCTGGGGTGAGCTGACAGAGGGTGACAGACAGAGGGAGATAGAGGGAGGAAGACAGGGGGAGGAAGACAGAGGGAGACAGAAGGAGGGAGAGAGGGAGACAGAGGGACGGAGACAGAGGGAGACAGAGAGGGAGACAGAGGGCGACAGACAGAGGGAGACAGACAGAAGGAGGAGGGCAACAGAGGGAGGGAGACAGACAGAGGGAGGGAGGGAGATCGACAGAGGGAGGGAGTCAGATAGAGGGAGACAGAGGGAGGGAGACCGACAGAGGGAGACATAGTGAGGGAGACAGAGAGAGAGGGATACCGTGGGAGACAGAGAGAGAGGGAGACAGGGGGAGGGAGAAGGAGACAGAGAGAGGGAGACAGATAGAGACAGACAGAGGGAGACAGACAGAGGGAGACAGACAGAGGGAGACAGACAGAGGGAGGGAGACAGAGAGAGAGGGAGACAGAGGGAGACAGACAGAGGGTGGCAGAGAGAGAGAGAGAGGGAGACAGAGGGAGGGAGACAGAGGGATGGAGACAGAGGGTGACAGACAGAGGGAGACAGACAGAGGGAGACAGACAGAGGGAGGAGGGAGACAGAGGGAGGAGGGCGACAGAGGGATGGAGACAGATAGAAGGAGACAGATAGAGGGAGACAGATGGAGACTGACAGAGGGAGGGGAACAGAGGGAGAGAGAGGGAGGAAGACAGAGATAGAGAGGGAGGGAGACAGAGAGAGAGGGAAACAGGCAGAGTGAGTGAGCAGAGGGAGGGAGACAGAGAGAGAGACGGGAAGAGAGGGAGAGATAGAGGGAGGGAGACAGAGAGGAAGGGAGGCAGGGAGGGGGAGGGAGACAGACAGAGATAGAGACAGAGACAGGGAAAGACAGAGACAGATAGAGGCAGAGACAGGGGCAGACAGATAGAGGCAGAGACAGAGAGACGGAGAGGGAGGGAGACAGGGACAGACAGAGACAGGGACAGACAGACAGATAGAGGCAGAGACAGGGACAGACAGATAGAGGCAGAGACTGAGACAGACAGAAACAGAGAGACAGAGAGGGAGACAGTGGGAGAGAGAGAGGGAGACTGTGGGTGACAGAGGGAGGGAGAGGAAGGGAGACAGAGAGAGGAGGAGACAGAGGGAGGAAGGCAGAGGGAGGTAGAGGGAGGGAGGCAGGGGGAGACAGAGGGGAGGAGAGGGAGACAGAGGGAGACAGAGAGGGAGGGAGACAGAGGGAGGGAGACAGAGAGAGAGAGGGAGACAGAGGGAGAGAGAGAGGGAGAGGGAGGGAGACAGAGGAACGGAGACAGAGGGAGGGAGACAGAGGGGCGGAAACAGAGGGAAACAGAGAGGGAGACAGAGTGGGAGACAGAGGGCGACAGACAGAGGGAGACAGACAGAAGGAGGGAGACAGACAGAGGGAGACAGACAGAGGGAGGAGGGAAACAGAGGGGGGAGACAGAGGGAGCGAGACAGACAGAGGGAGTCAGAGGGAGGTAGATAGATAGAGGGAGACAGAGGGAGAGAGAGAGGGAGACTGTGGGTGACAGAGGGAGGGAGAGGAAGGGAGACAGAGAGAGGAGGAGACAGAGGGAGGAAGGCAGAGGGAGGGAGGCAGAGGGAGGGAGGCAGGGGGGGACAGAGGGGAGGAGAGGGAGACAGAGGGAGACAGAGAGAAGGAGACAGAGCGGGAGGGAGACAGAGGGAGGGAGACAGAGAGAGAGAGGGAGACAGAGGGAGAGAGAGAGGGAGAGGGAGGGAGACAGAGGAACGGAGACAGAGGGAGGGAGACAGAGGGGCGGAAACAGAGGGAAACAGAGAGGGAGACAGAGGGTGACAGACAGAGGGAGACAGACAGAAGGAGGGAGACAGACAGAGGGAGGAGGGAGACAGAGGGGGGAGACAGAGGGAGCGAGACAGACAGAGGGAGTCAGAGGGAGGTAGATAGATAGAGGGAGACAGAGGGAGGTAGACAGACAGAGGGAGACAGACAGGGAGACAGACAGAGGGAGACAGACGGAGACAGACGGAGACAGAGGGAGGGAGACCGAGGGAGAGAGGGAGGGAGACAAAAAGAGAGAGAGAGAGAGGGAGACAGAGGGAGAGAGAGGGAGGGAGAGAGGGAGACTGTTAGAGAGAGAGGGAGACAGACAGAGTGAGTGAGACAGAGGGAGACAGAGAGAGGGAGAGAGAGATAGAGAGAGAGGGAGGGAGAGAGAGAGGGGGGAGAGAGAGAGAGAAAGGGAGGGAGAGAGAGAGGGAGGGAGACAGAGAGAGGGAGGGAGAGATAGAGAGAGGGACAGAGACAGAGAGAGAGATAGAGAAAGAGATAGATGTGTGTATGCCGGGTCTGGTGGCTCAGTGGACATAGGCATCCGCTGCAGAGGCCTGTGTTCAAACTCATGGTCATAGTTTTTTTTCTCCTTGCCCCACCCCCTCCCCAATGACCCTGCCCCCACCGGTACGGCCCTTGGCCCCAAACCACACTGTACATTTGGCCCCTGAGAGAAAGTTTGTGAGTACCCATGCTACACATGTGCGTAGCTGTTGTGACGGGGTGTCCCTGCCATGATCAGGCAGTGCTCTGTGATAACGCATCACCTCGCAGCTGGCTGTGATGAAGCGACACCCGTTTCTAGGAAAGCCGTTTCCCATGTAAGGCTGGTTTGATATCCCGATTCTCACTCAATTACATTCCTGACACGGAGATGACAGGAGTGTGCCAATACACCGCCTGCGGCCTGCTGCGAGCTGAGGCTCGGGCCGGCACCAGTGATGGCGGCCGATGGCTGGCCAGCCGATGTCAGCACCCGGGAGAGCGCGGTTTACCACAGAGGGAAGGGTTGAAGGTAGAACACTCATAGAAAAAGAGCGGTTTTATCGCTGACAGGAAAAGGTGAGCCTGAGCATCGGCAGGACATGCTGGCCTTCAGCACCACTAGGGGAAGCTGACCTGAGTCAAAGAAAAATACCTATGCACTTTAAGAGAGGCTCCAGCATAGACGGAAGCATCCCTCCCTTTCGCAGCACGTGCCACAGTGTGGAACATTCTGGTGGGTTCACAGTAAATGTTTACCCTGTTTAAGTCTATAAGGGCACGCATTTGCACACTGCCATGAACACTTCCTGTCTGACTTAATGAGGCAAAGCAGACATCCAAGTACGTACGAAATCAGAGGACCATGACTCTTACTTTAAGAATTTATCTTTAACATAACTGCAATTGGTTGTTGTACATAATTTAATGAAAGCCTCAGTTGCAGGGGAATTAGAATGTCATTCTCAGAGTCATCAGGGAAAAGACACTCATGTCATCTTGCAAAGAATAGAAAAAATTAAAAGATGTCCCAACCAGCTAGGTCAAAACTCCTTGGCTTGCAATTTTCAATCAGGACAATCTGATTAGTGTTCCCTAAAAGTAGCAGGGGGTGAATATTAGAGTTAATATGGGACTCAACATCCAGGCCTCAATTTGGTTTGCTGCAACTGTCAAGTACTTGTGAATGTACATATTCTAACAGAGTATACAACGTGTGAGTTGCTGGAATTTCCTCTCTTGCAGTACGATTCTTACTACCTGTTTGTATGTGCTTGGCACATAGCCGTTGATGTTGCAAAACTTCAAAAGACCAAGCACCAGGAAAAATCCCCCAGCAATAGTACATTTTGTTTTATTAATGGTGAAAGAGTGGTACGTCCACTTAGTCATAAAAAAGGTCCTGGTCTTCAAAGATTGGTCTTGGTTTTGTGTTATTTTTTCCTTAGGATTTCCACTAACCCACTAATAGACTTGGTTAACTGTTTATGAAAGCCACTCAAAATGGGACAGCCTGACTAAATCCTGAAATTTCTACTACCGGCTAAGAAATCAAGCAGTTTCGTCACTGTGGAACTGGAAGCAGTACTCAACGTGTGCCGTGTTCACCAATGGTGAAACTCAGAACTTTGTCAGCGATACAGACACAGAAGCACTTCAATCATTTCAAGTTTCTAAAAGCAGCAACGTCAGACGGATGCGGCCATTTGCAGGTTATCACGTCACAAACTCAGCCTAGTCCACTTACCTCCAGGACTCAACATGGCAGATAAATTCAGAAGACAAGTTCTTTAGAGGTGGGACCCAGCATGCATGCTTGCACTACAATTTCAAATGGAAGAAGCTTTTATATTTTGAAGACCCCTAATCAATGTATAATTCTGAATCTAGGACAAAATAAATCTAAAACCATGCCAACTGTTAGACCATCTTAAAACTATAAAAATCACTGGCTCTAGATGAAGAAGTTACTTACCAGCAGTAAGGCACTTTCTGGTGGCTAATCTATCTAACTGCAGATTCATCAATCTTGGGGTGGTTGGTCTGGTAAATACAAAAAGGCTGAAAGGGGCAACAAGTAACCTTCAACTGGGCCCAAGGCAAGACAGCACAAAAACCAGAACATTTGCTTGTAATGGGTCTGTGTGGCGGGAATTACACCAGTCCACAAAATGTTCCCGTGTCATAATGCAGCACACATGATAGCAACATTATTCCACTATTTTCTCATTTTAACACATTCATGTTTCCGGCAAAAGTGTGCCCTTGTTAGTGCCAATTTAACACGTGCAGACAGTAATTTGCAAATAGAATGCGACCAATTAACTTTTGAAAAGGGTGTCTTACTGTGTGGCCAAAGGTGTGGCCTTTTTTGTAACTTTCGAAGTGTTGGTGCACTTTTAGAAGGAAAAACGCTAAACATCTTGGGTTCATTGAGTACTTTCCTTCTCCTGTAAGGCATTACTAGCGCATCCGTTTTATTGCTTTCGCCCATATCATTTTTCAGAATGCATTTTATGTTATTTGCCTGCTTGGGTGATGTCAATCCTTTGGTCTTAAACTGTGTAGCAAAGAAGCATTTTTCCTCTTGGATTTGAATGAGGATGTCAGGGGTAGAGCTTGTGGTGCTGTCTTGTAATGCCCCACTGTTTGGTATCTATGCTTTCTAGAGTATTCTTAAGTGATGGCTTCGGTTGACCACCAGGTCACTAGGGTGAGTGTGTTTTGTTTGCGAGCATCGCCAGGGGATGGAATTCAGTTTTTATGATTTCAGATGTGGTAGGTCATTGTGAGCCATTAATAGTTTAACAATGTTCCTACCATTTTAAAATAAGAAATATTGTACAGACCTTTATTAAGGAGATATTAGTAGATTGTTCGTACATTTCTCTTTTTCTCATGCAATGAACTATTCAATGTATCTTCTGTTGTAGGCCCTTGCTGGTATTGTGCGGGGCCCTGCATGCTGGAAGGAACTATTATAACTATAATAAGACTTTTTATTGGAAAGAAGAGCTATGACTTATGAAGAATGTGGTATTCAACAGTATAAAATGCTGTTTAGTCGTTACTCACTGGATATTGTTAAAGGTTTCCCACTAGAGAATGGTCCATGGTTAATCAGGAAAATTCATAGCACTTTATCCTGCTTAACTGAGAAATCTCACTAGGAAATGGGGTGAATTCAGGTTTTCAGGACATTCTTGGTGCAGTGTCTTTCTGTGACTGAAAACATCAGTCAGAATTACAGCAAGATTGACTCACCCTTCCATACTTCCAAAACATTGGTAACTATATTGCCTGTATATTACAGCACTTAGAAACAGAGAGCGCTCCTATTGGATTCAATGCGCCAAGACCAGCTGATAAGTTGCATGATTGTTTTACCACTCACAATTTCCCCTTTCTAAAACTGATTTATGTATAACTCATATTCAGCAAGGCAGCAGGTGGACTTTGTGCATGGTTGGAAGGGTTGGCAGTGCGTGCACCCACCCTTTTTGTTCCCTAAATCCCTGGGGTATGTGTCTATGTGTGCATGATTATATTCTTGCTTCACGCACAAACCTAACCTTACACCTAGTTTTGCCAGTCACTGTCTTTGTTAGAACAGATTCACAATTGCTTTATTATTCTTGCTGCGTTCTCAAATTTGCTTGAAAATGCACCATTTGCCCACTTTTTTTTTCAAAGTTGTCGCCGGGGGGAGAACCCCCCGAACCCCCCTTGGATGGTTCGGGCTCACTCGCTATGCCCGCTTGGCAGCAGGTGGACTTTGTGCATGGTTGAAAGGGTTGGCAGTGCTTGAAGCAGCCCTTTTTGTGCTGTAAATAATTGGGGCATGTGTCAATGTGTGCATGATTATATTCTTGCTTCAGACACAAACCTAACCTTACCCCCAGTTTTGCCAGTCACTGTCTTTGTTCAAACAGATTCACAATTGCTTTAGTAACCTTCCTGATTTCTCAAATTTGCTTCAAAATGCATCATTTGGGAACTTTTATTTCAAAATGTTCTTCTGGGGGGAGAACACCCCCCGAACCTCCCTTAGGCGGTTCGGGCTTGCTCGCTACGCTCGCTCGCTACACTGCCTTACTGTGTCACAAAATGATGCATGTCCAAAAACTGTGTCACCAACATGAAAAGTTTGGCAAGCTGTGAACTATGGGGAGGGAAAGAATGCCTTGCTGTACTCCACTGTACTAGCTCGCAGAGGCTCACTCACCATCGGGTTGTATCGTACCCCATTTTTTGTTTTTTCCTGTGTCCTCAGGGGACAAGGCTGCTTTCTGCCAATGGGGTGGAAATCCATCTTGGTGTGTCTCAGAACAGTGTTTGCTTGAGATTGTCCCCCTTAGGGTTCGGTTGCGGTATGATTTGTGGGCATCAGCAGTTGTGTAGTTTAAAGTACTTTATGAGGGCTCCACTCCCCACTCTGCGGCTCGATAGTGGTGCCGAATTAGAGCCCAGGGGAGGGCACGCTCATGTACTCTGCAGCCCGGTAAAGTCACTGATATGGGGCACCGGGGGGGGAGTGGAGGGACCCCAGACCTGGTGCCCTCCCCGCCCATGCCCCGCACTCCTGCTGTTGTTCTACAGAGATCTGTTGATCGCGCCACAATTCGAATGCAGTGCAGAGCAGCTGGAAATGTCTGCGAGGCTCACCCCTTATGATCTTCGTGTTAGCCAAGCATGTGGTAGGGGCCTATCCGCTGTCACCAGAAGGCTTGAGGAGGATCCAGGTCAGAAGTGTGGAGTTGTGTAAATGGCCCCAGGGGGGAGAGGCTCCGTTCCGTCCCTGTGCCATGCTTAATTTATATTGGACATCTGCCTCTCTGATGGGTGAGAGAAGGTGCCAGGGGCTGCCACCACAATACTTCTGGTGTGCCGCCGCTTCTTTATATATCACTTTGCCCCGTTCCAAGTGTTCTGCCAGTGAGGGCCTCGGCCACAGAGTATTGCCTCCTGTCTGCGCTGCTGCCCCACTAATATGTGGGGCGCTGTGTGGTGGGGTGTAACTGTCTGTCCCTGAGTGTCGGCCCTCCCGCTTCGGGCTGGACTTCTCTGCCCAGTCCGATTCTCCTCAGCTGCCGCTAGTGATTGTGCCCTTCTGGTCTGGGGTCATGTCAATCAGGCCAGAATACTACAAGAATACAAAGTTCCCCGGGAAAGAGAATAGCAAACGGTGTGTGAATAGAAGAAGAGCAAAGACAGGGGACGGGTGTTCCCTTATTGGAACTCGGAAACCTCACACATCCAGTTGGTTTAGATGTCATGCTTCATCATTGGTCTCCTGCTCCTCGTCAGACTGGCGCTGCAATGTCCGACGGGCGCCAAAAAGGCGCTCTTTTGTGGAGGTCTTTTGTTCCAGCCAATGGTTGAATGCAAGTGAGGGGTCTGGTGGAGGTGTAGTCGTGAAAGTGAAGTGGTTTAAAATAGGTGTGACAGTCCACTAAAACTTTTATTCGCGTGGCTGGCTCCCTAAGGTAAAAGGGGTGGGAGGGGAGATAGGGGCTGCGCAAGGCACAGTGGGCTACCTCAACCCTCTAAGTTGGTCGACATGTTTCTTGCCTTGATTGGCAATTCCTCAGGACCTAAAGGTGCTCAGTACTACACGGTGAAAAGAAAGAATAAGAAATACTAAGAAATACAACCTCTCTGGGTCGGTGGGGTGGCAGGCCGATTGGTCCTGCTCAAATGGGGTAACCTAGAAAGGGTATATTATAGAAATCAGCTATATGGCATAGTGGCAGTATTTCTATAAGTCAAGGTCACCACAGCTCTTCAATATCTACACACCACGTTGATTAAAACACAACAAAATACAATAAAGTATATGCATCAATGTAATTCATGCACAAAGTCATATCTAACTGGTTTTTCATAAAATTATTCTTGAAAAAACTATTCATGGAAAAAATGGTGATGATGGATACATCAAGGCATGCAGGTCTCTCCTACTCAATATTGACATGCATATATACGTAGGCAAGTACATGATTGTGC